>NC_139019.1:130804384-131404384 GCF_964374135.1 Grampus griseus
GATTTTATGAAATAAAACAAAACAGCTGCTACAGTGCCTTCGTCATAGTAGATACTCAATAAATGTCTCCAGTTGCAGCCTTTCAGGCAATTCATCAATCTTTCTTTACACTAAAACAAGGCTTCCTTAATGTGTATGGCTGTGGCATTTCTATGTGAAATGTAACAGGCAGTCATGGTGACTGAGTTTGAAAGCCTGAGATGAAATCCTAGGTCTATAGCTTTACTGTATACCCTGTGATAAGGGAATCTGTGGTAACTTTCATAGATTCCTTCAAAATGAGGAGTTGAACTGGTGGCCACGTGAGATCTCTTTACAATATGACATACTCTGACTCAGATATTCACACTTCAGGTTATGGTTTATTTATCTGAAATAAATCATAACATTCTCTACTCTAAAAGTTCTGTTGGTTAGTGAACAGTAAGTACTTTTTCATTCTCTGTGGTATATATCCTATGGCAAGGAAACTACTACCTCCAAAAAAAGCTATTTTGAATTTGGAAACCTGTAATTGCCAAGTATCCCATGTAGTCAGACAAAATCTGCCTCAATCCAAGTAATTAGCCCTAGTTCTTTCCTCCCCTTGGTCAGTGGCCTGCGTCCAGGAAGACAAAATTCTGGAAGCTTTCCTCTTTTTGTGTCAGGTTTGAACTCACTGGTCTTTGCCACCTCTTCATTTCCTTTCCTCGTCTAATAATCTGCATTAGCTATTCAGCTGTTTTCCATCATAACCAAGTCCCCAAAGTTTGGAATTTTGTGAAGCAATAAAGGTGAACTCTATTGGAAAACAAGATTCTGGCTGACAGTGGAACATTTGGAATGCATGGTTGTTTTAGAAATGACTTTTTCTCTTTATAGTCCATTGATATTGCTTCAGGGAATTGGAGTTTTGGATAAACATTTTCTTAGCTTAATCCTTTCCTATATTCCAAGCTTCTCTCCCTTCTTCCCCCAGCCTTCCCCCAATCTCTGGCTCCCATCCATTTATACATTCATTCATTGATTGTCTCCTTGAATATTTACTGAGTTGCTACTACGTAGAAAACCCTCTGTCAACCTCTGACCTAGATTTCAATGATAAAAAAAATCTAAAACTTGCCCTCAAGGAACTCGCAGTCTAGTGGAAAGAGATACACAAACATACAACCAAAACTCAAGGCAAAAAGAATTAATAGCACAGCTCAATATATTTCAACCACAAATTGCAGTTCACTACTAGGTCATGGAATCAATCAAGTAAGTCATAACCAGCTTTTTTAAAAAATAAAATAAATTGAATAGGAAATATTGAAGTGAATCACACAGTAAGGATATGTGTTGTTTTGTGAAACTTTTATTTCACTTATAAGTAAGTGTGTGTGTGTATAGCCACGGTGCCATATATATGATTTTTGTTTGTTTGTTTTTACTATGTGCTAGTTTGAAGAACAGTAGTTTAAGACATGACCAGGTAGAGAAATGCTTCTCAGACTTAATGTGCATATAAATCACCTAGGAATCTTGTTAAGATGAAAGTTCTGATTCAGTTGGTGTATGGTGTGGCCTCGGATTCTCTTTCTGGTGAGCTCCCCGGTGATGCTGTTACTGCTGGTCCACATAAGGAGATCCAGTGTTAGAAAGACAATTTCCAGTGGGAGGACCTGAGGAAGCCACTGAAGCCATTCATTGGTGACCTCAAGAGCCTCCAAGGAATAAAAGAAAACAAGATTTTCCCTTCTCTTTCTGGTTTTCGCTTTTGGTAGATTGATAGAAATCCTTAGTCCGTTCTTTTCCTAAGTCTGTTGCTGTCCAGCTCCCTAAACCAAGGGACCAGATAAGCTTCAGATCGGTTATTGTGAAAAGCTCCACTGCTGTCTCTGAGGATTAGCCCCCAGTTTCCCATGATGTCTCAAGCACATGTACCATTCCCTAGTGTCCCCTGCAATTAACAGCAGAGTGCTTCCTATAAAGCAGGCTTTTAACAGCAAGGACAGGAAAAGTTTCATTTATTTCACCTTTACCTGCCCCTACATTTCATCAGGCTTCCATCACCTGCACCTGATAGCTGCCTTGACCTCCTAAAGGTTTTCTCGGCCTGCAATTCCTTTCCTTTCTTCCTTCCTCCTCCCTCATCTCTTCACCTCCTAATCCATCCTGTACCAGGCCATATTGATCATCCTAAAACAAAGCTTTCATTATTTTCTTTTACCTTTATGGCTCCCCATCGCCTAGGCAAGCACTCTGCTCCTGCCAAACTTGTTTGCTGCTGCTGTAACATGTCCTTCTTCATCTTTTAGTGACCTCTCTCCCTCCCCTTGAATGATCTCGCCTTTCCACTTATCTGAATCCTGCCTACTCTTTAGAAGTTAGCTTAAATTCCACTTTTCTCAAAGCCTTTTTTGAGAAACCTCAGAGGGAATGAATCTCTCTTCCCTTTTGCTATGTCTCAGCACAACAATGCTGAACATAATTCGTGTACTGGTGTATGGCAGAAAAAGCAAAGGTTTGGCCGTTAAGACTAACCTAAACCAAATCGGATTGTGTAACCTTGGACAGGCCATTTGTCTTCTCTGAGCCTCTATTTCCCCACTAAGATAACGAGAAGATTGGAGCCTAAGATCTCCAAGTGACTGCACGTGTGCCCAGTGATATGCACATTTTGTTGGTTTCTCAGTTTTAGAGATCTCATTTTCGATTTTTCTGTGATAATTTTCCTTATTTTAATCATACGTCTCGTTAGTATTGGACTATTATCCATGTTTTGAAGTATTTTCTAATTTTAAAATTCTCAAATGTGTTTGTCTTTCTTACCCCTATCAGGAAGGAACCTCATTTTATGGTTGGAGCAATGAGGCCCACGGAGGGCCCGCCTAAGGGCACGTAGAACAGAGAACACGACCCAACTTCCAACCAGGGAGGGCCCCATGATCCAAAGCATTGCCCGGCATCGCTCAAAGTGAGTCTCACTAATTATTTGTCAATTGATTGGAGGTGGTCAGGCCCGTATTGCAAGACAACTCCTTTCTCTCTGGAAGGAGGAGCACCTTGGAGTCTGTTGGTTAACGGGGAAAGTGCTTAGCCTGGGAGGAAGGCGGGGCACGCCGGAACAGGCGTACTCTCTCACTCGGGGTTTCTGTACCCCATTCTTCTCGGGGTAGATGTGCCGGGGTTCAAGGATACTTGGAACCCGTCCCTTTGGCGGAGACACGTAGCCGCCTCCAGCCGCTGCTCGCAGCTGATCCTGTGGAGTGGAGCGCCGTCGCCCCCCCCCCCCCCCCACCCAGCTCCAGGTTTCACTCAGGCTCCCTCCGCTCTGCAAAGGGAGGCGGGAGCTGGGGAGCCTTCCACACGAGTCTTCCCGGAGCTGCAAGACGAGGAGCCCCGTGCCCTCGGGAGCCTCTCGGCGGCTTCCCCTCAGCTGCGCCGCCGTGCAGACTCTCCCCGCCACCCACATCCGCCGCTCGCCCTCGCTTCCTCCCTCCAGCCCCGCGGCCGAAGCGCGCACACCGGGGCTCCGGCACGTGGGCGCGCGGGAGGCAGCGGCAGCTGCTGCCGCTGCCGGAGCCCGAGCCCGAGCCCGAGCCGGCGAGATTGCCATTCCATGCTGCGGGCTCTGCGGCCGCCTTCCGCTCAGCCTCTGCCCGGAGCCCAGCCCCACGAGCCCCGAGAGCTGGTGAAGCAGCGGAGGGGAGGACACGGACAGAAGGAAGGGCGCGGCGGGCTGGGTCGAGCAGGACTCTGAAAAAGGGGCGCCGGCAGCCGGGAGGAGGCAGCCCGGCGCCCTCACTCGCTCTCGGCTCTAGCCGCAGCTGGGGATTCCAGGCAGCGATGCCGCCGCACTCTTTCTAGGCGGCGGCCAGCGGAGGTTTCCCGCAGCCGGCCCCCATTCCGCGGGCGAGTCCCTGTTTATCCTGGAGGACGCGCCCGGCCGCTCGAGCCGAAGCGAGCGCGAAGTCCGAAGTCAGCCCCCAGCGCCGCCAACTTCCCTGGGAGCCCCTCTCCCCGCCGCAGCCTCCGCCAGCCCTGGGAGCGATGCGCCCCCAGCCGGGCGGCGCGCCTTCTGCCAACTCGCCACCCATGGGATCCACAGCCCTCGGCTGCCCGGCTCGGAGCGTGTAGCCTTCGCCGCGTGGCCCAGGAGAGGAGCGAGACAGCAAGGCGTTTCGCGGATTCCGCGCGCGCGGGTCTGCTGAGGTCTCCTGCGACGGCAGCGTCCATACCCAGGGGTAAGTAGTCCGGTCGAGGCGGCGCCGTTTACCCCTATCTAGTTGCTTGCAGAGATGGCAGGGAGACACGAGAAAGTTGCCTTCTTGCACCTATCCTGGGATTTGGCAGCGAAACGCAACATTGGTTCTCTCAATCCGATTGCCTTCGGGGCTTCCCCGAATTCCTTCATTTCTAAAGCAAAGAGGGAGACCTCTTCCGCTTGCCAAGGAGAAAGGGGGCTCCCTAGAGCAGGCCACTGACTGTTCCCCAATCAGTGTGCCATTTGGGGCTTTTCAGCCGCCCGCGCATTAAACAGGCACTCACCGTGTGCGCTTAGAGATCCGCAGCCACCTGGGCGCTCTCGGAGACCGTGGGCAGCCCTGGGCCCTAGGGGAGGCTAAGCGTGCTTCATTAAAGAGAGGCGACTGCTGGGATATTAAGGAACTGTGTATGTGTGTGATTGGAAGTGGGAAAGGTAGCCACAGGAGAAGGCGCGAGTGAAATTTTTCTGTCGCTGACGGGTAGGGTACCCTGGGTGCCCCGCTCCGCGGTGCGGGTTTGGGGGCGCAAGATCTGGGGCCGCCGGACAGAGTCCAACAGGTGGCCTGCGCGGGCTTCCTGTGGCCGGGCGCGGGGGAGGGGAGCCGCTCCCTCCGCGGGGCCCAGGCTGCTGCTTCAAGGGGCGCATCTGAACATGGGTAAGGAAATGCGCTCTCTGCTCTCAGGCCCGATTTGGGGTGAGTGTATGAGGCATCCAAATGCCTCCTGTCGGAAAACAGCGGCCTCATTGTGTGCCTGACTGAGGTTTCAACTTGCAGGCACTGAGGGGCCCATTCAGCTGGGGCGACGCGTACTTGGCTGGTCCTCGGATGCGAGTCCGGCCTTCTTCGTGGTCCCTGGCGGCGGGTATTCCAGCTCCCTAGGCTGGGCACCGAGCCAAACCTCAGCATTTTGCTCCTCTATACTCCCTCAAGGGGAGGGGAGTTGCAGAAGCACCCGGGCCGTGCACGAGTTTATTCTTCTTCACCTCCCTCCTGCACTTGTATCCTAAGACTCAGATGGAGGGGCTGGGGTGGGTGGGAAGGGTGTGTACAGGTGGTGTGCGCCGGTAAGCGTGGGGACAGGTCGAGTTTGAGAGCTGGACGGAAAGAGAATAGAGAGAGACAACGTTCTGCACCCACCCTCGGAGATTCGAACTGGGAGAGGAGGTGGCAGCACTTTGCAAAAGTTTCTTCTGAATGCACCATCCTTCCGGTGATTTGAGTGTGCAAAATACTCGGGGCCCTGAAAGCGGTGGCAGCCCGAAGTATTATAGTATCTTCCTGAGTCAGCCGAGTGACTTTTCCATCCCTCAGTTTGCTCATTTGTAGATTGGGGCCAGTTATCTCTGCTCAAGGCAGAAGCCTCTCTGTCTATAAAGGAGATACTTAGAGGTGGGTGTCAGGTTGGAAGATGGGGGAGCAGCTGGGGGGAGGGGAGTTGTCTGGAGGCAGGATGCATAGTAGACACTCACTTTTAACTCAGATTTTGTGTTTTGAGGAGGTTGATTGGCTTTGAGAAGATGGTGGAGATTCTGAGGTGCTAAAGCTTTCCCAACACCCCCCTTGGTGCCGCCACTCCACTGCCTGCCAGCGAGATGTTTGTACTATGGAAATGAAGTGATGGACACTCAGAACGCAAAAGAACCCTCCACTGCTTGTGCTTGGTCCAGCAGTTTCTCCTTCAGGGGAGGTTCTGGGTACTAGAGCAGTTTAGCCCTGCTGTTTCCACTCTGTAATTGCTGCTGCATCTTTCCAGCCCCCATTTCGTCTCTCTTCCCAGGAGTTCTCCTCACTCTGGGCCTCTGGCAGCAGGTCACCAAGACTTTGTAAGCAGAGTGAGCCCCTTGACTTGTAGAGGGTGATGGCTGATTTCACAGGGCGAGCATGCATGCCTAGCCAGAAGCCTGCCTCCTGGAGGTTTCTTGTTGGGAGGGGAGCCAGGAGCTGGGGCGTCAAGAAGAGGTATGCGCAGCAAGGTATTGTGTACAATAGAGGACAGAAGGACAAAGAGAGGTACAGAGTCAGAGAAAGAAGAGAAGGGGAGTGAGGGGACAGAGAGACACACACAGAGGCAGAACAAGGGAGGAATGAGAGAGAGAAACATAGAGAGAGGCAAAACGAGAGAGGGAAAGAGATGGAGAAGGAAAGGTATAGGGTGGATGGGGCAAAGCATAAGAGGAGTGAGGAGTGAGAGAGAGAAGTGGAAGTAAGGGACATAAAGGAAAAGATTTCCGAAGAAAAGAAGAGTGTAAGCAAAGGAAGCATAAAGGGGAAGGAATGGGAACACGGTAAAGAAGTCGGGTGGGGAGGAGAGGAAGGGTGGAGAATAGGTGAAGCAGGAGGCACTTTTTTTTTTTTAACATCTTTATTGGAGTATAATTGCTTTACAATGGTGTGTTAGTTTCTGCTGTATAACTAAGTGAATCAGCCATACATATACATATATCCCCTCCCTCTTGCATCTCCCTCCCACCCTCCCTACCCCACCCCTCTAGGGGGACACAGCGCCGAGCTGAGCTCCCTGGAAGCACTTGCTTTTTGCATTTAAGTTTTATAAACCACAGTCATTCCAAAGACGTTGACATAATCCACATCCTTAAGTAGCCAAACCTGGGTTAGTGTTTGTTTCTCTGGGGAGTCGTGCATTCTGCAGAAGTTGAACACCCGCTTGGAACCCAGCTGCACTGGAGATGACAAGAGCAAAAGAAGTTTAGATTCTTGGTAAACGCACAGATGCACAAGTTCATTTGCCTTCACTGTTTTGTTTTTTTTTTTCTGGGTAAACACAGGGCTGGAGAATTGAGGGGGCGGGGGGCTCTTTCATTAATAGTATTTGCCAGTGATTCTCTATACCTTGTTTAAGGAAGCATCTTCAGGGTAGCTTCTGAGAAAAGCACAATACTGGACCCACTTCCCCAGTAGGGACAGGAATGTGCTAATTTAATGAGTGTCCCATTGATTCTAAAGCAGGGCATCCCTGAGCCACACTTTGATAAACATGGTATAGATGGTATAACACCCCTCTCTAATTTGTTCCCATATTTCCTCTTAAGAGAGATAGTTTCATGTCTCGCTCTGGTATCCCATCCTCCCCAGAAAAACTTTTCTTGTGCATTTCTCTTGATAAAAGGACAAGCCCGAGGATTGCTCAGCCAGGGTTACCTTTCCCTGAACCTCATGAATCACAGTAGCTCCAGGGGACAGCAGACAGCTCTTCTGGTTGACCTTGTCAGGGGTGTTCACAACCAACAGGTACTGGGCACACGGCAGGGCACCATCCTGGGTGTTCTTTGTACACTGCCTGTTCAACAGTCACAAAGATCTATGCCATAGGCACTGTTACTATCGTCCACGTTTTGTAGTTGAGGAAACTGCGACTTGACTTGTCCCAGAGAAGTTGTCTGTGGCTCAGCACCTGGAAAGCAGCAGTGCTGAAATGTGAACCCAGGTCTGGTTGACTCCAGGGTTTAAGGTCCTAATTACATACCATGCTGGTTGCTAGTCCCAGTACTCCATTCTAGACTGATGGAGATCTTTCCCAAGTACTCTCTCTCCCCACTTTATCAGTTGACGATAATGAAAAGCAGCTTAAGAACTGAAAAGTGACTTGCCAGAGATCCTACAACCAGTAGGTGTCTGAACTGGGACCAGGGCCCTGCTATCTTGAGTCTCAGTCTAGCCTTCTCCCCACTACACCAGTAGTTGTCACATCAGGCTGATCCTCGAGGGCAAATGAGCATCTTAATCAAAATACAAGTGCCTGGACCCCACTAGAGACTTACTGAATCAAAACCTTTGGGCAGAGAGCCCAGAAATCTGTATTTTTAGTCCTTTCCTCCAGTCTGCCTCTGCCTCTTACCATTTGCCCCAGTTATTCTCTAGCTTTTGGCATCCGATGCTGTGGATCCCTCTCCAACAGCTTCAAGAGGAGAACTCCAAGCCCCTTCCGCTTCTAGCAGCGCGCGCGCACACACACACACACACACACACACACACACACACACACACACACACACACACACACACACACACACACACACACACACACACACACAGTAGTATACTCTCTGCCTGCTGCAACCCATGCTGATGTACCACGGGTAAGGAAAGAAGCTGGTCAACCTAGAGGCAACTTTGCAAGCTCTTTGAGAGGTATAGCCCTCACAGAGATGTTTGCTAGACTCGGTTTTTCCTGTGCCTGGTTGGAAAGTGTGTAAGGAAGCATCAGATGCTCTTCAACGCATCAGCGTCAGCGTTTGTGCTAACACTTGACACAAAATGACACTGTGAGCCAGGCCAACGTGCTCCTGGGTCAAAGTGTCAGGCTCCGTCTCCCAATTTAGTGGATCTAGCTGTGGGGTAAGAAAAGCCCCTTTCCTCCCCTTCGTTATTATGCTTTTGAGTCCCTCAGAATATGTCAGGGCCTCCTTCTGCAGGTGACAAGTTGCCATCACTCCCACGCTCTTTCTAGCCCACTTAAATTGTTTTCTCGGTGATCTCAACATCTTTTCCCTGCTGTTTCATTGAAAAGTGGCCAAAGGGGCCAGACATCTTGTCCGGCGAACTGTTCGTCATCTTTCCCTTTTCAGGTCCAAATTGATTTTCTGAATCTGTTGCTTTTAGCCCTGGCCTCTTAGTCAGGGGTGGTAATTGAGCTCAGGTGGCATTGATAGGCAACTGTGCGATACATGTGTTTTAAACAACCACAGCCATTTGTGAGTGGAAGGCAAACCGAGGAGTAACTTACATTTACAATGTCTGCATCTTTAATTAGGCTGGGGATTTTTTTGGCTACTTCAGTGGGGCAAACCTACTTTTCTGGCATGGCTGGCAGTGGAGAAATTAGAAGGTAGAAGGAAACACTCTGAGTGGTTAAGACTTGGGCTCTGAATGTAGACAATTAGAGGTAAAGGCCTGCTTCCACTTTGCTAGCTGTTATAACCTTGGTCTGGTTATTAAACTTGCCCACGTCTCCGTTTCTTCACCTGGACGTTGAAGATGATAACAAGATGTCCCTTCTGTGTATGCTGCCAGGACTTACCTTGGTCAGTGACTGAAGTGCTAAGCCCAAGTCTGGCACGTGGTGAGGACTCACGTCTTACCTAGTATTTATGAAACAGATGTCATGTTTCAGGCTCCATTAAATCGAGGATAAAACTGACATCACAGAAGTTAAGCAGTTTGCCCAGGTCACCCAGATCCTAAGTAACGGACTCAGACTTGCCATTCAGATCTGCCCTTTAAAATTCTCCTGACGCTTACTGTTACATTGATATGAGTAAGGAAGGGAGTTCCTTCCTTACATGTTAAGACAGAAACATACTCTGGTTTGTATTTTAATGAAACCCATTAGGAGAGTGTCAAATAGAACTATTGTAGGTGGGGATCTTTTGAATTTGGGGGGATAATTTTTAAGTGGTTAAATCACCTCCAGATACTTGCTTTTGCTTTTTCCAGCAATTGGGAAGAGTGTTCATGGCTCCATCCCCTGCTACTTTTGCTTGGATAACTTCTACCTGTTTTTAAAGTCTCAGCATAGATACTGTTTCTTTGGGAAAAATTCTGCTTGACTCTTCAAGGGCTGAATTAGCTGTCTTTATGATATGTTTCTTCACTTACACTATAATATGTATCCATTTATTTCTTTATATCTGCTACTCAGTCTGTATATAAGTTTCTTGAGATCATGGACCTGGTCTTAACTGAAGGTATAGCCACAGCGCCCAGGACAGTATGTGACCTATAGAAAACTTACAAAATTCTTTTAAATGACCAGTTGAAGCTTTGAGCTAATTCTAAGGGTTTGAGAAAAAGTGTTCATTGTTCTCAAACTCTAAAAGGAGAACATCCAAACATTGGGATTGAAAACTTTGCTGTATAATGTGTCCCCAGAGGCTTTAGTTCTTTAGATGGAAGACGGATGTAATGGTATCAGTAGTTGTTGACTAACTATGTTGGTAGCTTTAGGCAAGTTCCATCATGATGTTGCTTAAGATGTAATTAGAAGGGACATTCTGATTTATAAGTTAATGTGATTTTATCTGTACATTTAATTAGTTGCTCAGAAAGGCACTTTTGTTCCTCAGCCCAAAAGTTTTAAAAATTAATAGGCGGGCTTCCCTGGTGGCGCAGTGGTTGAGAGTCCGCCTGCCGATGCAGGGGACACGGGTTCGTGCCCCGGCCCGGGAATATCCCACATGCCGCGGAGCGGCTGCGCCCCTGAGCCATGGCCGCTGAGCCTGCGCGTCCGGAGCCTGTTGCTCCGCAACGGGAGAGGCCACAACAGTGAGAGGCCAAAACAGTGAGAGGCCCGCGTACCAAAAAAAAAAAAAAAAAAAAAATTAATAGGCTCCTGGAGTTAGAACCAAGGTTAGAGATAATCTAGTTCTACCAGCTTGTACAAGAGGTGAGAAAATTGAGACTCAGAGAAGGAAAGAGACTTGCCCAAGGTCACCCAGCAAGTGAGTGCCAGAGCCAGTGTGAGAGCCAGGGGTTTCTGGCTACTTGCCCAGGGTTCTCAGTGCACAGCTGAGAGTGATGAACACATCAGTGGTGAGCTACTTTTTTGCTTTGAAGGCATGCTTGCAAGCCCTGTGCATGTATATAGCCTGGACTCTGCACAATTCCAAGATAAAGCTGTGCTGAGAAGGAGGGAAGCAGGACTAAATGATTTGCTACTAGGGGAAACCCAAAGTGTCAGAGAAGTTTGTGAGAGAGCATCTTGGCGGGTCCTACGTTGTTGGCAAGGTCTTACGGGTTTCTGGGATTCCCAGTCTACTTTCCAAATAAGGAAACATGACTTGACAGAAATCTTTCTTTGATGTTCTTGAGCGTGGTATTTCAAGGAGACATAGAGATGTATGGAAGTTCATTGCCAAGCCCCTGGCACAGGTTTGTTGGCAAAACTGAGGTTCAGCTCAAGCTCCCTTTCCTTTTTAATGCTTTTTTTTAGATGGGAAGCAGTCACCTTGGGACCCTTCTGTCTGCCTCTGGGGTGCCTTGGAGTCTGACTAAATAGACCAGCTTAAATACATCTTCAAACACAGAAATGTGTGCAGTGTACTGTGATATCGTCAACACACAGATCTTTATCACATGGTATCAATATTGTGGAGACAGTAAGACACAGATCATTGGTGCGATATATTGTGGATGATCCTTTGGAAACATTATAATCAGTGCCGACAAAGCAGTAGAAATGTCTCAACACAGCGCCTTCCCTGCCTCCCGAAAGGCTTGCCAGATCAACCCAAAGTAACAAGACTGTGATTATTCAAGGAGAGAAGGCACAGTTAAGAATTCTCTTTGCCTCTCAACCATCATCAGTCTGAGATTATTGGTGCTATTTTTGGTTTGGTGTCCAACGGCTGGGTGCGAGGGAGAGGCACCTCTCTGTACCTTTACCAGCAGAATGAATTGCTCCCTTCTCTAGCTTGTCTGGGTGCCTGAAGTTCCTCCACTAAAGGGTAATTCCTTGGGACTTGAAATAATTTGGGTTTTCTATGGTCCTCTATTAAAATGCAAAACTTCCTGTGTAAGATATCAATTAGCTACTTTAGCTCTCTAGACCTAACATCTCACCCTATAATTCTCATTTGATGGAGGCATTTTGACAAGCATTAAGGGTAAATACTACCAGGACTACCAGCAGTATCAGGACACCACCTACTACTACTTCTCCTGCTACTGTTAATGTTTGCCTTTATTGAGGACCTACTATGTGCCAACATGGTTCTAAGTTCTCACATGTATTTTCTCCTCTTGTATGCCCAGTAACCTAATGTTATAGTTATGGGTAGGGGAATTATGATATTACCATAGAGATGACAAATATGTTGAAAAGTGGGGGTGGGATAAACCCAGAATAGTAAAAAAACAAACAAACACAAAAAACGTAATATCCTGAGCTAGAAAAAACAATGAGAAGCAATGCAAAAGGGCAGGAGGAAAGGGAAAATCTTCCTTTTCCCTGTTCCCAGACATCCAAGTCTCCAAGTAGGATCTTTAGAGAAAGGGAAGGAAATAGAGTCTTGGAAAGCTAACTTGAACCAAATCCCTGCTGCTGTAACTAGCAGAACAGGGCTTTAAATTCAGACTTTCCTTATTTTCAAACTTTGGTAGGTAATACTGTCTCCAACTGACTTATAAAACTCTGAGCTTGTAAGATGCTTAGGGAATATCTTGTCCTGCAGCTTTCAAATGACTATAATGTACATTAAAAAACATATTTTACATCCTTACCTAGTACATATCCACATACACAACTGACACAAAAGTTTTAAAAAAGTAATATTTACTCTTGCTGTAGGCTATTTACTGACATTTCCTGTTCTGCTGTATTCTGTTACCCACCGTATACACGTCCACGTATCCACAACTTAGTCACACATATAATTAAAACAGAAGTTTCAAAAAATAATATTTACCCCTTTTTACTTTGGGTAATATCTTTCCATTCTATTCTAGTTCATTTATAAAAATTATGGTATGACCCACAACTTTTGTTTCATGACTCTAACGGGGTGAAACACACAATCTGAAAAGCACCGACCGAATCTGCTCCTATGGACTTTTAGAGATGGATAGAGTGAAGCTTGTGGGGAGTGAAGCCAAAGTTTTCCTTTGTCCAAGATCCCATGGCAACTAGTAGCTGAACCAGCCTTAGACCCAGGCTCCACACCTATGAGCAAACGCATCTTTGATTGTGGACTCTGGGCCATTATTAGATTCAGTCTGACAGCAGATTGTTGCCATTGTTTGCTCATCATCTCTGCCTTTTACTTGGCCTTGACTTCCACTCCCTTCATGTAGAATTTTTTTTTTTTTTTTTTTTTGGTAAGATTTGAGTGCCAGAGTTGATTTGTAATGTATAGGTTTGGTGGAGGGTGCCTGTGGTTGAGAGGCTCTGTGGAGGGGCAGGAACAGTGGTAGGGGCCCTGTGACTCCTCTGTGGGGCTCTACAGACTTTTTTTGATCAAATGCCTGGGGATAAGATCCTGGAGGATGGAAGAAGCACTGATGCCAACCTGGGTGTCCTTTATTCCTATACCTGTTTCTCTCTGGACCACTTCCCCTTTCACAGTCCAGGGGGCATTACTCTTATGTTTAAAGGCATTAATTCAAGCACCAGTGACAGTCTAGTTTTTCCATACTTGGTATAGGAAGAACCCTTTCTGGAAACTCTGATAACTATTGGGACGGCGTTGGGGGGGAGGGCAGAATTTTTAAAAATGGTAAATTTTAATTTATCACTGCTTATGAATGGTAAAAATCTAAACAGTGCAAGTTGGGTGAAAGAAAAACAAAAGCTCTTCCATCCCTGATCCCGGTCCCCAGTTCCCCCTTTCTTAGTACAGCTGTGTTGTCTGAGTCTTCTGCTTTTTCCCTGCCATATATGGGGACAGATCGCCTGTTTTTGTTTCTTTCACACAAATGACAGATATGCTATACCTTTTTTTTTTTTTTTATTTAAATGGCGCATCTTAGGGGTAGTTAACATAAGTTTATATTGAGCTGCCTCTCTGTTTTTCTGAGCTGCATAATGTGCCATCGTATGGATGTGCTGGGATTTACTTCGCTGTGGTAAAGTGTAATGATTAAGAATCTAAACTCCGGAGCCAACCTGCCTCTGTGTGGGGGGGGAGGGGGAGGAAAAGGAAGGACATGTGGGACTTTTCCATACAATGAACTACCAACAGGTATTTGCTGAGGATCTTTTGTCTTTTTATCTGATCCTGGGAAAAGAAGGGGCAAATAAAGACAATACTTCCTGTTCCTGAATCTGGAGGCACCATTTATTTACCCCAAACAGCGTTTATTCACCCCAAACACTTGTGTGTTATTGAGACTTCAGCCACATGCTGTCTCGGAGGTATCTGCTACAAGATCATTCCATGCAGAAGGGAGAACACGTACAAAGGGCTTGAGGTGGGACTGTGTGTTTCACCGTCGAGAACCAGCAAGGAAGCTAGTAGTGCTTGAAGTAGAGGAATACAGTAGCACATGTTGATTCCTAGGAAAAAGCTGGTTTAAGGCCAATGTATAGGCGTGTTAACAACAACAACAATAAAATTCCACCTAATCTGCCTCAGCTAGGTTTCTGCAGAAGTTTTAAAGAAGGCTATATGACTATTTCCGGAGTATGAGAAAATAGATTTTACTTTACAGAGTCCAGGATTTTTCAGTGAAACTCTCCCGCCTGTTGTCCTAGTGAATTTGAAGGGAGCATGAAAGTGTACCCAGGAAACAAGTGTTCCATGAAGGAACATCCACTTGAATAAATGAACAAATTAGAAAGTGAACTCATTAATTTGGATGGTGAGAAATAGTGGAAGAGACAGGCAGCTCCATCCTGATTGGTAGGCAGGGAAGGCAGTAAAATTTCTGAAAGAAGCAAGTTTTAAGTTATCCGCTGGGAAATTCCATACCAGCCAAAGTGGGGAGGAAATTTTACTCTGTACTCAAAGTTAATAGGTTTTTTCTTTTTAAAATCAGTTGTTTGGATGGAAGTAGAATGAAATTAAACAGCACAGAGAATTAGTAGCAGCCAATTCTGCCCTCCCCATCCTACCTTAATGAAGCTTTTGGTGTGATTGTCTCAGTGTTACCCCCATTAGCTAAAAGAAATAAAGGGAGACTGTATCAAAATGCTTGAAATGTATTAATACATTGTCTTGAACAACACATATTTTTAACAACAAAAGTATCTCTTAACTCCTAGCTTTTTGTTTGTATACATCATAGTGAAGAGTGTTTTACAGAACCATTTGATTTTGAGAAAATATTTATATTGGATGTTTTCTGTGCATTTATTTCTCTTAAGAAAAAAAATAGCAACGAAAACATTGTCAGTCTGGGTGGGTTCTTTTTCAGATGCAAGATCACTCAAACTGAAATCCTTTTTGTACTCAAATTGGGCCTGCCAGCTTTAAAAGAGAACAGTCAGGACAATATGATAAACTGGCCCGTGTGTTCAGTCTTAGCTCATCAAGGCTGCGCCAGAATTGACATTTTTGTACAGTATGGCTTGATGCTCTGATTACAAATTGGTCCTGAGTAGCTAGACTCTTTATAATTTTATTCACCAAGGGGTCGTGCTTGTATCGTTAGGTCTGTTTCGGTTTTGAAATCTGGAGGAGGAAATATACTTCTGGTTCCCCTTTCTTGTTTAAGAATATGTGTGTGTGTGTGTGTGTGTGTGTGTGTGTGTGTGTGTGTGTGTGTGTGAGAGAGAGAGAGAGAGAGAGATTCATACAGAAACAAATGCAGTTTATTGTATGCAAAAAGAAGTGTTTCATCTTCCTTCAAGGCAGTGATGATAGCATTTCTCTTCCTACCTCTTCTTTCCTTTTTTGCGAAAGCAGCTTAAATTGTAGTTTTAGGAAGGGTATTGAGTATTTATTATTTCTCATCATTGATTTTACTTGTGATAAACGGATGAATTAGTTTGGAAAAGAGTAGGTCTATAATTGTATCTCTTTTGGGTTTTGTTGTCAAGAATTCTATTTTTAATTCGATTGTATGAAAATTTTTACACAAGGAAATTACCAACAATTATTTTTGGTCAAGGACCTTTTGTACTTGGGGTCTTGGGAGAATAAAAGACAAGTAAAGACAATGCTTTCTGTGCTCGGAAAACCTAGAAACAGCATGTATTTACCCAGAGCAGATTGAGAGTGGTAAACTATTGCACATAATTAAGAAACTGGATGCTATAGACAGTGAATCCACTAGGATTCAGAGAAGGACGTAATCAGCTAGGAGCAATATAATTGGGTGACATTTCCAACATGTCTTCAGAGAACCACTGTAAAATAGGAAAGTGGGCAGTTTTATATGGCAATGATTACATACACTGAACTATAACAACAATAAATTAAAAATGATTATTTTATACTGTCACTTGATGTGGGCTACTTCAAGGCTACAAAGCCCCTAGATCGTGGATAAACCTAGGTTTCAATGCAAGTAAGGGAAATCTCCAGCCCTCCATGTACCCAACAACTGTCCCCAAAGAAAACAATAAACGTTGAACTGAAACCCAAGTGAGAAGTACTGAGCAAGGAGCAAGTAAGAAAGACCAAAATTATTCTGTGTGTGATACTCATACCGCTGTATTTCTGAGGATCAGCCTTGAGTAAGCCAGCTGTAAACTAGAAGGTAAGGAAGCCGAACCTGGCTCCTGCATAATATTAGGACCTGGAAGGAAGGGGACCAAGTGGTCCTAGGTTGGTAACCTCCCTTGTCTTCCAGTGAGAGCATCCACCATTCCTCTTTAGAGAAAAGTATACCCTGTTTGGGACTACAGGAATCCCACAGGGAAGATAAAAAAAAAAATGATCCCACAATCAAAGATGGTAAAAATACACAAGAAAACCGACCATTTTCAGTCAGAGAAATAAGAAGGAAAACAAAACAGAAAACATACTGAAACCCCTGAGATTTTCACATATTGGAATGATCACATATAGAATAAAAAATAAATTTGGTATGTCTCTTTAAAGGAATAAAAGGAAATTATTTAAAATACAAGCGTGCATATCATCAATCTAATTAGAAGCTTGTCAATTTTAATGAGACATTTCAAAGGAAATCATTGACTTTACAGATCCTTTATTTATATTTTGTTCTTCAAAAGACATATAGAGATAAGCCATGAACCAAAATTCTTTTTTGAAAAACATGTAAATATTGCAAAAGTTGTGACTAGAATATATAAAAGCTACTATGAAAGAAGAAAAAGATAAACAACCTAATGGAAAAATGGGCAAAAGGGCTTCAGCAGGAGTTACCCCGAAAAGAAAAGAACATATAACCAGTACGCATATGAAGAGTTGCATGACCTCATTAGTAATTGGGGAAATGCAAAGTGAAACATCACTTAGATCTCATTTATATTTGCTAGATTAGAACAAATTAAGAAGTCTGAAAAACATGAAGTGTTGCAGAGAATTGTGATACATTGATTTGGGGAATGCCATCATTTAGGATTATGTTGCTGCATTTTCTTGTGACGTTAAACATTGGCTTATATTATGACTCAGCACTTCCATTCGTGTGTGTGTGTGTGTGTGTGTGTGTGTGTGTGTGTGTGTGTGTATGTATGTGCGTGTGTGTATACATATATATATATCCTCCAGATATTTTGCACGTGTCGCAGTTGACACATACCAGAATATTCATAAAAGCATTGTTTATAATAGCAAGAAAATGGGAATAAGCAAAATGTCCATCAATAGGAGAGTTGAGTAAATAAGTTGTAGAATATTTATGCAATGGATTATACGGCAGAGGAAATGAGTGAGTTATGAATATACATATTGTATACTAACGTAGAAATGAATATGAAAATATTGAATAAAATTAGCTTATTTATAAGAACATGTTTGCGTTTTCTTCAAAACAAACAACACTAAAGTTATTTTTATTTTTTTAAAGGAAAGAAATGTAAACAAAGTTCAAGATGTGGATGATAGTGGTTTCTTCTTCAGGAGGAGGCAGCAGGATGGAATCAGAAAGGGGTATGGTAAATGGAATTCTGGGATTGCCCGCCTTTTGGAAGCAAAGGGTTTAGGAATTTAGCTGCCCTTTACCTGTGGAAGTGTGGTTACTGGAATTGACTGACTGACTTTCAGATGGAGGGACTCTGACTGATTAACTGGCTTTTTAGAAGCTTGTGTACTAGTGCAAAACTGCCATAGATCTATTTGTATGAGCTTTAAACCAGTTCCCTCTGATGGGGGCTGCAGAACATTCGGTCTTTTCCTTGGGGAGTAGGGACCTTTTATTGTCAGTTATGAAGTAAGCCTTATTATTTTCATTTGAAAGATGAGATGGTTAACGACTTGCTCACGAGTTGCCAGCTACAGAGTGCTAGAGCTGGGATTTGAACCTCAGCCTGTTGGCTTCACAGTTTACCATTAACATAAGGTAGCTCTCGTGGAATTATAGCACTCATCGTACTCCGTGTTATAAGGTTATATAATAAGATAATTTTTATCAGAAGCCTTAGAGTTTTTCCCTAGCTTACTGATGTTAGTCCCTACTTCCTTATCTTGATAAAATCGTACCAGTTGAGCCAACCAGAAACCCAGAATTATCCTTGACATCTCTACATATTTCACCCTGTCTCTAGTCAACCAGACTCTTAACATTCCTAAACAACTTTACAACCTGACCATTAGTCTTTGTCTCCGCATGGTTGCCTGAAGAACCTCTTAAAAAAGGCAAGTCTGATTCTGGTACTTTGGGCCACCTTAAAATTATTCTGCTATTCTCATTAGGTCTTAGGGTAAGAATCATATCCTTTTCCTGCCTCTCCACCTTATCTCACACCACCAGCCACCCCTCACTGGTCATGCTGACCTTTGTGTTTTTCAGTCTCTTGCTCCTTCCTGCCACAGTGCCTTTCCATGTGCTATTTGATTTGAAATTTGAAACATCCAACTATATTACCAGCTACTCTCCCTTGTTATGGTCATCCACTAACTCCCAGGCCATGGCCTCAATGTTCTTAAAGATTTTCACTCCTGTGTTTGCTCTCTTTCTTCAATACTACTCTGGTCATAATTCTTCTTCTTCTTTTTTTTTTTTTTTTTCGCGGTATGTGGGCCTCTCACTGTTGTGGCCTCTCCCGTTGCGGAGCACAGGCTCCGGACACGCAGGCTCAGCGGCCATGGCTCTCGGGCCCGGCCGCTCCGCAGCATGTGGGATCTTCCTGGACCGGGGCACAAACCCGTGTCCCCTGCATCGGCAGGCGGACTTAACCACTGCGCCACCAGGGAAGCCCTGGTCATAATTCTTAATGATTACAGTCTCCATTGTAGATAATTTCCTCATTATCCCAGTCAATTCCTTGAATTCTCCTCCTTCAGTGAATCTTGTTCTCCATCCTACTTTATCTCACTACTACCCTAGCCATGCCCTAGGCTTATGATTCTTAAATTTTGGTGTCCATCACAATCACCTTGGGGACTTTTTAAAATAGAGTCCTGGGTCCCCCACCCTAGAGTTATGACTCAGTAAGTCTGGGGTGGGGCTGGAGAATTTTCATTTCTAACAAGTTCAGAGTGATCCTGCTGCTCCTGACCTGAGGGTCACACTTTGGGAACCACTGTGCTACATCTTGTCCTCTGCAACAACTGCACCACATCCGTGATCTGAATGTCAAGCGTCTTACATTCTAACTCTTTAGCTCAGTCCTTTACTTCTTCTAGTACCCTCCCTCCAACGATTCTTTGACAACCCCAATCTCAAATCATATATGAGAAAATGCAGAGTTTTGTAATTATCAAGTGCGTGAATGTGTACAGCGATTGGGATGAGTCATTCAGGAGTGGTGTCATTTTCTCTGTGTCTTCAAACTTGAACTTTCTGGAAATTTCCATAGGGTCCTACCTTCCTTTCCATATATATGTATGTATTTATATATATCTGTAGTATATATATGTGTGTATGTGTGTGTATATATATATATATATATACACACTAGTCTAATTTTTAAAAAGCAGAGTTGCTAAGCTCTTGGAGGTGAAGTGTTATAAAGGTCATATAAAATATATTAAATTCATACACTTGATTCATCTCAGGGATAAAGGTGTTAAACACACACACCCAATTCACTGCTAGATTTTTAATAGTTTCATCAGGCCTTCTGTAATTTCCTCTGTGTTCTTTCAAAATATAGGTATTTCAAACATTCATCATACCTGTTTTTATTTTAAGAGAATATCTGAAGCCATATTATTCTATCCTAGAAATGAATAAATAAACCATCCTGTGTGTTTGGTGGTAATATTTTACCTTTGCAAACACTTCAGCATTGCTTGCAGAAATGATTTCACATCATCCTTAAGTGCAGTCCTATGAGATGATTCGAAAAAGCGTTGTCCCCTGATTAGAAAAAAAGAGGATCAGAGATTTCAAGCAGGTTGTCCAAGGACAAAAAGTCAGGTTGGACTTACATATGGACCTTCTGCCTCTACACCCAGCATTCTTTCCATTTGAGTTAGAGAATCTTGATGGTCGAAGAAACTCCAGAGATCGTTTAATTCAGGAGTCCCAAGGAGATATGAAAACCAGTGGTGTCAGTCATAGAGTATGGTAGAGGCTGTCTAAAGCAGACTTCAACTGATGGTCATTTTGTGGCTGGAGTATTCCCGTATCTTCTGATTTTCAAGGGAAGCTGAAAATAGGGAGTTTTAATGATATCTTTCAAATTTGAAAATACACTTAACTCAGATTAGAAGGAAAACACTAAGTGAGGGCCACTTTAACATGTTGTCTGTTTTGTCTATGGGCTGCTAGTTTGAGACCTGTGATCTAACATTATATTGCAGGTGGGAGGCCTTTCTTCTCTAACAGTCCTAGATCGTTAGGCCTTTGCTGAACCATTTCCAGTGATGTAGAACTTTCTATAACTTCCTGTGGTTGGTTCTATTGTTGGTCGTCTCATCGTTCTTAGGTTACTTCTCCTGAGCCCCTTCATCCTATATCTATTCATGATTCCACAGGGAATCATTTTACACATTTGAAGACAGAGTCTGTTTTTCTCAAACCTCCCACCCCCTAATCTTCTTCCCAGGCTGAACATTCATAGTCTTTCAACTATTCATCCTAAAAATCATGGTTTTAGAGCCCTCATAATCCCAGAAATTAAATCTGTTTAATTTCTCCTAATTAGAGTAGCCCATCATATGCCATGGTAGCATTTCTTAGCCAAGAAATAAAATTAAAGTTTGATGTACTGTTACAACATCACTCAAGTTTGAACACATTTTTGAGGCTCTGTTTGGAATAATGTGACACAAAACGTAGCCTGTGTCACACAAGCTCTACTTTTAAAAGTTGGTGAATTACAGACATGCCTTGTGATAGAACTGGTCCTCACAAGGGCAAAAGTCTATGCGGCAGCTATGGATTCTAGACTCTAGGATCTAGAGTAAGGAACTGTGGAGATGTTTTAATTAACTGTTTGTGAATGATTCTCCTAGATAATGCTGGAAGGCCAACTAGTTAATAATAAGAACTATGGTTTATTAGAAACCTACTGTGTACCAAACACTATTTTAGAATACAGATAATGCATGTAGAATACTTAGCACAATATCTAGCAGGTAGTGATTCAAATAAGTGATAGATATTATCATCATTGTTATTAATACTATTATTATACTTAATATGTCATTTAGTCCTTATTACTCCTTAAGAAATAATTATTACTGCCATTTTATAAAGGAGGAAATTAAGACTTAGATGAAGTGCTGGGATCATACAGCTTAGAAGCATCAGAGGCTGGAGACTGGTCAAACACTGAAACGCATGTTGCTTCTTCTCCCTTGTGCCATTGCAAAACCATTGCAATCTAAGATGAACCTGGAATCAAGGTATAACTCTTTGTTCCTTCTGAAGAATTGTCACGTTATTTCTCTGTTGTATGATTAGGCAGTGGATTTAATTTTGAACTCAGATGCAGAAATACATGTTTAGCCTTGTCAAGCATTTATTTGTGGTATTGGCCCTGGTCTGTTTAGATCATTTTGAAACTCAAGAACTTCATTCAGTGTAGTAAACATGTGACATTCAGACATTTGAAAAGCCCAACTGACTTCTAGGACTTTTCCTAGTTGTTGATTAAGAGATATTGAAAGGCAGCACAAAACAGGGGGAGCAACCAAACAGAGCCTTGCACACATTCCAAGAGATGCTTTCATTCCTTTAACCTCTCCAGTTTCATATCAATCATGAAGTTCTTTGTGTATGGTGGGTTGACCAGGTATGCCCTTACTATCCTAATCTTATTGTCACCTATCCCACATTTTTTTCCATCTTGTTCATAAATTTATAAAGAAATATTTTAGCAGATTCTTTACCAAAACTATATATTCCACAATTATGCAATTCTATCACTCTATTTAAACTCAGGTGAATTTGGCATGAACTGTTTTTGTTGAACCCATAATGACTTTAGTTATCACTGTTTTCTGAAATTGATTCATTCTTGTTGGTTTGAGAGAAATAACATTTCTTCACATAAAGGTTCTAAAATGATTTCAACTTTTAAGCTAATATTGGGGAGGAGAAGAGTCCTATAAACCTAAAAAGCAAGTAATAAAGCAAATCATAATTGTTACAATTAGAATCGGGGCACTAGTAACAATTTTGTATAATCAGATGCCTTCAACATGAACGTACAGATGTACTGCAAATAGAAAATATATTTTTATATGATTTGGATAAATAATAGTTTTGGTGTGGGAGGACATTTCAAAGAATGCACAGAAAGTTAATGCATTACTCATTCCTTTGCATCTTGTTTCCCCCCAAGGGCAGAGAGTTTATTTAAACAGAGACCAGATCTGACATATTCCATGTATTATTTTCCTATATCTGCTAGGTAGTAAAAGGAAACCACCCTGGAGAAATGCATGAAAGGCTGCATTTAATTTGGGAGGAAAAAAATAACTGGTGTTTGTCCCTTTTAATTAGCGTATGAAGAACTATATTTCTCTAAAAATTCCCTTTCTAGAATATATTTATAGAACAGCATCTTAAAATGGCAATTTTCTTCAAGAATAAGAACTTCAAAAACTCTTCATACTTTACATTACAAAATAGATTTTAAAAAGATATTGCATCTAATAATTTGTGAACAGTTAGAGATCTTTCTCTATGTAATAGCAAACACCGAGGGGCTGGTGGACTGATTTTGGCCTTGGTCAAAGTGACACGAGTCAGGGCTTCTGTGTGAGTGTAGGTGTGTTGGAATAAAACTTGACTGCCCTTTAGGTGGGATGTGTGCTCACTAGTTCCTCCAGGCTGCTGTGTACATTCACTGTCCCTGACTGGTTCCTGCAAGCATTTGGTTTGTAACCCCTGGGGTAAAAAGTAGAAGGATGGTCTTATGAACAGTGTAAAAAATTTAGACAAGATGATTACACCTCCGTGGAATTACTATAAAACCTCTTAGGTTCTATGTCTAGGAGTTACTCTTTTTTTTCCTTCCTTCTTTCCTCCCTCCCTCCCTCCCTTCCTTTCCTTCCTCTCTTCTTTCCTCCCTCCCTCCGTCTTCGTTCCTTCCTTTTTTTTTTTTTTTACCAAATGCAATTCTTTGATTATTTCAGGCCTGCTTAGTACCTGTGTGTATAGAGTACAAAGTATTTTGATTAAATATACACAAAATTAAATAATAGATATATTTATGTGTGATGATGATGATGATAAGAGATTATCATAAGGCATAGTTTTAGAGTAGATAGTAAAATCATTTGCCAACAGGAGTTCTGCATTCTTCAGCTTGACAAATTATCAATGGATATGAATGCACCTCTTTGTTATAGTCTTTGACCTATGAACCTGGGCACCCTCACAGCTTCTGTCTCTAAGTGCCATGGAACTTTGAAATAACTGTATTTGTTTGTGGTACAGATTTGATATCAAAGCTCCAAAATTAAAAAAAAAGGAAAACATTCTTTTGCTCAAACAAGAGCCAGTTTTCCCCCCTTTTTCATGTTACATTTTTAACTCGGTGCCATTTTTTAAGGCATTTCTAACTTTATTTCTTTTTTTTTTTTTCTTTTTTTTTTTTTTTTCAGTACGCGGGCCTCTCACTGTTGTGGCCTCTCCCGTTGCGGAGCACAGGCTCCGGACGCGCAGGCTCAGCGGCCATGGCTCACGGGCCTAGCTGCTCCGCGGCATGTGGGATCTTCCCGGACCGGTGCACGAACCCGTGTCCCCTGCATCCACAGGTGGACTCTCAACCACTGCGCCACCAGGGAAGCCCTAACTTTATTTCTTTATTTCTTAGCCTGATTGTCCAAAGACAGTCTGGGATAATGCAAAGTACTTTCAAGTCAAGTCTACGGCCAGCCCTTTGACCCTGGGCAAATCACTGAGGTCTCTTAAGACTTTGTTTTCTATTTGTTTAATGAGACTGAGATTCCCTACTCAGATTCTATAAGGATTAAGTGAGATAATGCATGTAATATCTATCATAACAATAATAATAACAAAGTTATTGAAATAACATTTACTAAGCACTAGTCTCTCATTTTCTTCCATCTCATTGCCAAAACTATGGTCTAAGTGACCATTTGGGTCTTATTGGTAGAGCATGATATCCATTTAACTGTACCCTGCCCACTGCCCTGCATTGTACATTCTCACGTGCCATGCAGCTGGAGTGATATTTTTACAAAGCAAATATGATCTCATGAGTCTAGGCTAAAGCCCTTCAAAGGCTCTCCATTGCTCCTAGAACATGGTCTGCAAGCTTCAGCCTGGTGTGGCCCCTGCTGCCACTTGAGCCGCCTCGTGATCGTGCTCCCCGTATAGCTCTCAGCAGTCGAGGCATCCTGGCCTGCCTTGTGATTTCTTGCACGCGCCCTGCTCTGCCTCATCGCCTCCTTCCTCATGGGGCCCTTACACAAGCCAGTCTTTGTGCTCAGAGTTTTTCCTCCTGTTCCCAGCTGCTTAATACTTACTCTTATTTCAGACCTCTACTCCTCTACAGCTATTTCCCCTTCTTCCTGAGGCCACTCCCTGTCAACTTCCTCAGCCAGGTCTGATCGTCCCCACCCCCCAATCTCATGTGCCGTAGTACCATACGTGCCTCCTTCAAAACACTTAATGCAGTTATAATTTTATATTTATTTGTACGATTATTTAATCCTTATTTATTATATTGTATGATTATTTAATATGTACCTTATCTGCTAGAATAAAAGCCCCATGAGATTAAGGACTAGGTCTTTATCCCCAGGACCTAGTAGATGCCCTGAGATACCAGAGTTGAGTAAATTTTGTTGAGTAAATTAATTTGTGAAACTCAGGGAGTGCCTGTGTTCTCTCCATTGAATCCTTACAGTGACACTGGGACATGGATATTATTGTCCCTTTCTTATAGAAGGAGCAAATAAGGCTCAGAGTGTTTTTACAGAGCCTTTGCTTAAGATTGCACAGAGCATTCATCGTGGTGCTGTAGTTTGCATTCAGGTTGCTTCACATCTAAACCCTGTGCTCTTAACCTCTAGGCTTTGCTGCCTCTTGAAGAACCAAGTATAAGTGTGCGAGGTGTGTCGCTCTCCGCACAGTTAGAAACTGGCTCATCTTAACTAGCTCTGTTTGTTTTGTTTGTTTGCCATCAAAGTCCGTGGGTTGTATCGAAACTTTCTGTAGTTCATGGTCAACCATTTGTTGAGAGCTAGGAAGGATCAGGCATTATGCTGCTGTAAAGAAGTCAAAGTTTAGGAGTGAGATAGCTACACAAACAAATAATCCCTCTTGCATTGCACGCACAATTCTTTCTCATTGCAATGCACGCAAAGGGCTATGGGAACCTGCCAGAAAGCCTGCCTTATTCTGACTGAGAACAGGAGTTGATGAGAGGCTTCCCTGAGGGGTCATTTCCCAGTAGACTGTGAGGCCCTCAAGACGAAGGAGGGCCTTTGTGAACTCATTTCTCCAACAGAGAGGGATACGGTTCCTAGGTATGCATCTGTGTAAGGTCTCTCTTATTCCTTAGATTTAATTGACAAATACATATAATGCAGGGATCACCATTGCTAGTCAGATATCCACATTTACTGCATCCCCACCCTTTCCCAAGTGTGTGCTCTTTGGCCCACGTCACATTTAAAATTGCTTTGAATGAACATGATTTTAGGCAGAGGTCCCACCACTTTGCCATACTCCCCATCAGTCCCTTGTTGTCTTGCCCTGATTTGACTCACTCATTGATCTTATTTACTTGACCCCTTTTGAGTCTGCAAACCATGTATGGAATACCAGGGGAACTTACTTCTTGAATTAGGAAGCCAGCATCATATTCTGGAAAGAGAACTGAGATAACATTTGGAGTCCTGACTTTGCTCTTGACCTCGTGAAGACCTGTGATTTTGAGTGCTTCTCTATCTTTCCACATCTAGGAACTGAGAATAATAATCCCTGCCCTGACTCCCTCCTAGAGATATTGTGAAAATCAAATGAGATCATGCACATAAAAATAGTAAATGGAGGGGTGTGTTCAAGTATAAGGGACTATAATTCAGAGACAGAGAGCAAGCTGTCCATGAACAGCCTGCCCTGTAATTTCTGACACCTGCCGTCAGAAAGAGAGGACTCATTAAAAGGGCAAGAGAGTTACACAGTCAACGACACACAGGCACAAAGGGAGAAGAGCCCTGCTTCCAATCACCAGCGTGAGGGAGTAGGAAAATTGAGATTACAGTTTGAATGGAGTCTCAGAGAACTATGCAACAATTACGCAAATAATTACGTTACAATGTATTGCACTGGTCTGCAGTTGTATGTTATGGTATCAATTATAAAGTGGAACATTAACCACCCTGTCTTTACACCACTTCATAGTGTTGAAAAAACTTTGTTCAGTAATGAGCTCTATTTTTTTCAATAGGCAGGAAGGAGGAAATGTAGTTTTCCTAGCCTTAATTTATAACTGAAAGTTTATTGATAATGCATTTCATTTCACATGGCTTAATTTCATGCTTAGTAACAGTTGCAGAGGTGTCTGGTGACAATTTATGCATTTGTAATTATTTCTAACCTCTATTTATAATTCTGCCTCAACTTTCTGTTTTTGATGTCTTTGTCGATGCAATTTTTGGCTTCAAGTCCGCCCAGTTTTGCAGCCATGAAAGCTGGATAGAATCCAGAAAAGTAGGCGACGTACAGCTGCCTATCTCTGAACTGTGATGAGAATGCACATTAACCTTTCTCTCCTCAAGTGGAGAGGCTGCCAGGGTGCAAGAGGCATCCCCCGACCCCATCACTACATTTCCCCACAACTCGGTGCGTTTTCTTTGAGATTCACTGTGAGATGTTATCATAGCTCACGGAGAAATGTCACTAACTTTAATTTACTGAAATTGAGTGTTCTATGAGACGTTGAATCAAGCTGCTTTCTCCTCGCTGGTAAACACATTTATTAAAACAAAAAAGATTAGTAACTTACTGTGCCCTACCTGGCTGATCCACATTAACAGTGAAAATAACATCTCATAACCTAGGACGCGATGTTTTATTTTATTTTTGTTTGTTTGTTGTTCTGAGACCTCTGCTATGAGACTGATAGAACCATCAGACCTCTCAAATCTAACATCATAAAACAATCTATCAGGGAGTCATTTACTTTGTGGGGAAAACAGATGCTTGGCCCTTCAGTGTAAATCAGAGATCATCCAGCATGTTGTCACAGCTGAGGATTTTCCATCTCAGGCAGAGGGATGGGTCAATTCAAAAGGACTGTTTCTTCGAAGTCTTCCTTTTATGGTAAGAATTGCACTGTATCTTCTTTTCCTTACAGGTTTTTGGGTGTGCCCATGGGGTAAGGCTTAGTCCTTCTGTGTTCTTATAACCCTGGCAGTATTTCTGAGAACATGTTGTTCCATTTTATGAAACTCCTCTTTTGCAGAGATTTCTCCTCCTCCAAACTGAATTACTCAGGAGCTGACACTCAACTTGGTAATGTTGATGGTCCCATTGTGTGCAGAGTGCTGGGTATGTAGTGGGTGTGTGATTGATGATGGTGTTTAAATACATGCATGGTTTTTGTCGTTTTCCTTTTCAAAGTCATGGGGAAAAAAAAATAGAACTACGATTAGGTGATTGAAAGTTAGGAATGACTTTCATTACCTGGCTGGCGTTGGTATCTTGTCATTTGTTAAATTACAAAATGTGTATATAATGGTGAAGAGCTTGGGCTCTGCGGTCAACCACTGCTCGGTTCAAATGCTCCCTCTGGCACTTACCAGCTGTATGAGCTTCTGAACGTAACTGCCTCAGTTTTCTCATCTATAAAATGGGGGAAGTGATACTAGAGGAAGCTGATTTCACTTATGTAAAACAACCCTGGTCAATCTTAGATCAGCATGCCGAAATGCGAGCAGATGAGGGACTTCCCTGAGAAATGTAGGGGCTTAACCATAGGACAGTGTTTCAGACACATGTCACAGTTACTTGGAAGTCCAGAAGGGGGAGAGAAGGTTTAAGCTCTACTTGTAATGAGACTTACTTTCTTTGTAAAAAGCTCTCTGTTTTGTGGCTGGATGACAATTTTAAAAGATTCCCCCTCTTCCCATGTCCTCCCACTCTTTCCCCCCAAACAAAATTGTTGTTATGTTGGCCAATCAAAGAGATGTGCCCTGTCACATGCAGCCTGGTTACCTTCAACCACTGCCCCTGGAGTTGCTGTAGGGATTGAGTGAGATTATGTTCCTAAAGTACTGAGCACTGTCCCTGGCACATAGTTAAGCATCAATAAGCATTGGCTATTGTTTTTATCATTGTTGCCCAGCCATAGGTGTAACTGTATGTGCCTAGAATTGGTATAAAAACTGGTTTATGAGAAATGGAGAACAATTGTAAGCGATGCCTCATTAATATATATTAACCACTTCCTTGAGCAGCTGTCCAAGGAACGGCATTCACCTTCACCTCACATGGGAGCTCTGAGATTGTCATGAGTTGTACATAGTGGTGGGGGGGAAGGGTCTGCCGCAGAGGTGACACAGGTTGGCATCAAACTGACCCCTCCTCAAAATGTCTTCAGAGCATCTCAGACCTCATTTATGTTTCTGGGGTAAATGCCAGAGTTGGATGTGTGTCTTTGCCAGTCATTCTGCACAGTAAGTGGTGCTTGACACCAGGGTTGTCTGTGAAACATGGACCACAGGCTGGGATGGAGGGCTGTCTGCAGGGATGGACAGGAAGCTGACACTTGGCTCATCACTGGGGCTTCTGCCTTGGTACTGTGTATTCTGACTCAGTTTCTGAGCAGGGTGGTAGCAGGCATGCTGGGCTGGAAGACAAGAAACCTGGGTTGATATTTTAGTTGCAACAGACAGAGATTATAGAATCATGGAAGGCTCAGAGCACGGAAGGCTCAGGACTTGTCTATAATAGCAACGAGCTAGTATTTATTGAGTCTCTATTATATGACAGGCACGGCATTAAGTGATTTTCATATATTATAACTTATTTAATTCTTGCAGTAGCCCTGCAAATTAAGCAGTATTTTACGTATTTTCATTTGCAGCAGATATGCTAAAGGTTTTGTGTATATCACCTCATTTAATTTTTATAAATTTCAGTCGGGGCTGGTGATATTATGTTTGGAAATGGAAAGTCTGAACCTTAAAGAGTTTAAGTGATTTGTTCAGCCACAAACAGTTACTAAGTGGCAGAGCCGGGTGGTGAGCCCCAGTGTCTGTGAGAGCCATACCCAAACACCCAACTGCAACTCTCTCCTGTCTCATGTCTCACTTAGTGTGGTTGAGACTAGCAGCTGTAAGGAACACACCCCAGGATGTTGGGTGGATCTTCTTGAGGATCAGAGTCCTTTTTATGCTCTCCAGCTCACTGTGTGGACTTGCATGGCCCACAGAGTCCATCCAGCTCTGGCCTGGTGTGCTTCTGCTCCTAATTCAGCCCATCTAGCCTCTTAAGTGAACGCCTTGAATTGAAGTTCCCCATAATGTTTAGTTTTGTTCTGAGATATCAGCAGAGCCAGGATATAACAACCATGATAGAATGACTTCCTAGATTGTTTACCAGCTCTAAAGATGTTTGCCTACTCCTACTTCTACTATTTCTGCAAACTATTGGGAGGAGAAGGGTGGTCTCTGTATGCAAGTTGTTGATGATTGAAGTCATTGAGAATTGTATCATGTCACGTGAGTGAAATTTGCAAAAGGATAATTGGCAAGTGTAGTTTCTCATTTCATGTGGCTTACACTGATTATGGCTTTCCCACCCCCCTTTCTTCAGGGATAGGATCAATTCCGAAAGGCTAATAGCCTTCTATTTTATGCGTTTGTTGTCCTCAGGCAAGTTGGTGGTCAGCTGATTGTGTTATTTAACTGTGGGGCTGATGTATTATCCTGTGGTTGAAAAACTTAAAGATGTGATGAAGCCTCCAATTTGTCCAAAACTTTCTGGTACTAAATTTGCATTATACAACTTAGACATTAACCTTGGTTGAGCATATAGTTTTGGTAGCATAGCCAAGGGGCTGAAATGAATATTTTAGTTTTGTGTAATACAGGACATTACTGAGTTACAAGTGAATTACATCACCTCTCTCCTCTCCTGTCTCCTGCCCCTTTCCCTCTCTGCTGCTTATTCATTACACTCCTCTCTGTCTTTTATCTTCTTCCTTCCGGAATGGAACACACTCTTCACAGATTATAATGATGCGGAATAAACATTTATATGGGTTGGCCAGAAAGTTCATTAAGGTTTTTCCACGTTACGGATAAACCCGAACAAGCTTTTTTGCCAACTCAACATTAATTATTCAAGACTTTCTGGAAATCCATAGTTTCAGTGCTTAGGACTTGTGTACAGAGGATGTGTAGACAAGGGTGTCGTCTTCTTTGAATCCATAAGTTAGCAGTGTTCATATTTCATCGACAAGAGTAATTTTGGTGAGTTGTTCACCATTAGGAAGTAAATGACCAAATTGTATTACTGATTAGTGAAGTGCTGTCATTTAACGCACATCCTTTCCTTTCTCATCCTCACCTGGACCCAATGGAGAGGCCATCTGGTTTCAACTCCTCCCTCTGTTTGACCCCCAGACCTTAGTTGCATCAGTTACTCCTCAGCTGTTATCAAATTCCTTTGGGTCATATGGCTCTTAAGCCATTGGCTCTGCTGCCAGGACCCAGGGCTTTTCCATGAGGTAACTCCTGTCATGTCTCTGCACATAAATTTCATCAGTCTGCCTTATGTCAAAGCACCTTCTGACCCATAAGCAGTTTCCATCTTTCTCACCACCATCTTCACTATCATCCTCACCACCATCCTCAGCATCACCACAACCATCATCATCATGTCTGCCAATTATTGAGCCCTTACTAGCATGCCACACGTTCTGCTAAGAAGTACTTTCCTAACTATTCCATGTCATTCTACGAGGCAAGTATTATTATCCCTCCTTTACCAATGAGAAATCTGAATGTCAGGAAAGTGAAATTACTTGAACAAGTCCAGATAGTCACTAAACAGCTGAGCTGGATTGGTATGCCTCTTGTGTTCGGTTCTGAAACCTATTTCAAGCATCACTATGCAATTATACTATTCGTCCTCTTCCTGATTCCCCCTGTCCCTTTCCCAGGCACACCTAGGCTGGTTGGGGAGGGAAAAAAACAAATACAAGACCTGATCATTATGAAAGAATGCTGTCTAGCTCAGGTACTAACCAGCTGGTGCTGTTGGACAAGTCACATCTGATTTTAGGTTACCCGTCTGAAAAAGAAAGACAACTGAATGAAACGGTGCTTAGAGTTCCTCCCAGTCAAAATTTCTCCGATTTTCCTGACCTCTCTGCTAATTACCATGGAAAACAACAAAAACATCTCAGACTTTCATAAAATTGCTCTCTGATAATAATAACAGTAAGATCTATGGTGCTTTACAATTTGCATTCTACCTTTGCATATTTTGATAATAATAGTAGTAATAATAATAGTAATAATAATAGCACCTATCACTTAGTTAGCACTTTCCGTGTGCCAGGCATTCATTTAATCTATGGCGGCACTAAAAGTTTGTCTTCACCTATATCACTTATCAAAACCTACCCATTTATCATAATACAATTCATTGTATTACAGCATTCCTTCCAATACTTAGTTTTGTTTTGTTTTGTTTTTTTTGTTTAAATTTCTCGTATTTCCAATTTTGCAGTAGCAATGTGTACTTACTTAGGAGTAAAGAGTACCCCGTGTAGGTGAATTAGATCCATATAGTCAGGAGCACAGCAACAGAGAAAAGACATTGTCGATTTGTGCTCTCTGCTTTCCGCACCTTCCTGCAGACACACACTGTTGGTAGAGGAGCTGAATTGGCACCCTGGGGTTGGGCAACTGCTGCTGAAAGATGATGTGCTGAGAATGGAAATCTTCTGTACCTGAGTGATGCCTCATGTTTGTTTCAGAACAGTATAATTGATACATGTTCTTTTCCTTTGGTTTGTTGTCATTTTTTTTAACATCTTTATTGGAGTATAATTGCTTTAAAATGGTGTGTTAGTTTCTGCTTGATAACAAAGTGAATCAGTTATACATATACATACGTCCCCATATCTCTTCCCTCTTGTGTCTCCCTCCCTCCCATCCCTCTAGGTGGTCACAAAGCACCGAGCTGATAAGCGCCGAGCTGATCTCCCTTTGCTATGCGGCTGCTTCCCACTAGCTATCTATTTTACATTTGGTAGTGTATATATGTCCATGCCACTCTCTCACTTTGTCCCAGCTTACCCTTCACCCTCCCTGTATCCTCAAGTCCATTCTCTAGTAGGTCTGTGTCTATATTCCCGTCTTGCTCCTAGGTTCCTCATGACCATTTTATTTTATTTATTTATTTGTTCTAGATTCCATATATATGTGTTAACATACGGTATTTGTTTTTCTCTATCTGACTTATTTCACTTTGTATGACAGACTCTAGGTCCATCCACCTCACTACAAGTAACTCAATTTCGTTTCTTTTTATGGCTGAGTATTATTCCATTGTATATAGGTGCCACATCTTCTTTATCCATTCATCTGTCGATGGACAGTTAGGTTGTTTCCATTTCCTGGCTATTGTAAATAGAGCTGCAATGAACATTGTGCTACATGATGCTTTTTGAATTATGGTTTTCTCAGGGTATATGCCCAGTAGTGGGATTGCTGGGTCGTATGGTAGTTCTATTTGTAGTTTTTTAAGGAAGCTCCATACTGTTGTCCACAGTGGCTATATCAATTTAAATTCCCACCAACAGTGCAAGAGGGTTCCCTTTTCTCCACACCCTCTCCAGCATTTATTGTGTGTAGATTTTTTGATGATGGCCATTCTGACTGGTGTGAGATAATAACCCATTGTAGTTTTGATTTGCATTTCTCTAATGATTAATGATGTTGAACATTCTTTCATATGTTTGTTGGCAATCTGTATATCTTCTTTGGAGAAATGTCTGTTTAGGTGTTATGCCCATTTTTGGATTGGGTTGTTTGATTTTTTTGTTATTGAGCTGCTTATAAATTTTGGAGATTAATCCTTTGTCAGTTGCTTCATTTGCAAATATTTTCTCCCATTCTGAGGGTGGTCTTTTTATCTTGTTTATGGTTTCCTTTGCTGTGCAAAGGCTTTGAAGTTTCATTAGGTCCCATTTGTTTGTTTTTATTTCCATTTCTCTAGGACGTGGGTCGAAAAGTATCTAGCTGTGATTTTTGTCATAGAGTGTTCTGCCTATGTTTTCCTCTAAGAGTTTGATAGTGTCTGGCCTTACATTTAGGCCTTCAATCCATTTTGAGTTTATTTTTGTGTATGGTGTTAGGGAGTGTTCTACACTACAGTTACATGTAGCTGTCCAGTTTTCCCAGCACCACTTATCGAAGAGGCTGTCTTTTCTCCATTGTATATTCTTGCCTCCTTTATCAGAGATAAGGTGACCATATGTGTGTGGGTGTATCTCTGGGCTTTCTGTCCTGTTCCATTGATCTATATTTCTGTTTTTGTGCCAGTACCATGCTGTCTTGATTACTGTAGCTTTGTAGTATAGTCTGAAGACAGGGAGCCTGATTCCTCCAGCTATGTTTTTCTTTCTCAGGATTGCTTTGGCTATTCAGGGTCTTTTGCATTTCCATACAAATTGTGAAATTTATTGTTCTAGTTCTCTGAAAAATGCCAGTGGTAGTTTGATAGGGATTGCATTGAATCTGTAGATTGCTTTGGGTAGTAGAGTCATTTTCACAATGTTGATTCTTCCAATCCAAGAACATGGTATATATGTCCATCTGTTTGTATCATCTTTAATTTCTTTCATCAGTGTCTTATAGTTTTCTGCATACATGTCTTTTGTCTCCTTAGGTAAGTTTATTCCTAGGTATTTTATTCTTTTTGTTGCAATGGTAAATGGGAGTGTTTTCTTAATTTCTCTTTCAGATTTTTCATCATTAGTGTATAGGAATGCAAGAGATTTCTGTGCCTTAATTTTGTATCCTGCTACTTTACGAAATTCACTGATTAACTCTAGTAGTTTTCTGATGGAATCTTTAGGATTCTCTTTGTATAGTATCACGTCATCTGCAAAGAGCGACAGCGTTACTTCCTCTTTTCCGATATGGATTCCTTTTATTTCTTTTTCTTTTCCGATTGCTGTGGCTAAAACTTCCAAAACTATGTTGAATAATAGTGGTGAGAGTGAGCAACCTTGTCTTGTTCCTGATCTTAGTGGAAATGGTTTCAGTTTTTCAGCATTGAGGACAATGTTGATTGTGGGTTTGTCATATATGGCCTTTATTATGTTGAGGTAAGTTCCCTCTGTGCCTCCTTTCTGGAGGGTTTTTATAAGAAATGGGTGTTGAATTTTGTCGAAAGCTTTCTGTGCATCTATTGAGATGATCATATGGTTTTTCTCCTTCAATTTGTTAATATGGTGTATCACATTGATTGATTTGCGTATATTGAAGAATCCTTGCATTCCTGGAATAAACCCCACTTGATCATGGTGTGTGATGCTTTTAATGTGCTCTTGGATTCTGCTTGCTAGTATTTTGTTGAGGATTTTTGCATCTATGTTCATCAGTGATATTGGCTTGTAGTTTTCTTTCTTTGTGACATCTTTGTCTGGTTTTGGTATCAAGGTGATGATGGCCTCATAGAATGAGTTTGTGAGTGTTCCTCCCTCTGCTATATTTTGGAAGAGTGTGAGAAGGATAGGTGTTAGCTCTTCTGTAAATGTTTGTTAGAATTCGCCTGTGAAGCCATCTGGTCCTGGGCTTTTGTTTGTTGGAAGATTTTTAATCACAGTTTCAATTTCAGTGCTTGTGATTGGTCTGTTCATATTTTCTATTTCTTCCTGGTTTAGTCTCGGAAGGTTGTGCATTTCTAAAAATTTGTCCATGTGTTCCAGGTTGTCCATTTTATTGGCATATAGTTGCTTGTAGTAATCTCTCTTGACCCTTTGTATTTCTGCATTGTCAGTTATTACTTCTCCTTTTTCATTTCTAATTCTATTGATTTGAATCTTCTCCCTTTTTTTTTTTGATGAGGCTGGCTAATGGTTTATCAATTTTGTTTATCTTCTCAAAGAACCAGCTTTTAGTTTTACTGATCTTTGCTATCGTTTTCTTCATTTCTTTTTCATTTATTTCTGATCTGATCTTTATGATTTCTTGCCTTCTGCTAACCTTGTTGTTTTTTTCTTCTTCTTTCTCTAAGTGCTGTAGGTGTAAGGTTAGGTTGTTTATTTGAGATGTTTCTTGAGGTAAGATTGTACTGCTATACACTTCCCTCTGAGAACTACTTTTGCTGCGTCCCATAGGTTTTGGGTCATCGTGTTTTCATTGTCATTTGTTTCTAGGTATTTTTTGATTTCCTCTTTGATTTCTTCAGTGATCTCTTGGTTATTAAGTAGTGTATTGTTTAGCATCCATGTGTTTGTATCTTTCACACATTTTTTCTTCTAATTGTTATTGAGTCTCATAGCATTTTGGTCAGAAAAGATACTTGATATGATTTCAATTTTCTTAAATTTACTAAGGCTTGATTTATGACCCAAGGTATGATCTATCGTGGAGAATGTTCCATGAGCATTTGAGAAGAAAGTGTATTTTGTTATTTTTGGATGGAATGTCCTATACATATCAATTAAGGCCATCTTGTTTAATGTATCATTTAAAGCTTGTGTTTCCTTATTTATTTTCATTTTGGATGATCTGTCCATTGGTGAAAGTGGGGTGTTAAAGTCCCCTGGTATGATTGTGTTACTGTCAATTTCCTCTTTTATGGCTGTTAGTATTTGCCTTATGTATTCAGGTGCTCCTATGCTGGGTGCATAAATATTTACAATTGTTATATTTTCTTCTTTGATTCATCCCTTGATCATTATGTAGTGTCCTTCTTTGTCTCTTGTAATAGTCTTTGTTTTAAAGTCTATTTAGTCTGATATGAGAATTGCTACTCCAGCTTTCTTTTCATTTCTGTTTCCATGGAATATCTTTTTCCATCCCCTCACTTTCTGTTTGTATGTGTTCCTAGGTCTGACGTGGGTCTCTTGTAGACAGCATATATACGGTCTTGTTTTTGTATCCACTCAGCCAGTCTGTGTCTTTTGGTTGGGGCATTTTATCCATTTACACTTAAGGATATTATCGATATGTATGCTCCTATTACCAGTTTCTTAATTGTTTTGGGTTTGTTATTGTAGGTCTTTTCCTTCTCTTGTGTTTCCTGCCTAGAGAAGTTCCTTTAGCATTTGTTGTAAAGCTGGTTTCGTAGTGCTGAATTCTCTTAGCTTTTGGTTGTCTGTAAAGGTTTTAATTTCTCCATCAAATCTGAATGAGATCCTTGCTGTGTAGAGTAATCTTGGTTGTAGGTTTTTCTCCTTCATCACTTTAAATATGTCCTGCCACTCCCTTCTGACTTGCAGAGTTTCTGCTGAAAGTTCAGCTGTTAACCTTATGGGGATTCCCTTGTGTGATATTTGTTCTTTTTTCCTTGCTGCTTTTAATATTTTTTGCTTGTATTTAATTTTTGATAATTTGATTAATATGTGTCTTGGTGTGTTTCTCCTCGGATTTATCCTATATGGGACTCTCTTAGCCTCCTGGACTTGATTAACTATTTCCTTTCCCCTATTAGGGAAGTTTTCAACTATAATCTCTTCAAATATTTTCTCAGTCCCTTTCTTTTACTCTTCTCCTTCTGGGACCCCTATAATTCGAATGTTGGTGTGTTTAATGTTATCCCCGAGGTCTCTGAGACTTTCCTCAGTTCTTTTCATTGTTTTTTTTTTTTTTCCTGCTCTGCAGTAGTTATTTCCACTATTTTATATTCCAGGTCACTTATCCGTTCTTCTGCCTCAGTTATTCTGCTATTGATGTCTTCTAGAGAATTTTGAATTTCATGTATTGTTGTTCATCATTGTTTGTTTTCTCTTTAGTTCTTTTAGGTCCTTGTTAAATGTTTCTTGTATATTCTCTATTCTATTTCCAAGATTTTCGATCATCTTTATTATCATTATTCTGAATTCTTTTTCAAGTAGACTGCCTCTTTCCTCTTCATTTGTTAGGTCAGGTGGGTTTTTACATTGCTCCTTCATCTGCTGTGTTTTTCTCTGTCTTCTCATTTTGCTTAACTTACTGTGTTTGGGGTCTCCTTTATGCAGGCTGCAGGTTTGTAGTTCCTGCTGTTTTTGGTGTCTGCCCCAGCGGCTAAGGTTGGTTCAGTGAGTTGTGTAGGCTTCCTGCTGGAGGGGACTAGTAGCTGTGTTCTGTTGGATGAGGCTGGATCTTATCTTTCTGGTGGGCAGGTCCACGTCTGGTGGTGTGTTTTGGGGTGTCTGTGGCCTTATGATTTTAGGCAGCCTCTCTGCTAATGGGTGGGGTTGTGTTTCTCTCTTGCTAGTTGTTTATCATAGGCTGTCCAGCACTGTAGCTTCTTGGTCGTTAAGTGGAGATTGGTCTTGGCATTGTGTTGGAATCTCTGGGAGATTTTTGCCATTTGATATTACGTCGAGCTGGGAGGTCTCTTGTGGACCAGTGTCCTGAACTTGGCTCTCCCACCTCAGAGGCTCAGCCCTGACACCTGGCTGGAGAACGAAGAGCCTGTCATCCACACAGCTCAGAATGAAAGGGAGAAAAACAAAGAAGGAAAGAAAGAAGAAGATAAAATAAAATAAAATAAAATATAGTTATAAAAATCATTATTAAAAAATTTTAAAAAGTAATAAAAGAAAGAAAGAAAGAAAAAAAAGAGCAACCAAACCAAAAAAGAAATCCACCAATGATAACAAGTGCTAAAAACTATAGTAAAAAAAAAAACCAAAATGGACAGACAGAACCCTAGGACAAATGGTAAAAGCAAAGCTATACAGACAAAATCACACGCAGAAGCATACACATACACACTCACAGAAAGAGAAAAAGGGAAAAAAATACATATATCATTGCTCCCAAAGTCCACCTCCTCAATTTGGGATGATTTGTTTTCTATTCAGGTATTCCACAGATGCAGCAGGGTACATCAAGTTGATTGTGGAGCTTTATTCCGCTGCTCCTGAGGCTGCTGGGTGAGATTTCCCTTTCTCTTCTTTGTTCTCACAGCTCCTGCCGTTCAGCTTTGGATTTGGACCCGCCTCTGTGTGTAGGTCGCCTGAGGGCGTCTGTCCTTCGCTCAGACAGGAGAGGGTTAAAGGAGCAGCTGCTTCGGGGGCTCTGGCTCACTCAGGCCGGGGCGAGGGAGGGGTGCGGATGTGGGGCGAGCCTGTGGCGGCAGAGGCCTGCATGACATTGCACCGGCCTGAGGCGCGCCTTGTGTTCTCCCGGGGAAGTTGTCCCTGGATCACGGGACCCTGGCAGTGGCGGGCTGCACAGGCTCCCAGGAGGGGAGGAGTGGATAGTGACCTGTGCTCACATACAGGCTTCTTGGTGGCAGCAGCAGCAGCCTTAGCATCTCATGCCCGTCTCTGGTGTCTGCTCTGATAGCCGCGGCTTGTGCCTGCCTTTGGAGCTCGTTTAGGTGGTGTTCTGAATTCCCTCTCCTCGCGCACCCCGAAACAATGGTCTCTTGCCTCTTAGGCAGTTCCAGACTTTTTCCCAAACTCCTCCCAGCTAGCTGTGGTACACTAGTCCCCTTCAGGCTGTGTTCATGCGGCCAACCCCAGTCCTCTCCCTGGGATCTGACTTCCGAAGTGCGAGCCTCAGCTCCCGGTCCCCACCCATTCTGGCGGATGAGCAAACAAGCCTCTCGGGATGGTGAGTGCTGGTCCGCACCGATCCTCTGTGCAGGAATCTCTCTGCTTTGCCCTCTGCACCCCTGTTTCTGCGCTCTCCTCCGTGGCTCCAAAGCTTCACCCCCCACCCCCCATCTCCTCCAGTAAATGGGCTTCCTAGTTGTGGAAACCTTTCCTCCTTCACAGCTCCCTCCCACTGATGCAGGTTCCGTCCCTATTCTTTTGTCTCTATTCTTTCTTTTTTCTTTTGTCCTACCCGGGTACGTGGCGAGTTTGTTGCCTTTTGGGAGGTCTGAGGTCCTCTGCCAGCATTCAGTAGGTGTTCTGTAGGAGTTGTTCCACATGTAGATTTCTGATGTATTTGTGGGGAGGAAGGTGATCTCCACGTCTTACTCTTCTGCCATCTTGAAGCTCCTCTATGGTTTTTCTATTTTGTTTTGTATGGTAGCCAGGGTTGAACCCGTAATCTTCCTCCTACAATCCAAAACCTTCCCTCTTCCCACACTCTGCAGTGTTCACCCTTGGTGTAAGAAGAATCTTCTTTTCCTTATTCTTTCACCTTCCACATCCAGCCAATTGCAAAATGTCTTTCATACATTCTCATTCTTTCCTTTGACTCTTTTACTCTTTGGTGATGCATTGGCCTGGCCTATTGCCACGGCCCTCTTCCCAGTCTCCATCCATTATACGTTCATACCGGCAGCAGGGTAATCCTTCTCAAACCCAGAGAGAATAGTTGTACTCTCTTGATTTGAAAGTTTATATGAGTCCCCAGTGCTCATGGGATAAATACAGAGTCCCTTGTTTTGCCCTCAAGACCCTGCATGGTGTGGTCTCACCTTTTGTGTCCTTTCCTATAGTTACGGGAAATTTCTTTCATTCCTTAGACCATGCTTTGCACTTTTTCTCTTTTACATTTTTGTTAGTCACCCTTGTCTCTTTTTTTCCTTCTGTGTAAACGCTTAATGTATACTGCTTTATGTCATAGCTATTGTAGTTACACGAATCTCCTTTTTCAATTCATTCATTCAATCAATCTTCATAGCGTGACTTCTGTGTATTAGGTGTTATGCTAGGTACTGAAGATACAGCACAGAACAAAAAAGTCCACCATGTCCCTGCCCCCTCCCCAGACCCAGGCAAAGCCCAAGGAGACAAGCAAATAAAGTAATTGCCACATGGAAAAAGCACTGGGAAGAGAACTAACATGGGACTGAGAGAGAAAATAATGGTGACGATGGTAGGGTGGGGGGAGAAAGGAGGATAAGATGAGGAAAAGTCTAGCTGAGGAGGTTGCATTTATTTTAAGATTGGCCTGAAGTACAGGAAGGAGCCAGCCAACCTGCCGTGGGCTGAGTGCGGGACAACATTCCGGGCAGAAGGAATATCAATCAGGAGTCTATTCATACACCTTGAAGCTAGAAAATGCTTGGCTGTATAAGGATCTGAAAAAGGACTTTGGCTGGAAGAAGGAGATGGGTGGAGAGAGTATCAGAAGGTGATGCTGGAAAAGTAGGAGTCTTCAAAGTCAGGCCCTTAAAGTCGGGTAATGAATTTGGATTTTAGTCCCAAGGGCAATGGCATGCTGTTGGAGGCTTTTAAACAGGGAGGTGAGATTATAAATCCAGTTTATCCCTTCCTGCATTGCCCTCAGCACTGGTCACAGTGCCCTGAATATAACCGTTGCCAAGTGAGTACTTGTTGCATTATTGAATGCTGTGGCTGTGATTGATTATAGAATTAGCCACACTTCAGCAGGGGATGGATTTAGTCCTCTTTTCCAGTTTTCATCCAGCAAGCTAGATGAGTTCATAAAAAGGTAACTTTCCTGATAATCTCCTATTTTCGGTTCATTTATCACATACTGAGTAATGGCTCTGGTTATGCTTTAAGAAACTTCAGTGTTCTGGATAATTGAACTTTTCTTTAAATCCCATTGAGAAGTTCTCTTTCTCTTCACCAAAAGAAGTTTGAATTTTTGATATCAAAAATCATGGAGGTGCTGCTGTATTCTGAACCACAAAATATATGCTTTTTTAGTGGCTTAGAATATAGTTGGCAGTTCGATGCCCAGAGACTGAAAGTCCCTTGTCCAAAGGCGTCCAGATCTCCTGGATGCCGGCTGTGCTCTGCCACGTTGCTACTTTTTATTTAATGGAGGTGATTCTCTAGATTCTTCTTTAATGCAGCACAGTGTTAATAAGCAGAATGCCTGATAAATATTTGCATCGTGCTCTTAAAAAAACAGCTTTGAAAAGCTGCCCATTTGATTTTTATCAAGAAATAATTGAGAAACTTGCTCCAGTTTACCTCTTAGTTAACAGCCTGCATTCGTCGGAATCTATTTGTTACAAGTGACAGAAACCAAATTCAAAACAGGGAATGTATTCGTATACATAGGTAAGCCACGGGAGATGGATCTGGACTCAGGTACTGTTTGTTTGGACCAATGAATAGAGAGGGAGGGGGAAGCAATTCACAGCCCCAGAAGAGGAGGGTGCTACTTCCAGGAGAACAAAGGGGCGCTGGCAGACAAAATGGTAAGTGTTGGCTTCTCCATACTGTAAAGACTAGCTATTTGGACTAGCAGTGATAATAAGTCCAGAATCCATGCTTTATTTACATATTGTTTTGTAGGTCCTCTTTTGTAGCAACTCTTCTTTTCAAGTGTATATTGGGTTTTTAGAAACAGATGTTTTTTTGGGAGTCAAGCCTTCAAGATAACCAAAATAGATAGTAAGTTATTGATACTGGTTTACTGAAGTGGCTGCATTGATGCATTGATTTCTCTAACAAACATTTTTAATGTCTATTATGTTCTAGGCATGGTACTAAGCATTCAGGATTCGAAGATGAGTAGGGCCTAGTCATTGCCCAGGAGAGACCTCCAGCTAGTTGGGGAGATAGATGTGTAGATGGATAATTGTAACAATGGGATAACTGCTGTTGAAACTCTTTTCCAAGATGGCAAGGGGTACAAGAAGCAGGGAGCTTGTCTAGGGCTTAGTCAAAGGAAACTTACCTAAGGATACACCATTTGGATTTAGTCTCGAATATTTAAGATTTAATGACTTTTTCTAGGTCTTTGCGTTGGTGGGTGGAAGAAGGATGCTGCAAGCAAGGGACTAGCATGTGCAAAGGCAGGCAGCAGGAAAGGCAAACATGTGACCAGAGCATGGGATGTGGATGGACAGTGATGGTGGTACGAAAGTACTGTTAGGATGAATGTATACTTGCCTCCTTACTCTAGGGTCTGCTTTAAGGATTATAACATGCCTTTGGATGTTTGATTTCTAGAATGCTTGATAAGAATCGAACTCACTCCTTTATAATTATGCCGTCTCTTTCAAGTTCTCAACTTATGTTTGGAATGAATTTTCCCACAAAGTTAACATGTAAGAATGGGACGATAAAGAACTTTTTTTTTTCAAACTCTAGGATTTTAACTTTGAGATGGGTTTTAATGTTCCTCAGAATCCTGGATCACTTCAAGATATTTTGTGCTTTTGCATGGTTAGTCTTTTAGCTTTTATAAGGATTGTTGTGGTAGAAAGTTCTTTTCACAATTTTAAGGCAGTTTCTCCCCATCAGTCAATGAACTCTCAATTGGGGGTTGTCTGGGGCGCTTTGTAACTTTCTTTCCCATTAGAAATCAGAGCAGAGACTGAAGAACAGGCGTCATTTTTTTTCTGTCTCTGTTTTAGTTTCTTGTGGCTCTTCTTAAGAATCACTACTAACTTAGAGGGTTAAACAACACAGGTTTACTCTCTTACACTTCTAGAAGTCAGAAGGCTGAATTCAGTTTCATTGGGCTAAAGTCAAGATATCAGCAGGGTTCGTCCCTTCTGGACACTCAGAGGGCAGACTTTGTTGACTTGCCTTTTTCCGCTTCTAGTGGCCACCTGTATTAGTTGACTTGTGGCCCTTTCCTGCATTCAAGACACATCAATCTAATCTCTGCTTCCATTACCACACTGCCTTTTCTTTTTTTTTTTTTTTTTTTTGCGGTACGCGGGCCTCTCACTGTTGTGGCCTCTCCCGTTGCGGAGCACAGGCTCCGGACGCGCAGGCTCAGCGGCCATGGCTCACAGACCGAGCCGCTCTGCGGCACGTGGGATCTTCCCGGACCGGGGCACGAACCCGTGTCCCCTGCATCGGCAGGCGGACTCTCAACCACTGCGTCACCAGGGAAGCCCCCACACTGCCTTTTCTTTTGCTTCTTCCTGTGTGCGTCTTACATGTGATTACATGAGGCCCACCCAGATAATCCAGGATAATCACCCTTAACTTGATTTTCAGGTTCCAGAGATTAGGTCACAGGCATTTTGGGAGGCCACTATAGCCTGTAAGTCTCCTCGCAGCTATGAATCCTTTGATGGTAGCAGTTCTCCCGGTACCTTCTTGACCAGAATGATGCCATGAGCATTTTTGTGGCTGAAGGTTTATATACATTGTTTTCTAATTGCATCTAAATGCTTTTGCATTTGCCATATAGAACAATGCAAACAAGAAATTTAGTGATCACATTTGAATATCATTGTACGAGTTTCTTAAGCCTTGCTTGACCATGAAAGTAATGCTTAGCAGGAAGATACCTTAGTAACTTTAGAGAAAGAAAATTTATTTTTAAAGAACTGGAGTGATCTCCCATGATCTCCTGTGATGTCTTATATCACGTTATAGCTTCTTTAGGGCACCAACTTTGTCTGTATTCGAGCCATTTATATGTATGATTTATCTTCTTACTAGACTGTAAGCTTCTTGGAGACAGAGCCCTTTTCTGATATATCAGTGTATCTGATAGAGCACATAACATACCTAAAATATAATTAGGAGCTCTCCGTGTATTAACTTTAATGCTCACAAAATCCGAGACAGAGGCTCAGAGAGCATATATAACTTGTCCCAAATTAGACAGGTAATAAGATACAGTGGTGAGTTTCAAACTCATTCTGCCTCCTGCACCCATGCTTTTATCAACTCCATTATGCTCCTCTTTACTTCTGCAGTAAAGTATGTGCTGAATGAATAAAAATTATTGCTTTATAGCTAGCGTATTACTTTCACATACATTATCTCATTAGATCCCCATAAAAAAAGGCAACTACCACCTGCTTCTCTGTTTTAGAGACAAACAGGCTCAGAATGGCCAAGTGTGCTCCTTTATTCACTCATTGAACCTTCATTCATTATACAGACATACAGAGAACCTCCATGAGGTGCCAAGCCTAGGCTAATCCTTGAGAAACAGTGGTAAACATAAAAGTCTGTTCCTCATGGAGCTTATGGTGCTGTGGTAACAAAGGATTACCTATGCCATGACTGCTCCAAAGGAGAAGTAGAGTGTTTTGTCGGAACAGACAATCGGGGGCCATTCAATCTGGGGCAACACAGAAGGCCTCTTTGACCAGGGTATATTAATCAATAAACTTTTGGTTTGTAGTAATAGAACCTCTATTCAAAATAGCAAAAATATTTGGGTGTGTATTGGCTCACATTGCTGAAGAAAATCTACGCATGTAAACTAGCTTCTAGGCTAAATTTAGAAGTTTATATGATGTTTTTAGAATTCTGTGTTGGATTTATTCTTCATAGACTGTCCTTCGCGGTTATAAAGGCCACTAGGCAACGAGATGTTTTTATTTTTCTTACTGTTAGAGACTCAGGAGAAATAAGGACAATTCTTTCCTAATAGCTATAGCAAACAGTTCCTTAGGAGGACTCAGTTTGGCCCTATTTGTTTTTACTTGTGAGTTATTGTGAAATGGTAGAAGGAGGGTTATAAAATTTGCTATCTTTCATAGTCTTGAATTCTGGAGCATGTTTTTATCTTTGAAAATCCTTTGAAACATGCATTTACAATTGATACTTATTTCATAAGTTGAAAATGTGATCCACGTATAGCCTTCTTCTTCGATTACTTTTGATAGCACTGCTAGAAATTCTTTTATAGCTTTCTCATTCACATTGCTGGTTTCACCCAAGAGCTTAAGGCTTTGGAAATTTACAGCAATGTTTGAAACTGCCAAACCTACCCACTACTAGGACTAACAGGAGCCTCTCATGTAGGATTTGGCAACTTCTGCTTAAGTTCTTCTTCTATAGATGATGCCTTCTCTTTGATCATGAGAAATATTTCTGATTTTTCTTTTTTGCTGTTTGCATAATAATCTTTTTGTTTCTTCTGTTTCTTTAGACTGTTTTTTTTTTTGAATTCACAGTACTTAAAGTTGTTTCAGATGTAGATAGTTCTTTAATTTTCTTACATTGTCTCTGATGGTCTGCAATGTTGATTTCTATATGCCTGTGGCTCCGGAGAGCAACATGTTCTTTTATTAGTTTCAGGTGTACAGCATAATGATTTGATATTATTACACATTGAGAAATGATTGACTCAATAAGTCTAGTTGCTATCTGTCACCATACAAAATTGTTAAAATATTATTGACTATATTCCTTATTCTGTACACTATATGCTCCTTGACTTATTTATTTTATAGCTCTAAGTTTGTACTTCTTAAAAACCTTCACCTATTTCGTCCATCTCCCCACTCTTCTCCCCTCTGGCAACCACCAGTTTGTCCTCTTTGTTTTTGAGTCTGTTTCTGTTTTGTTTTGCTTTGTTTGTTTGTTTTGAATTTTAGATTCCACATATAAATGAAATCATATGGTATTTGTTTTTCTCTGACTTATTTCACTTAGCATAATATGCTCCAGGTCCATCCATTGTTACCAAAAATGGCAAGATTTCATTCTTTTTTATGGCTGAGTCATATTCCATTATTACATATACATATCACACCTTTTTCCATTCATCTATCAGTAGATATTTAGGTTGCTTCCATATCTTGGCTATTGTGAGTAATGCTGCATATATCTTTTCTATTTAGTGTTTCAGTTTTCTTCTAATAAACACCGAGAAGTGGAATTGCTAGATCATATGGTGGTTCTATTTTTAGTTTTTTGAGGAAGCTCCATACTGTTTTCCCTAGTGGCTACACTAATTTACATTCTCACCAGCAGTGCACAAGGGTTACCTTTTCTCTACATCCTCACCAACACTTGTTGTTTCTTGTCTTTATGATAATAGCCATCCTTACAGGTGTGCAGTGATACCTCTTTGTGATTTTGATTTTAATTTCCCTGATGATTAGTGATAGTGAACATCTTTTATGTGCCTCTTGGCCATCTGTATGTCTTCTTTGAACTAATGTCTGTTCAGGTCCTCTCCCCATTTTTTTAACAGTGTTGATTTTTTTTCGATATTGAATTATATGAATATTTTATATATTTTGGATATCAACCCCTTATTGGATATAACATTTGCAAATATCTTGTCCTATTCAGTAGGTTGCCTTTTTGTTTTGTTTGTGGTTTCCTTCACAGTGTAGTCTTTTTAGTTTGGTGTAGCACTGTTTGTTTATTTTTACTTTTGTTTCCCTTGCCTGAGGAGACAAATCCAAAAAATATATAGCTAAGACCAATGTGGAAGAGATTACTGCCTATGCTTTCTTCTAGGAGCTTTATGGTTTTAGGTCTTAAATTTAAGTCTGTAATCCATTTTGAGTTTATTTTTATAGATAGTGTAAGAAAGGGGTCCAGGTTTTGTTTTTTTGCACATAGCTGTCCTATTTGCCAGTACCATTTATTGAAGTGGCTTATTCCCATTGCACATTCTTGCTTCCTTTGTCGTACATTAATTGACCATGTGAACATGCGTTTATTTCTGGGCTCTCTGTTCTGTTCCATTGATCTGTGTGTCTGTTTTATGTCAGTACCATACTATTTTGATTACTGTAGCTTTGTAGTATAGTTTCAAGTCTGGGATCATGATACCTCTAGCTTTGTTTTTCTTTTTTATTTTGGCTATTCAGAGTCTTTTGTGGTTTCATAGGAATTTTAGGATTATTTGTTCTAGTCTGTGGGAAATGCCACTGGTGTTTTGATAAGGATCATATTCAATCTGTAGATTGCTTTGGGTAGTATGGACATTTTAATAATATTGATTCTTCCAATCCATGAGCATGGTGTATCTTTCCACTTATTTGTGTTGTCTTTAGTTTATTTTCTCCATGTCTTATAGTTTTCAGAATACAGATCTTTCATTTCCCTGGTTAAATTTTTCCTAGGTATTTTATTCTTTTTTATACAATTGTAAATGGGATTGTTTTCTTCATTTCTTTTTCTTATAGTTATTAGTGTATAGAAATGGAACATATTTCTGTATATTAATTTTGTATTGTGCAACTTTACTGAATTCATTTACTAGTTCTCATAGTTTTATGGTGGAGTCTTTAGAGTTTTCTATATGTAATATCATGTCATCTACAAATAGTGACAATTTTGCTTCTTTCTTTTCAATTAGGATGTCTTTTCTTCTTCTTGCCTATTTTCTGTGGTTAGGACTTCTAGTACTATGTTGAATAAAATGGCAAGAGTGGGCATCCTTGTTTGTTCGTGATCTTAGAAAAAAACTGAAAGTTGAGTATGATGTTATCTATGGGTTTGTCATATATGACCTTTATTATGTTGACGTATGTTCCCTCTATACCCACTTTGTTGAAAGTTTTCATTTTAAATGGATGTTGAATTTTGTCAGATGCTTTTTCTGTATCTGTTCAGATGGTTATATGTTTTTTTAATCCTTCATATTGTTAATATGGTTGATTGTTAATAAGTTGATTGACTTGTGGATGTTAAACCATCCTTGCATCTCTGGAATGAAGCCCACTTGATCATAGTGTATGATCCTTTTAATGTATTGTTAAAATTGGTTTGCACATATTTTGTTGAGAATTTTTGAATCTATGTTCATCAGGGATATTAGCCTATAAATTTTTTTCTGTGATGTCTCTGGGTTTGGTATCAGGGTGATGTTGGCCTAGTAAAATAAGTTTGGAAGTGTTCCCTGCTCTTTCATTTTTTGGAAGAATCTGAGAAGGATAGGTATTAACTCTTCTTTAAATATTTCTTAGAATTCAACTGTGAAGACATCTGTCCATTCAGGTTTTCTGTTTCTTTATTATTCAGTCTTGGAAGATTATACGTTTCTAGGAATTTATCCATTTCTTCTAGGTTGCCTAATTTGTTGGTATATAATTGTTCATAGTATTCTTTTATGATTCTTTGTATTTCTGTGGTGTTGTTTGTAAACTCCTCTTTTATTTCTGATTTTATTTTGGTCCTCTCTCTTTTTTGCATGATAAGTTTGGCTAAAGATTTGTGGATTTCATTTGTTTTTCAAAGAACCAGTTCTTAGTTCCATTGATCTTTTCTATTATTCCTTTTTAGTCTCTGTTTCCTTTATTTCCTCTCTGATTTTTATTATTTCCTTCCTTCTACTAACTTTGGGCTTGCTTGTTCTTCTTTTTCCTATTTCCTTTCAATGTAAATTTAGATTTTTTATCTGCAGTTTTTCTTGCTTCTTGAGGTATGTCTGTATCATTATGAACTTTCCTCTTAAAACTGCTTTTGCTATGTACCATAGATTTTGGAAAATTTTGTTTCTATTTTCATCTGTTTTAAAGTATTTTTTATATCCCCATTGATTTCTTTATTGACCCATTGATTGTTTAGTAGCATTATGTTTAGTCTCCATGTATTTGTGTTTTTTTTCCAGTTTCTTCTTGTAATTGATTTCCAGTTTCATACTTTTGTGGTAGAAAAAGATGCTTGATATGATTTCTGGCCTTCTTAAATTTATGCATCTTGTTTTGTGGCCTAACGTGATCTATCCTGGAGAATGCTCCATGTGCACTTGAAAAGAATGTTTATTCTGGTGATTTTAGATACAGTGTTCTGTATATATCTGTTAAGTTCCTCTGGACTAATGTGTCCTTTAAGGCTCGTGTTTCCTTACGGATTTTCTTTCTGGATGATACATTCATTGATGTAAGTGAGGCATTAAAGTTCTCTACTGTTATTATATTGCTATCTTTTTCTCCCTTTATTACTTGTAATTTGCTTTATGTATTTAGTTGCTCTTATGTTGGGTGCACAGGTATTTTCAAGTGTTATATTATCTTGTTGGTGTGATCCCTTTATCATTATGTAATGCCCTTTTTTGTCTCTTGTTAGAGTCTTTGTTTTAATGTCTATTTTGCCTGATATAATTATCACTATCTCAGCTTTCTTTTTGTTTTTATTTGCATGGTATATCTTTTTCCATCTCTTCACTTCATTCTGTATATGTCTTTAGATCTTAAGTGAGTTTCTTCTGGGCAGCATATATATATGGGTCTTGTTGTTGTTGTTTTTTTAATCCGTTCAGCCACCCTATGTGTTTTGATTGGAGCATTTAATCCCTTTACACATAAAGTAATTATTGATAGTTATGTACTTGTTGACATTTTGTTAGTTTTTTTCTGGTTGTTTTTGTAATTCTTCTGTGTTCTTTTCTTGTTCTCTTCCCTTGTGATTTGATGACTTTCTGCAGTGTTATGCTTATATTCTGTTCTTTTTATTTTTTGTGTATCTTTATAGGTTTTTGGTTACCATGAGGTTCATATGTAACAATCTATGTATGTAGCATTCTATCCCAAGTTAATTGTTGCTTAATTTTTTTTTTTACGGGCCCAGCCGCTCCGCATCACGTGGGATCCTCCCGGACTGGGGCACGAACCCGTGTCCCCTGCATCGGCAGGCGGACCCTCAACCACTGCGCCACCAGGGAAGCCCTAATTTTGAGTGCATTCTGAAAGCACTACATTTTTGCTGGTGCCGCTGATTCCAGAGAGACTTCCAGCAGTTCCTAGCCCATTTGGCAGATACTCAAAGTTAGTATATAGATTTCCTTCCCGTGTAGTCTGTGTGCCCTTTAAACTGATATATTTTTTGCTGTGTCTCAAGGCCAGGGAGTCTGCACTTGGTCCCATCAGTTATATCCCTCCCTATTACAAGTCACCTCATGGGGGCGGTGGGGTTCCTTTGGATACTGTGCCTTTGTCTTGCCTCTCCATTTCTTTTTTTTTTTTTTCCCCCCGGTACGCGGGCCTCTCACTGTTGTGGCCTCTCCCGTTGCGGAGCACAGGCTCCAGACGCGCAGGCTCGGTGGCCATGGCTCACGGGCCCAGCCACTCTGTGGCACGTGGGATCCTCCCAGACCGGGGCACGAACCCGTGTCCTCTGCATCGGCAGGCGGACTCTCAACCACTGTGCCACCAGGGAAGCCCTTGCCTCTCCATTTCTATGTGGTCCTTTTATGTGCAGGAGCTGTTCAGTCAGCCTTCAGTTCTTCAGGAGGAATTGCTCTACATGTAGGTGTAGACTTGATGTGTTCATGGGAGTAGGTGAGTTCAGAGTTTTCTTCCACCACCAGCTTGGATCCCTCTCCACAACATGATTTCTTGTTTCTTTCAAAATGCTTATTTCAAGCTTTTCCTCAAGACTTAAAACTTTCCTTTTGCATGCGCTTCCTGGCATTTTTGAATCTGGATACTTCAATATAAATAGGATGCTGGAAGAGTGTTTTTTCATGTAACCAAACTCTTAAGTGTAAGAATAGCAAACCACAGCACTGTAGGATAGTGCACACAGTGAACTGGTTCCTGGTAGATGTTTGAGATGTGTCTGTTTTGTACCTTCCTGCATGGCTAGGCTCCCCTGGATGCAGATTCTGTGTCCACCTACTGTAGTGTTTTTGATGGACAAAATCATGCATCTACAAATGCCAAATTTGAGATATATTCAAATTGTTTCCTAATATTATCAGTGCATCACAACACATCTGCCTTTTCGAAACAAGTATTATAGAAGAACTGACTGTAATTGGAAGAAAAGAGAATAAAACCCAGGGCTTCTGACTTTGCCACTTTTTGCTCTACATAGCAGTGCTATTATGGATAGCAGTTGTGTGGACACTCACAGCATTTAAAATATAATGAAATGTATTTTTAAGACAAAAATGCCAGAGTCTAAGTGTCTAATCTTGTTACCTTAAGAGGTTATAAGGCTATACATTTATTTTTAGGCTGTTGCAGCCATTGTTTAAAATGCATTTGGAACAGTTTTGGTTTTGCCAATAGTTTCATTTTATGGTATATTAATAAAATCACTTTCACTATTTATGACAAAGTCTCTAACAGGTATCCTTAGCTGGTCTTTTTTATTTACTCAAATGATTCTGAAACACATTGCCAGAAGAGCTAGAGTTTGTGAACATACTCTATAAACTCTGTAATTCTTTAGAGTTACACTAATGGAAGTTAATTTATGACTTCAGCAGTAGTCATTTAAAAGTGAACCACATCTTTCAAATATGTTTTACTACTATAGAGAATTTTAAAAAATAAAGTGCCAGTGACTTTGAAGGCAGTTACAAAAGAAGAGCTCTTTTTTTTTTTTTTTTTTTTTTTTGTGGTACGTGAGCCTCTCACTGTTGTGGCCTCTCCTGTTGCGGAGCACAGGCTCCGGATGCGCAGGCTCAGCAACCATGGCTCACGGGCCCAGCCGCTCCGCAGCGTGTGGGATCTTCCCGGACTGGGGCACGAACCCGTGTCCCCCGCATCGGCAGGCGGACTCTCAACCACTGCGCCACCAGGGAAGCCTCAGAAGAGCTCTTAAAATGAATTTTTTTGGAAAAGTTGTAGGCTTTGCTAGAATAAGATTCTCTGATCTCCTCAGGCATGTATGTATACTCTCATAATTTTATAATCTCCATATATGTTTCTAAGACCTTATTCCTGCCTGATAAAACCAAAACAGCAAAACTTGAGCCGTTATTCCATATTTTAGTCATTCTTACATTTAGCAGTGTCCTGCCTGGTGTTTGGCAAACACTGAGTACCTGGCAGTTGGCTGGTTGTTTAGTCTTTTGGTGCCTTCCTAGTGGTGACTTATGCTTAGCTAAAAGTTACTCAATAAACATTTGATCTTTTGCTCAACTCTTTTATTTAATATTTACTCTTATGGTTGAATATGGTATTTTATAAGAAGGTAGGATTATATTTAAGTGAAACAGTCCTTAGTGGGAGAAGATGAATTGTTATTTTGTTTTCTGTTTACTTCTTTTGAGTCTTGGTTGCAGAAATGTGAGCTTGTCACACACCTCAACACATAGCGCATTTCCATTATTTGTCCCAGAAATTCCTGCCTCTTGTTTTAGTTCATTATTTCCTTTTTACTTCCAAACCCCAGGCTCATTCCACTCTTCCTGAAGGCACTCTCTCTAAAATGCATGCCATGTGTCCTTACATCTACATGAATTCTTATAAAATATATATTACTAGTTTGGAGGGTATGGAGTTTTAATTTACATAAAACAATGTGCTATTATTTATCTTGTTTTTTCCTTTTGATCCACACTGTTTTTTAGATCTGTCCATGTTTTTGTTATAAACCTAATGTGTTGTTTCTGAATTGTACTCCGTAATACGTATCCCACATTTTAAATTATCCACTTTCTTACTTATAGACATCTAGGTTGTCTCTAAATCACCACTGTCGCAGAAATGCTGTCTTTGTTTGTTTTTTTTTTTTTTAAGATATTATTTATTTTTGGCTGCGTTGTGTCTTCGTTGCTGTGCACGGGCTTTCTCTAGTTGTGGTAAGCAGGGCCTACTCTTCGTTGTGGTCCACGGGCTTCTCATTGCGGTGACTGTCATTGTTGCAGAGTACGGGCTCTAGGTGCGTGGGCTTCAGTAGTTGTGGCACACAGGCTCAGTAGTTATGGCTCACAGGCTCTAGAGGGCAGGTTCAGTAGTTGTGGCACACGGGCTTAGTTGCTCCTCAGCATGTGGAATCTTCCCAGACCAGGGCTAGAACCCGTGTCCCCTGCATTGGCAGGCAGATCCTTAACCACTGTGCTGCCAGGGGAGTCCGCTGTCTTGGTTGAATATCCTTGTGCATGTCCCCTTATAAGCCTGTTAGGAACTGATGTGAGAGATTCTATGGGGCAGAATATCAAATATGAGACTTCTAGGCCATAATGGATATTCATACCTAATTTACGTAAAAACAGCCAGGTTTTTGGAATAGCTCTTCCAATTCACATTCCCCTCATCAGTGCTTGTCCTCTCACATCCTTGCCACCACTTGGTATGATGTGATTTTTAAAACATATTTGCCTTTATGGTGGATAAGAAAGGATATTATGTCATTATTTCTATTTGAATTCTTCTGATTAAGGGTAAATCTGAGTATTTTCTCACATTTAGTGGACACTCAGGTTTCCCCTTTTGTGAACTGGTTATTCATATTCTTTTGGGCAATTTCTAAGGATTCCTAAAGGACACACATTAATTTGCTGGAAAAAATTCTGCTCTTAGACTTGCAGGAATTTAGGCACAAATGTAAACATAGAAAATCTCTTAGTAGATTTGGGTCATTATATCCCCTTTTAAACATCTGTACAGCATCGATGTAGACAAATTCTGGATTCCCTCTTTCTCCATCTGATCACAGCATGGGAGATTAGCTCATTTCATGACGCTCAGTTCTTTCCCTGAACAACTTGACACTGTCACTTTTTGAAAAGATGCCTGGGCAGCTCTGTGGCATTCAGAGTCATATTGTGTTGTCTACATATCTGAGTAAATTTTATGCATTCTGGCAGGATTTGATTTCAAATGGTTAGAAAATTCTCTCTTTCTGGAGCCAATTAAAATAGTGACATGGATAGTGCATTATTTTTTCTTCTTCTGTAGTGGAACTCCTGTCAGAGTTCCTGTATTTTAATTGGCTCTATTTGAAAGGAAATTTTTAAATCCCCTGCTGCAGTATAAATGTACTTATTTATCCTTTGAAATTCCATCTGGTGCCTTTGCAATGGTTGTTGGGAATTACTTGTGTTGCTGCTCTTTGGGAAATGAGGTGCAGTGACATTTGAATTGATGAGAGCGGTACCACCTCAAATGAGGAGGCATTCCATAATCATGGGAGGTGGAATGTAGTTCCATTAGGTGCAAAGGTGAAAACATGATTTCTAGAAATACACAGTTCAGTATGAATGGTTTACTTATTAACATTGATTTATAACAATGATTCTCAAATTTTGGTGTTCACAAGACACTGTGGAATATGTAGATTTATTTTTGACCTCTCATTTGAAGGGGATTAAAGTCACCAAATGACTCAGAGCAAGATAATACTATATGATATAATCAGTTTGACCTATCAAAATGTCTCACAGACTTGTAAAAGCATCTGTGATTATCACACTTCTGACTTGGTCATTCTTCAGCACAGTTTAGTAGTCTGAGTATTAAGCTTCACTATGCTGGCTCATCTTCCTGACTGTATATTTAAAATAAAATCATGGAATGAGTTTAACTTTTATTGTATATTCATATCCTTGAGAGGTAAAGTAAAACTTTCAGTTCACTGACTGATTAACTGTTAGGCATAGAAATGGCCCTGGACAACATCCAGGTTAATTTTGATAGAGATGAGGAAACTGAGACTCAGAGAAACCAGGTTTCCTAAAAATGAAGAATCATTAGTTTCTTAAGTTTTTGGAAACTCTCAAAAGGTAAATACCTTCTTGCTTCAGTTTTGTTGGAGACCTTCCTGATTAATAGGTCATGGAGTCCTATGAGTCTTCTTATCTCAGGTTCTTTGGTTATTTCCATCTATCACACAGTGCAGCAAACCCTCAGATGAAAGGACATGGGAGGAAGTTGCTCTTTGGTGAGATTCTTAGTCTGCCTATGTTCATATTTTTATAAACCAAATTATAAACTAACAAGAATTTTCAGTTAGGTATTCTAAATCTTCATATTCCTCAGTCTATTTGAGCATTCAGTTAGTCCAGCATATCATCCTAGATAAAGAAAGACTAAGAGAGAATATAGTTAGTGGTTTATACCTGCATACCATGAAGCCCAGAAATTCCTTATGGGTTACTTGAAATGGAGGTCCCATAGAGAGGAAGGGTTGAGTAGTTGCAGAGGTAGGGGTTCTAAGAGAATAACCCCAGGTTCTCTACATTCATTTCAATCAGAGCCACAGATTTTTCCTCCTTAATATGTATTTGGATTTCGAAAATAAAAGATTTTAGCTTACAAAGAGTTTTGCAGCCAGCAAAAGTTTGAACATCACTTGTAAAACTCATTGAGGGAGAAGGTGAGTTGAACAAGCAGAGGCTACTTCATTATTAGCAGTCGTTTTAGCAGCTGCGTCAGAGTAATGAGTATGGACCTCTTACATGGCAAGAGCTCCTATACAGAAGAGGATCTTTCCTCTAAATGTTTTAAGGGCTAGAATAAGACCGTAAGTCTCACTTTTTAGAAAAATGTTGCACAGGGAAGTAGCTCCATGCAAGTAAGAATTGTCTAAAATCAGAAGATTCATCCCAGAGGTAGAATGAGTAGAGAGAAAGAGAGAGACAAAGAGAGGGAGAGAGTGAAAAGGAGAGAGGGAAAGGGAGGGACCTTGTTACTTCCCCCAGCTTCAGTTCTGTCATCTGGAGATTGGGAAATTAACATCTGTTTGAGACATTTTGAAGAGTAAATGATACAGTATAGGTACATCTTCTATGTAAGTTCCTGTATGTATGGAAAGAAACCCCATAACTGTGAATGCCCTTGGTAGGAAATTTAATGTACCACTCCTCATCCGATTAAAGCTTGCAGAGGCAAAGAGGGACAACTGAAAGAAACTTCAACAGAATTTAAAGGACTTTTTAAAGTTCTGTGTGATACAGACTCAAAATATAAATAAGTTGAAGGACGGTTTACATGAATTCATAGATGACTCATATTGAGCTCTTAAGTAGAAGTAGAGTCATACTCTTAATTCCAGTGACCTCTGGGGGACAGATAATCTAGCTTCTTGGTGACTGATTTGGCCTAGTACAGAATTCCTATATTCTTAAACGTTAGGATCTAGAAAATATTTTTTTCCTACAGATTCTGAAAGCATAGTCACTGAAAGTATTCTGAATTTGTTACATTGAGAACTAATGGAAGATGATGAAATATTAAGCAACCTAGAATAAGACAAATTCATTTTCCCAGATTAATAATAATAACAAATAATAACACTTGTTCATTCTACAATTAATTCATGCTGAAAATAGCACTGCAGCAACATCCAACATCTCTCTCTGGACCTTAAATTCCAGAAAAGCTAGGGTAAAGCTTTCTGTCCCCTGTGTGGAAGAGTATGAATTGTTTTGAGTATAATGTGTGTTAGTAAACAACCTACAGGAATAATCGACAGTCATACACACACACACACACACATTATAGAAGAAACAAGAATAGTAGAACGCAAAATAGAAAGAATTGGTGTAGCATCATCTTTTGGTCTTTCCTCCTCATGATGTCCTATCTGTGGCTCCAGGCTTATGCTATTACACACTTTAGATCATTGAGATAATTGCTGGTCATGAGTATGAGCCCATGTAGTAGGTACACCAGCTTTGGTCCCTACTCCAGAAAGACTCCCAGTTCATTGTGGGGAAATAAAGACAAGGCGGTGTGCCATAGAGGGTGCCATGCTTGCAGAAGCACAGGGTGCTCTGGGAGCCTTTGATACCTCCCCCCAAGGGCTTTGGAGTTGCGGTAGGTTTCCTGGAGGGAGTCACATTTAAGCTGTTCCCTCAAAAGGAATAGAAATTTGGCTGATTTCTGACAGACCCACAGCTAACATTATACTCAGTGGTGGAAAGCTGAACGCCTTTCCTCTAAATTCAAGAACAAAAGAAGGATGCCCACTCTCACAATTTCTGTTTAACATAGTATTGGAAGTCCTAATGACAGCAGTCAGACAAGGAAAAAGTAATAAAAAGCATTCAAATTGGAAGGAAAGAAGTAAAACGGTCACTATTTGCAGGTGACATGATACTTTGTATAGAAAACCCTCCAGCCCAAAACTATTAGAACTAATAAATGAATTCAGCAAAGTTGCAGGATACAAGATTAATATACAGAAATCTGTTGCTTTTCTGTACACTAATAAAGAACTATGAGAAAGAGAACTAATTCCATTTAAAATCACATTAAAAAGAATAAAATACCTAGGAATAAACTTAACCAAGGAGTTAAGAGACCTATACTCTGAAAACTCTAAACCACTGATGAAGAGAATTGAAGATGTTGCAAAGAAATGGAAAGCTGTCTGTGCTCTTGGATTGGAAGAATTAATATTGTCAAAATGGTCATACTACCCAAAGAAAACTACAGATTTTAGGCAATCTCTATCAAAATACCCATGACATTTTTCATAGAGCTAGAAAAAACAATCCTAAAATTCAGATGGAAACATGAAAGATCCTGAATTATCAAAGAAATTTTGAGGAAAAAGGATTCACCCGTCCAGACTTCAGACTATTCTACAAAGCTACAGTAGTCAAAGCAGCATGGTTCTGGTACAAAAACAGACAGATAGATCAATGGAAGAGAATAGAGAGGCCAGAAATAAACCCACAAACTTACGGCCAATTAATCTATGACAAAGGAGGCAAGAATAGAGGAGAGACAGTCTGTTGAAAAAGTTGTGCTGGGAGAATTGAACAGCTATATGTAAAATAATGAAATTAGAACATTACCTCACACCATATTCAAAAATAAATTCAAAAGGGATTAAAGACCTAAATGTAATACCAGAAACCATAAAACTCCTAGAAGAGAACATAGGCAGAACACTCTTTGACATAAATCACAGCAATATTTTTTGGATCAGTCCCCTAAGGCAAAAGAAATAAAAGCAAAAATAAACAAATGGGACCTAATTAAACTTCAAAACTTTTGCACAGCAAAGGAAACCACTGACAAAACAAAAAAAAACTATGGAATGAGAGAAAATATTTGCAAATGATGTGACTGACAAGGGAATCATATCCAAAATATGTAAACAGCTCATACAACTCAATATCAGAAAACGAAACAGCCCAATCAAAAAATGGACAGAGAACCAGAATAGGCATTTTTCAAAGAAATCATACAGATGGCTAACAGACACATGAAAAGATCACTAATTATTAGAGAAATTCAAATCAGAACCACAATGAGCTATCACCTCATACCTGTCAGAATGGCCATCATAAAAAGTCTACAAATAACAAATGTTAGCGAAGATGTAGAGGAAAGAGAACCCTCCTACACTGTTAGTGGGAACATAAATTGGTGCAGCCACTGTGGAAAACACTATGGAGGTTCCACAAAAAACTAGAAATAGAATTACCACATGACCCAGCAATTCTACTCCTGGGTATATATCTGGAAAAAACAAAAACACTAATTCGAAAAGATATAAGCACCCCAATGTTCATAGCAGAACTATTTACAATAGCCAAGATTTGGAGGCAACCTGAATGTCTATCAACAGATGAATGGATAAAGAAGATGTGGTGTATCTATATATGCAATGGAATATTACTCAGCCATAAAAAAGAATGAGTTTCTGTTATTGGCAGCAACGTGTATGGACTTTGAGAACATTATACTTAGTGAAATAAGTCAGAGAAGGATCAATACTGTATGATATCACTCTTTGTGGAATCTAAAAAATAATACAAATAAATTTATGTGGCAGAACAGAAATAGACTCACAGATATAGAAAAGAAACTGGTTGTTAACAATGGAGAGAGGGAAGTAGGGAGGTGCACATTAGGGGTATGGGTTAAAGAGATTCAGAGTATTATGTACAAAATAGATAAGCAAACAGGGATGTATTGTATAGCACAGGGAATTATAGCCATTGTCTTATAATAACTTTTAATGGTGTAGAAATTGTAAAAATATTGAATCACTATGCTGCATACCTGAAACTAAATAATATAATAAATCAACTATAGTTCAATTAAAAAAAAGGAATAGGAATTAGGCAAGAGAAAGTGGAAGAGTGGGGGAGTTGGAAGTGGACAGGGAGAGATTTCTGGGCATCTCTGAAGATCCAGGGTAGTAAAAGAGAGGGCAGAACTAAAAGCTGTTGAATAATGTTGGAGCATGGAGGGTATCAGGGCCAGGGCAAGAGATGATGCTTGGTAAGCATGGTGGGCTGACCGTATTAATAACATTAAAAGGTTTAGGGGGAGACCTTCAAGATGGCGGAGATCACCTTCCTCCCCACAGATACATCAGAAATACATCTACATGTGGAACAACTCCTACAGAACACCTACTGAACGCTGGCAGAAGACCTCAGACTTCCCAAAAGGCAAGAAACTCCCCACGTACCTGGGTAGAGCAAAAGAAAAAAAAAAAAAAAACAGAGACAAAAGCATAGGGACGGGACCTGCAACTCTGGGAGGGAGCTGTGAAGGAGGAAAAGTTTCCACACACTAGGAAGCCCATTCACTGGCAGAGACAGGGGGTGGCAGCGGGGACGCTTTGGAGCCATGGAGGAGAGTGCAGCAATAGGGGTGCAGAGGGCAAAGCGGAGAGATTCCCACACAGAGGATTGGTGCCGACCAGCACTCATCAGCCTGAGAGGCGTGTCTGCTCACCCGCCAGAATGGGTGGGGGCTGGGAGCTGAGACTCTGGCTTCGGAGGTCAGATCCCAGGGAGAGGACTGGGGTTGGCAGCGTGAACACAGCGTGAAGGGGGTAGAGCACCACAGCTAGCTGGGAGGGTCTGGGAAAAAGTTTGGAACTGCCTAAGAGGCAAGAGACCATTGTTTTGGGGTGCACGAGGAGAGAGAATTCAAAGCACCACCTAAATGAGCTCTAGAGGCGGGCGCGAGCCATGGCTATCAGCACGGACACCAGAGACGGGCATGAGATGCTAAGGCTGCTGTTGCAGCCATCAAGAAGCCTGTGTGCAAGCACAGGTCATTATCCACACCGTCCCTCCCGGGAGCCTGTGCAGCCCACCACCGCCAGTTGTCTCCCAGGGACAACTTCCCTGGGAGAACACACGGCGTGCCTCAGGCTGTTAAAACATCATCCTGGCCTCTGCCGCCGCAGGCTCGCCCCCCATTCTGTACTTCTCCCTCCCCCCTGGCCTGAGTGAGCCAGAGCCCCCTAATCAGCTGCAACTTTAACCCCCTCCTGTCTGAGCAAAGAAGAGACACCATCAGGTGACTCACACGCAGAGGCGGGGCCAAATCCAAAGCTGAACCCCAGGAGCTCTGCGAACAAAGAAGAGAAAGGGAAATCTCTCCCAGCAGCTTCAGGAGCAGAGGATTAAATCTCCACAATCAACTTGATGTACCCTGCATCTCTGGAATACCTGAATAGACAACGAATCATCCCGAAATTGAGATGGTGGACTCTGTGTGATTTTGCTATTACCATTTTATAGTTTTGTTATTACCATTTGTCCTAGGGTGCAGTCTGTCCGTTTTTTTTCTTTTCTTTTCTTTTTTTAGTATAGTTTTTAGTGCTTGTTATCATTGGTGGATTTGTTTTTTGGTTTGGTTGCTCTCTTCTTTCTTTTTTTATTACTTTTTATTTTTAATAATTTTTTATTTTTTAATAAGTTTACTGGATTTTATTTTTTTCTTTCTTCCTTTTCTGCTCCCTTTTCTTCTGAGCCATGTGGCAGACAGGGTCTTGGTGCTCTGGCTGGGTGTCAGGCCTGTGCCTCTGAGTTGGGAGAGCCAACTTCGGGACATTGGTCCACCAAAGACATCATGATCCACGTAATGTCAAATGGCGAAAGCTCGCCCAGAGATCTCCATCTCAAAGCTAAGACCCAGCTCCACTCAATGACCAGCAAGCTACAGTGCTGGACACCCTATGCCAAACAACTAGCAAGACAGGAACCCAACCCCACCCATTAGCAGAGAGACTGCCTAAAATCATAATAAGGTCACAGACACCTGAAAACACGCCACCGGATGCAGTCCTGCCCACCAGAAAGATAAGATCCAGCCTCATGCACCAGAACACAGGCACTAGTCCCCTCCACCAGGAAGCCTACACAAGCCACTGAACCAGTGTTAGCCACTGGGGGCAGACACCAAAAACAGCAGGAACTACGAACCTGCAGCCTGAGAAACGGAGACCCCAAACACAGTAAGTTAAGCAAAATGAGAAGACAGAGAAAGACACAACGCACAGCAGAAGAAGGAGCAATGTAAAAACCCACCAGACCAAACAAATGAAGAGGAAATAGGTAGCCTAACTGAAAAAGAATTCAGAGTAATGATAGTAAAGATGATCCAAAAACTTAGAAATAGAATGGAGAAATTACAAGAAACTTTTAACAAGGAACTAGAGGAGCTAAAGAGCAAACAAACAATGATGAGCAACAGAAAAAATGAAATTAAAAATTCTCTAGAAGGAATCAATAGCAGAATAACTGAGGCAGAAGAACGGATAGGTGACCTGGAAGATCAAATAGTGGAAATAACTACCGCAGAGCAGAGTAAAGAAAAAAGAATGAAAAGAATTGAGGACAGTCTCAGAGACCTCTGGGACAACATTAAACACACCAACATTCGAATTATCGGGGTCCCAGAAGAAGAAGAGAAAAAGAAAGTGACTGAGAAAATATTTGAAGAGATTATAGTTGAAAACTTCCCTAATAGGGGAAAGGAAATAGTCAAGTCCTGGAAGCACAGAGAATCCCATACAGGATAAATCCAAGGAGAAACATGCCACGACACATATAAATCAAACTATCAAAAATTAAATACAAAGAAAAAATATTAAAAGCAGCAAGGGGAAAAACAACAAATAACACACAATGGAATCCCCATACGGTTAACAGCTGATCTTTCAGCAGAAACTCTGCAAGTCAGAAGGGAGTGGCAGGACATATTTAAAGTGATGAAAGGGTAAAATCTACAACCAGGATAACTCTACCCAGCAATGTTCTGATTCATATTTGATGGAGAACTTAAAACCTTTACAGACAACCAAAAGCTAAGAGAATTCAGCACTATGAAACCAACTTTACAACAAATGCTAAAGGAACTTCTCTAGGCAGGAAACACAAGAGAAGGAAAAGACCTACAATAACAAACCCAAAACAATTAAGAAAATGGTAATAGGAGCATACATATTGATAATTACTTTAAATGTAAATGGATTAAATGATCCAACCAAAAGACACAGACTGGCTGAATGGATACAAAAACAAGACGCGTATATATGCTGTCTACAAGAGACCCACTTCAGACCTAGGGACACATACAGACAGAAAGTGAGGGGACGGAGAAATATATTCCATGCAAATGGAAATCAAAAGAAAGGAGGAGCAATTCTCATATCAGACAAAATAGACTTTAAAATAAAGACTATTACAAGAGACAAAGAAGGACACTACATAATGATCAAGGGATCAATCGAAGAAGAAGATAAAACATTGTAAATATTTATGCACCCAACATAAGAGCACCTCAGTACATAAGGTAAATGCTAACAGCCATAAAAGGGGAAATTGACAATAACACAATCATAGTAGGGGACTTTAACACCCCACTTTCACCAATGCACAGATCATCCAAAATGAAAATAAATAAGGAAACACAAGCTTTAAATGATACATTAAACAAGATGGACTTAATTGATATTTATAGGACATTCCATCCAAAAACAACAAAACACACTTTCTTCTCAAGTGCTCATGGAACATTCTTCAGGATAGATCACATATTGGGTCACAAATCAAGCCTTGGTAAATTTAAGAAAATTGAAATTGTATCAAGTATCTCTCCGACCACAACTCTATGAGACTAGATATCAATTACAGAAAAAAACCTGTAAATATTACAAACACATGGAAGCTAAACAATATACTAATAAATAACCAAGAGATCACTGAAGAAAACAAAGTGGAAATCAAAAAATTCCCAGAATCAAATGACAATGAAAACACGATGACCGAAAACCTAATGCAGCAAAAGCAGTTCTAAAAGGGAAGTTAATAGCAATACAATCCTACTTCAAGAAACAAGAAACACCTCAAACAACCCAACCTTACATGTAAAGCAATTAAAGAAAGAACAAAAAAAAAAAAACCCGAGTTAGCAGAAGGAAAGAAATCATAAAGATCAGATCAGAAATAAATGAAAAAGAAATAAAGGAAACAATAGCAAAGATCAGTAAAACTAAAAGCTGGTTCTTTGAGAAGAGAAACAAAATTGAAAAACCATTAGCCAGACTCATCAAGAAAAAAGGGAGAAGACTCAAATCAGTAGAATTAGAAATGAAAAAGGAGATGTAACAACTGACACTGCAGAAATACAAAGGATCATGAGAGATTACTAAAAGCAACTGTATACCAATGAAATGGACAACCTAGAAGAAATGGACAAATTCTTAGAAAAGCACAAGCTTCCAAGCCTGAACCAGGAAGAAATAGAAAATATAAACTGACCAATCACAAGCACTGAAGCTGAGACTGTGATTAAAAGTCTTCCAACAGACAAAAGCCCAGGATCAAGATGGCTTCATGGGCGAATTCTATCAAATATTTAGAGAAGAGCTAAAACCTATCCTTCTCACACTCTTCCAAAATATAGCAGAGGGAGGAACACTCCCCAACTTACTTTATGAGGCCACCATCACCCTGGTTCCAAAACCAGACAAAGATTCCTGTCACAAAGAAAGAAAACTACAGGACAATATCACTGATGAATATAGATGCAAAAATCCTCAACAAAATGCTAGCAAACAGAATCCAACAGCACATTAAAAGGATCATACACCATGATCAAGTGGGGTTTATCCCGGGAATGCAAGGATTCTTCAATATACGCAAATCAATCAAGGTGATAAACCATCTTAACAAATTGAAGGATAAAAACGATATGATCATCTCAAGAGATTCAGAGAAACCTTTCGACAAAATTCAACACCCATTTATGAGAAAAACCCTCCAGAAAGGAGGCATTGAGGGAACTTACCTCAACATTATAAAGGCCATATATGAGTACCCCCACAGCCAACATCGTTCTCAGTGTTGAAAAACTGAAACCATTTCCTCTAAGATCAGGAACAAGACAAGGTTGTCCACTCTCTCACACTGTTATTCCACATAGTTTGGAAGTTTTAGCCATAGCAATCAGAAAAGAAAAAGAAACAAAAGGAACCCAAATCAGAAAAGAAGAAGTAAAGCTATCACTGTTTGCAGCTGACATGATACAGAGAATCCTAAAGATGTTACTAGAAAACTGGTAGAGCTAATCAATGATTTTGATAAAGTAGCAGGATACAAAATTAATGCACAGAAATCTCTTGCATTCCTAAACACTAATGATGAAAAATCTGAAAGACAAATTAGGGAAACACTCCCATTTACCATTGCAACAAAAAGAATAGAATACCTACGAATAAACCTACCAAAGGACATAAAAGACCTGCACGCAGAAAACTATAAGACACTGATGAAAGAAATTAAAGATGATACAAACAGATGGACATATATACCATGTTCTTGGATTGGAAGAATCAACAGCGTGAAAATTACTATACTACCCAAAGCAATCTACAGATTCCATGCAATCCCTATCAAACTACCAATGGCAGTTTTCAGAGAACTAGAACAAAAAATTTCACAATTTGTATGGAAACACAAAAGACACTGAATAGCCAAAGCAATCTTGAGAAAGAAAAATGGGGCTGGAGGATTCAGGCTACTGGACTTTAGACTATACTACAAAGCTACAGTAATCAAGACAGTATGGTACTGGCACAAAAACAGAAAGATAGATCAATGGAACAGGATAGAAAGCCCAGAGATAAACCCACGCACATATGGTCACCTTATTTTGATAAAGGAGGCAAGGATATACAATGCAGAAAAAACGGCCTCTTCAGTAACTGGTGCTGGGAAAACTGGACAGCTACATGTAAAAGAATGAACTTAGAACACTCCCTAACACCATACACAAAAATAAACTGAGAATGGATTAAATACCTAAGTGTAAGGCCAGACACTATAAAACTCTTAGAGGAAAACATAGGCAGAACAGTCTATGACATCAATCACTGCAAGATCCTTTTTCCCCCACCTCCTAGAGAAATGGAAATAAAAACAAAAATAAACAAATGGGACCTAATGAAACTTAAAAGCTTTTGCATAGAAAAGGAAAACATAAACAAGATGAAAAGACAGCCCTCAGAATGGGAGAAAATATTTGCAAATGAAGCAAATGACAAAGGATTAATCTCAAAAATATGCAAGCCACTCATTCAGCCTTATATCAAAAAAACAAATACCCTAATCCAAAAATGGGCAGAAGACCTAAATAGACACTTCTCAAAAGAAGATAAACAGGTTGCCAACAAACGCATGAAAGGATGCTCAACATCGCTAATCATTCGAGAAATGCAAATCACAACTCCAGTGCGGTATCACCTCACACCAGTCAGAATGGCCATTATGAAAAAATCTGCAAACAATAAATGCTTGAGAGGGTGTGGATAAAAGGGAACCCTCTTGCACTGTTGGTAGTAATGCAAATTGATAGAGCTATTATGGAGAACAGTATGGAGGTTCCTTCAAAATCTAAAAATTGAACTACCATACAACCCAGGAATCCCACTAGTGGGCATATACAGTGAGAAAACCATAATTCAAAAAGAGTCGTGTTCCACTATGTTCACTGCAGCTCTATTTACAATAGCCAGGACATGGAAGCAACCTATGTGTCCCTCGACAGATGAACGGATAAAGAACATGTGGCACATATATACAATGGAATATTACTCAGCCATAAAAAGAAACGAAATTGAGTTATTTGTAGTGAGGTAGATGGACCTAGAGTTGTCATATAGAGTGAAGTAAGTCAGAAAGAGAAAAACAAATACCGTATGTCAACACATATATATGGAATCAAAAAAAAAAAATCGTTTTGAATAACCTAAGGGCAGGACAGGTATAAGGACGCAGATGTAGAGAATGGACTTGAGGACCTGGGGAGGGGGAAGGGTAAGCTGGGACGAAGTGAGAGAATGGCATGGACATATATACACTATCAAATGTAAAATAGATAGCTAGTGGGAAGCAGGCACATAGCACAGGGAGATCAGCTTGGTGCTTTGTGACCACCTTTGGGGGTGGGGTAGGGAGGGTGGGAGGGAGATGTAAGAGGGAGGAGATATGGGGATATATGTATATTTATAGCTGATTCATTTTGTTATAAAGCAGAAATTAACATACATTTTTAAGCAATTATACTGCAATAAAGATGTTAAAAAAAAAAGGTTTTGGATTTTTGTGCATAGTTACTGCATTGTTTGAAGTAGGGGAGAGTCATGATCCAACTGGATTTTCGAAGGACTACTTGGGCTGCAGCTGGAAGAGACCAATTAGAATTTTGGCCAGTGATTTTGTGGGACAGTACTGGTCCTGGCTGTAAAATCAGATGTAAGAATCCATTTTTCATTCGTGTTTTTCATGCTTTACTTTGACTCCTTCCGTTCAGTACCTACAAAATATTCTATTAAACGTGTTTTGAAAATTATAAAGATATATACAAACATCAGCTATTAATAAGAGAGCAGGCTGAAATGGGTCAAGCTAGACATATTAGTTTTAAAGTTAGTTTCTTTCCTAGTTCTTTCACCATTGTCAGATTTGTCACATCAATTTATTTTTTGTTTATTAATGTAGGATTCTATTTTTCTCAGTAATATTTAAGGTATTTAAATTGTTGTTGACAATATATATAAATGGGTCTATCCACTTTGGAGACCAGTTTATTTTGACCTAGTGTATTTGAAGTTATATACATCTCATGACCCCTATATCCACTTCTGGCTATATGCCTCAGGGAAATTCTCACATGTTTGCCTAAGACATCTGTATAATATTGGGTAATTCATAGTAATACTCTCTGTGATAATGAATGATTGATGAGTGGAAACCACCTAACAAGCCATTATAGAGAAACGGATAAATTGTGATTTATTCACACAATAAAATACTAAAGAAATCTTAAAATGAATGATATGTTTATATGTATATATGTATCTATCTGTAGATATAGATATCTATATGGACATATTTTTTAAAACATAAATTCAGGCCAAAAAGGGGAAGTCTCAGACAAATATGCTATGACACTATGAATGTAAATTTTAACACTCATAAACCAATATACTTTATTATTTATGCATGTGTATACGTACATATGTGATAAAAGTGCACACACATGCATGAGGATAATTCACACCAACTTCTTCACCCGTCCCTTTAAAATATCCTAGTAGTCTTTAGTATATTTATCTATAAATAGCAAGATAAGTTCCACTGGAAGATCAATACAGCTGTAGATCAATAGAGCTGTAAAGTAAGCCTTTTTCAGTATAAACAAACTGTGTGTTCCAGATATTGCTATGACTGCTGCTAGCTTCCATTTACTTAGTGCTTACCTTATGTTTTTCCATTTGTGTGCTTGGACTGGCCTTTAGGGAGTTAGCTAATGTTACCTTGGGGTATGTGAAAGCAGTATTTGTCATTGATGACAGTGTCTGTTTGGAATATGTGATCACATTTTCTCTCTTTTTCCCAAAACAACACTACTTAGGAAATGTTCAGTAAAGAAAAAGGAGTGTGAGTAGTGTTCCTTTTCTGAACAAAATACATTGTTCCATTTACAATAATGTTTCCTTTTAGTCTGAACTCCTGTTGCAAATGACAGAAACCGAAGTCTCACTAAAGACAAAATGAGGATTTTTTGGCTTGACTCACGATACTTGGATGATGTTGTATTAGGCAGAGCTAGACCCAGACACTTACACTTTTTTGTACGATCCGTCCGTTTCCCTGTTTGGCATCACTCCCAGGCAGAAACAGCCCCAGACTTGCATGCTCCCAGCTTTACCGCCCAAGCAGCCAGAGGCCATCCCTACTGCAGGAGAGTCTTGGGGAGGTTTCAGACTGGTTTGCCTTGGGTCACAAAGCCTTTTCTGAAACAATCACTGTGGTTCACAGATTTGGTCAGGCAAAGAAAGTTAGGAATACTAGTCAGTGTGAATGAGGGTGGAGTATCTCATTAAAGGGAAAGTGGGGTCGTGTTATCAGGGGCCAGGTCAAGGGGGCAGGCAAAAAGTATGGAACACCATCACTTTTGATCATCTTTCTCCTCCACACGCCTAAGGAAAGAGCACAATGAGTAGGCTACGTATGTTTTAAACATTCCTGCGTTTTGCTGAAGTGTAATTGAATCCTAGAAATGAACAGCCTTTCCGGAGGTGAGTCTCTCCTTCCCCACACTAATATTCATCATCAGTAGCATTTGGCCGAATGAGAATTAGGGAAGCTTCTCTAAGAGGTATATCAGATATTGCCTTGTTCAATGATGGGCTTACAGATGAAACCTGTACTTTGCCACTTTGGGAACATTAGCTATTGGAGCTAGTTCGTTAGCTGCCTTAATTTGCACAGATACTGATGGAAGATGGGGGGGCCACCTTCATCAGAATGCCGCCAGAGTGCGATCCTAATATGAATGGGCTCTGCTATCCAAACACCAGTAATGACTTGTGTCGGCTTATGCAGATTTGCACCTCTGGGTTACTCTGTACCCGGCACTTGGCAATGCCCAGATAACATTTAAATCAGGCACTAAGTGTAATTCAATAACTACCCTCAGCACAGCTCTCCTTTTAGGACATTTTTATTCACCGTGATTTAGAACATGACACTTGGGTGAGATTAAAGCAGCAAATTGTGCCTGTAAAACAAACCCCTGAAAGTAGCAAGGGACTATAAAATTTTATAAAGGGAATATTACACATGCCTCCAATCTGATAAAACTGTTGTGATCTGGGAGATCACTGTGAAATAGAAGTAAGCCAGTACAGTATGTGCCGTATCCAGACTATAAATTGCATACTATTGTTTAGCATAACTTTTATGTTCCCTCCCCAAATGACTCCTTAGCATCTTGAGAATACCCCAGTGTAGCATACCATTTATTAGCCTTCGAGGGAGTGGACTCCGGAGACCTGGGGCCCCTTTGTGAGTGTAAGGAATCTGGGCGACAGTATTGTAATGCGAGAGTATTTGGGGGAGTTGTGTTGTTCTTGCGGTTGCTACTTTGGTTTCCTTATTTACTTGGTTCCTGTTTATGTCTTGTCTGTTGTAAAGAATGGAACCAGTTTCCAAGGCTCTTGAAAGCGATTCGCTTTTTGCTTAGAGTTCTGGGATTTTATAGCTACGTGGCATTTTAACACTCATCTACTGCAGCACCTCCTTTTAAAAATAAAGAAGCTGAGGTTGTAAGCATTAAGTGGCCTGCTCAAGTTCACATAGTAAGTTAGGGACGCACTGGATTCCCCTTCAGATATAATCATACCCTATTCTGCTTTTGCCTACAAATTGTAAGGTGTTTTTTTTTTTTCTGTTAAAACTGAAATAATGTATAGGTTTTTAAGAAACTGATTATAATAACAAAATACTGTCTTTTAGAACACTGAGAAAACTCAAAAAATATTTTGAAGTAGATTTTTAAAAAATCACCTATATTCACACCAGCCGAAGAAAACTTTACTGTTAACATTATATTGTATATCCTTCCAACCTTTTATCTATATATACGAGGAAAGAAGTATAGATAGAACTATTTTCTCTGAAAAATAAAGACTAAAGTTATCCCCTGCTTTTCCAAAGTTCACTTCACGCAACTTCGCTTTTATGCAAGACCTACATTATTACCTGTTTTTTCGAACTGAAGCCCAAAGAGGATTTTCGTTTTTGCAAAAAATGGCAGAAAGTGGAAATAGCATTCAGCTTTTGCTGCAGTGAGCCATTATAGAGGCAGCAGGCACCTTGAGCAGTGAGCTCCTTCACAGGAACCACACTGAGCATCTCTGCATCAAGCCATCATAGCTTTGAACTGTGTCTGTGAGCACCTGTGCTTTATCTGTGTTTATTTTGTGCCTCTGGTGGTAAGATGTATCTGAAGGTAACTGCTTACTCGCTTTACGCGATTTCCACTTATGAAAGATTTCATAGGAATGGTCTTCTTTCACATAGCAGATAAACCTGTATACCATTTTATTCACTTAATACATTTATTGGGAAGATTTCTTCACATGATGAAACCCTTTCTCAGAAGCACAATTTTTACTTATTTTATGTGTCGTCAAAATAACATGGCTCTTAAATAATTTAATTATTTCTCAGTTGTTTTATTACTGGCCCCTTTTTTCCTCCATGGGTCTGACTGCTAAAGACTTTAAAAAGTAAAAAATACTTGGAGAGAAATAAAATGACAGAATATTGATGAAACATAAATGTTTTTAATGTTTCGTATCCAGGGTAGTTTTATGTGATCAATTAACTCAAGTTTTATATGATAATATCCAAATTTTTCATACCAGATAAGATTGGGTAATATTATTTCTACATCAGGATAGATTTATAAATTAAGTAGATTTAAAAAAAATTTTATCGTAGTATAGTTGATTTACAATGTTGTGTTAGTTTCCAGTGTACAGCAAAGTGAATCAGTTATACATAGACATATATCCACTCTTTTTTTAGATTATTTTCCAATATAGACCATGCAGAGTATTCAGTAGTGTTCCCTGTGCTATACAGTAGGTCCTTATTAGTTATCTATCTTATATACACTAGTGTGTGTATGTCAATCCCAATATCCCAATTTATTCCTCTCCCACCTTACCTCCTGATAGCCATGTTTGTTTTCTACATTAATTAAGTAGGTTTTTTGTAATTTAAATTTGCTCTCCTGCCCAAATAGGCTAGCTTATAGTTACCAGGTTGCATAACTTTAAAATACTGTGTCAGTCACTAGGTCTTCTGTAGCATCCATCCAATCATTTAGTCATCAGTTCTTTCATTCACCTCCTTGCCTTCTAAGTGTATGCCAAGCATCATAGTGCTGTAGGTAATAAAAAGATGAATATGGCATTGTCTTTGCCTTCAAGGGGCTTATACTTCAGTTGAAGAGGCAGGTCAGTGAACAGTTCACCCATTTCAAGGCAGAACATCTTGCAGAATAATGGGAAGGCATGGATTCTCAGCCTGAAGATGAAGGGGGATTTTAATGGCTGGAGGACAGTCCAGGCCAAGAGAACAGCAAAGACACAGAAGAGTAAAAATACCCTGAGTGCTCAAGGAATGCTAGTGTACTTGGTGAAGGGGGAGGGTGGGAGGAGAAAAAGCAATGAGAGGTATCAGACTCTAAAGGAAGACATGCTTTTTTATTTGCTATATTTAAATACAGAGAGATAAACATCGTTTTTACCCTGATTCTGCTGGTGTTGCTAATTCAGGTGGGCAATGAGGGATTATAAAGATGTAAAATGAGCTGGAGACCAGAGAGTTTTAAGTTCTGATCCCTTCATATTACTTAGTGTTGTATACTAATGTCTGTTGATCTTACTTTGTTTTTTGAATATAGGCTCTGTTTCTCGAGGGGTGAAATGGAAATAGCAGAATAAAACAAAACATATCCACAATATTTAGATATTGTCACTGAAGAGAGTATTAGTAACTGTTCGTTGGAGTTTGCATTGAACTCATTTTTGCAGTTTTAGGCTTTCCTCTCAGACTTTTGGACAGCATAAAATTTAGAGTAATACTTCAGTTAGTTAGATTAATGGAGACTTTCTGAAATTATTATTGAAAGAGAAAGGCAGCTTTATTGCTTTCATATACATAATTTGAATTAGGCTAATAAAGAATTGCCTATAGATACCCTGATGAACCTGGTTTAATGAATATATGAAAATAATTTGTAATTAGAATAATAATTTTATGCAAATGAAAGCTGACGTGGTTTTCAAGTGCCTGAAGGTAGTTTGTTTTCTGAAATAGGATAAAAATGCCCCAGAGTTATACAAACTGATTCATGCATTTGCATAGAGCTTTCTCATTTTTCCAAGTATAATACTTTAAGAAACACCCGCTCCTTTGGTCCTTACAACAGCCTCATCATTAGCAGAAGTTAAATGATTTGCCACAGGTCATGAAATTAGTAATTGATGGAACCAGGCCTAGAACCCAGGGCCCTTGATTATTAGTTTATTGTTCTATATCCCAGTTTATACTATTAATTTCCATAGTATTTCCTATTTTTCCTGGTAGTTAGGGTATAGGTGTTTTGGACTTCGCATAAATTCAGGGAGCATTGAGGATCAAGGAACCTTGATTTTTTTCCTGAGCACAATGTGTGTGATATGATGATACCTCATGATTGCCTCAATAAATTGAAACAAACCCATGAAATATAAATGCTGAAAACAAAACTTTAATCTTATGTTTTTAGGATTAAGGTAAATGTTCCCAGCTTAGAAGGTATCACTTTAGGTCTTCAGTTATAAGCAAGGTGGGAACTATTTAATTACATGAAGAAGACCATATCTTTTAGAAAGTTGGAAAGTCACCCAAAATGTCATCTGTTTGTTAAGACTATACCCTGGAAGGAAATAGGTAACTTTATATACTTTCTCTTTATTGGCTACTTTAATGAATAAATCTGGAAAATTTAAACTTTCAAAGGTTTGCAATAATTTTCTTTTTTTTTACATCTTTATTGGAGTATAATTGCTTTACAATGGTGTGTTAGTTTCTGCTTTATAACAAAGTGAATCAGTTATACATGTGTTCCCATATCTCTTCTCTTCCCTCTTGCGTCTCCCTGCTTCCCACCCTCCCTATCCCACCCCTCTAGGTGGTCACAAACCACTGAGCTGATCTCCCTGTGCTATGCGGCTGCTTCCCACTAGCTATCTGTTTTATGTTTGGTAGTGTATATATGTCCATGCCACTCTCTCACTTTCTCACAGCTTACCCTTCCCCCTCCCCATATCCTCAAGTCCATTCTCTAGTAGGTCTGTGTCTTTATTCCTGTCTTACCCCTAGGTTCTTCATGACATTTTTTTTTCCCCTGAGATTCCATATATATCTGTTAGCATACGGTATTTTTCTTTCTCTTTCTGACTTACTTCACTCTGTATGACAGACTCTAGGTCCATCCACCTCACTACAAATAACTCAATTTCATTTCTTTTTATGGCTGAGTAATATTCCCTTGTATATATGTGCCACATCTGCTTTATCCATTCATCTGATGATGGACACTTAGGTTGTTTCCATCTCCAGGCTATTGTAAATAGAACTGCAATGAACATTTTGGTACATGACTCTTTTTGAATTACGGTTTTCTCAGGGTATATGCCCAGTAGTGGGATTGCTGGGTCATATGGTAGTTCTATTTGTAGTTTTGTAAGGAACCTCCATACTGTTCTCCATAGTGGCTGTACCAATTCACATTCCCACCAGCAGTGCAAGAGTGTTCCCTTTTCTCCACCCCCTCTCCAGCATTTATTGTTTCTAAATTTTTTGATGATGGCCATTCTGACCGGTGTGAGATGATATCTCATTGTAGTTTTGATTTGCATTTCTCTAATGATTAATGATGCTGAGCATTCTTTCATGTGTTTTTTGGCAGTCTGCCTATCTTCTTTGGAGAAGTGTCTGTTTAGGTCTTCTGCCCATTTTTGGATTGGGTTGTTTGATTTTTTTGTTATTGAGCTACTTATAAATTTTGGAGATTAGTCCTTTGTCAGTTGCTTCATTTGCAAATATTTTCTCCCATTCTGAGGGTTGTCTTTTGGTCTTGTTTATGATTTCCTTTGCCATGCAAAAGCTTTTAAGTTTCGTTAGATTCCATTTGTTTATGTTTGTTTTTATTTCCATTTCTCTAGGAGGTGGGTCAAAAAGGATCTTGCTGTGATTTATGCCATAGAGTGTTCTGCCTATATTTTCCTCTAAGAGTTTGATAGTTTCTGGCCTTACATTTAGGTCTTTAATCCATTTTGAGCTTATTTTTGTGTATGGTGTTAGGGAGTGATCTAATCTCATACTTTTACATGTAGCTGTCCAGTTTTCCCAGCACCACTTATTGAAGAGGCTGTCCTTTCTCCAGTGTACATTCCTGCCTCCTTTATCAAAGATAAAGTGACCATATGTGCGTGGGTTTATCTCTGGGCTTTCTATCCTGTTCCATTGATCTATCTTTCTGTTTTTGTTTCAGTACCATACTGTCTTCATTACTGTAGCTTTGTAGTATAGTCTGAAGTCAGGGAGCCTGATTCCTCCAGCTCCATTTTTCGTTCTCAAGATTGCTTTGGCTATTCGGGGTCTTTTGTATTTCCATACAAATTGTGAAATTTTTTGTTCTAGTTCTGTGAAAAATGCCAGTGGTAGTTTGATAGGGATTGCATTGAATCTGTAGATTGCTTTGGGTAGTATAGTCATTTTCACAATGTTGATTCTTCCAATCCAAGAACATGGTATATATGTCCATCTATTTGTATCATCTTTAATTTCTTTCATCAGTGTCTTATAATTTTCTGCATACAGGTCTTTTGTCTCCTTAGGTAGGTTTATTCCTAGATATTTTATTCTTTTGGTTGCAGTGGTAAATGGGAGTGTTCCCTTAATTTCTCTTTCAGATTTTTCATCATTAGTATATAGGAATGCCAGAGATTTCTGTGCATTAATCTTGTATACTGCTACTATACCAAATTAATTGATTAGCTCTAGTAGTTTTCTGGTAGCATCTTTAGAATTCTCTATGTATAGTATCATGTGATCTGCAAACTGTGACAGCTTTACTTCTTCTTTTCTGATTTGGATTTCTTTTATTTCCTTTTCTTCTCTGATTGCTGTGGTGAAAACTTCCAAAACTATGTTGAATAAGAGTGGTGAGAGTGGGCAACCTTGTCTTCTTCCTGATCTTAGTGGAAATGCTTTCAGTTTTTCACCATTGAGGATGATGTTGGCTGTGGGTTTGTGATACATGGCCTTTATTATGTTGAGGAAAGTTCCCTCTGTGCCTACTTTCTGCAGGGTTTTTATCATAAATGGGTGTTGAATTTTGTCAAAAGCTTTCTCTCCGTCTATTGAGATGATTATATGGTTTTTCTCCTTCAGTTTGTTAATATGGTTTATCACGTTGATTGATTTGCGTATATTGAAGAATCCTTGCATTCCTGGAATAAACCCTACTTGATCTTGGTGTATGATCCTTTTAATGTGCTGTTGGATTCTGTTTGATAGTATTTTGTTGAGGATTTTTGCATCTATGTTCATCAGTGATATTGGCCTGTAGTTTTCTTTCTTTGTGACATCCTTGTCTGCTTGTGGTACCAGGGTGATGGTGGCCTCATAGAATGAGTTTGGTAGTGTTCCTCGCTCTGCTATATTTTGGAAGAGTTTGAGAAGGATAGGTGTTAGCTCTTCTCTAAATGTTTGATAGAATTCGCCTGTGAAGCCATGTGGTCCTGGGCTTTTGTTTGTTGGAAGGTTTTCAATCACAGTTTCAATTTCAGTGCTTGTGATTGGTCTGTTCATATTTTCTATTTGTTCCTGATTCACTCTTGGCAGATTGTGCATTTCTAAGAATTTGTCCATTTCTTCCAGGTTGTCCATTTTATTGGCATAGAGTTGCTTGTAGTAATCTCTCATGATCTTTTGTATTTCTGCAGTGTCAGTTGTTACTACTCCTTTTTTGTTTCTAATTCTATTCATTTGAGTCTTCTCCCTTTTTTTCTTGATTAGTCTAGCTAATGGTTTATCAATTTTGTTTATCTTCTCAAAGAACCAGCTTTTAATTTTATTGATCTTTGCTATCGTTTCCTTCATTTCTTTTTCATTTATTTTTGATCTGATCTTTATGATTTCTTTCCTTCTGCTAACTTTGGGGTTTTTTTGTTCTTCGTTCTCTAATTGCTTTAGGTGCAAGGTTAGGTTGTTTATTCGAGATATTTCCTGTTTCTTAAGTTAGGATTGTATTGCTATGAACTTCCCTCTTAGAACTGCTTTTGCTGCATCGCATAGGTTTTGGGTCGTCGTGTCTCCATTGTCATTTGTTTCTAGGTATTGTTTGATTTCCTCTTTGATTTCTTCAGTTATCACTTCGTTATTAAGTAGTGTATTGTTTAGCCTCCATGTGTTTGTATGTTTTAGAGATCTTTTCCTGTAATTCATATCTAGTCTCATAGCGTTGTGGTCGGAAAAGATACTTGATACAATTTCAATTTTCTTAAATTTACCAGGGCTTGATTTGTGACCCAAGATATGATCTATCGTGGAGAATGTTCTATGAGCACTTGAGAAAAATGTGTATTCTGGTGTTTTTGGATGGAATGTCCTATAAATATCAGTTAAGTCCATCTTGTCTAAAGTATCATTTAAAGCTTGTGTTTCCTTATTTATTTTCATTTTGGATGATATGTCCATTGGTGAAAGTGGGGTGTTAAAGTCCCCTACAATGAATGTGTTACTGTCGATTTCCCCTTTTATGGCTGTTAGTATTTGCCTGATGTATTGAGGTGCTCCTATGTTGGGTGCATAATTATTTACAATTGTTATATCTTCTTGGATCAATCCCTTGATCATTATGTAGTGTCCTTCTTTGTCTCTTCTAATAGTCTTTATTTTAAAGTTCATATTTTCTGATGTGAGAATTGCTACTCCAGCTTTCTTTTGGTTTGCATTTGCATGGAATATCTTTTTCCATCACCTTACTTTCAGTCTGTATGTGTCTCCAGGTCTGAAGTAGGTCTCTTCTAGACAGCATATATATTGTCTTGTTTTTGTATCCATTCAGCCAGTTTGTGTCTTTTGGTGGGAGCATTTAATCCATTTACATTTAAGGTAATTATCAATATGTATGTTCCTATTACCATTTTCTTAATTATTTTGGGTTTGTTATTGTAGGTCTTTCCCTTCTCTTGTGTTCCTTGCCTAGAGAAGTTTCTTTAGCATTTGTTGTAAAGCTGGTTTGGTGGTGCTGAACTCTCTCAGCTTTTGCTTGTCTGTAAAGCTTTTAATTTCTCCATCAAATCTGAATGAGATCCTTGCTGGGTAGAGTAATCTTGGTTGTATGTTTCTCTCCTTCATCACTTTAAATATGTCCTGCCAGTCCCTTCTGGCTTGCAGAGTTTCTGCTGAAAGATCAGCTGTTAACCTTATGGGGATTCTCTTGTGTGTTATTTGTTGTTTTTCCCTTGCTGCTTTTAATATGTTTTCTTTGTATTTAATTTTTGACAGTTTGATTAATATGTCTTGGCATGTTTCTCCTTGGATTTATCCTGTATGGGACTCTCTGTGCTTCCTGGACTTGATTAGCTATTTCCTTTCTCATATTACGGAAGTTTTCAACTCTAATCTCTTGAAATATTTTCTCAGTCCCTTTCTTTTACTCTTCTTCTTCTGGAACCCCTATAATTCGAATGTTGGTGCATTTAATGTTGTCCTGGAGGTCTCTGCGACTGTCCTCAGTTGTTTTCATTCTTTTTTTCTTTATTCTGCTCTGCTGTAGTTATTTACACTATTTTATATTCCACGTCACTTATCCATTTTTCTGCCTCAGTTATTCTACTATTGATCTCATCTAGAGTATTTTTAATTTCATTTATTGTGTTGTTCATCGTTGCTTGTTTCCTCTTTAGTTCTTCTAGGTTCTTGTTAAATGTTTTTTGCATTTTCTCAATTCTATTTTCAAGATTTTGGATCATCTTTACTATCTTTACTATCATTATTCTAAATTCTTTTTCAGGTAGACTGCCTATTTCCTCTTCATTTGTTGGGTCTGGTAGGTTTTTATCTTGCTCCTTCATCTGCTGTGTGTTTTTCTGTCCTCTCATTTTGTTTATCTTACTGTGTTTGTGGTCTCCTTTGCAGGCTGCAGGTTTGTAGTTCCCATTGTTTTTGGTGTCTGTCCCCAGTGGCTACAGTTGGTTAAGTGTGTTGTGTGGGTTTCCTGGTGGAGGGGACTAGTGCCTGTGTTCTGGTGAATGAGACTGGGTCTTGTCTTTCTGGTGGGCAGGTCCACGTCTGGTGGTATGTTTTGGGGTGTCTGTGGACTTATTATGATTTTAGGCAGCCTCTCTGCTAATGGGTGGAGTTGGGTTCCTGTCTTGCTAGGTGTTTGGCATAGGGTGTCCAGCACTGTAGCTTGCTGGTCATTGAGTGAAGCTGGGTGCTGGTGTTGAGATGGAGATCTCTGGGAGATTTTCGCTTTTTGATATTATATGGAGCTGGGAGGTCTCTTGTGGACCAGTGTCCTGAAGTTGGCTCTCCCACCTCAGAGGCACAGCCCTGATTCCTGGCTGCAGCACCAAGAGCCTTTCATTCACACGGCTCAGAATAAAAGGGAGATAAAGTAGTAAGTAAGTAAGTAAGGAAGGAAGGTAGGAAGGAAGGAAGGAAGGAAGAAGAAAGAAAGAGGATAAATTAAAATGAAATAAGCTAAATAAAATAAAGTTATTAAAATAAAAAACAAGAAAAAATTTTTTTAAAGGAAAAGAAAAACGAACGGACGGCTAGAACCCTAGGACAAATGGTGAAAGCAAAGCTATACATACAAAATCTCACACGGAAGCATACACATACACACTCACAAAAAGAGGAAAAGGGGAAAAAATAATAAATCTTGCTCTCAAAGTCAGTCCACTTCCTTAATTTGGGATGATTCGTTTTCTATTAAGGTATTCCACAGATTCAGGGTACATCAAGTTGACTGTGGAGCTTTAATCCGCTGCTTCTGACGCTGCTGGGAGAGATTTCCTTTTCTCTTTGTTCACGCACCTCCCAGGGGCTCCGCTTTGGATTTGGCCCCGCCTCTGCGTGTAGGTCGCCTGAGGGCGTCTGTTGTTCGCTCAGACAGGACAGGGTTAAAGGAGCCGCTGATTTGGGGGCTCTGGCTCAGTCAGGCAGGGGGATTGAGGGGCACGGAGTGCGGGGCGAGCCTGCCGCGGCAGAGGCCGGCGTGATGTTGCAGCAGTCTGAGGCGCCCCGTGTGTTCTCCTGGGGAAGTTGTCCCTGGATCCCAGGACCCTGGCAGTGGCGGGCTGCACAGGCTCCCAGGAGGGGAGGTGTGGATAGTGACCTGTGCTCTCACACAGGCTTCTTGGTGGTTGCAGCAGCAGCCTTAGCGTCTCATGCCCGTCTCTGGGGTCCGTGCTTTTAGCCGCGGCTCACGCCTGTCTCTGGATCTCCTTTAAGCAGCGCTCTTAATCCCCTCTCCTCACGCACTAGGGAACAAAGAGGGAAGAAAAAGTCTCTTGCCTCTTCGGCAGGTCCAGACTTTTCCCCAGACTCCCTCCTTGCTAGCCGTGGTGTACTAACTCCCTGCAGTCTGTGTTCACGCCGACAACCCCAGTCCTCTCCCTGGGATCTGACCTCCGAAGCCCCAGCCTCAGCTCCCAGCCCCGCCCTCCCCGGCGGGTAAGCAGACAAGCCTTTCAGGCTGGTGAGTGCCGGTCGGCCCTGATCCTCTGTGCGGGAATCCCTCCGCTTTGCCTTCCACACCCCTGTTGTTGTGTTCTCCTCCGCGGCTTCGAAGCTTACCCCCGACTGCCATCCGCAGTCTCTGCCCGCGAAGGGGCTTCCTAGTGTTTGGAAACTTTTCCTCCTTCCCAGCTCCCTCACACTGTTGCAGGTCCCGTCTGTATTCTTTTGTCTCTGTTTACTCTTTTTTGTTTTGCCCTACCCAGGTACGTGGGGGGTTTCTTGCCTTTTGGGAGGTCTCTTGCCTTTTGGGAGGTCTGAGGTCTTCTAACAGCATTCAGTAGTTGTTCTGTAGGAGTTGTTCCACGTGTAGATGTATTTCTTGTATATCTGTGGGAGGGGAAGGTTATATCCACGTCTTGCTCTTCCGCCATCTTCCCCCTTGGTCTGCAATAATTTTTGACTTTTCATTTAGATACTAGCACGGAGATTGACCAAATGCATTATTTTAAGGTTAATTAATAAGACATAAGAGCAGGCACTTAAAATTGATATGTTTTTGAAGACTTTTATAAGTATAATGACACATGAATATTAGAGTGATTTTTACATGTTTTTTCTAAATATATAGTCCTGAAAAAAAAAGAAAAAAGGCAACTTCATACCCTGAAAACATGAGCAATATGGACCTCTTCCTTCAGGTCTCTGCCTCAAGATTTGTTGCTGGAAGTAACAGGTACACTTTCTTGTTCCTCTAGGTGTTTTATGTAAAAGCCTGTGACAGGCATACTCAGTGTAGCATTATACTTTGGCTGCAATATAATGATTTTACAGTATTAGAAGTAACATTGTAATTCCTTTGCACTGCACAAAGCTCTTCTCATTACTTAATATGAGACTTTCCCATCTGTCTTCCATGACAACTTTTGAAGAAACTGGTGGAATTTATAACATTTTACAATGAACTAAAATATAACAAGAGTTCTGAATAGGATGGAGTTACTTGTAGAATAGTGCTCCTGTTAAGAACAACTAGAGAATATGGATAAACATTTAAATAGTTCTGCTTAAATGCATCAGAGAGGTTTTGAAGTAATGAGAACTACAATGGTAAAATTTCAGAGATGGGAAAACCATGGAAACCTGAGCTGATGATTGATCTCTACTTTTTCCCTGGGGAAATTTGCTACTTTTGGACATGGGTAGGAAGCAGAGAATGGGGGCTCTGTCCAGGCAGAGGACTGCTGTTAAGGGAAGCAGAAACATACAGAACTTTTGGTGAACTCGTGGAGTGGAGTGAAGAAAAATGGTGACTCAAGTTGAGTAATCTCAGTACACAGCCTGTTTTTCCCTCAACACATTTGCTGAATTCTGAAAGCAAATGAAGTGGGAGGCACACACACATAAACACACACAAAAAGAAAGGAAGGAAGAAAAAGATAAAGCAAGCAAAGTTAAAAACTTCTGGGAAGCAAAGTTGAAGAAACAAAGGCTAGAGTTGAAGAACTGCTGAGAAAATGAGTCTGGTGATCATACTAGATCTGCAGCTGGAAGCTATACAGGTCTGCACCCTAGGAGGAGTAGACGTCCAGTGGTTGATGGAGCCTTACAAAACTACAGTTCAGCCACAAAGCAGATTAGTCTTTGGTTGAATAAAGGGAAAGGGTGATCAATTCTGACTCTTTCTGCCCAGCAAAAAAAAAAAAAGAAAGAAAAAAGAAAAAGTTAAACTTTTTCTGGAGGAAGATAACATAATCTGAAACCTCTATGTCTGACATTCAATTAGATATTACTAACAAAAAAATCAAGAGAGAAAGCTGTCAATAGAATATATTCATAGGTGATCTGGAAATTGACGTGAAAAGACAAAGATTTTTAAATGGCATTTATTGGGACTTCCCTGGCAGTCCAGTGGTTAAGACTCCATGCTTCCACTGCAGGGGGCATGGGTTCGATCCCTGGTCAGAGAACTAATATTCTGCATGCCACGTGGCATGGCCAAAAATAAATAAATAAATAAATATAATATGTAAAAAATAAAATGGCTTTTTAAAATGTATTTAAGAAAATAAAGAAACTGAATGCCAATGGATAAAAACATAGATAATTTCAACACAGAAGTAAAATCCATAAAAAGAATCAAATGGAAATTGTAGAATCTAACAATACAATATCTTAATGTCAGTAAATGTGTTTGATAGCAGAAGATAGGAACTATAAACTGGTAGACAGCTCAATAGAGCCTGTCTAGCTGAAGCACAGAGAGGAAATAAAAGAATGTAAAATAGATAAAGGAAGGGTAAGAATTGTAGAATATAATATAACTGTCTAACATCCGGGTAATTTGAGTATCAGAAGAAAAACAGAGAGGGTTTGTGCAGAATCAATATTCAAAGAAATATTGGCTATGAATGTTGCAAATATGGTAAACAGTATCAACCCACAAATTCCAGAAGCTCTGTGAATCGCAAGTTGAATAATTAGAAAGAAGCTAAAACTTAGGCACATCACAGTAAAACTGATGAGAAACAAAGATAAGAAAATCTTAAAAATAGCCAGAGGTGGGATGAAAACCGAGCAGAGAAAAATGCTTATTATTTTGAAAATAGTAACAATAATACTAAGACCTGACTTGTGAAGAAGAACAATAGAAGCCAGAGGATAATAGAATTACAGCTTAATAAATGATGAAGGAAAATAATTTCCTACCTGGAATTTTTTTTTTTTAGCTTTTAATTCTATTTTTTTCTTTAATTTTTGAATTTTATTTTATTTTATTTTTATACAGCAGGTTCTTATTAGTTATACATTTTGTACATATTAGTGTATATTTGTCACTTCACTATACATATTAGTGTGTATATATTTCACTTTAACCCAGTGAAAATGAAAGTAAAATAAAGATTGATCAATTGATTGATTTATGAAGAAATAAACCTATCTTTACTTGCAGGTGACACAACAATATATGTAAAAGTAAAGACATTTTAGGCAAACAAAAACTGAAAGAAAGTGTAAGTGGTGTACTTGCACTAAAATATAAAGTAAAAAGGGTTCCTCAAGAAGGAAGCAGAGATTCAGGAAGAAATAAAAACGGAATGAGAAATATATGGGTAAATATAGTTAATGTTAACTTAATAAAACAGTGATAATGTCTTGACTTAAAAATGTATATAGATTTGAAATCAATAACGCAATAACAACAATAATGTGAACACATTATTGGAGGATTATAAATCATATTAAAATGTCCTAAGTTCTAGCATTATCAGAAAGTAGTAAAAGTGATAAAAGTAATGTTTTCGACTGTCATCAGTTAGGGATACGTATTTTAGAATAACCACTAAAAGACTAGTAAGTAATTCATTACTAAGAATTTACTGGAGGAAAAATAAAATAAATTATTAATCTAAAGGAGAGAAGAAAAGTATGTACAGGTGAGTCCAATAGAACATAAATGATAAAATGATATAAATGTTTAGATCAATAATCAAAAATAAAATTGATCATTTCTTCCAATTAAAAGATAATTGAAAAACTAAAATTGTCAACATGTATTAAAAATAATCTAAAGTGTGTGCCCCTTATGAGAGACCCACTTCTAATATTCAGACAGATAAATATTAAAAGTAAAAGGATGAAAAAGCAAGAAGCAAACAGTAAGCAAAAGAAAGCTTCCGGGGTGGGGCTGATGGCGGACTCTGGGAGGGATCACGCTAAGGAGTGCTTCCCAGAACTTCTGCTGCCAGTGTCCTCGTCCCTTGGTGAGTCACAGCTGCCCCCCCCACCCCCCCGGCCTCTGCAGGAGACACTCCAACACTAGCAGGTTTATAGAGACAGCAGAAGCAAGAAGAACAGTCCTGTAGCCTGTGGAGCAAAAACCACATTCACAGACAGACAACATGAAAAGGCAGAGGGCTATGTACCAGATGAAGGAACAAGATAAAACCCCAGAAAAATAACTGAATGAAGTGGAGATAGGCAACCTTCCAGAAAAAGAATTCAGAATAATGATAGTGAAGATGATCCAGGACCTCGGAAAAAGAATGGAGGCAAAGATCGAGAAGATGCAAGAAATGTTTAACAATGACCTAGAAGAATTAAACAACAAACAAACAGATTATCAATACAATCACTGAAATGAAAGCTACACTGGAAGGAATCAATAGCAGAATAACTAGGCAGAAGAACAGATAAGTGACCTGGAAAACAGAATGATGGAATTCACTGCTGCGGAACAGAATAAAGAAAAAGAATGAAAAGAAATTAAGACAGCCTAAGAGACCTCTGGGACAACATTAAATGCAACAACATTTGCATTATAGGGGTCTCAGAAGGAGAGAGGGAGAGAAAGGACCTGAGAAAATATTTGAAGAGATTATAGTTGAAAACTTCCCTAATATGGGAAAGGAAATACCCACCCAAGTCCAGAAAGTGCAGAGAGTCCCATACAGGATAAACCCAAGGAGAAACACGCTGAGACACATAGTAATCAAATTGGCAAAAATTAAAAACAAAGAAAAATTACTGAAAGCAGCAAGGGAAAACAACAAATAACATACAAGGGAACTTCCATAAGGTTAACAGCTGATTTCTCAGCAGAAAGTCTACAGGCCAGAAGGGAGTGGCATGACATATTTAAAGTGATGAAAGGGAAGAACCTACAACCAAGATTACTCTACCCAGCAAGGATCTCATTCAGATTTGATGGAGAAATCAAAAGCTTTACAGATAAGTAAAAGCTAAGAGAATTCAGCACCACCAAACCAGCTCTACAACAAATGCTAAAGGAACTTCTCTAGCTGGGAAACACAAGAGAAGAAAAGGACCTACAAAAACAAACCCAAAACAATTAAGAAAATGGTCATAGGAGCATACATATTGATATTACCTTAAACGTGAATGGATTAAATGCTCCAACCAAAAGACACAGGCTTGTTGAATGGATACAAAAAGAAGACACACATATATGCTGTCTACAAGAGACCCACTTCAGACTTAGGAACACATACAGACTGAAAGTGAGGGGATGGAAAAGATATTCCATGCAAATGGAACTCAAAAGAAGGCTGGAGTAACAATACTCATATCAGATAAAATAGACTTTAAAATAAAGAATGTTACAAGAGACAAGGAAGGACACTACATAATTATCAATGGATCAGTCCAAGACGAAGATATAACAATTATAAATATATATGCACCCAACAGAGGAGCACCTCAATACATAAGGCAACTGCTAACAGCTATAAAAGAGGAAATTGACAGTAGCACTTTTTAAATTGTCAATAATAGTGGGGGACTTTAACACCTCATTTACACCAATGGACAGATCATCCAGAATGAAAATAAATAAGGAAACAGAAGCTTTAAATAACACAATAGACCAGATAGATTTAATTGATATTTATAGGACATTCCTTCCAAAAAAAGGAGATTACACTTTCTTCTGAAGTGCACACGGAACATTCTCCAGGATAGATCACATCTTGGGTCACAAATCAAGCCTCAGTAAATTTAAGAAAATTGAAATCATATCAAGTATCTTTTCTGACCACAAATCTATGAGATTAGAAATGAATTGCAGGGAAAAAAACGTAAAAAACACAAACACATGGAGGCTAAACAATACATTACTAAATAACCAAGAGATCACTGAAGAAATCAAAGAGGAAATCAAAAAATACCTAGAGACAAATGACAATGAAAACACGACAATCCAAAACCTATGGTATGCAGCAAAAGCAGTTCTAAGAGGGAAGTTTATAGCTATACAAGCGTACCTCAAGAAACACGAAAAATCTCAAATAAACAATCTAACCTTACACCTAAAGGAACTAGAGAAAGAAGAACAAACAATACCCAAAGTTAGCAGAAGGAAAGAAATCAGAAAGATCAGAGCAGAAATAAATGAAATAGAAACAAAGAAAACAATAACAAAGATCAATAAAACTAAAAGCTGGTTCTTTGAGAAGATAAACAAAATTGATAAACCATTAGCCAGCCTCATCAAGAAAAAGAAGGAGAGGACTCAAATCAATAAAATTAGAAATGAAAAAGGAGTGTTACAACAGACACTGCAGAAATACAAAGCATCCTAAGAGACTACTATAAGCAACTCTATGCCAATAAAATGGACATCCTGGAAGAAATGGACAAATTCTGAGTAAGGTATAACCTTCCAAGACTGAACCAGGAAGAAATAGAAAATATGAACAGACCAATTACAAGTAATGAAATTGAAACTGTGATTAAAAGTCTTCCAACAAACAAAAGTCCAGGACCAGATGGCTTCACAGATGAATTCTATCAAACATTTAGAGAAGAGCTAACACCCATCCTTCTCAAACTCTTCCAACAAATTGCAGAGGAAGGAATACTCCAAAACTTAATTCTATGAGCCCACCATCACCCTGATAACAAAACCAGACAACAATACTACAAAAATAGAAAATTACAAACCAATATCACTAGTGAACATAGATGCAAAAACCCTCAACAAAATGCTAGCAAACAGAATCCAACAACACATTAAAAGGATCATACACCACGATCAAGTGGGATTTATCCCAGGGATGCAAGGATTCTTCAATATACGCAAATCAATCAATGTGATACACCATATTAACGAAGAATAAAAACCATATGATCATCTCAATAGATGCAGCAAAAGTTTTTGAGAAAATTCAACACCTATTTATGATAAAAACTCTCCGGAAAGTGGGCATAGAGGCAACCTACCTCAACCTAATAAAGGCCGTATATGACAAACCCACAGCAAACATCATTCTCAATGGTGAAAAACTGAAAGCATTTCCTCTAAGATCAGGAATAAGACAAGGATGTCCACTCTTACCACTATTATTGAACATAGTTTTGGAAGTCCTAGCCACAGCAGTCAGAGAAGAAAAGGAAATAAAAGGAATCCAAATTGGAAAAGAAGAAGTAAAACTGTCACTGTTTGCAGATGACATGATACTATTCATAGAGAATCCTAAAGATGCCACCAGAAAACTACTATAGCTAATCAATGAATTTGGTAAAGTTGCAGGATACAAAATTAATGCACAGAAATCTCTTGCATTCCTATACACTAATGATGAAAAATCTGAAAGAGAAATTAAGGAAACACTTCTGTTTACCATTGCAACAAAAAGAATAAAATACCTAGGAATAAACCTACGTAGGGAGACAAAAGACCTGTATGCAGAAAACTATAAGACACTGAAGAAAGAAATTAAAGATGATACCAACAGATGGAGAGATATACCATGTTCTTGGATTGGAAGAATCAATATTGTGAAAATGACTATACTACCCAAAGCAATCTGCAGATTCAATGCCATCCCTATCAAATTACAAATGGCATTTTTTACAGAACTAGAACAAAAAATCTTAAAATTTGTATGGAGACACAAAAGACCCCGAGTAGCCAAAGCGGTCTTGAGGGAAAAAAACGGGCCTGTAGGAATCAAACTCCCTGATTTCAGACTATACTACAAAGCTACAGTAATCAAGGTAGTATGGTATTGGCACAAAAACAGAAACTTAGATCAATGGAACAAGATAGAAAGCCCAGAGATAAACCCACACACCTATGGTCAACTAATCTGTGACAAAGGAGGCAAGGATATATAATAGAGAAAAGACAGTCTCTTCAATAAGTGGTACTGGGAAAACTGGACAGCTACATGTAAAAGAATGAAATTAGAACACTCCCTAGCACTATACACAAAGATAATCTCAAAATGGATTAGAGACCTAAATGTAAGACCGGACACTATAAAACCCTTAGAGGAAAACACAGGAAGAGCACTCTTTGACATAAATCACAGCAAGATCTTTTTTGATCCACCTTCTAGAGTAATGGAAATAAAAACAAAAATAAACAAATGGGACCTAATGAAACTTCAAAGCTTTTGCACAGCAACGGAAACCATAAACAAGATGAAAAGACAGCCCGCAGAATGGGAGAAAATATTTGCAAACGAATCAACGGACAAAGGATTAATCTCCAACATATATAAACAGCTCATGAAGCTAAATATTAAAAAAAAAAACCCAATCCAAAGATGGGCAGAAGACCTAAATAGACATTTCTCCAAAGAAGACATACAGATGACCAAGAGACACATGAAATGCTGCTCAACATCACTAATTATTAGAGAAATGCAAATCAGAACTACAATGAAGTCTCACCTCACACCAGTCAGAATGGGCATTGTCAGAAAATCTATAGACAACAAATGCTGGAGAGGGTGTGGAGAAAAGGGAACCCTCTTGCACTGTTGGTGGGAATGTAAATTGATACAGCCACTATGGAGAACAGTATGGAGGTTCCTTAAAAAACTAAAAATAGAATTACCATATGATCCAGCAATCCCAGTGCTGGGCATATAGCCAGAGAAAACCATAATTCAAAAAGTCACGTGCACCCCAATGTTCATTGCAGCACTATTTACAATAGCCAGGTCATGGAAGCAACCTAAATGCCCATTGACAGACGAATGGATAAAGAAGATGTGGTACATACGTATAACGGAATGTTACTCAGCCATAAAAAGGTACGAAATTGGGTCATTTGTTGAGACATGGATGGATCTAGAGACTGTCATACAGAGTGAAGTAAGTCAGAAAGAAAAACACAATTATCGTATATTAATGCATATATGTGGAACCTAGAAAAATGGTACAGATGAACTGGTTTGCAGGGCAGAAATTGAGACACAGATGTAGAGAACAAACATATGGGCGCCAAGGGGAGAAAGTGTTGGGGGAGTGGGTGTGGTGGTGTGATGAATTGGGCGATTGGGATTGACATGTATACACTGATGTGTATAAAATTGATGACTAATAAGAACCTGCTGTATAAAAATAAAATAAAATAAAATTCAGAAGAAAAGAAAGCTAGAGTTTTTCAATAACCAGGAAAGTAGATTCTAAACCAAGAAGTGTATTCAAATAGAGAGGAATAATACATAATTTTAAAGAAGAATTTACAGTCCTGAATTTGAATGTACCTGTTACTATTCTTTAAAATCTTTAAAGCAATAAACTGTAAAACCAAAAACTTAAATTCAAAATCAAAATCATAGCAAGCAACTTGAACACACCTTCTCCTTAGCTGATAGAACAGGCATCCCCCAATCAAGAAGGATATTAAAACCTGAACAACATATTTAAGAAATACCACCAAGTTAATAGAGTACTGCATCCAACCATGGCTGAACTCATACTTTTCCAAGTGCATATGAATTGTTATGAAATGGACCATGTGATGGTTTATAGAGCAAGTCTCATCAAATATCAAAAGATTTAAATCATTCATATTATGTTATCTGATTATGAAGAATTAAAGTAGAAATAAAAACCACAAAAGATAAATGGTAAAACACAAATTGCTTGGAAATTAAACAATGTACTCTAAATAACCTGTGTGTCAAAGAAGACATCTTACTGGTAATTAAAAATATTTGACATAAATTTTAGTGAAGATAACGACTTATCAAAATTTGTATAAGGATCTGGCTACAGCAGTACACACAGGGTCATTTATAGCCTTAAATTCATATATAAGAAAGGAATAACAGCCTAAATTCAATTAACCAAGCTTTCATCTCAAGAAACTAGAAAAAGAATAATAAATTAAACCCCAAAAAGTAGGCAGAAGGAAATAATGAAGGTAAGATATGCAGTTGATTAAAGGGAAGATAAAGTTGGTTCTTTACAGAGATTAATAAAATTAATAGCAAGAATGATCAAGGAAAAAATTACCAATTTCAAGGAATAAAAAGACAATACTACATATCCTAAACACATTAAAAAGATAATAAAATCATATTACATCAATCAATTTGAAAAGCAAAATGAATTGTACAAATTCATTGAAAAACAGAACCTACAAAAAGTAAGATCAAGTAGAAAATCGGAATCTGTTATAAAAAATCTTCCCACATAGAAAATTCCAGACTTATATGGCTTCACCAGTGATTTCTATTAAATGTTTAAGATAGAAATAATGAATATTCATAACCTTTTCTAGACAAAAGGTAAAGAGTCAGTACTCTCCTTATTTGATGATTCTTCAACACAGAGATTATAAGAACTTTAATAACATTAGGAACCTAGACCTTATGCTGTGTTATAGAATAATTCTAAAGGAGTTTTAACCTTACAACAATCTTTATTAGAATAATGAAAATTATTTCATTTTACATATTTTAAACACATAACCCTACTACTCAAGACTAATTTGTAATTGTCTATCATCTTAAAGAACAAGGGCCCATAGAATTGTTACTGGGTTTCAGTAAATTTTTATTTAAGTGGCCAGAAGTATACAGAGTGGTACTTCAATTGAGTTCTACTATTTAAAGATCCTTTGATGATAAATGTGTAACAGTGGAAAGTGTGCTAGTTTGGGATTCAGAAGACCCAGGTTCTAATTTGGCATCAACTACCTGTTACCTTACAGGCAAATAAATAATATCTCAGAGTCTTTGTTCCCCATCTGTCCATTGAAAGTTTTGGGCTAGAAAATCTGTAAGACCCTTGATAAATCTGGTGAAACTTGAGTTATCTTTCTTTCCTACCTCATCAAGATAGGCAAGTGGCAAGATGTAGATAGATTATTCCAGGCACTGAGTTGCCATGATTATTACCAACACAAGAGAAGTCAAAAAAGCTATCCTATGAGTGAGATTACTGATTTTCTTCATGCAGTGAGGCTGACAGGTAGGCCTGGGTAACGGTGTGAGTTCACAAACTTGTTTATTTACTTTTTTTTTCCTAAGTCTGTTTAAAAACATAGGCAGGCACCCAAGGCAACGCGTTCTGTATGTCACAATTTCAAGGCATCTTTTTTTGCTTAAGCCCTTCTCTATATAGTCTAAGTCATTTTTCTCTGCCCATACACCTCCCAAACTTCATTCAAGTTCTTCCTTTTCTCTTTTTGTCCTAAGAATGTCAAAATTATTGAGTCTTTTCATTTTTATTATGCCAGTGTACCCCTGAGTAACTCGCTGAAAGACACCTGTTATAACTAATGTATTAATGTTCACCCAGTTCTACTGATTTAAGATATTTTATTTTGAACAAAATGACAAAAAATATTTCCTAACATGTCATAACCATGTGTTTATACATTTTCCTTTGTGAAACCTCTAACCAAAAAGATTTGATAGACAACTTAACTTAATGCTTTCTCCAACTTCAGTACAGTAGATTTACCTTCTAACCAATACCATCCATCATACTATTTATAAGGGAGAATTTGCATGAATTTTAATATCAGTCTTTTTGAAACAGTGGTAATTGTATGGTGTGTATTGTAATTGTTTTTACCAGGTTACAGTAGGGCCTCTTCCACAATCAGAATACATATTACTAAATTGCCCTCCTTAGCAAAATTTTCTTTTCTAATGACACATGTCATATTGGTGCTCTTTTAATCAATGATCTTAGCCTTTGTGGGAGCTGACAGACGTGGGGATGCCAGAAACGGCTGTGTTTTTGAAACAGATGCTTTCAGAGCAAAACCTTTAAAGTAAAGGAAATGAGAATATTTTGCCTGTGTCCTTTATCTTCGTTCTGCAATCCTTGCTTGGGAATTTCTAGGGGAAAACAGACTGTTTCATCATGGCTTTATAAACCATTGCTGTGGCACACCTCTGATAAATATGTTCATACCAGATGCCTATTAAGTGATTTGTAAAGAAAATCTAGGGAAGATACTCATGCAAGTATTAAAACATTGGTTTGTGTTTTCTTAGTGATTTCCTGAGTGATTTTTAGTTGTTGTTGCTTTACCTGCTAAAATTAAGGTACTTCTTACATTCATTTGCTGGACAAGTCATCATTGCAGTTTATACCTCATATGGTCTAAGGAATAGAGTCCTTTCTCTTTGTCCAAATATCTGTCAGTGTACCCCTTTTTTATATATCAAATAAGCAGAACACGATTCACATTTCTGTCTCATAAGGATTTTTCTACTAAAAGGATTAAAATTGAGATCTGAATAATCATCTTACTAAGATAGAAGTTCTATTTTATTTCTTTTATCCCAATAATAGTCACCAATCCTTTTTCTGCTCTGTTAATCAAATATACATGACTACCGTTCTATGGTAGCAAATACATATAACAATCCCAACCAAAATGCTTTTTTTTTCATCACTATAACCATAGAATTTCTCTCTTTCTACTTCCCTTTTACTTCCCACAAAGGACAATAACTTTTGGCTAATTTTATTTCCCCATCTCCTTCTGCCTTTCATACCCACACATAACACTTTCCAAATACCTTTGTTTTCTCCTTACTTTTAAAAATTTGTGTGTTGGGGGTAGTTTAAGAAAAAGAATCTCCTTTATAGGTGCCAGTTGAGTTTTATAAGTGCTTACTTAGCATTCTTATTACACATTCCCTGAGAGCCTTGTGTTAAGTTTCCTTGTTCAATGCTGTATCCTACTTAGTTTATCTTTTCTTATTTAAAACAAAAATTCAGTTTGGGCTCATTCATTGTTTGCAGTCTTTTTTCAAGTATTTCTTTCAGATTAAGCCTGTGTATGATACGCTTTCTTAGTTACTGCATGGCCTGGATTTTCTCTCTTTCATCCTGATTGGTTACCTTCGCTGGTAGAAGGTTCTTGAGTTGCAGAATTTATGTGAAAGTAGTCTGTAGACACTGTGGCTTCCAGTATTGCAGGTGAGAAGTCTGATGTCTGTCTGATTTTGGTTTTCTTTGAAAGTGAAAAATTCAAGGGCGCTTTGAATTTTTATGTTCAGATCTTTGCTCAGTTCAGTGAAGTTTGTTTTAATTTTTTTCCTTGTTTGTTTTCTAGGCCATAATTTCTATTACTTCATCTGTTCCTTTTTCTCCTTTTGCATTATGTTGTGCCTGTCATCTAAGCCTCTTAGTGTTTTCCATTTGCTTTTTTGTTTCCTTTTTGTTTTATGATTTGAGATACTTCCTATACTTGATCCGCCAGGTCACTAACTGTAATTACATCAATCAACTCATTCTCATTTTTAATTCTTTTACTGAATTTTATAGATCAAAAAATCATGTGTTTAAGTTCCATAAGCCTTTTGAGAATTGCACTTGAATCTCTATAAGTGCCTTTTTTATTTTGCCGTTCAGGTGCTCATCTCTCTGTTCCAGGAGCGCAGGTTTACGTGGCCCACTTCTCTGGCTGCTTGGCTTCCCAGGAAGGAAGGTATTTTTCTCTCTGGACTCATTGGGACTCAGGTTTCCTTGTTGGAATATTCTTAATTGTAGAAATCCTGTATGGGGTAAAAAGAGATTTCTCGCCTTGTGGGTGTGGGATTTAGGGACAGGCGGTTACATCTCTCTTACCGCAATCGTGAGAAGCTGTTTTACAGCCTAGTTTCCCTTCGTGCTGCAAGTCATGAGAGTAAAGGAGACGTATCGCCTTCACGTAGCCCTGTCCTGGACATTTAGAGCTCAGGGAGACTCAGCATTCTCAAAAGGGTGAAGTTGAACTCGCCTCAGCCTGCTCTGCTGGATTCTGTAGATCTGGAACACCACGCTTTACATAGGGCTCTGAAGCTCTCTGGTCCTTGCACAGAATTTGTTTCAAGTTCTCTCCATAGGGATTTCACTGATTCTGAGTCTTACTAGACATTTGATGGCAGCTGCCGGCTTAGAGAGGTAGATAGATGGATGAACGGAGGTAGGAAGACAAATAGTATATAGGTTGTGTTTTTGGAACACTTTCTAAGTTCCTTTATAATAATAATAGTAGTAATAATAATAATATTTAATAAGCTGTAATTTACCACATTCTGCCAGTCATATATTCCATTATATAGGTGCTAACTTAGAATTAAGGAGAAAGAATTCTGGAGACTCGGATTCAAGTCATGTTTCTGACATTAATCATCTGTGAGATACTGGACAGGTGATTCAACCCCTCTGTGCCTGGAAGATTAGAACAACTGTAATAATGCCCTTTTGGAGTTTTTACACTCCAAGGTAGGAGCATCTACCTTGCCCACTACTCTCCCTTCTCCCAGCCTCGTTTCTTAGAACTGCTTTGCCAATAAGGCTGTGTAGGCAGTCCTGCTTGTACCGTCTGATCTTGTTTCCCCAGGTACAGCTGACAGGGTCAGGTGTAGATGGTTGACCGTGACTGGGTTAGATGGAAGACCTTTGCTCAGAATTGAGAACTTAGAGACTCTTTTCAGTCCCAATAGGCCACTTGAACCGAGGGCAGGCTAATATAGATGCTAAGGATGCTATTGTGGGTAGCCAGCCATCTCAGCCCTCTGTGAAGAGAAGTCAGAAGAAGCCCGTTGGCACAGAGATGAGAGCAGGTAAATCTGAGATTGAGAGAGAGTGATGTAGGGAGAGGATTTCCTTGGTTCCTGACAGATTTCTAGTTTCTACTTTCAGTCTGGCTCCTTAGGTTTGACCGAATTTTCTCTTCTTGGGATTTATGAGTTTGCTTTGAGATTAGTAACAAATTCTGCCTATTTCCTGTGTACTTAAGTTAGTTTGAGTGAGTTTCTATTGTTAGCAACCAGAGTATTCCTAAGACCTTATCATTATAGCTGGCTAAGTGAGTATACAGAGAAAATGAGAAAGTAAAAATGTCTCAGAAGATAAGCAGAATCACGCTGACACATATGCTTTACGTATCTGTAGTTTAGGTATTTTCTTGTGTGTGTGTGTGTGTGTGTGTGTGTGTGTGTGTTTTGCTCTCTCTCTTATCTATCTTTGTATGTATTATTTTAAAGAAGTATAATAACTTCTATACTTTAAACCAGGGCTATTAGTACTGTATCTAAGTAATTCCAGTCAGAAGTTGGAGAATCTTTTTTTTTTTTTGCGGTACGCGGGCCTCTCACTGCTGTGGTCTCTCCCGTTGCGGAGCACAGGCTCCGGACGCGCAGGCTCAGCGGCCATGGCTCACGGGTCCAGCCGCTCCGCAGCATATGGGATCTTCCTGGACCGGGTCACGAACCCATGTCCCCTACATCGGCAGGCGGACTCTCAACCACTGCGCTACCAGGGAAGCCCTGGAGAATCTTTTAGCAACTATTTGAGATGGACTTCAGCCACATTTTGGAATCAGTCTCCTTTTTTTCACCCTATATTTCTAGAATTATAGCAAAGATGGGGAAAAGACGTCAACATGCTGGCCCTTTGAAGTCCAGCCTGCATCTCTATTGCTCGTCAATGTTTTCTTTCTAAGGAAAATGAGTCTCCTTTGGGTGAATAGTGTATTTTTCCATAAAGGAAAGCATTCCATGGGGGAAAAGGTAGTTTCAGCTTTGGCAGTTTCTTCTAAACTTACATCCCTAGGAAAGGAAAGATGAAACAATTCATGTTTCCTCAAAAGTCACTACATTAGGTGACTTAAGCTACTACCAGCAGTGAAAAAACAATCCCTTCTTCTAGCTACTCTTTTCAGTCATTCATCCAAGATGAAGATAGGAAAAAACATCATCTCCCAGTTTGTGTTTGTCAGTGTCCAATCATGAGAACAGAAATTGTTCAATATATTTTAACAGAAGGGATTTAATGATACAGAAAATTCATTACATAGGGGATGAAAAAGCTAACAGAGCAGCTGGGGGCATGAGATCACCCAGGGATTAATAGGAAGCTGGGAGAGACAACATGAGGAGGGGGTATCATCAAGGCCCAGAGGCCAGAGTCATCAGAAAGCTATGAGACCATGAGCAGGGCTGTCCTGGCAGGAGTTGGGACCATGGAGAAAAGGGCTCTTGGACCATGAAGGACATGTGCCTCTGCCAGAGAGGAGATATTGCACAAGGTAGAAGGAGAGAGGAATAAATACTCTGACTTCTCCCCTTCTTGCATATTCTAGTGCCTCTTCTTGGATGAACCCACCTAGAAGGCAGTTGGCAAAGGATCCTGGGAGATGTAATTCCCTGAGATGCAGAGCAGAGGAAGGAAGGAATGGGAAATGGATATGAGAGCTAGCAGGCAAACTCTACCATACAGCCCATGGAACTCTTGAAATTGCCCTCATCTCTGAACATCCGTATTTACTCTTTCTCAAGCTCAAATCCAGGAGGAATATTTTAGTTTGGGCAATGGTTTTTATCAGGTGATGGTACTGCCCCTACAGGGAACATGGGAAATATATGAGGGCATTTGTTTATTTGTTTTTGTTTGTTTCCATAGTGATTGGGGATTGTATGTGCTACTGGTATTTAGGGGGCTAGAGACAGATGCTCCGTGTCCTGTAAGGCATGAGGTGGCCCAATACAGTAAAGAACTACCACATCCAAATGCCAGTAGTGCCCCCTGGAGAAGCATGGTGATTTTCTATTACAAAGTCATCTGAAATGGAAAGAGCTGCCTTTAGAAGCAGTAAGTTCATGGTAGAGGCTGGATGAGCCTTGTCAGGGATATGGTAGGGAGTATAACAAACTCAGTTAGTGAGAACAGAAGATAGGGTTGAGGTTGGACTTAATGTCTTGGTCTCTGCTCTCCTTAAGATTTTGTAATACCTTTGATAATTATGAAAATAGCAATATTTTTTCTGTGCCTGTTATGTATCAGTCTCTGTGTTGAATGTGTAAAACGTTATGTCATTTATTTTACTATAGTAAAATAGTGAGGAAGATAATACTGTTGTTTACATTTTGTGGATAAGGAAACTGAAGCTCAAGGGGGTCAACTAACCTGCCTAAATTACCCTATTAGAAAGTGACAGAGGAGGAACAGGAACCCAAATCTGTCTTACTCTTAAACCCGTGTCCCTAGGTAGTATGTACTGAGGCTTCCTTGTTCCAGTTCCTACGCCCGCCTTGTCTCTCCAGGTTTGAATCTTCCCGTTGGGTTCTGTGTTACGCATTATAATTGTATCATCTGTGGGCCTTTCTTGCTACGGTTGCTGGTGCTCAGGCCTCAGCAGTTCCAGGAAGCCATTCAGGATAGACTCAGGCTGTACAACTCTCCCTTGGTCTCTGGAATGTTAATTCCTGACATATGACCCTGCTGTTTCTCCTGATGTGCTGGAGTTTATTACTCACTCTGAACATACTCATGACTGAGAGCCCTCTGTGCTGACCAATAGCAAAGCAGGAATTTTCTGATAGTCTCTGTCTTAGCGCTGTTATTTCTCATACCAATAGACTAAATCGAAGTTAGCACACCCTGGATCTCTGTACCTTTGTTCGTTGACACAAAGGTATATGGAACACCCACTGTGTAGCAGGCATGCATATGAACACAGATAGGACCCTTAACTCGCATGGAGTTTATAGTCTAGATGCTATGCTGCCCCGTAGAACTTCCTGCGCTGTACAGTAGAGTAGCCATTAGCCACACATGTCTCTTGAGCTCTTGCAATGTGGTAGTGCAAATAAAGAACAGGGTTTTCAATTTTATTTGATTTTAATTAATTACAATTTTGATTTAAATACCATACATGAATAGTGGCTACTGAATTGAATAGTGCAGGTCTGGAGGGAAGAATAGAAAATTGTGACAAAGGATGTACAGTCATTTAACATTTATGAAGTATCTACAATGGGTAAATCAAGGGACAGAAGAAGATGACTTGGCGTGTTGGAGTTCACAGTCTAGGGAAGATGCAAACACTTAGATAGATATGTGTCTTTTGTATAGGTTGGAATATAATCTCAAGAGAATGCGGGAGGAAGAAAGTGAGGGAGTGACTGACAGCCTGGAAAATCAGGAGCTGATTTAAGGAAGAGGAAAGTTCTGAGCTGGACCTTGAGGGATAGAGGAGTGGGCCAGATGGAGAGCCAGCATTCCGGGTAGAGTGGGGCACTATTGGGGGCTAGATCATATTTTAACAATATATAGGTATTTTGGTCAGATAATTCTTTACCGTGGGGGGCTCTCCTATGTATTGTAGAATGTTGAACGACATCCCTGCCCCCTCCTCACTAGGGGCCATACCTAGCATCACAACCCTCATCTGTGACAATCAGAAATGGCTCCAGTCATTGCAAAATTGTCTCTGCGGAACAAAAGAGACTCTGGTTGAGAACCTCTGATGTAGAGGAGATGGTCTGCGAAAGCCACAGGGGTTTTGTATCGGGGAGTGAGTCACTTAGGGTGGGAGCACGGGCCGGGAGGATGTTGCCGGCAAGAATGAGCAGATGAGTGTGGGACCGGATATCAAAGAACTTCAAATACCATCTGTGGAGTGTAAACTCTCCTGTAAGCAGCAGAAAGCGGGTAGGGATTTTTGCCAAAGGAGGGTGACAGGATTGGTTTTGTTATTTTGGAAGGCAAACCTGAAGTGGGGTGCTCTCCAGCACATTGTGCCAGGTGGGAAACAAACCAGGTTGGGGAGCAATGGGAAGCAGACCGTATCGGGGCTGGTGCCGTGGCTATGCCAGGCAGATGGTGCTTGCTTGATCACAGGCTGTGACGGTGGAGATGGGGACCAGCATAGCTATTCAGCAATGCTTAAACAAATCGGATCTTTCCATGGATGTCTTGACTGGATATACTGACAAACACATCCTTGGAGTAACAGACTTTAAGATGTTTACATAACTTTTTAAAAACTTCGTATTCTACACTTTACTATTTTATTGGAAATAGGACTGTGTTCTAGAGTTTAGATTTTTATGTGTAGACTTGTTGAATTAACAGTGCCAGAAAATATTGTGTTCCTACTTCTATGTGTGTTGCTATATCGAGACAGGGAAGGTAAGAATATGATTTTTACCTTCATTTATTATATATCATCATGGTGAATTTGAATATATGTACGTGTGATATACATGTATTTATCTGTCATGATGTTTGGGTATAGTAAGAAAAATGTTAGCTCTTTTCATGAGCAGAGTATTGGGGAGTAATGATTACGATTGCTTGCTATACACATCTTGAATCAGAAAAAACAGTAATGAAGAAATAGAAACGCTGTGGTTTTTAGGTCAGTGCCTCTTTTAGAAAACATTTTGCTGTTGTGTGACTTACAGGTCATTTGATTAGTTCATTTAAACAGGCTCCTGTAATTCAGAACATAGAATAGTTAGTGCAGAAGAGTTTATAAATTGAGGTTCTGAATATTCAGGACTAGATTGACCTCTAGGGCACAGGCTATGTCAGGATTCAAACTGCAGCAGTGAATGAGCAAGTGGATGGATAAATAATAACATATGCCTAGTACATAGATACATTCTATACACAAATAACAATGGTTGGTTTTTGAAGGTTATTTTAAGTGTAGGAAAGAAGTGTCCCTGGAGATGTTTCTTTTTTCTGAGACTTAAAGGTTTATTGGAACGAAGAGCAGCCTTCCCTGACTGAATTCCTATCACTAGCCCACTGGTCCTGGTGGTTTAGCTCTTTGAATTTTATTCTATCTTGTCCATTTAAGTCCTTGTAAAGTAAAACATGTACTGTATATATCAGTACACAAGAAATTGTGTTGGGGATCATTGTTTCCTTTAGTTGGTTTTTATTTCTACAGTAAGAGAGTAAGGTCCTTGAAGGCAGGGGCCATCTCCAGTATGTTTTTCTATGAGTTTTCTAGAAAAAATAACTGGGATTCACTTGCATTTGAATGCTTCAGTTTGTGGTTGGCATGCTTGAATGTTGGGCTGGCCAACAGGCTGTGTGTGTAAAAATTCAAACAAACCCCAAATGCCAAACTGGCGGAGAATTGTGTTTCTTATGATAGAACTATGATTCATTGCTTGAGATCAGTCCATAAATCTTAGAAAACTCTCCGTCCCAGATTTCTTAGGTTATTTTTCCTAGTGCAGTCTATAAACTCTGTCTTTGTCATTCCAAATATTTTCGTGCAAAAGAAAGTTTGTATTGTTTTATGATACAAACCATTTGGTGTATTCTTAGGGGGAACGGGTTCTTGTCTATTTGTTTACTATTTTTGTTTACAGTGGAAGGTGTTATTTCTGAACATATAGAATACCACATGCCACTCCAAGAGACCCTTTTCATGGAAAGAGGATAGTCTTATTTTCTTCCTGTTAGGCTTATCTTAGGGGTGAAGTAGAGAGGGTGTCATGTGTCAAAGATAGATAATTAGGAAAGGAAACTGCATTTATTACAAGAGACAAAATAGTACCTTATAGTAGCAGTAATAAGTTGGCTCTTTGGATGTATATTAATTGAAATTGTTAGGTCAGCAACCTGGTAAAAAATCATATTTCGATGAAATGAACCTGCCTTTGGCACTTGAGACCTCTTTTAGGTGTTCTGAGGGCTGTGTCTTGCCTTTATAATTTCATCTCCCTGACTTGTTTACAATCAGGCCACATATTCTGTGGGGTTCAGTATTTTCTACGCAGAGCAAGAACTAACAGTTGGCATCTTGACTCTGTGATTTATCCTTTTTTATTGCCCTGTTTTTGGCATTTAAAAGTTTTTCATTTATTTCCAAATCCTGTTACTTCTGACCATTGGAAAGCAACACCCACCAGCATGCTATTTTAAAAGGTGCTCGTATAACATGAGCAGGTGTTGGACAGTGAATCAATCTGGTTGCATTTTGTTCTCATTCAAACTTTGCACCCATCCCTATTCGTAGAGTGGAGAGGAAGGCTAATGATGGCAGGCAGACGGAGGCACCGACACTCTGCCGTTGGGAAGAATCTGCAGTCTTCATATGGTAGCTATCAAGTAATTCTCTATCCTGTATTTTCTTCCTGTTTAAGAAAATCCAGTGGAGATTGGATGGTGCTGGGCAATCTGTCCTGTTTGTGAGAAATAGATAAAAACAGTGACTTCTACTTGACAAATGAAAGAAACATTAGAGATTATCTAGCCAATGGGTTATCATTTTGATTTTGTTAGAACTCGAGCAAGTAAAATCTTTCACAAAATGGTAGTGTTTAAAACAGTAATTGCGATAGAAAACTTTACTGAGTGTTTTCCAGTGCTATTCTTGTTCATGTAAGAAACTGGAGGGTAGGAGAAGTAATGTATTTGCTAAAGTCACACAGTTATTGAGACAGATCAGGGTCCTTGATGGCATCATAGAGCCAACTTCACCAACCCTGAAACCTTCTACTTCTAAATTTCTTTATATACTAGGTCATTACAGGTTTTTATTACATTAGCTACTGCCAGTCCGGTGTCTTGTGTGAGCTGAACACCCTCTTAAGTACCTTGTAGGAGAACTGAGCTACTCAGTATAGCTGGTAATTGGCCAATTACCTTCAAGTCTCTGAACTGTTTCTGAGAGCCAGCCAGGCACAAGGCTAGGAGGTAGGGTGTAGGGTCTCTGCCATTCTCAATAAGTGTGTAGACTGGCGCCAGAAATGATGTGACACATTTTGGAATGAGAGTGGTTACACCAAGAAATGAAAGAGAAAAACCATGTTGAAGCATTTTTCTCCATGTCACTGTATTTTAGGCTGTTGAGGCTGCCATAACAAAGTAGTATAGAGTGGATGACTTACAAGCAACAGTCCTGGAGGCTGTGAACTTAAAGATCAAGGTGCTGGCCTAGTCGGTGTCTGTGAGGGCCTGCTACTGGTTCACAGATAGCTGTCTCCTCGCTGTGTCCTCATGTGGCAGAAGGGATGAGGGAGCCCTCTGGGATCTCTTTTGTAAGGGCACTAATCCCATTCATGAGGGCTCCACCTTCATCACCTACCTAATCACCTCCAAAAGGTCCCACCTCCTAATACCATCACATCAGGGATTAAGTTCAACATTTGAATTTTGGGGGAACACAATCATTTAGTTTATAGCACACTCTTAACTCTAACAGGAAAAGGACAGAACCTATCCTGGTTGTGTGCTTAAAATTATTAAGATGAACCAAGGAGATCATCAATATAATGGGTTAATAAGGAAACTAGTCTGTTTGGAGATATCCCTGGCTAAACTTTGAGGTTTATCAGCAGTCATTTTCAGCAAGGATCGTAATATCACTGATTCTTGGAGTAACTGAACAAACTTGCTGATTTTCTCATCTTCCCACTGCCTGAATGTATATCATCAGTTCTAGGTTGACAGACAAGGAGAAAGAAAGAGAGTGAGGAGTGAGAGCAAACAGCGAAATGGAGGCAGGGAGAAAAAAAAAGTGACGAGAAGCAAGGAAGGAGGAGGATGGAGAAAAGGGCCCAGCATCTCCAACAGGGATAAGCATGTTGTGGAGAGTTCAACGAGGGATTGAAGAAATGAATGAAAGTCTTGGGCCCTGAATAAACATCAAGTGTGCATAAACATGGCAGCATATATTGATGGTTATTTCATGAAAGCATTATCTTTAATTCCTGAAGACTTTATAAATGAAAATATCACTCAGTAATAGTCATCTGAGGGAAGACTTTCTGGAATGTGTGATCCTGGCAAGTCAATGGGCATCTTTTTTTTTTTTTTTTTTGCGGTACGTGGGCCTCTCACTGTTGTGGCCTCTCCCGTCGTGGAGCACAGGCTCCGGACGCGTAGGCTCAGCGGCCTTGGCTCACGGGCCCAGCGGCTCCGCGGCATGTGGGATCCTCCCAGACCGGGGCACGAACCCATGTCCCCTGCATCGGCAGGCAGACTCTCAACCACTGCGCCACCAGGGATGCCCCAATGGGCATCTTTGAGCCTCGGTTGGCTCCTGTGTAAAATGAAAGGGTATCGTAAAATGGGCCTCCTTGTTTAGTGCTAAAATTCTCTTCTCATCTTTTTCTTTCACATTGGCTTAAATATTGGTCATTTATTGCCGTAACAATTATTTATCCACAGTTGTTACTTTCCTTAGATGTAATTAAAGAATGCATATGCTTTGATGTTTTTATTGTCACTAAAGAAAATGGGGATGTTAACTTAAGATTATACAATCTCCAGTAAAATAACCATTATAAATTTTAATGTTGTTGCTTTAACTAAACCTTGTGTTCCCGTACTTTTATTCCTTTTTTTTTTAATCAGGTGATCTTTCCTCAACTTACATTGTTCCTATGCAGAAGCAAATATTTACATACCTTTTAATAGTTTGGGCTTTTGTCTTTCTTTTTAAAAGTAAAGCAGAAGTGGGATTCCCTGGTGGCACAGTGGTTAAGAATCCGCCTGCCAATGCAGGGGACACGGGTCCCAGGGAGATGCCACAGAGCAACTAAGCCTGTGCACCAAAACTACTGAGCCTGTGTGCCACAACTACTGAAACCCGTGCACCTAGAGCCCGTGCTCCGCAACAAGAGAAGCCACCACAACGAGAAGCATGTGCACTGCAACAAAGAGTAGCCCCTGCTCGCCACAACAAAGACCCAACACAGCCAAAAATAAATAAATAAATAAATTTATAAAACAAAACAAAAGTAAAGCAGAAGCTTTGTAACATATTCCGCTTTTAGATGGTTGTATGTGCTGTTTCAGTGTTGTTTTCCTCCTTCTTCCAAACGCCAAGTCCGTTTTTAGAAAAGCTTAAAGGGTTATAGATGGCATTTTATTTTATATTTATTTATTTATTTCATAGTAGCATAGGTATCTTCCTTTGACTGTTGTATCAATTATGTTAGTTGCCTTTAATACAGTTACAGTTAACTTTCCTGAGTTAAATAAAGATGAAATGAAGAACCAAATATTGATAAAATCCATCAGAAATGTTTCGTGGGAAAACATTAACCCGATGAAAAGTAGATGTCTGAAAACATTTGCAGTAAAGAGTAGATAAAAAGATTTGGCTTAAAAATATCAATTGTGGTTTTATGGGGCAGAGAGGTTTTCTCTGAGTAATTTTCCTTTAATGTCTGCTTTTCACTGATAAACTCCGTTCAGTGCTAGATTACAGGTACCAAGGAGCTACCAATAAATCATGTTTTCCAAAAATGCTCTTTCCTGTTTGTCATTTAACTGCTGCTGGATGTAATCATCATATGTAAAAGTATGGCATAGAGGTGTCTATTTCACAGAACAAAAACAATGTTTTTTTAATTAATTTATTTATTTGTTTTTATTTTTGGCTGTTTTGGGTCTTTGTTGCTGTGTGTGGGCTTCCCCTAGTTGCAGCGAGCGGGGGCTACTCTTTGTTGCGGTGCCTGGGCTTCTCATTGTCGTGGCTTCTCTTGTTGCGGAGCACAGCCTCTAGGCATGTGGACTCAGTAGTTGTGGCTCGCAGGCTCTAGAGCGCAGGCTTAGTAGTTGCGGCACACGGGCTTAGCTGCTCCATGGCATGTGGGATCTTCCTGGACCAGGGATCGAACCCGTGTACCCTGCACGGGCAGGCGGACTCTCAACCCCTGCGCCATCCGGGAAGCTCTGAAGTTGGGTTTTTAAAACTAGCACCCAGTTCCTTGCCTGGCTATTGGAAGACACTTAAAAGATATTTGTGGAATTAACCTGGATTCTTATGAAGAAGCTTGTTCTTTAGAGTATAAACTGGGCCAAGAAAGAAGTACTGATCCATGGTCTCTTGTTCAGAGCTGCTCCAATGTCAATCTGACCTGCCCATGATAATTTCTTATTGAAGACATTATGCTGGAGACGAGCATCCTCAGACCATGTAAAACAAAGTAAACCACCATAGAGCTATACTCCAAAGTTATTGTCACTTCTTAATTTCCTCAAAAAATTTCCAGTCACCAAAAACAGTTATGTAGCTGAATTCTGCCTTCAGCATGTCCATAGAGAAATATAATTAATTAGAAGAGGAGTCTGTTTGAAACACAGGGTGTCCACTCAACACTGCAGACCAGTGTTTCTCGAAGTATCATCTTTGGACCATTTAAATTACAACAGGTGTAATGCTAATTATGCATCCAATTCCCAGGCTTTGCCACACTGTTTCATCACAATATTTGGGAGCGAGCTCAGAAATCTACATTTTTAACTGGTTCTCCCAGGATGTCTTTAATTGCATAAAGTTAAATAATTATCTTTATGGAGTACCATTTCTGTGGTTTTAGTTGTGCAGCCATTCTGGGAACAAACCAGGCATCATCAGAGTTGTACTTTGTGCAAGAAAATAACACTTTCAATGAGAGACCTGGAAGGTGTTTTTAGACTCCTATGACTCCTGTGTCTTTAGGTTTCTTGATGTTAAGTTATAGAGATAATTGATGGTAAGAATAAAAAGAAAATGAGAGGGAGAACAGAAGGAAGGAAAAAAGAATATATGAAAATGGTTGTCTTTGTCATTGCATCGAATAAGCAAAACAATGGCTTGATCACAGTGAGTATGTGGAGGGGGAGTGAGAAGAGGTTAGGCAAGCATGTTGGGCAGATGGAAGGTACAGACATTATGTGACAAGCTTAGAAGTTTTTATTTTATTCTCCTGGCAATGCTGAGCTACTGAAGGTGGAGCAGGGGAGTGAGATGATCAAAGCTCATATTCAAAAAGTAAAGAAAGAAAGGCAAACTACCAAGTGGACTGCAAAGGAGAGGGCACGGTGTTTGAAACTGCAAGAGATTTTTGTTTGCATACTTGAAAAGGTCTGTGCATACCTGAATTCAACTGAGAGCAAAAGACCAGGTAGAGAATAGAAACAAAAGTGATCAGAACACCCTGTGAGCAGGTCCTAGTCAAAGCCCTAAATCTCATCACATCTCATCACACTCCCAGGACACTGTTGGACACGAACACTTTTCTTCTAGATGTTTTTTTGTGTTGTTAAGCTGACACCCTGTTTCAGATTCTTTTGAAGCCTTGTTGGTTGACTCTGTAACCTCGAAACATTTGCTGGTGACCTGATAGTTTTCCAGGGAGATTTCATTGGAATCCTGCCCTGGCCAGACGGTTGCTTTGATTATGGAATAGTTCACTTGCCTGGGAGCCTCTTAATGTGCTCCTTTGGTCATCAGTTGCAATATATATATTTTTAAATAGGTAGTAAAAAGTAGTGCCTGGAATCTTTCCTCTCCTCTCTCCATTAAATCAGAGTCCTCAATAATTCAGAATCTCTTTATTCTTTGGATGGAGAGATGAGGGGTCATTCATTCTTTTAGTCAGTCATCCAACAAGCATTGAGCACTGGGCATCAGGTGCTCCCCAAGATCTTGGGACTGGGATTTTCTTGGGACTGTCTAATATTTAGAGACAAGCACCTACCTGGCTAATTAATGGTCGCCCTTGTTCTTGGATAAAAGCACAAATTCTTCATCTGGACTCTTGGGCCCCACGCCTCCTGCCCCTCTGTAGTTTCCAGCTTCATCCTGCTTCCCTCTCTTTGTATTAGTCATGCCAGCCACACTGCTCTTGGTTCTAACAGTGCCTCGCACATGCCAAGATCCTCTCCATCTCAGAGTTCTCCTGTTTGCTCTTTCTGTTTCCAGGAATGTCCTTCCGTCTCCCATTTTTCTGGCTAGCCCCTACTCATTTACCTTAAATTCTCACTTCTCCAAGGATGCCTACTTTGTCTTCTGAGATGAGATTTCTACCTTTTGTTATATGTTCTCACCACTCCCTGTATTTTCCCTTCCTATCATGTATCAGTAGTGTGATTGATTGTTTTTATATATGTTGCTTAATTTCTGTTTCCCGTTCTAGACTCTAAGCTTCATGGGAATAGGGAATAGAGGCTGAGTCATTGGTTGCGGTAACCTTAACACACTGCCTGGGCCATAAATGACACTCAGTAAGCATTGGTTGGACAATTGAATGAATGAATATAAAGTCGTAAGTAATTAAACATACATGGGAAAAAATACCATATTTAATTCGGAAGGATCAGGGTGGGCCCTGATACCAGTATTTTAAAAACTAATATCAACTTATCACACAAAATAATGACCTGTATATCTTCAAGATCTTAAATCATCAACCACAAACTGAACCTCACTGACTGTATTTACTAAGATGGTAAATGCTACTAGTATTTTAGAAAGAGTTTCAACAAAAGTCAAAACAGAGTGGCTTTGTTTATAAATCTTAATTATGAATCAGTGGAATTTTCCTAGAGAGTAGGTAGAATAATAAATGATTATTTCTTACGGTTCATCAGTTTACTCGATTTATGATTTTGAGTAAACCTCTACTACCTGATTTCATAACTTGCACACATTTCTTAGATTCTAGTGCTATTATTTGTTTCAGTTAGTCTTAACTTTGTATTAGTACATGTGCTGTAAGTTACTTATCTCACTTATTTTTTGGTTTATTTCAAACATATCTGTGTTACTGTCCACCAGCTCAAATCATATTCTAACCAGACTATATATTTAGGTTTCCGTGTTCTCTTGCCCTTTAGATTGGTAATGATCTTTGTCATTTTTGTTCTTTACCAGTTTTTGCCTGTTTGTTATACATCCTTTAAGGTAGTTCATAGAGAAAATTATAATCCACATTCATGAAGCTGAGACACATTTGGTGCTCTGCTTTCAACATAAAGTTAAAATCCATGGAGTCTATCTAGAGTAGTAGTTGAACAGTGCATGAAACCATATACGTGATGCATCGTAAAAACAGATTTGTTTGAGCCATTACTCCTCGTTATCACTGTTAGGTCAGTAATTAATAAATATTGGCAGCAAATAAAAACTGAGAAGCAGAAATAGAAGCCAAATGTAGACACATTTAGTGCCTTGGAAAACACTTATTGGTGGTTGTATTTACAAGCAAACGGACTAGAAATTCTGAAGTTAGAAAATTTAGGATTCAGTCCATTGAGCAAATTTACTGAGTATTCCCTGTGTGAAAACCTTTGTACTGGTCTTAATTGGAAATGATGAAAGAAAATTAAAAAAAAAAAAGATGACTGGTCTTTTGAGAATTTGAAATTTGTTTAGAAAGACAAAAACACATATAATCTAACAATCGAATCATGCTTAGCACATGATGCATTAACTACTAGAAATAATTAGTTATTGAGCCAATAGTGAATAAAGGAGTCTGTGAGAATCACTGAAGGAGAGCTGCTTAGAGATGAGTTTGAGCAAAATGTTGAAGATGTAAGAGCTTATGAGTTTGCAGGGACCAGGCAAGGCTGTGACTTACTTACACTTACTTTCAATGGAGTAAGTTACATACAGGTCCCAATAAGCATATTAGCTTAGCTAATAAGGTAATGGTGGAAAATCAGGGAGAAATCATATGGGTTTGTGAGCAAATGGCTGGTGTAAAAGTAGCTTGGGTAGTAAAAATTCCTAATTTTTAAGAAGTTTTGAGGATTTATACATTTAAAAAGTAAATCCCTTATTAGCTTGGTGCTGGAACACAACTACTGGGCAACTGTTTTCATTTTTATATATTGCTCTCCAGATCTTCACTACATATGTATGTTTTACACTGTTGCAATCATAGTGTATGTAGCATTTTGTATTTTGCATTTCTCATTTAACTGTATACCATACACATTTTCTGCATTTCTTTATAGTTACAGTAATTTAACAGTACGAATTCCATCATGATGATCTATTGCGATTTACTAAATCATTGCCTTATTGTTGCATATTTAGATTGCTTTCTGGTTTTATTTTATTCTTTGTAATGCTGCAGTGAATACTGCTGCTGTACATATGCTAGTTTTCCTTCAATTCTATTATTTTTAGAGTACATATTCACAAAAATAGATTTATTGGGTCTGAGGGTTAGAACATTTTTATAGTTCTTTTTTTTGCCATTCTCATTTTAGAAGGATTCTACCAGTTTTACTCTGCCACTAGCAGTGCATATGGGAACTGCTGTTCTCATATCTGTGCCAACAACAGATTTAATTATTAGAAATGTTCTTGTTAATTTTACAGGCTTAAAATGACACTTTCATATTAATTTAATTAGGGGTTTCTTCCTAGGGAAGATGATCATTTTCTTAATTTGTTTGCTGATTATTTTTATTCTCACTCATGTAAATTATGTATTCCTCTCATTTGGCTTTTCAGCTAATGAACCCTTTTCTTTACCAAATATAAAAATTATTTAAAGAACATGAGATTTTATGTAGAGCCAAGGGAAATTATTAGCTCAAGAGCAAAACAGGAGAACATTTCTGTTCTTCCCAGATGAAGTCTGAGCGTATCTTAATACATACAAAATAGGTATATACGCTGTTGCCATGCCTGGTTGAATTAGCTGGCAGTGGGTTCACTCTTGGGGGCTTCTCACTCTCCTGGCTGCTGAAGCAACTCACAAGAATGAGCATGAACATTATCTTACTGTAGGAGATATGTGTCCTTGAAAAGCATAGCCTATGACCGACATTCAAATCGTAAGTTAGAGAAAAGCAAAGATGTTTTAGAATAGAGACACTATTAGGAAAGTTTCCCTGTAGATCGTCTAAAGAACCAGGCACACAGAATATGTTTTCCTTATTCAGTTCAGTAAACACTTTAAAAAGAGATGTTGATTGCTAGGAAGGACACAAAAATGAACCAGGTATGATTTAGCTGCAAACACGCTTTCAGTATAGCAGGCGAGATAAGATAATGTACACAAATAGCAATAAGATGTGGGATTAGGAGAAAATTCTCTACTGGAAAACAAGCAAATTTTATTTATGTATAAAGAGCAAGAGAATTACTCTATTGGGAGGGGGCAGAGATTATCTCAAAATATTAACAAGATTCCAACAGGCAGAACTTGGAGTTGGGAGGGGGATATTCCAAGAATAAACAAAGAGGCGAGAGGCAGGTCATGGCAACACGTGTGAGGAGGGACCATGGAAGGAATGGACAGAGTGCAGGTTAGGCTGGACCATCCTCAAGTGAGAGGGTCAAGGCTGCAACAGTCCTAGGAGGGCAGAGGGAGAGGTGTGTGGCTTAGGAATTTTAGACTTCTTGCTTTGGGAATGGAGATATTTGAGGGGGAGTGCGCCAAGATCAAAGCTATCTTTATGCTACTTCCAGCATATTTTTTTAAAGAGGTAATGCATTGTTTTGCAGCTTACATCTTTATACAGTTTTTCAACAATGTTCTATAAATTGTTTGTGGATATGAGAGAATCACATGATACGGTGGAAAGAGAGCTAGACTGAGAGTCAGGAAACTGGATTATAGTCACGGCATACTGGGTTATTTGGGGATGACTTCGTCTGTTTGGGGTTCATCTTTTCTACATATAAAACGAGAATAATGGACTGGATTTTCAAAGCTCCTTCTAGCTTGAACCTTCTAAAATCTGAAGTGCGCTTCAAGAAACCTTAAAAACCTGTTTTTTTTTTAAATCTATCTATCTGTCTAATCTCCCCCCGCCCCCCGGTATATATATCTCCTGAAATTTTATCTTGAGAGTTTAATTTCTTTGTATTTCAGCTTTTCAGTATTCAGTAGTCCTCTCCCCAGACGGAAATCACCCAGGGGTAATGTGCAAAAGCAGTTGGCTTTTGTAAGTTCAGCAGGAGTTAAGTGTGTTAACTATCCTCACACTTGACAGCTGGAGGAGTAGGACCGTGTCATGTGAAAAGTGACTGTTCATAGGAGGGGATAACAATAATGGTATAACAGTAGCGCTTACTGTGTGCTTTCCAATATATTAAATCACTTAATTCTCACAATAACCCTACAAAATCTGTACTGTTATAATCCCCACTTCACAGATGAAGATGCTGGGCATAAAGACCTAATTACTTCCTTAAAGGCACACAGCTCATCAGTGGCAGAGCCAGGATTTGAGCCCAGGATTCCCGAGTGAGAGTCCATGCTTTTATCCACCACACAACATCTGTACAAGTGGGTTCTGTCCACAGAAAACACACAGATCTCAGTCTCCATGGGGAACGGGTAGAAGACCTTTGAAAGGGAAGATACCAATATGCCTGTGATACTCTTGTGACTTCACATTTTGCTTAGAATGTCACTATCAGAATTATACATTGTCTTGATAAAGACAATGTAAGCCTTTCCCTTACCTGAACAGTATTTTAAAGTGTAGAATTATAGTCATGCAGCTGTAGCCTGTGTTGATTTCACTTAGAGGGATTTGTGAGTGGATGGATTTGGTTGGTATTTTGAACAAGACCAGAATGCCCAAACACCATGGCTGTGAAGATGAACAGCGTCAGATGGTTTTGCAGTCCCTGGGATTTCCCAACACTGCTGTTCCAAAGGTCAAGCTGTAATCAAAGTCCTCATCTTTTGCCGGTTGCCTGTGAGTAACACTTTTCCCATAAATTCGTTAGGACTACTACTTTGCTTTTGTTTTCTTTGAGTTTGGATCTTTGACCTATTGCAAACAGGCAACAATGGAAAGAAGGATCTGTCCAACGATGGACAGAAGTGATTCGGTGATCAATTAAACTAATGTATGTGCATGTGCTTTGTGACCAAGAAAGTGCTATCCAGATAAAAGGGTTATAGTTATGCTGACCTTATAATTTTTTTACTTCAAGTAACCACTACTTGAGAGATTGCTCTACTAAAAGGTAGCTGGTTGAGTGGTCAAGATCACACCTTTTGATAACAAAGGGAACAGGGCTTCAATGACTAGCTTTATTGTTAACATTTGTATGTCATGGACCAAATGGGATTAACAGCCACACTGGCCCCAGAGCTTGTTGTAGAGTTTAAATGGGATAGTGCATCCAAATTGCTGAACTCAGCCCCACAGTATTTGATAAATCTTAGCTTCTAGTGGTCATGGTAGTGATAGTAATAGAAATGTCATTCTAAGGCAAAAGCCAGAAAAAGCAATAAAACAACTCTGAGTAAATTACTCAACACATACCTGAAACCTAAACCTGTCACTTTGAAGCAGAAAAAAAAACATACAAGGTGAATTTGAAGAAAACACGTGTATCTTGAGTTTTTAAAAGCTCATTCTCTTTAACCCTTTTTTCCCCGCATCTAGGAATCTATTCGAAGTTAATGATCACAGATTAAGGCAAAGGCTTATATATAAGAACAGTCATTGAAAAATTTTTTAATGGTGACAGTTAGAAAGAGTCTAAATGTCCAGCATAGGAGAATGCTTTAATACATTAGAGCACAATTTTAATATGATAGGATATTTATTTTGCAGAATATAAAAAATACGTTTCAAAATAATATATAATGACAAACAATATTTGTTTAATATTTCAGAGAAAAGGCAAGATCATATTATGATTTTAATGCTATTAAATATATTAATATTATATTTCCTTAGATAAAATGGGATAAAAATAATAATGGCTATGCCTATTAATAGAGATTTTGTGAGGATTATATGATGATTACTACATGCCTGACATACAGCACATATTAGGTCTATAATTGGACGTAGGCTAAGTTTTTCTAAAATTTACTTATATGTCATCATACACTAACCATCCTTTAGTGAGAATCCATTATCTTCCATATTAATATTTCCTTAGATAAAGTGGGATAAAAATAATAATGGTTATGCCCATTAATAGAGATTTTGTGAAGATTATATGATGATTACTACATGCCTGACATACAGCACATATTAGGTCTATAATTGGACGTAGGCTAAGTTTTTCTAAAATTTACTTATATGTCATCATACACAAACCATCTTTTAGTGAGAATCCGTTATCTTCCAAGCACTAAACAAGATGCTGGGAATACAGAAATGATTAAATAGGGCCCCTGAGCATACATTCCAAAGAGAAGGTATATAAAAATGAACAATTGGCTTAGGTCTAATTATGTAAATTCTAAAGTCATTCCTAAAATGATACCTCTCTGGACAAATGAATTGTAAAAAGGCACCTCTTCCTCCCAGGTGAATCAGCTAAACAGTAAGGCACAGGATGGATTTCTGCCCCTGTTGCCCTCTCAGCCAGACATGTCTGTGCTGGGTTCAACTTGCTCAAGTTTACCCAGAGGACCTGAAAATACCCTTGAAATGTCCTGAAATTGACCATGAAGCACAGTTAATAAGATTTGGTATCTATAACCCTGGACAGTGATTATTTTGTACACTGAGGTTTGAGAAATACTGAACTAGATTAAATGATGGAACGAAAGAAAAATCTATAGGCAGTTGTCTGGATAATCCCTAGCACTGAGTGAGAGATGGATGGAGAATTCTCAAGTGTTTCTGCTCAACTGCAGGGTTTTCTCCATTATGTTTGAATATTAAGTCTCTGTGACATGACTGCACATAGATATTTTTATTTGTCCTTTTGAGCATTATGTAAAATAATATACAGGAAAGCGTCTAGCCCAGGGAGTGGCACATAGTAGATATTTACTATTAATCGATCTGGATCTCAACCTTGCTTGGTCAAATCCACAACACATTTTGCTTTGAAAAGTTAGTATAGAGAGGGGATTGCCTCTTGTGCTCAGTCTCTCCTTGTTGAGGTCCTGCTAAGGAGCCAAGTAGCTGTCACTCCCAAGCTCTTGACCATCTGTCTCCTCCTTTTCCAAAGTTAGGGAATCAGCCCATGAGTTACATGGCATATGATGTAGCGCCATTGGGATACAGTGCATGTTAGCACAGGATTCCGGGCAAGCCAACTATAAGGTGCCCAGAGGAGAGGCAGAATCGTTTCTGGTAACTAGCTCACATTCACTCTTTTGCTATAAATTAAAAAGCAACTGCTGTAAATGCTGGCTTCAGTATGCTGGAAAAAGCATGGCCTGGCTCTTTGTTCCTGATGCTGTCATTATTCCTGGTTTGTCTGTATCTAACCCTCTCCTCCTGGGAGTTCAGAACTCTTCAGTGGTAAATTCATATTTGATGTTCTTGTTCTAATCCCAGATTAGTACACCAGTACAGCTGGAACAGACGGAAAGGGTGAAACTCTCAGGGGGAAGAAAATCATTAGCCTGTCCTGCGTCCCCAGGACCTGATGAAAAGTCAGATTAGGAAGGGCTTAATCTGCTCTGGAAAGCCAGTGATACCCTGCCCTCCCTCCGGAGCATTAATCTTGAATACTTCCACTCCGCTAAACTCGCTTGGAAGTATTTTAACATTCACCAGAGATAGGCATCCCCCCTTCAAGAAATGATACCTTTCTGTAAAAAGAATGATGAATTGTTTGAGCACGGATAGTCAGTATGGACTGTAGTCCTGCATAGTAATTAAATATGTGGGGTGGTGAGCAGGGCGCTCTGGGTTCCCATCCCAACATTTCACTTGACAAGTCACTTTACTTCTCTGTGCCCTGTTCCCTCAGCTGTGAAATGGGGACTATAGTAATTCCTACCTCCCCTGGGTTTTTTGAGAATGAATGGGTTACCACGTAAAATAGAATCTGGCGAAGGCTAAGCACTCAATAAATGCGAGAAACTTTTATTATTGTCATTAGTATGATGGTAGATAAAAGTTGGTAGGTATTGGTGGATATAATCATTATCAAATTATCCCCACTTATTAAAGTCTGTATATTACTAAATACTTGATAAAATACTTTATTCTTAAGGAGCCGTTGCCTGTAGGGAAGATAAATTTCATTTATTTTATATACACCATGATTTTGTTGTTTGAATTTTATTTTATTTTCTAAAATTTATAATGATCTGTCATAAGTTTACAGTTTATAGAATACCTTCACTTGCATTATCCTCTCCAAATTGTATAAGGATGTGATGCCAAGGCCCTGGGAAATTAGGTTATTTAATCCAGGATTCCTGAACTGGTGAGTGGTTGACTGAAGACTTGAAAGCACATCTTCAGACCCCATGTTGATCACTCTAATTGCTATGCTGTGCAGAGGGGAGTCGAGGTAGTGAAAATGCACAGGCTTTGGAGTTGTTAGAATTTCAATTTGAATTGCATTGCTAACCTGTACTACAGCTGACAATTGCCTGATTTCACTGAGCCTCAGTTTCCTTATCTGTAAAAGTGAGAGGACATTTGTTTTTCCCTTTCTAACTTATTTCACTCTGTATGACAGGCTCTAGGTCCATCCACCTCACTACAAATAACTCAATTTCCTTTCTTTTTATGGCTGAGTAATATTCCATTGTATATATGTGCCACATCTTCTTTATCCATTCATCTGTCGATGGACACTTAGGTTGCTTCCATGTCCTGGCTATTCTAAATAGAGCTGCAGTGAACATTGTGGTACACGACTCCTTTTGAATTATGGTTTTTCTCAGGGTATATGCCCAGTAGTGGGATTGCTGGGTCATATGGTAGTTTTATTTTTAGTTTTTTAAGGAACCTCCATACTGTTCTCCATAGTGGCTGTATCAATTTATATTCCCACCAACAGTGCAAGAGGGTTCCATTTTCTCCACACCCTCTGCAGCATTTACTGTTCGTAGATTATTTTATTTATTTATTTTTTTTTGCTGTATGCGGGCCTCTCACTGCTGTGGCCTCTCCCGTTGCGGAGCACAGGCTCCGGACGCGCAGGCTCAGCGGCCATGGCTCACGGGCCCAGCCGCTCCGCGGCATGTGGGATCCTCCCGGACCAGGGCACGAACCCGTGTCCCCTTCATCGGCAGGCAGACTCTTAACCACTGCACCACCAGGGAAGCCCGTTTGTAGATTTTTTGATTATAGCCATTCTGACCAGTGTGAGGTGATACCTCATTGTGGTTTTGATTTAACACATATATATGGAATCTAAAAAAACCATATATATGGTTCTGATGAGCCTAGGGGCAGGAGAGGAATAAAGAAACAGACATAGAGAATGGATTTGAGGACACAGAGTCGGGGGACGGGTAAGCTGGGACGAAGTGAGAGAGTGGCATTGACATATATACACTACCTAATGTAAAATAGATAAATAGATAGCTAGTGGGAAGCAGCCGCATAGCACAGGGAGATCAGCTCGGTGCTTTGTGACCACCTAGAGGGGTGGGATAGGGAGCGTGGGAGGGAGATGCAAGCACGAGTGGATATGGGGATATATGTATATGTATAGCTGATTCACTTTGTTATACAGCAGAAACTAACACACCATTGTAAAGCAATTATACTCCAATAAAGATGAAAGATGTAAAAAAAAAAAACAAATGAGAGGACGATACCTTCTCTAGACTTGCTGTGTAGATTAAAAACCAACCAGATCTCCTGTAGGAGAGGTGTTAGCCCAGTTTCAGGTCCGTGGCCATGACACAGTCAAAGAGTTTCTTCCTTTATTTCTTCGGCATTGATGACGTGCCAGGCACAGTGCCAAACTCATTTTTTTTTTTTTAACCAATCAAATATTTCATCTATGAAAGCCTGAGTTTGATTCCTGTTGCCCCAAGAAAGACCCCCTGTAATCCATGATTCCATCTCCAGCCATTCGTAATGATTCTTGTACTTCTGTGAAAAAAGAAGAGGCGAATTGGGGAATGAGGTAATAAGGAGCAGAAAAGAAAAGCCAACCTCCTCCAGCCTTAGATAATTTGTAGAATTCATTAGCAGCTAAGCAGCAAGGGGAAAGCTTCCCGATGATTTCATCTCTTTGCTCCTGTAAACTAGGTGTTCCAGACATAAAAACAGAGGGAAGGTGAGAACAAGTGCTCAGTGGGCAGATGGCTCACTAGTGATACCATCCTGGTGATGTTGTCTAATTTATTCAGTTAACATTTTGATTGTGAAACAACTGCTTGGTCTGGGGAGGGGTCTTTGGAGTAGACTCTGTGCTCCTGGTGCTCCATGAACATATGGTGCTAGGATTTTAAGGTAAAATGATAGAAAAGGCAGGAGAATGTTCAAGTTGCTAGAAACAAGTCAGAGAGGTGCAAGAATTTGCCTGTTCTCACAATGGGGATTATTTTGTACATTGAGTTGTTTGTTTGTTTGGTCTATCCAGGATGAAGGAATGCAAGTGAGACACTTCTCAACCAGTTGACTTTTTAAATCACACAGTGAGCTTTAAAGGAAGCTGCGCTGAAAAAGCTGAGTCCTCTTCCTGATATAAAATGCAGTCCCTTAACCAGTCAAGCCACTGTAGCTCTAAAATATATCCCAGATCTGCCTACTGCTCTCCACCCAGTGCTGCGCCACCGTGCCAGCCACCTTTGTTCCTCATCTGCATCTCAGCTTTGGGCTCCCAACTGGGCTTCCTGTAGCTACTCATTCAGCCTCATATTCCACTTTTTTTTTTTTTTTTTAACCCAGAAGTTAGAGGGATTTTTAAAAAACATAGATCAGATCTTCTTACTTCTCTGATTTAGGATCTTCCAATGCCTTCCCATTTAACGTACCGCACTTGAGTAAAATCTAAATTTACTGTCACAATCTACAGGACCTCACAGACTCTGACCCTCCAATGTCTCTGACCTCTCCCTTCCCATCCCCACCCTGGCTCCATCGAGTCCACTCTCCTTCAGCTTTCTCTCTGATCCTAGGATCGACTAGACTTCCTTCTGGTTCACGTCTTAGCGTTTGCTGTTCTCTCTGCCTGAACGATTTGGTCCTTCTTGGCATCCAGCTCTCAGTCCAAATGTCACCTCTTTAGATAGATCTTCCGCTCTGCCCAGGGTAAGGAACTTTATCTGAACAACCCTAAATGAAGTTAGGTTGTGCATTTATTCCCTTGTCTATTATCTATCTCTCTCTCAACTACACTAATGCAAGTTCCATGAAAGCAGGAATGATGCTTATTTTTTTTTCTGTTGCCATACTTGGTATTTAAAAGGTACTTAATCTTCGCTGAATGAACAGATGAATTAATACAACTAGATTGCAAGGATTCATGAATGAATGAATAGAACTAGTTTGCAGGACCAATGAATGAATGAATGAATGAATAAGTGAATGAATGAATGGACTGTGGCCAGGCTGCAGGACCCTCAGGTCTGGAACTGGGCCTTTTCTTGGTTTCCTCTCTCCTACTTTGCATATAGGTGCCCAGGCAGTATCTCTTGAGTTGGATGTAACTGAAAAATTTATTTTCCTGTTCAAGGTGAAAAAGTATTCCTTATGTAAGATGAAATGTAAAAATATGTTTTGATAATACTCCCCTGAGCGTGCTTTTGGGTAACCATCCCGGTTTGCCTGGAAGTGAGGGATTTCCCAGGATGTGAGGTTAGAAGGTTTCCTGGTTTTAGAGTCAGAAAGACCTAACCTGTCAGTTAGGAATTGTCTTTACCTGCTAGTATCAGAAGCCAGACATAACATTTTTAAACACTAAGAGCTTATTCTTTGACATAAAATGAGTTCAGAGGTGGACGCACGAGGGCAACCTGGCCGCTTCAGGTTCTTCAGCGACCCGGGTTCCTTGTATCTACGTGCTCTTCCATCCTTAGTGCGTGACTTTCATCCTTAGAGCTACCTCGTGTTCTAATAAGATTGCTGGGGCTCCTTCAGCCATCACACCTACTATCTCAGCAGGATCTGTCTCTAAGAAAAAACGACTGGGTGATGAATAATAGACACTTAGCAGCATCTGCACCAGCTGGGTTCACCACTTACTGACTCAGTGACCCGTGAGGGTTGCTTCATTTCTCTGTCCCTGTTTCTAAATCTGTACTATGGTTATGAAAACAACAATAGCAGTGGCTCCCTGTATATCAAGCCCCACTATTTGTCAGGTGTTTTATACACATTGGGTCAACCTCACAATAATTCTGCAAGGGGTGTGTTAGTGTCCCCTTTTAGATGAGAAGAGTGAGGCTTTGCTAGCGAAGGTAAAGCCAGAACTTACGCCCAGAGTGGTTTCACTTAATACCCACTCTCTCCATTACGCTTTGCTTTCTACCTCATTGGCTGTAAAGATTAAATGAGAAAATGAATGTAAACTGCTTGACATGTAGATTTTTTTCAATAAACCAAAGCAATATCTCTGTAAAGAAAATATTTTTGAGTTTTCTACAACAGCAGCCAAAAGTCCTTGGTAGATGCATATGCGAAGTGTTTTAGGATGTCATCTTGAAGTCACTTGAATCTGATGAGCAACCCTCACCCTTGCCAACCCCCATTGTCCCCACCCCAGCCTCTTATGGTATAGAAGAATTCTCCCTGCCAGGAAGTTCTCCTGTTCATCTGACACAAACCACTTCTGTCTTGTCCTTTTTTATTGGTTCTGTGCCCCATGGAGAGCTGGAAGACCTGGCCATTCTCTTTGAAATGCCACTTGAAGGCCATGATCAAGTCATTTATCATTCTTTTCTCTCTCAAGCCAATTTACAGGCGAAAAAAGTTGCCCTTGAATTGTTCAAAGGAGATGAAAATTCCCTAGAACTGGAGGCAGGTTGACCCATAGACCTTCCTTGGCATTTGCAATAGACATTCCAGGTAGTGTAGCCCATTCTTGGCATTCATGTGTCTCTGAGCCTATAGCGTAGCAGAACGTCTCTGCATCGCTCCATGTTCAAGGAGGTCAAGTTCTTTGAAAATTCATGATGTTTTAAAATACCTCCTTTTCTGAAACGTGCTACGGGCGTTCTTATCCGTCATGTCTTATAAATAGCTGATGCCAGACTCCTGTAAGTTACAGTAGACTTTTGTCTACTCTTGTCTCATCCCAAAGCCTTTACAATAGCTTTCCGCCCCCAGGACACAATGAATTCCTTTTCAGAGAGTGATGGCTGTATTTATTTCCAGGGAAGAATAAATAAGAAGAAAGCAGGGAGAATATTTACATCCTTGGGCCTTGAAAGAGGCTGCTAAGAGCCGACTTTGAGACACTTGGTTTTGTTAAAGTAACTCATGGCCTGTTTGGGAATCCACTTTGGAGGAAATTGAGTCAAGAAGCTAGAGTTGCAATTTCTATTTATCTTTTCATTGATCATTATTTTCCTTTTTTAAAAACTTTATGGTTTGGGAAAAAAATGTGGATGATACATAATCTTAGGGGATAAAATTTCATCCCCAAATATTACAGCATTGAGTGGGAAGAGCCATGGAATGGAGAGTCTGAGGTTGTATTACTGATACCGAACCATACCAATCATAAAGTTAACACTTACCGAGGGCTTCTTGTGTATCTAACATTGTGCTAAGATCTTTAAATACATTCTCTCACTTAATCCTCCAAATACCCAAAATAACAATCCATAGTAGAAAGGGACATCATCTCTAGTCATAGATGAGGGAACGGAGGCCCAAAGTGGCTTACTATTTTGCCCCAAGGCACCCCAATAGTGAGTGGTTGAGACCCAATTTAGATTCACTTGTGTCTGCCAGGGAATTGCAGCATATTGGTCTGCTAGGGCTGTCATAACAAAATGCCACAGACTGGGTCTCTTGGCAAACAAAAATTTATTTTTTCACAGTTCTGGGGGCTAGGAGTCCAAGATCAAGGTGCTGGCAGGGTGAGCCTCTCTGAGGCCTCACTCCTTGACTTACAGATGGCCACCTTCCCGCTGGGTCCTTACATGACCTTTTCTCTGGGCATGCACACTTGTGGAGTCTCTTCCTCTTTTTATTAAGAATACCAGTCCTGTTAGATAAGGGCCCACTGTAATGCCCTCATTTAACCTGAATTACCCCCTTGAAGGCCCTGTTTCCACATATAGTCATGCTGGGGGTTAGGGCTTCAACATACACATTTGGAAAGGGGGGCACAATTCAATGAAACAGTGAACTTAACCAGTGTACTAAGGTCTTGCTCTGATAACAGGAGTTTGATCAATATCATTATAACTTCTCTGGCCTTAAGTCTCTCATGGATTAAAAAAAAAGTTTCGGTTTAAAAATTTTTTTTAATAGTTTTATTGAGGTACTATTGATATTCATTCATTTAGTTTTTAAAGACTTTTCCTCCTCTATAAAACTTACGAAATAAACACTGCATAATTCATCAACAGATTCATCATTATTGGTATAAAATCAAGATAGGGTCATTCTGTTACTCCTTCCTGTGAAGACCATGTGAAGTTCTTAAGCCACTGAGATGACCTGTTACTTGTGCTTTCACAAAGATTCTCTCATGCCTTCATGTGCTCTTGTGGTTTTGATTTTTTTTTTTCCCCATTGGCTTCCTCTCCTTGGTATCTGTGCTTCTCCTTTTCCCCTCCCTTCCCTTTCATTCTCTCTTGTACGCTATACACAATATGAAAGAGGGAGATCTGCCTCTGTTTTTACTCTCAAGCTTAATTGCATTGCCTCCTCTAACCTCTTGCCGATTAAATAGTGGCAAATGGAGAAATTATTGTTAGGTTTACAGGAGAAAACAGGTTGAGAAGTGCACTTGCTTATTGAAGCATGCTTTCCTTTTCCACTGACATTACCTAGACTTTTGTATGCACTTGCTTTGTGCCTTCCATGATTATTATTTTTTTCATCTTTTCATGGGATGTCAACAGCTGTCAACAGGATATCAGTATTTTTAATTAATTAATTAACTTATGGTTGTGTTGGGTCTTTGTTTCTGTGCGAGGGCTTTCTCCAGTTGTGGCAAGCGGGGGCCACTTTTCATCGCGGTGCACGGGCCTCTCACTGTCGCAGCCTCTCTTGTTGCAGAGCACAGGCTCCAGATGCGCAGGCTCGGTAGTTGTGGCTCACAGGCCCAGTTGCTCCGCGGCATGTGGGATCTTCCCAGACCAGGGCTCGAACCCGTGTCCCCTGCATTGGCAGGCAGATTCTCAACCACTGCGCCACCAGGGAAGCCCTTGCCTTCCATTATTTTTAATTTCAGCTTACAATTAGAGTCTGCAAATTGAATTGCTTTCTCTGAGGAGGTATATTTGGCAGGTACCACTGTCCCCCATCCCCCATTGCTCAGCTGAAATTAAGGTGGTTAATTTTGTTCCTTGTATTTCAAACTGGCCTGATGAGTAGAATCATGATTGCACTTAGTAATTGCTTCCCCAGAATCTGTAGGGAGAACAGATATGAGTGGTGCTTGGTCTGATGAGGAAGAGAATGGAGGTTCTCCCGGGAAGTACATGGGAGCTTTAGGCCATGATCTTGGGGATTAGGGAGCTGTCCTCTTTACGTGCACTCAAAAGTCTTATGGTGTTTACAGAAGCCGTGAAGGGCACTGCTGCTGGAAGTGTCCAGTTTGGACTCAGGGTAAAATTGGAGACCTGGTTATTTGTTATGGCTCACAGATGCTGCAAAGGGAACCATATTAACCCTGGATCTTCTAGCTCAATGCCAGCTCAGTTCTGATTATCTTTTATTAGTGAAAAACTTAACATCTAGTTAGTCTTCAGCAGTTCCATCTCAAAAAAGTTGAATTGATTTTAGTTCCACAAATGAAAGAGGGATTAACCTCATATTCAGAGACCCCAGGGTGCAAAGTGGAAGCCAGTGTAACATCATGGGTGGCAAGTGTCAGACCACTGAAAGTGTTTGAGAATCCAGACCTCTAACATCCTTTCGAATCCTGAGATGCACCATCCACCGCACTCCCAGCCTCAGCTCTCAGTGTTCTTCACATGGTTGTACCCTATGCCCGTATGAACCTGGTGACACCGCCGTACCTCAGTGTCTTTTATGTCTGTATGCCTTTGTACCTCCTCTTCCCTATTTCTGGGAAACTGTTTTCTCTGGGCTTCTGAGTTGTTGATTCCTACCTAGTATCCTTCAGCATACAGCATGAGCATTACTACCCTTCTAAACACCAACCCCTCTATCTTGAGGACTGAGTTAGGGGCTCTACTCTTCTCCAAGTGCTTACCTCTATGAAAGTACCTATCACATAGTATCAGAATTGTTGGCTGCCTTGTCCTTTACCTCTTATATGAGATCCATATCACTGCCATATTTATTTTTGAAATCATGCGTCAAGGATATAGTAAGCGTACCAAAAAATGATGTTGAATAAGTCAGTGAAACAAAATAACAATTGATATACTTTTTGTGTGTGTACAACTGTAGAGTTGTTAAATATTTTTATTAGCACTTAAAGTTTCAATAATAATATTTTTTAAGCTTTACAGTACCTAATTTTTTATGTACCTTCCCAGCTATGCTCTTTCTAGGAATCATACATACTTTTCATAGACTACTGTCAATGAACATGTAGAGAAGTTTTTTTTTTTTCTTCGTGGTACGCGGGCCTGTCACTGTTGTGGCCTCTCCCGTTGCAGAACACAGGCTCCGGACGCACAGGCTCAGCGGCTATGGCTCACAGGCCCAGCCGCTCCGCGGCATGTGGGATCTTCGCGGACCGGGGCACGAATCCGTGTCCCTTGCATCGGCAGGCGGACTCTCAACCACTGCGCCACCAGGGAAGCCCTAGATAAGTTTTTAAGAAAGCCAGAAGGTATTGAACTAAAATTTAATGGTTAATATAAAAAAGTAATGCAACAGTTATTTCTGTAGAAAAAACAGATTTTGTATTATATCAAATACAATGGATAGGAAAATCTCTTCACTGGTGAATAGTCTACTGAATCATACAGAGCAATTACCCCTTTTATTTATAAATTGTGAAGATTTTTCTGGCAGCCGTGGGCATTCAAGAGACCTCCTTTCCAATAGAGGGTGCTTGTACTCCATAAGCTATGATGGATACCAACAGATGAAGACACCAAAAGACTTGTTCTAAATGCATCACAGCTGGCTACATGAAATAATTATTTATGTTCAGCTGCAGCCCAATATGAAGAATTTTAAGCCAAGGGGGCAAAAGTCTATCTTCTCATTTTGCAAGCCCCGGTCTTGTTACATGCTGTTTTAGCACTTTTCAGGTTAAACGAGGAAACCATAGTTAGCCCAGAGAAGTGTTTAGAGAGACGCCCAAGTTACCCCCTGCATGATGTGTGAGTATCTTTGCCTTTCACGGAACCCACATTTGATAAGTGCAAATTTATTTCATTTTCACTTGTAGAGAATTATTTCACTATTTCACTTTCTCTTTCTAATAATTTTAGATTAGGTCTACCTAATTGACCTCTGGCTACTTGAAAAGAGTGAATATGGAATGTAAGATGATTAATCGTTCCAGTGAATGGTCTGGAGAACTTGGTTTCTTAGAGAACTGATGCTGGGGTGTGGAAGGACCTCAGTCTTCCTTTCATGCCTCCTTGCTTTTGATCTCGGTGTTCTCTTTGCTGTGATTGCCTTTACTGTTTCTCTACTGATTAAACCCTCCTCATTCTCTAAAAGCCAGCCCAAACACGCATGTAGAATTAAATACTCGTTCCCTTTTACTCCCCCAGCTACATTTCTTGGAATTATTAATGGCACTCGCTTTATTTTGTCTTGTATAATTATTAGCTGTTTACATATTTGTCTCTCCTCGGAGACTGTAAATACCCCATGGCAGGAACTGGGTTGTATTAATCTTTGTGCTCCTCCAATACCAGTAGGCTGCACATAAAAGGTGCCCAGTAAACATTTATGGATTTGAAGTGAGTGTTTCTTAGACCTGTACTACATGTAAATATTGAACTTAAAGTAACAATCACAGCTCCCTGGGCTTTTTAGAAATGCAGTTGTCTATATGTGTTGGTAAGCATGAAGAGGATAAAAAGTATATGATAGGTGAAATATGATTAATTTTGTGGTGGGGATAGAGGGCAGGGTCCTGCTGAGGAGCTGGTCTTTTGTAGACTTGCCATAGAATGGTACTTAAGTGTTTTACTTGTTAATGTTTCTTCCTGTCTTTGTCAAAAATTAGTGTTTAGATGATTGTAGAATAGGCAGTACTGTGACATGTTTTATACACTATATAGCTCATGTCAGATACCTTTGACAATTCTTTAATGTTTTTTTATAGTTACATCTTTTCTTCTTTGTGACAAGAAATGTCACCAGGGCTCCCGTGTTACTGTTTTCTCTGACACCACGTTTACGATGAAGACGTAGTGTCACATGGTAAACACACCGGGGCAGGTGCCCCACCAGTGGCCCATAGAACTGTTTCTGAGAAACTTGGGCTTTCATCATTGTTTCTTAAACAGAAAACCTTTATCACTAAAGTGATATGGGCTCAGTGTGAAAAACGGAAACAATTTACAGGAGTATAAATGCTGGTACAAGTGAGATTGTTCCTTCCTTCTCTGCCCTCCCCACCCAGAGAACCACTGTTTCTTTTTTAGCAATGTTTACACACACGCACATACACACACCATTTCTCTTTATAATTACTATTTTGATTGCCCTTTTGTGAAATGGCAGAAAACACAATTATCGTCAGTCCCAGCAAAACTCTTCTTCAAGTTAAAGTCCTGACAATTAAGTTTCCCCTTGCTTGTCCTTCTTCCTGGTGGCTTATATAAATGCTGGGAATTTAAGGAGGGTCGTGGTTTCTGGAGTGAGGCGACAGCTGGACCCCATGAGGGCTGTTCACTCTAGAATTTTCTAGGGCGTGCATCGTCCAACCCACTTTAGCTATGCCCCCCTCCCTGGGCATCCAGTTAGGTACTGGCAGTCCCATTTGGTCCTTGGCCATAGTGTTTATGTTGCTATCTGCTGGTCCATGTGCGACCCTTCAGGTGTGTGGACTTTCTTCCTCCTCTGCTAATGAGGAACAATTCTTCAAGGACATGGAAGCTGGGGGGAGGGTACCTGGGAACTTCTGTACCTCTCATCTCCCCTCATCCCCCACATCCAGCTATCCCTCTTCTTTTTTTTTTTTTTGCGGTACGCAGGCCTCTCACTTTTGTGGCCCTCCCGTTGCGGAGCACAGGCTCCGGACGCGCAGGCTCAGCGGCCATGGCTCACGGGCCCAGCTGCTCCGCGGCATGTGGGATCTTCCCGGACCGGGGCATGAACCCGTGTCCCCTGCATCGGCAGGCGAACTCTCAACCACTGCGCCACCAGGGAAGCCCTATTCCTCTTCTTGATAGAGTGAAATCCTCCTTTGGAAATGCTCACTGCCATTGTTCACAGGGCATTTCTGCTCTCAAACCTTGTGCTTATCAGAGAGCTCTCATTCTCCCATCCCCTTAAAGTGAACCTTGGGGGAGAGGGCACGGTAGAAAGCCCTCAGAGATTAAGACTAGTATGTCATACTGTTGTTTCCTTTTCTCTTGTTCTCCTATCTAGGGAGAGGTGTTCCCCTATACCCTCTTCTAGGACAGAAGACAACAAACAGGAAGTGTTTTGCAAGGATTTTACATGTGGATCTCAGCTTTTAAAAACTGAAATGTCCAGAATTAGACATCTTTTTCTGTCCCCAGTTCTGCTGTGACATCTTTACCTTAAGGGGAATGATGTACCTGAGGTGAGGTTAGAGCAGAAAAAGGAGTTTGGGGGAAAGCATACTCATTTACTGTTCACAGAATCATCCAGAACCATGTAATGCACATATGCACACATAGGTATTGTTTTTATTGCTTTGTTTCTGTTTTGTTTGGTCTTTGCATAAATGGGATCATATTTAGCATATTGTTTGTGACATGCTATGTTTTTCCTTAGCAATACGTGACAAACATATTTTCATTACTACATAGTGTTTCTTAGTGTATTAGTCTGCTTGGGCTGCCATAACAGAACACTATAGACTGGGTGGTTTAAACCACAAAAATTTATCTGTCATAGTCGTGAGGCTGGAATTCCAGCGTCCAAGTCTTGCAGGGTGGTTTCTCATGGGAGCTTGCTTCCTGGCTTGCAGAGAGCTGCTTTCTAGCTACAATCCTCACATGGCCTTTCCTCTGAGTGTACATAGAGAGGGAGCTCTCCGGTGTCTCTTCTTATAAGTGCAAGAATTGTATCAGATAAGGCGCCCCCCCCTTATGACCTCATTTAACTGTAATAAAGTCCGTATAGGCCCTTCCTCCAAATATGGTCACATTGTGGGTTAGGTCTTCTCCATATTAGTTTTAGGCAGGACACATTTTAGTCCATAGCATGTAGTATGGAGCATGATAAATGCTATTTGTATTACAAATGTCAACTGTTTATTACAGATGTTATACATACACTCTTATGTTACTTGATTAAATGTATTTATGGTATTTTTCATTATATAGGAGCTTTACATATGTAATTTCTTATTTGGCATGAACATGATAAAATGTGTTTATAATGCAGTGCCTCCCAAAATTTACCCAGAGATGAGTATCAGTCATGGCATCCAGTGGCCCCGCTTCTTTCCATGAACCTCTCATACCGACAGCCCCTTTCAGGTCCCACCTCCTGTATTGTAGCACAGAACAGAAAAGCTGAGAAGGCCTACTGTCATAAAAACAATCAGAATAAAAGCTCACTTAACATAATTCAGCCTGCTTTCCTTATGCAGAAATCAGCAAAAACCCTTTCACGTCTCCTTGAATAGTCGTTTCTGAGTCAGTGGCTATCCTGTGGTGTGTTGTACTGGCCTCAGCTCTCATGTTCAGAGTGCATGTGGGGACTTCAGAAAGGCATTTGGCCTGCTGGGCACCGAGTTCCCCTGCACCTATCTGGAGACGTCAGCTTTTTTTTTCTTTCCTTTTTTTATTATGAAAAACTTGGAACATTACAAAATTAGAGAAAATAGTGCAGTCAAGTGTGTGAACTCATTACCCAACCTCATCTCTTATCCACATTCTCTCCGCTGTTCTGTGGATTATTCTGAAGCGTCTCGAATATTGTATCATTTATCTGTAACTATTTCAGCAAACTAGGCTTATATTTTAAAAGGTAAGCATTTTTTGTAAGAGTAAACAGAATGTCAGTGTCCCACTTGAAAGATCTGAACAATTCTTAACTATTATAAAATATCTAATTAGTGTTTAAATTTCACCAATTGTCCCATAAATCCTTTTTAAAATAATGTTTGTTCAAATCAGGATTTAAACAAGATCTTCACTTTGCACTTGGTGAATAAGTCTCTTAAGTGTTTATCTATTCTGTTTTCTCATAATTTACTTGTTGAAGAAACTAGGTCATAGTCCTGCAGTTTTCCATAATCTGTATTTGGCCATTGGTCTGCCTGTCGTGTCATTAATTATGTTCCTCTGCATATCTTGTAAATTGGTAGTTCTAGACTAGCAGTTCTCAAAGTGTGGTCTGGGGACACATGACAGGGCATCTCTGAGACACTCTCAAGGGATCCATGAGATCAAGACTGTTTTCATAATAATACTAAGATGTGAGTTGCCTTTTTCATCCTCATTCTCTTATATACAGTGGAGTTTTCCGGAATCTGTTTGACAAGTGGTATCACCACAGATTGCATGCAGAAGCTTATAAGAGAATCAAGTTCTCTTCTATTAAGCCAGCTATTAAAGAGATTTGCAGAAATGCAAAACAACCCAGTCTTTTCATTACTGTTTTTTAGTTTTGGAAAAATAGCTATTTTTCATAACAATATTTGTGTTAATGCATAATGGATTCATTATTATTTTTAAATGAATTGGTAAATAAATATTCAAAATGTTTCTCTTTCTGCTCCCAATTATTAATTTATTCAATTATTTTTATATCAGTATGGACTCATGGATATTTATTTCATATTTTGCATTATAATCCACTACTATTTTATATATTTTGGTTGTTCAAATTTTTCCAGCTTTTGAGAGTTCTTTCAGTTGGCTCCTATGTCCCCTTGGCATATCCCCATTAAGTTAATTTTTGCAGCACTTCCTTACCATGGATTCTTTAGTCATGTATTTCCTGACCTAGCGCTAGAATCAGCCATTTCATTAAAGAGTCCCAGTTCCTTTGATTGAGGATTGATATTAAAAACCAAGATCTGGGGCTTCCCTGGTGGCGCAGTGGTTGAGAGTCCGCCTGCCGATGCAGGGGACACTGGGTCGTGCCCCGGTCCTGGAAGATCCCACATGCCGCGGAGCGGCTGGGCCTGTGAGCCATGGCCGCTGGGCCTGCGTGTCCGGAGCCTGTGCTCCACGGCGGGAGAGGCCACAACAGTGAGAGGCCCGCATACTGCAAAAAAAAAAAACAAGATCTGGGTTCTAGGTGTGCTCATTGCTATTTGGGTGTTGTTTCTTTTAGGCCTCTCAGCTAACAGAAGAAAGAGATGCATACTAACCTGTGTATATACACATAACTATAAATACTTCTACATGTAACCATCTGTATCTGTATTAAGCTAAACCTGAGTTTATACTTATGTCTCCAACTCTAATCTATTCCACATGGATCATTCTAACCGCTGCCCCTTGCTTATCTGTAGATTTCTACTCTAACAGTGAGAAACTTGTTTCCTAACATCCACCATCCATTTACTTAATTGTTCAATTCTAGTAAACATGTATAGCAGTACCATAATTGTTTGCTCATATCCTCTTGAGAATCAACTTTGTCAACTACAGTACAGTGTACTCCATTTCCAAAATTGCTCACATCAGCACCCTTTTCCCCAACTACCTTCAGTGACGTTGTTTCATATATTTGCATTATGGTTAGATTCTCTTGTTATAGAATGCATTGTTTCTTGGGATCCCCCAATTTCCTCTGTGATTTTTGAAAATGTACATACATTAAGGTTCACTCTTTGTGCTGTTCGTTCTGATAAATAGATAGCATATATCCATCATCATAGTATCACACAGAATAGTTTCACTACTTTAAAAATCCCCTGTGCTTTAATTATTCAACTTTCCCATCTCTTGTTTATCAGATACATAGTATGCAAATATTTTCTCCAAGCCTGTAACCTGTTCTTTGATATTTTGACAGTTTTTCACAGAGCAGTAGATTTTAATTTTAATAAAATGGAAGTTATTAATTTTTTCTTTCATGCATTGTGCTTCTGGTGTTGTATCTTTATTTTTTTTACATCTTTATTGGAGTATAATTGCTTTACAATGGTGTGTTAGTTTCTGCTTTTTAACAAAGTGAATCAGTTATACATATACATATGTTCCCATATCTCTTCCCTCTTGGGTCTCCCTCCCTCCCACCCTCCCTATCCCACCCCTCTAGGTGGTCACAAAGCACCGAGCTGATCTCCCTGTGCTATGTGGCTGCTTCCCACTCACTATATATTTTACGTTTGGTAGTGTATATATGTCCATGCAACTCTCTCACTTTGTCACAGCTTACCCTTCCCCCTCCCCATATCCTCAAGTCCATTCTCTAGTAGGTCTGTGTCTTTATTCCTGTCTTATCCCTAGGTTCCTCATGACATTTTTTTTTCTTAAATTCCATATATATGTGTTAGCATACGGTATTTGTCTTTCTCTTTCTGACTTACTTCACTCTGTATGACAGACTCTAGATCCATCCATCTTATTACAAATAGCTCAATTTGGTTTCTTTTTATGGCTGAGTAATATTCCATTGTATATATGTGCCACATCTTCTTTATCCATTCATCCGATGATGGACACTTAGGTTGTTTCCATCTCCGGGCTATTGTAAATAGAGCTGCAATGAACATTTTGGTACATGACTCTTTTTGAATTATGGTTTTCTCAGGGTATATGCCCAGTAGTGGGATTGCTGGGTCATATGGTAGTTCTATTTGTAGTTTTTTAAGGAACCTCCATACTGTTCTCCATAATGGCTGTACCAGTTCACATTCCCACCAGCAGTGCAACAGTGTTCCCTTTTCTCCACACCCTCTCCAGCATTTATTGTTTCTAGATTTTTTGATGATGGCCGTTCTGACTGGTGTGAGATGATATCTCATTGTAGTTTTGATTTTCATTTCTCTAATGATTAATGATGTTGAGCATTCTTTCATGTGTTTTTTGGCAGTCTGTATATCTTCTTTGGAGAAATGTCTATTTAGGTCTTCCGCCCATTTTTGGATTGGGTTGTTTGTTTTTTTGTTATTGAGCTGCATGAGCTGCTTGTAAATTTTGGAGATTAATCCTTTGTCAATTACTTCATTTGCAAATATTTTCTCCCATTCTGAGGGTTGTCTTTTGGTCTTGTTTATGGTTTCCTTTGGCATGCAAAAGCTTTGAAGTTTCATTAGGTCCCATTTGTTTATTTTTGTTTTTATTTCCATTTCTCTAGGAGGTGGGTCAGCAAGGATATTGCTGTGATTTATGTCATAGAGTGTTCTGCCTATGTTTTCCTCTAAGAGTTTGATAGTTTCTGGCCTTACATTTAGGTCTTTAATCCATTTTGAGCTTATTTTTGTGTATGGTGTTAGGGAGTGATCTAACCTGACACTTTTACATGTAGCTGTCCAGTTTTCCCAGCACCACTTATTGAAGAGGCTGTTCTTCCTCCACTGTACATTCCTGACTCCTTTATCAAAGATAAGGTGACCATATGTGCGTGGGTTTATCTGTGGCCTTTCTATCCTGTTCCATTGATCTGTCTTTCTGTTTTTGTTTCAATATCATACTGTCTTGATTACTGTAGCTTTGTAGTATAGTCTGAAGTCAGGGAGCCTGATTCCTCCAGCTGCGTTTTTCGTTCTCAAGATTGCTTTGGCTCTTCGGGGTCTTCTGTGTTTGCATACAAATTGTGAAATTTTTTGTTCTAGTTCTGTGAAAAATGCCAGTGGTAGTTTGATAGGGATTGCATTGAATCTGTACATTGCTTTGGGTACTAGAATCATTTTTCACAATGTTGATTCTTCCAATCCAAGGACATGGTATATCTCTCCATCTATTTGTATCACCTTTAATTTCTGTCATCAGTGTCTTATAATTTTCTGCATACAGGTCTTTTGTCTCCTTAGGTGGGTTTATTCCTAGTTAGTTTATTCTTTTTGTTGCAGTGGTGAATGGGAGTGTTTTCTTGATTTCACTTTCAGATTTTTCATCATTAGTGTCTAGGAATGCCAGAGATTTCTGTGCATAATTTTGTATCCTGTTACTTTACCAAATTCATTGATTAGCTTTAGTAGTTTTCTGGTGTGTATGATCATTTTAATGTGCTGTTGGATTCTGTTTGATAGTATTTTGGTGAGGATTTTTGCATCTATGTTCATCAGTGATATTGGCCTGTAGTTTTCTTTCCTTGTGATATCCTTGTCTGGTTTTGGTATCAGGGTGATGGTGGCCTCGTAGAATGAGTTTGGGACTGTTCCTCCCTCTGCTATATTTTGGAAGAGTTTGAGAAGGATAGGTGTTAGCTCTTCTCTAAATGTTTGTTAGAATTCGCCTGTGAAGCCATGTGGTCCTGGGCTTTTGTTTGTTGGAAGATTTTTAATCACAGTTACAATTTCAGTGCTTGTGATTGGTCTGTTCATATTTTCTATTTCTTCCTGATTCAGTCTTGGCAGGTTGTGCATTTCTAAGAATTTGTCCATTTCTTCCAGGTTGTCCATTTTATTGGCATAGAGTTGCTTGTAGTAATCTCTCATGATCTTTTGTATTTCTGCAGTGTCAGTTTTTACTACTCCTTTTTCGTTTCTAATTGTATTGATTTGAGTCTTCTCCCTTTTTTTTTTGATGAGTCTGGCTAATGGTTTATCAATTTTGTTTATCTTCTCAAAGAACCAGCTTTTAGTTTTATTGATCTTTGCTATCATTTCATTCATTTCTTTTTCATTTATTTCTGATCTGATCTTTATGATTTCTTTCCTTCTGCTAACTTTGGGGTTTTCTTCTTCTTCTTTCCCTAATTGCTTTAGGTGCAAGGTCAGGTTGTTTATTCGAGATGTTTCCTGTTTCTTAAGGTAGGATTGTAGTGCTATAAACTTCCCTCTTAGAACTGCTTTTGCTGCATCCCATAGGTTTTGGGTCATCGTGTCTCCATTGTCATTTGTTTCTAGGTATTGTTTGATTTCCTCTTTGATTTCTTCAGTGATCACTTCGTTATTAAATAGTGTATTGTTTAGCCTCCATGTGTTTGTATTTTTTACAGATCTTTTCCTGTAATTGATATCTAGTCTCATAGCGTTGTGGTCGGAAAAGATACTTGATACAATTTCAGATTTTCTTAAATTTACCAAGGCTTGATTTGTGACCCAAGATATGATCTATTGTGGAGAATGTTCCATGAGCACTTGAGAAAAATGTGTATTCTGTTGTTTTTGGATGGAATGTCTTATAAATATCAATTAAGTCCATCTTTTTTAATGTATCATTTAAAGCTTGTGTTTCCTTATTTATTTTCATTTTGGATGATCTGTCCATGGGTGAAAATGGGGTTTTAAAGTCCCCTACTATGAATGTGTTACTGTCAATTTCCCCTTTTATGGCTGTTAGTATTTGCCTTATATATTGAGGTGTGCTTATATTGGGTGCATAAATATTTACAATTGTTCTATCTTCTTCTTGCATCGATCCCTTGATCATTATGTAGTGTCCTTCTTTGTCTCTTCTAATAGTCTTTATTTTAAATTCTGTTTTGTCTGATACGAGAATTGCTACTCCAGCTTTCTTTTGGTTTCCATTTGCATGGAATATCTTTTTCCATCCCATCACTTTCAGTCTGTATGTGTCTCTAGGTCTGAAGTTGGTCTGTTGTAGACAGCATATATATGGGTCTTGTTTTTGATCCATTCGGCCAGTCTGTGTCTTTTGGTGGGAGTATTTAATCCATTTACATTTAAGGTAATTATCGATATGTATGTTCCTATTCCCATTTTCCTAATTGTTTTGGGTTTGTTATTGTAGGTCTTTTCCTTCTCTTGTGTTTCTTGCCTAGAGAAGTTCCTTTAGCATTTGTTGTATAGCTGGTTTGGTGGTGCTGAACTCTCTCAGCTTTTGATTGTCTGTAAAGGTTTTAATTTCTCCATCAAATCTGAATGAGATCCTTGCTGGGTAGAGTAATCTTGGTTGTAGGTTTTTCTCCTTCATCACTTTAAATATGTCCTGCCAGTCCCTTCTGGCTTGCAGAGTTTCTGCTGAAAGATCAGTTGTTAACCTTATGGGGATTCCCTTGTGTGTTATTTGTTGTTTTTCCCTTGCTGGTTTTAATATGCTTTCTTTGTATTTAATTTTTGACAGTTTGAATAATATGTGTCTTGGCGTATTTCTCCTTGGATTTATCCTGTATGGGACTCTCTGTGCTTCCTGGACTTGATTAACTATTTCCTTTCCCATATTAGGGAAGTTTTCAACTATAATCTCTTCAAATATTTTCTCAGTCCCTTTCTTTTTCTCTTCTTCTTCTGGAACCCCTATAATTCGAATGTTGGTGCATTTAATGTTGTCCCAGAGGTCTCTGAAACTGTCCTCAGTTCTTTTCGTTCTTTTTTCTTTATTCTGCTCTGCAGTAGTTATTTCCCGTATTTTATCTTCCAGGTCACTTTTCCGTTGTTTTGCCTCAGTTATTCTGCTGTTGATCCCATTTCATTTATTGTATTGTTCATTGTTGCTTGTTTCATCTTTAGTTCTTCTAGGTCCTTGTTAAATGCTTCTTGCATTTTCTCTATTCTATTTTCAAGATTTTGGATTATCTTTACTTTATCATTATTCTCAATTCTTTTTCAGGTAGACTGCCTATTTCCTCTTCATTTGTTGGGTCTGGTGGGTTTTTATGTTGCTCCTTCATCTGTTGTGTGTTTTCTGTCTTCTCATTTTGCTTATCTTACTGTGTTTGTGGTCTCCTTTTTGCATGCTGCAGGTTTGTAGTTCCCGTTGTTTTTGGTGTCTAACGTTGTTTTTGGTGGCTTCCCGTTGTTTTTGGTGGCTAACGTTGGTTTAGTGTGTTGTGTAGGCTTGCTGGTGGAGGGGACTAGTGCCTGTGTTCTGGTGGATGAGCCTGGATCTTGTCTTTCTGGTGGGCAGGTCCATGTCTGGTGGTGTGTTTTGTGGTGTCTGTGGACTTATTATGATTTTAGGCAGCCTCTCTGCTAATGGCTGGGGTTGTGTTCCTGTCTTGCTAGTTGTTTGGCATAGGGTGTCCAGCACTGTAGCTTGCTGGTCGTTGAGTGAAGCTGGGTGCTGGTGTTGAGATGGAGCTCTCTGGGAGATATTCACCATTTGATATTATGTCGAACTGGGAGGTCTCTTGTGGACCGGTGTCCTGAAGTTGTCTCTCCCACCTCAGAGGCACAGCACTGACTCCTGGCTGTAGCACCAAGATCCTTTCATCCACACGGCTCAGAATAAAAGGGAGAAAAAGAAGGAAGGAAGGGAGGGAGGGAGGAAGGGAGGGAGGGAGGAAGGAAGGAAGGAAGAAAGAAAGAAAGGAAGGAAGGAAGGAAGGAAGGAAGGAAGGAGATAAAATAAAGTAAGATAAAATAAAGTTATTAAAATAAAAAATAATATTAAGAAAAAATTTTTTTAAAAAGAAAAAAAAAACAACGGATGGATAGAACCCTAGGACAAATGGTGAAAGCAAAGCTATACAGACACAATCTCACACAGAAGCATACACATAGACACTCACAAAGAGAGGAAAAGGGGAAAAAATCATAAATCTTGCTCTCAAAGTCCACCTCCTCAATTTGGGATGATTCATTGTCTATTCAGGTATTCCACAGATGCAGGGTACATCAAGTTGATTGTGGAGCTTTAATCTGCTGCTTCTGAGGCTGCTGGGAGAGATTTCCCTTTCTCTTCTTTGTTCTCACAGCTCCCAGGGGCTCAGCTTTGGATTTGGTCCCGCCTCTGCGTGTAGGTCGCCAGAGGGCGTCTGTTCTTCGCTCAGACAGGACGGGGTTAAAGGAGCCGCTGATTCGGGGGCTCTGGCTCACTCAGGCCGGGGGAAGGGAGGGGTGCGGATGCGGGGCGATCCTGCGGCGGCAGAGGCCGGCGTGACGTTGCACCAGCGTGAGGCGCGCTGTGCGTTCTCCCGGGGAAGTTGTCCCTGGATCCTGGGACCCTGGCAGTGGTGGGCTGCTCAGGCTTCCCGGAAGGGAGGTGTGGATAGTGACCTGTGCTCTCACACAGGCTTCTTAGTGGCGGCAGCAGCAGCCTTAGTGTCTCATGCCCGTCTCTGGGGTCCGTGCTTTTAGCCGCGGCTCGCACCCGTCTCTGGAGCTCCTTTAAGCAGCGCTGTTAATCCCCTCTCCTCGCGCACCAGGAAACGAAGAGGGAAGGAAAAGTCTGTTGCCTCTTCGGCAGGTGAAGACTTTTTCCCGTACTCCCTCCCTGCTAGCCGTGGTGCACTAACCCCCTGCAGGGTGCGTTCACGCCGCCAACCCCTGTCCTCTCCTGGTGTTGTATCTTAAAACTTATTGTCAAACCTAAGTTCATCTAGACTTTCTCGTGTTTTCTTATAGAAGTTTTACATTATTACATTTTATATTTGGGTCTATGATCCATTTTAAGTTAACTTTTTTGTGAAAGGTGTGAGTTCTGAGTATAGATTCAGACCTTTGTATATGCACATCCAGTGTATCCAGAACGATTTGTTGAAAAGACTATTCTTTCTCCATTGCCTTTGCTCCTTTGTCAAAAATCAGTTGACTATATTTGGTGTATCTATTTCTGGGCTCTCTTTTTTGTTCCATTGACCTATGTGTCTATTCTTTCACCAGTACCATCCTGTTTAGATTACTGTGGCTTTATAGTAAGTATAAGTAGTTGAAGTTGAGTAGTATCTGGCTTCCAACTTTTTTCTTCTTCTCATTGTTTTTCCATGTAAACTTTAGAATCAATCTGTTGATATCCACAGAATAGCTTGCTATTTTGAGGTGATGTTTTTGTAGTTAAAAAATAACAATTTGTAAAACAGTCACATGATGCAAAAGTCAAATCTAGAGAACACCCATTTTTGTCCATTTCATTCTTTTTTCTCCCTGCCCTGAGAAGATAAATTTCAGTACACACATACATACATGTATATATGTGTGTGTGTGTGTGTCTGTGCACGTACGTAGAGGTCAGTGGCTGTTTCCCTACAACTTTGCCAATAGCCTTTTCAAACTTCTGAATTTTTTGCAATTTGATAGGTGAGAAAACAGCATCTCAGTGCAGTTTTTTTAAAATATAAATTTATTCACATTTTTTAAAATTTTTGTCTGTGTTGGGTCTTTGTTGCTGTGTTTGGGGTTTCTGTAGTTGCTGCTCTCGGGGTTTCTCTAGTTGCTGCGAGCTACTCTTCGTTGTGGTGCACATGCTTCTCACTGCAGTGGCTTCTCTTGTGGTGGAGCACAGGCTGTAGAGCACAGGCTCAGTAGTTGTGGCACGTGGGCTCAGTTGTTGTGCCTCGCGGGCTCTAGAGCACAGCCTCAGTAGCTGTGGCACACAGGCTTAGTTGCTCCGTGGCATGTGGAATCTTCCCGGATCAGGGATCAAATCCATGTCCCCTGCGTTGGCAGCTGGATTCTTAACCACTGCGCCACCAGGGAAGTACTCTCAGTGCAGTTTTAACTCACATCTCTCTTATTAGCAAAGTTGAACATATTTACAAGTGTTTAAATGCCACTTGCATTTTATTTTTTTGTGATTTTTCTGTTCACATCTCTACCCATTTTTCTATGTTGATGGCTTTTTCTTCTGTATTTCATGACTCTTTATATATTAGGGATGTTAACCACTTGTCAGTCAGATGTACTGCAAATATTTTTTCCTATTGTGTCAGAAAGTTCAGAAACTTCAGAAAGTTTATGTTGAAACTTACATAGCAAATATGATTTTTTCATATTTCATGTAAGTCCTGTGGGAGACCTCTCCCTTTATCATTTCTTAATAATCATGTGTAGTCCATGTGTTTTGGGAGTATGAGACTCCTCTTTATTCCTCAAAGCTTGGGGTTGGGGGGAAGAAAGAAACCCCAGAAATCATGGTTACATGAGCCAGAAAATGCCTTACTTTTGCTTAAATTAGTTTGAGCGTTTTTTAAATAACCAGAAGATCACTGACTAAAGCAAAGTTACATGTTTTCAAAGGATGCTTGTTAGTGTCTAGCAGTGGTGGGTGTTATCAGTTCAGATAAGCAATTATATAATCATGAAAATGGACTAACACATAGAATTTTAATAAAATTAGTACAGCATCACAGAAGAATCTTCCAATTAATTAATGGGTAAAAGTATCTGATTGTGTTTGGCGTTAATTCAGTTTTTTTTTTTTTTTTTTTTTTTTCGGTACGCGGGCCTCTCACTGTTTTGGCCTCTCCCGTTGCAGAGCACAGGCTCCGGACGCGCAGGCTCAGCGGCCATGGCTCATGGGCCTAGCTGCTCTGCGGCATGTGGGATCTTCCCGGACCAGGGCACGAGCCTGTGTCCCCTGCATCGGCAGGCAGACTCTCAACCACTGCGCCACCTGGGAAGCCCTGTGTTGTTCCTTTTGACTTTGCATTCCTGCTTTGCATGCAGCCCTGACCCTTCAACTGGCAGCTTCCCACTTTTCTGCCTTTCTAAAGTCTTGTATTTTTTTTTAAACTTATGTTGTGCTATATTTCCCCTCCTCTCTGTACATCCTCCATTTTCCGTAATTAAGTTCTTCCTACAATTAGTGAGTCAAAACCAGTCTTAAGCAAGTTTGTTAATTGCCAGAGGGCGTTGCTAAGGCTTAGTGTGTGGTTTTATTTTTATAAACAAGGCTGTTTATAACATATTAGAAGAAAGTTGTGACTCAAGGATACTGGAAGGAGGTGTCATGCATTAACAAAAGCCTTTTTACAGTGATGGAGGGAAAGTAGATTCTTTAGTAATGAGAGAGAGAGAGGGAAATGACCTTACAGACATTGCATCCAGTCACTTCTTAATTGCCTTCTACCAAAACGTCATTGAGGAAGTTCGGTGCCTCCATCCCTTACATTATAAATGCTGCCAACAGCACAGCATATAAGCTAAAGAAGGGCAGTGACTAACCTAAGTTCACATACTCAGTTAAAAACATTATCCTAAGATAAATTAAGCTTTGCTTCTATGAGTAAACTGTTTTTTTTCTGCTCAGGGCATTTTAAAAAGATCATCCTAGGAGCATTTTTTATATATTACAGGAGTATTACAGAACTCCTGGTTAATTCTGGGTTATCCATTCTATGCTGCTTGATGACAGCAGTTATTTTACCATCCAGTGCCTTCATCTTTAAAGTGGAGTTAACTTGCTTTGACTTCAGTGAGATGATGCATAGGAAGCACTTGACATGTTCATTTCACAATTTATAATAACTATTACCAGATTTTTATCCACAAATTCCACATACCTGCTGCCTTTTATGTAATCTTTGTAGTTTAGTAATTTAATGACTGTAGTAGAAAGGTGTGGGGTATATGCCTTCTCAGTGGATTGAGAAGAAAAATTAAGGGGTCAAGTTATAAGACCCATGACTGGTTTTACAGATGACCTTCCCTTTCATTTTCATTTTGACCAAAATGAAGTTATAACAATGAACAATATTATTACCATCCCTTTCCTCCATGAATGTTTAGGCTTTCACCCTACTTAACCTTAGACTAGAAAATAGAGAAATAGAGCTTATAGAAATTTCATAGTTGTAACCATCCTGATGATAAGATGGGAAACTTTTAGGAAGATATCAGATGACTTTTTGTATTTCATACAACCCCCTGGGAGATAGAGGCTAAAAGATCCTAGCAAAACTAATTCATTATCTGCAGACCCATCTTTCATGCCAAGCCAGGGTTCATAGAGGACCAGGAAAGACTCCCATCTGAATTATGGCGACTCTTCAGGGCATTGCTGTCTGTCTCTTATCTTTGATGTCCTTCTGTCCTAAGGGCTCACTTTTCTTGGCTTCTTGCCCATGTGCTTTCGTCTGAATAAGTTTGCCTTTTTAAAATTTCACATATAAACCTGGGAAGAATGGAACTTGGAGTTTTCTTGGTTGGTAAAGTAATTAGTTCTGTGGCCAACCATGAAAGATAATGCCTGAGGGTGAAGTCCACATTCTGGGGGTCATCCCCAGCATGAAGTCATAACTACAACTTTTGAACCTCCCTTAAGAATGTTACTGATGGTAACTTTCAGAAATTGGAGGAAAACTTAAGAGTGTTTAACCGTATCATGATGTTTTTCATGAATGTAGAAATTTAGTGATGTTAATTTTATTATAATTTCTAACTCAATTGGAGTACATACTAGATAATCTATTGACCTATTGCCCAGATAAGTCAGTATAAAATCAGAAATCAGCCACTTTGTAGTGGTTTCCTTTAGATTTTTGTTAAACAGATTTTTAAAAGTGAGTAAAATTCTAAAAAGAAGGGAATATTCTTTTCTCACTCTTTGAAACTTGTATGTGTTTATTGTGCTAACGTATGCACTTGTAGGTTGGTGGAGGCTTTTCCGGCTCTATCTTCTTTATGTTTTACCCATCCTTATCCCTTGTGGTTTGTGAAGGACTTTCATACACATCCTGTTATGTTCTGATTCTCTATAAAATTTTCAGGTGATTTTTAAAAGTCATTGGTCTTGAATCACCAATTTTCTCTTTGGTTCTAAGAGTTTACACTCAAACTTTGCCCACAGACCCACCACTGCTATCTTATCATGCCATTTCTTTATCTCTAAGGGAATTCGCTCAGAATTCTCTGTGTAACACAGAATAAAGAGATATGAAAATAATATTCTCCTAAAGCTACTGCCTGCTTAGATCTATTCTGTTTCTTCTAGGACCCTATCATGTAGGTAATTATTTTCTTGCCTCATTTCTTTTTCTTTTCTGTTCAACCTTTTAACCTCTCCTTCTTGAGCAGCTGATAACTCAGTTTGATTTTTTTTGCTCAAGAAGAATTTCCATTGTTCCCAATCATCTTTGTAGATGTGGTTACTTCAAAAGCACATATTTGAAAATATGAAGAAAAAAATTATGGAGACATGAAAAAGTCATTTTTATGTACTTTATTTATGGTACAAACAACTAACATTCTTTGAGTGTTTGCCATTTCCTAATGTTTGGACCGTGTGTGTGCTCTGTGTGTGTGTGCTTGTGGGTAGGTGTGTGTACATGTGTGTCTGCAAGTTCAGGTGTTTGTGAGTGCATGTGTGTATGTGTATGAGTGAAATCTCATTTCATTTTCAAAACAGCTCTATGAAGTTGGATATAGTTATTATCCCCTTTTTATAGATGAGGAAACAAAAATTCAGAGTGGTTAACTAATTTATCCAGTGTCACATACCTAGTATGCAGTGGAATCAGGACTCAAATCATGTCTGTCAGACAACCAAGACTTGCTTTTGATGATGACATTGCTGCCTTATCGGTGCTTTCCATTTTGCTTCATGACACAGTTGTTTGGGGACAGGTTTATCTCACTGTGGTGGATTAAAGATGCTTTAAATTCTTTGACACTCATCCCATTGAGAGGTTGGATTTATGTCCCCTTTCCTCCACTCTGGACTTGCCTGTGACTATGGAAATGATGCTAGGGCACTTCTGGGCCTCACCATTAAAAGGACTGGCAGCTTCCACTTTGATCTCTAGGAGTTTAGGGCCAGTGTGTTGAGGTCCAAGGACCCTGAGGCATCCTCGCTGTGAGGAGACTTCAACTAGCCACATAGGAAGGCCATGTGAAGAGAGAGAAAGCTGACCAGTCAGTCCTCAGTTGTTTCAGACCCCAGACTTCATGGAGCGGAAATGAGCTTATCCTTCTACGGTTTGTCCTAATTCTTGACCAGTAGAATTGCAAAATATAATAATAATAATAACAACGTGTTGTGTCCAGCCACTAAGTTGTGGAGTAGATTGTTATAGAGGAATAGATAACCAAAACACTCACCTTTGTGAATGACATACTCTTTAAAAATAGGGATGCTGTCTCATTATTTTGTATATTTCTAGCTTCTAACACAGTATCATTCCTGCAGTTGCAGCTTGATTCATTTTAATTGATTGAATGAGTAAATGAATGAATGGAAGGAAGCTATTGAGAAGACAAGTACACCAGTTTCATGGAGCTCTGTTCTAGGTGGAGCTGGTGGAGACAGACAGTAAAGAAATACTCAGGTGGTCGTGAGTGCAGTGAAGGAAAGTAAGGTAGAAAAAGAAGACATTTGTGCAGAGACTGTGTGAGGTAACTTGAGTGAGTCGTGCAATACCTGGATGCCATGTGGACTGTGGTTTTGATGCTTAAAAACCAAGAATTTGGCATCTTTGTTCTGTGTTTCCATATACCCCTGGATCAATGGCAGTATTCCATTGAAAAGGAATGGTACCAGAACAAAAGGGAAGTCTGGGTGGAAAAGGCATTGGTTAGGATATCACTCAACAAAATCATTCCCTGAACATGGACATTCTCACACTTGCAGGTACTTGCAAGTGAAGTCCCCTCTACCTTGAATGTTCTTTGCTACTGAAAGCTCTCTTATCTTTTTCTTGTCAAGTTAAATGTTCCATTTCCAGACACATAAATCTCTTCCTCTACTGTGTTACAGATCTTTGCTTTAACAGTACCTCTCTCTAATGCTTGCTCATCCTCCCTAATATAAAAGCTGTTTATATAGTTTTCCCCCAGCTATTTGAGAAATCAGTGGAAGTGAGGAATGTGTGTCTTCCCATCATTTCCAATATAACACTTACTGTAGTGTTTTGCAGAAGAAATGCTTAATACATGCTCGTTCAAAGCAAGAAGCAGAGGAAAGAAATAAGGAAGGAAAAGGCTTCCTTAACTCTATTTGTGTAGATCTGGCACATAGAACATACCCAATAAATAAATGATGAATGGGTGAATGAGTGTGTGAATGAATTAATTAATGCATGGCTAGCATAGCACCATTTTCAGTATTTTGAGCACGAACAAATTCATTTTTTTGGTCATAAAATCCCATATTAAATTCCTAAAGGCAAATATATTTCTGCAAGAAGTGAGTAGTCCACATGAAAAATCTGGGCATCATATTTTTCATAATTTATGAAAAAGACCCAATTACCCAGTGTTGTAAAAAATGGTCACCAGATCATGTCCTCAAGTTTTGTACATTCAGTTTAGTTAATGTTATTTTTTTTAGCATCTTTATTGGAGCATAATTGCTTTACATGTTGTGTTAGTTGCTGTTGTATAACAAAGTGAATCAGCTATACGCATACGTATATCCCCATATCCCCTCCCTCTTGAGTCTCCCTCCCACCCTCCCTATCCCACCCCTCTAGGTGGTCACAAAGCACCGAGCTGATCTCCCTGTGCTATGCAGCTGCTTCCCACTAGCTATCTATTTTACATTTGGTAGTGTGTATATGTCAATTAATGTTTTGATGGAAACAGGTTCTTCCAGTGTGAGAGCTGCTCCTGGGGAGTAACTGAGGGGTTTTGAGAAGCTGATTTTTATTCTCTCATTTCTTCTCCTTCTCTTCCTCCCCTTTTCTCTCTCTCTTCCTTCCTCCCTCTCTCTCTGTCTCTCTCTCACATGCACCATCAAGACACAGCCTATTACTATTTAAGTGCATTGACTACTGACCTGAAAGTGCTCGTTTTTAACATTGAAATTTTTAACACTGAAAGTGCCCAATTTATATCTAGGAAGCAATTTATGCAGTGAGATGCCTTAATGTGAAACTCTCTATCTTTCTTTCATATCTGTCTGGCCCTATATCTATCCATCTATCATTTCTCTGCATGTCTGTCTTTCGATCTGTCGATCTATCTATCTAACTTATTTAGGTACAGTCTAAATAAAGAATTGCAAAAACACATTTTTGTGACACATGCCTGTGGTCTCTTTATAGGTAGCAGCTTACTTAAAACTTTGCTTTCTCCTGTAAGTTTCTGGAAAGTATTGATTAATTAGGAGGATGTAATGGCATTAACTGTGCAGTTCTTATTTGAATAGCAATTTAGATTACATGGTGTGAGATGTAGAGTACGCTAAAAAGACATCAGATATGTTGTCCTTGACTTACAATGGAAATTGATTCTATTCTGTTTATGTCATTCTGTTATGTCAGATGGCACTGAATAGTGTAGATATATTAATAGATACCCCAAATGTCCCCTCTCCCTTTTGAATATCATAACTGGCAGAAGTACACGTTAGTAAAGGTACAAAGCTAATTTCTGATTGAATGGAAAAAATGACCTTGCATGAGTTGACACAGTTAAAAAAATTAATGATTCTGATTCAATGAATTTGAAGAATTAAGCCGGAGACTTTAAGCTGGGACATTAGAATGAATGACCATTATCTTTTGCTATGTAAATATCAGGAATTGAATGCTTGTTTGTTGTTTGTTTAATTGGTTGGTTTCTGGCTGTAAAGAGGACATTGTGCTCATCCTAACTGATTAAGTACCTTGTTTCCCCATATTCTTTAATTTTTGATTCAAGGCTTGCGTGTAATCCATTTGATGGTTTTATTTGCTTTTTTCAGTAATGCAACTTTGCTGACTAGGAATTGGTTTACTCTTTCATGTCTGAAGGCTCTGATAAATTGAGGAGCTTAGGCAGACAGCTCTTTTATCCAAGAGCCCTTACTGAGCTGGTGATATTGCTGAAAACTGCCTAGACTCAAAAAAAAGACTCAGGGAGGGATAAGAGTCTTGCAGGGAGGAAGAAACAAGGGAATTTTTTTGCAATGACCTCAAGGAAAAAAAATGAATTTACTCACGGAGAAGTGTGTGCCAAAATAAGAGGATGAGAGTAGGCCGGTTCCGCCTTGGCTGGTGAAAGGATGGTGAATTGAAAAAATGATCAAAAGTGACATTGTGGGCCACCTAAGAAATATCAAAGGAGACTGTACTGCCCATCAGTCACGGAATTCATTGTCCACTGGGGAGCGGTTCTATGAATATTTGCTGAATGATTATGTGGAAACTGTAGTAGGTGGCGTGGCAGCTGCAGCGGTGACACTTGCTGGGCACATCTTCCCCTTGCTGTTCTCTTTGCCTTTGCCTTTGTGCTTGTCCTTCTTTTCCATGGATGGAGCCATGTCAGGCACATTCTAAGGGATACAGAGATGCCGAAGATACACCTCCGGACTTCGAGGAAGTCTCAATCTGATGGAAGACACAGAAGTAGAGTTGGAAATGTTCTACTTCTGTATTTTTCCTTTGCTTGAAAGCAGATTCTGATAAAATCATAGGAAATCCATGGGGTGGGGAGGCCTTGTGACATTAATAAATGAGCTGTGATTTTTATTATTGTCAAAAGATATCTGTTCTAACTGATTTCTTCTATTTTTAGAGCGCCAATGAAAGCTTTGCTACTTTCAGTTACAAGCGACTAGTATCTTTCTCTTCCTGAGAAATTCATTTTGCACCCTGCCTTTGCCTTAAGTTGATACGTGTGACTAAGGCATTGACTTACAAATCTGACATGAATATGGCAAAACACAGTCTGTTCTTCGGGATTAATCTGTAATATTTTTAGGATCCACATCAGTTAAATGATCTGGGCTTGTGAAGAGACGGTATCATCAGCTTTCTGGAGGAACACAAGTGTACCTGGGGAGTTCATTGGGTTCTTGGATGAAAGAGATGAAAGAGAAAGGGGTTTGTTGTGGGGTTAAAAAAAGGCAGTTTCATTTGTGAGCTGACATCTTGGTGTTTTCTTTTCCTGCTGGATGCTTTGAGCAGTTTATTATTAGAGGGTCCCGTCAGTGCTTTTGGCCTTTTATATGTCAAGACATATCAACCAGTGGAGGAATACAATGTTAATGACCAGTGCTAATGGTCAGTGGTGACTTCTGATGGTTTTGGGGTTCTGGTCCTGGCAGCCTGCCTACATGTCACTGAGAAGTGGCCCCAATGCTACTGGTGCACAGGGACAATTCATTATAAGGCACTGTCTCTTTGCTTGGAAAGCTCTTCCCTACATTTTCCCCATGAATAAATCCTTTTGGCCTCACAGATATCTGCTGATTTTGCCTGCCTAGCCTCCATTTCTCCTTCTTTCTTTACCATCTTCATTTTGCTTCGGAAAGTCACTTCTCCCTCAGTGTGAACCTGGGAGGAAACAGGGTCACGTGGTGTTGAACTTGGATGGTGTCTAGAGGCAGATTTCTTAGGTTTGAATCCTTGTTCCATCAACGCTAATCCCATAGCATCCTGTACTCTTGCCCATCATCTGTAGTGACCATACTCATTTGTTCTTATCGCTCTCCCTGTGTCTGCTCCCAATCGACAGAGCTCCTTGGGAGCTCCTTAGGTTGTCATTTTCATCTGGCCAACCTCAGCTTCTAGCCCAGGCCCCGGAACAGGATAGAAGCTCAGAGGATTAAGTGAAAGGGCCCCTGTCCTGTATAATCACACAAATTGCTGCAGAAAAGGTGTGGCATCGTTCGTGCTCCATCTGTATTTTTCCAAAGTTGAGTGAAAAAATATTTTGATAGTGTGATGTTTGGAGAACTGTGTCTGCTTCCACCTAAAAATTATCTTAATCCTTTCTCAAGCTGCTTTTTCCTTGTAATATTTTTTTTCCCCAATGGTGCTATACCTTGGTATTCAGATCATTGAATGAATGGAGGGGGTTTCAGGAAGTGCAATCCTTTGGAGATGGTTAATAGGTTTGAAACTGTGGTGGTGCTACCTTATTAGTAGTAATCGAATGTTTTGTTTGGTGTAGATACGGTCTTTTCGACAAGTTGAAAACTCATGAACTCATATCCTTCATGTTTTTTGGCATTTGCATTTGTGATGGGGACTTCTTGAAGGTATTAGTGGAACAGTTATCATTACTTGTCTACTGTAAGTAAGATTATCTTAAAGAAGTCTTTTTTCCTTTCCCTATTAAGTACTAATGTCAAAGAGGAAGGAGAATGGGACAGATATGTATATGAATTTTTCTTACACTAGGAAAGTTAAAATATAGTTAATTGAAAGCTGTCCTGGTAAAGTGAATGAATATTGACTTCAGGGAAAAAGAAAAGTGAAGGTGAAAGGAATTTAGAAGAAGTATAATTTATCCCTTTAATGTGGAGGGCTGATAAACTTTCTGCATACTTCTTTTCGTCGTTGGTGATAGGCCTTGATCTACTGTTGTTTTACATCATAGACACTGAATCATGGCCCTGCATTTTTAAGTGCTTGAGGCAGAGTTGTCCATGTAAAAGAGGAAAAGTGCCGGCTCATACGGTCTGAATCTTGATTTCAGAATAACAGTTTTCTTCTCGCTGTTGTATACATTTTGCATGAATTGACAGATACTCCTAATAATTCTTTCTTCTCTGACTTGAGTGAGGTGATTTCATCTTGGATTTGGTTATGTTAAATGTCCAAGAGTTAAGACTGAAAGGATTCCTTTTATAGTATAATGGATAGAAACATCAAGGAAATGAAAACAATATTAGTACTGTTAGCCAAGAGTTTATTATTAGCATGCATTAATAGATATTTAATAAATTGAAAACTCAACGGTTAGATGCTTGAATCTCATCTTATTTAGCTTTTATAGAGAAGAAAATGTGTTTTGAACTCTTCAGTCTTGCTACAACTGTGCTGTAACAAAGCAATTTTAGTAGAAAAAATGGATTTGGAGCACAGTTTCTTGTTGAGTTTTACAGAATTTGTTGGCTAGAGAAAAAATTGCCTTGCTGAAAATGTGTTTGCTTCTCTGCTTACAAGTTCTCATCTCGGTTCTGATGTTATTTGAACAGTTGTCGACATGCCTCTTTACCTTCCAATAGTTAGGAGTAAAAATGTTCATTCTCAATTTTTGTTTTGTTCTTTTGCCTTTAAAACTTGATTAAAAGTTGGCAGGTTGCTCAGAGGTCTAAGTGAATAGACATTGTCATTAGCTCTTCGGTAATGTTCTCTGTGTTCCATAAACCAAGTAATCAGGTTTAGCTTGTACTTGTTGTGTCAAAGTTCCCAGAGGGTTTACTAACGAAAAGCAAAAAGGCAATATATGTTGTTATAAGAATCCAGCGTTCTGTCTAAAATAATTTGAGAATGAAAAATTTAGCCCCATGTGCCTCTGACCTTAGAATCCCTGGGTTACTCTCTGTCATCATTTCAGCTATTCCAAGTCAGGGTGAATTAACCAAGGTCATGTCTATATCAACATTTTAATTACCTGGCTTTGTTGTTCACTTGTTGAAATTGCTTTCATCTGGCAGGTTGAAACACAGCAAATTTATAGTAGGGATAGCAACCCAACACTCAACAACTTATTGATGTACACTTCTTGTCATAGGAAGACCTTTTTTTTAACATGTATAAAAATACATTATATTTTATAATTAAAAAACACTGACACATCAGAAGGAGTTTTTATTGTTTGGAAACTTCAGTGGTTTAAGGCATTATAACATATTCTCCAAATCAGGGTTCCTTAATTTAGGCCCAGCCCCAGTTGTGGGAGGCTGTTCTGTGTACTGCAGGATTTTTAGCAGCATCTCTGGTCTTTACTCACTAGATGCCAGTAGCGCATGCTCTCCCTGCCACACCCCAACTGTGACGATCGAAGTGTCTCCAGACATTGCTAAATGTCCCCTGGGGACGTGGGGGGAGAATCACCCTGGGTTGAGAACCACAGCTCTAAATTTTATCCAGATTTTATTTTATTATTTTGTGTCATTTTTATTACCCTTTGTTATGATATAGATAGTCAAGTTTCATATAGTTTTCCCCTAAGAAGTTATTCTTTCTCTTGGATGCAAAAATAAGTTTTAATCCCTACTGATGGTTTGTCTCATAGCTCTCAGCTTCCCATATTTATTTAAGCTAGTTTGATTGTAGGTAGATTATGCTGACTCAGCTTTTTGGACAGATGTTTAAGCTGTTAAGAACAGAACACTAAATTCTATATGGATGGTGAAAATTTTTATGTAGTGCATTTATTAATATTTGAACTGGGACCCAGAATAAAGGTGCCCTAGTGAGGACCTTCCCATACTGACCTCTCCTTATCTCCTAATATGAATATCATGTACCACAAAATGTCATGATTTTAAATATAGCAGTAAGGTTCATTATTATAATGATGGCAGATATTCACCAAGCACTGATTGTGCCAGGCAACACGGCAAAACTCTACCTATACTGAGTCATTGAATTCTTGTAAGTACCCCGAGGCAGGTATTATTGTTGTCACTATTTTATGTAGAGAGAATAAAGAAGCTTTAGAAAAGTTCAGTCACTTACCTGAAGTCAACTACTGTTCAAGGAGGGCGCTAGGACTTGAATCAACGGTTTCCTACTCTTGAAGATTCTGCCGTCAACTTCTGTACTGTTCTCCGGGCCACTTTCTGTTCTTCACTGTAGCTTTCCCTCAGGCTTACCGTTCTGGTACATTCTAGAACACCTTTAACTGCCAGTGTGTACATGTCTGCCTGAGGGTTCTCTCCTGAACCCTCTGAGACAGCCCTACCCACATTCAAGGCAAGAAATTTCAGAGAATTAACACCCACTGCTCCTTCAGCAACTTCCAACTGATGACTGATGGGCGTGGTTGATACGTACGTTCCCTGGGTCCCCCAAGCCGAAGGAAAGATAGCTCTGAGGCTTTTACACTGGATCCCACAGTTTCCCAGGAGGCTTAAACCCATGATGATAGTGTGTTCACTTAATACAATACCCTTTATTAGCTGCCTTCCCTTTCCTCTATCACTCCCCTACCAGTATTTCACTTCCCAAGTCAACTACTTTCACTGAAAACCTTATCTCAGGGTCAGCTTCTGGAGGAAACCAAGCTATGCTGGTTATCTTGCCAAAACTTTACTTGGATGGAGAAAGTATTATATGGTTGATTTTGAACCCCTACTAGAGTTCTACATGAATGGAAAAAAACCTTAAAAATTTTTTTTTCTTAACGTTTTTATTGGAGTATTTGCTTTACAATGGTGTGTTAGTTTCTGCTTTATAACAAAGTGAATCAGTTATACATATACATATATCCCATACCTCTTCCCTCTTGCGTCTCCCTCCCACCTTCCCTATCCCACCCCTCTAGGTGGTCACAAAGCACCGAGCTGATCTCCCTGTGCCATGCGACTGCTTCCCGTTAGCTATCTATTTTACATTTGGTAGTGTATATGTGTCCATATATACAGACACATATACACTACCACTCTCTCACGTTGTCCCAGCTTACCCGTCCCCCTCCCCGTGTCCTCAAGTCCATTCTCTAGTAGGTCTGCGTCTTTATTCCTGTCTTACCCCTAGGTTCTTCATGACCATTTTTTTTTTTTAAGATTCCATATATATGTGTTAGCATACGGTATTTGTTTTTCTCCTTCTGACTTACTTCACTCTGTATGACAGACTCTAGGTCCATCCACCTCACTACCAATAATTCAATTCCGTTTCTTTTTATGGCTGAGTAATATTCCATTGTATATATGTGCCACATCTTCTTTATCCATTCATCTGTCGATGGACACTTAGGTTGCTTCCATGTCCTGGCTATTGTAAATAGAGCCACAGTGAACTTTGTGGTACACGACTCTTTTTGAATTATGGTTTTCTCAGGGTATATGCCCAGTAGTGGGATTGCTGGGTTATATGGTAGTTCTATTTTTCGTTTTTTAAGGAACCTCCATACTGTTCTCCATAGTGGCTGAACCAATTCACATTCCCACCAGCAGTGCAAGAGTGTTCCCATTTCTCCACACCCTCTCTCCAGCATTTATTGTTTCTAGATTTTTTGATGATGGCCATTCTGACCGGTGTGAGGTGATACCTCATTGTAGTTTTGATTTGCATTTCTCTAATGATTAATGATGTTGAGCATTCTTTCATGTGTTTGTTGACATTCTGTATATCTTCTTTGGAGAAATGTCTATTTAGGTCTTCTGCCCATTTTTGGATTGGGTTGTTTAAAACCTTAAAATTTTACATTTACGTACAGCAGTGGAACAGTAGTTCAGATATTTTCAGCTAATATATTGCAATATGTTTCTATTGTTGTAATATATTTATATATTACATTGAAATGTAATCTGTGAAAGTGTATGGCCATATGTTGAACCTAAATAAACAGCCGTATGGAGACTCAGTCTTGTTAACAGTCACTTCCTCAAATTCCAGAAGGTCTTTGGTGACTTTGACATTTTTTAATGGAGCTTTGTTTGTATATTCTTTCAGCCCATAGTATCTGAATAGATACTATATTTTCTTCTATTGATACTTCCTTAAAGGACTCTGCTGGATATCGTGGGCTCCTTACTCTTGAGATGATTAAAACCAATTACAGGAAACAAAACATGTACTCTTGAAGCAAATTGAAGAACAATATAAATAATAATAACATGATTTTTCAAAGTTTTACATTTTACAAAGCTTATATATTGTGTTAGAGAAGCTGACAGTATAATGGAAAGATTGTTAGGCAGAAAACCTGGTCTGTTAGTTTCCTAGGGTTGTCATAACAAAATACCACAAATTGGGTGGTTTGAAACAACAGAAATGTATTGTCTCACAGTTTTGGAGGCTAGAAGTCCAAAATGAAGGTGTTGGCAGGGCTGCCTTCTCTTTGAAGCCTCTAGGGGAGGATCCTTTCCTGCCTTTTCCTACTGCTGGTGGTTTGCCAGTAATCCTTGGTGTTGCTTGGCTTGTAGCCACTCCCATTTTTATCTTCACATGGCCTTCTCCCTGTGTCCCTGTCTTCACCTGACCCTCTTATATGGACACTAGTTTTATTGGAGTAGAGACTCATCCTACTCCATAGATACCATCTTAACTAATTTTATCTGCAACACTTTTCTCAGTAAGGTCACTCTTTGAAGTACTGGGGGTTAGGACTTCAACCCCTCTCTTCTTTTGTGGGGGACACAATTCAACCTATACTACCTGGTTTGTGGTTCTATGTTTGTTTTTAACTGGCCACAGATTGTCTTGGGCAGATCCATTAGCCTCTCTGGGCCTCAGTTTCCTCATCTATAAAAGAAGAGACATGGTTAGAGTTTCCAGCTCAGAGATTTTTTTCTTATTTCTCCTAACCGCCTTGAGCTATAGGCAGAAAAATTATTATTATTATTATTGTTTTGCTGTCTTACACATTCAGATCCAATAATGTCAACGGACTTGGCCAAGGCCACACTATTTCTTGATTGTAAATGGTGGATTAGAGCCCACTAGTACTCTTTCCCTATGTCAAGTAGTTTCTCTATGTGACACTCTGCTCAAGTAATTTCTCTACGTGACAGTCTTCTTTTAAGTGTAAATGATACAAATAGGAACAGCTCTCATTCACTGAGCACCTACTAAAATCTAGATCTATGCATCTTGATTTTCGACGTGTGGCTAAATCACCTGGGGACCTTTAAAAAGTACAAGCCCCAGGCCCGGCCGTAGAGATTGTGATTCATGTGGTTTGAGGTAGGGCTGAGGCATTAAAACATTTTTTTAAAGTTCTCCTGGGGACACTAATGTGCACCTAGAACCGTTGAGCTAGGCGCTGTGCTAGACGCTTTTTATATGAATTAGATATAATCTTTGCAAAAATCTTGAAATATGTTTGTTTAAAATCTTTTATCTCAGTGGTCCCCAACCTTTTTGGCACCAGGGACTGGTTTCGTGGCAGACAGTTTTTCCATGGACCGGGGCAGTGAGGGGGGCGGGATGGGATATGATGGTTCAGGTGGTAATGGGAGCAATGGGGAGCGGCAGATGAAACTGCTCACTCGCCTGCCGCTCACCTTCTGCTGTGCGGCCCAGTTCCTAACAGGCCATAGACCAGTACTGGTGTGCGGCCCAGGCGTTGGGGACCCCCGTTTTATCTGATATAATCAGATTGATGAATTAAATAATCAAACATGCTATATGGATAAATAAGCATTTAATTTAACTTAAACCATATACATGTACAAACACTCACCATTCTTTAGTTATACAATTAAAGCCTTTTCTTTGAGGATATATCTGCTTATCGGGACACAGTGTTCTTTCTTGCATCTACCATATCCAAAATGAATCATCTGTGATGTTCGGCTTTGGTTTCTTAAAGTGGAGCAAGAAATTAAGACAATTGCAAAGAGTTCTACTACCAGCCAAGGTGGGGTAATAGGACTGGGATTTACTCTCACACTTGAGACAGCTAAGAAACGTATAAAATATATGAAACAGGGGTTTTCAAGACACTAGATATTAGGCAATAAATGATGATGATTCCTAAGAAACAGGAAACAAGTTAGCAAGCCCTACCATTGTTCCACTTGTCCCAAAGTACTACCTGGAGTGTTTCCAGGCTGAAGTTCAGGGAGGGAGAAACCAGGTAGAGTCAGCAGTCTACCAGATTTGAGGAGATAGAACAGGGTGTCCGGTGAGGCCATCGTAGCTAGAATTTGTAGGGTAGAGCACTGGACAGAAGAGAGCTGCATAGAGAGGGAAAATCTCCAGGGATCTTCAGTAGACCATGAGGTACATTAAAACAGTTGTAACTGTACTTTATATTTTCAAGAAACAAGAGAAAAAATTGATCATGTTAAGACATGGAAAAGATTTTATATATATAATATACATCTGTAAAATATATCCAAAACTTGTAGACATAGAAATTGAAATGGTGATAGTAAAAAATATAATGGATGCAGTTAACTTACACATTGCAGAAGAAAATATTAATGAACTTAAAAATATAGCAATAAAAATTCTATCAAAAATGAAATAAATATACTAAGAAATCAAAATACATGCACACATATACATATACTATACATTCTAAAGAAACCACTAAAATATCAAAGAGTTAGAGTTAATAGGCAATACAAGAGATAAAATAGAATCATGAAAAGTTTTCAATCCAAAAAGAAAGCCAAAAAAAGGAAAAGAATAATAAAGAACAGATGGCACAAACAGTAAGATGTTAGATTTAAACTCAACCATATTAATAGTCACATTAAATGTAAGTTGTCTAAAAACTCCAGAGACTAATTTGAATTAAAAACGATCCAGCTTCCTGTTGCCTACAGGAAAACCACTTTAAATATAAATACACAAAAGGGCAATACAAAAAAGAAAAACAATGATAAACTAAGCTTTATCAAAATTAGGAACTCTGCTCTTTGAAAGACACGGTTAAGAGAGTGTAAAACAAGCCTGAGAGGGAGAAAATATTTGTAGATCATATATGTAATAAAGGTTCTGTATCCAGAATTTATAAAAATTTCTTAAATCTTAATACTAAGAAAACAAAACACAGTTAAAAAATGGGCAAAAGATTTGAACAGATGATTCACCAAAAAACATGTAAAGAAGACAAATAAGGACGTGAAAAAATTTTAATTTAGTCATTAGAGAATCACAAATTAAGAGATACCACTACACACCTATTAGAGTGACTGAAATGTAAAGAAGAATGACCATACCAGTTATCGGCAGTGACCTATAGGAATAGAACTCACAATAGAACTCTGATATATTGAAAATGTAAAATGGTCCAAACTTTGGAAAACAGTTTGGCAGTTTTGAAAGAACTTATGACTCTGTCATTGTTTACTCAAAGGGAATCAAAATATATGTTCAGACAAAGAGTTGTACACAAATGTTCATGCCATCTTTATTTGTTACAGACAAAAATTGAAAAAGAACTCAAATGCCCAGCAGTACGTGAATAAATAAAAAAAGTGTGGTGTAGCCTTAAAATGGAATACAATTAGCAATAAAGGAAATGAATTATTATATAGAAAAACATAGATGAATTGCAAAATGATTATGCTGAATGAAAGCAGTCGAAAAATAAGTATATATTTTATGATTCCATTTATTAAAAACAAAAAAAAAAACCCTAGAAGATGCAATCTGTCGTAACTGAAAGCAACCCACTGGATTGCTAGGAAATGGAAGAGATGGGGAGGGGTCCTGGGAGGTGGAGACGGGAAGGAGAGATTACAAAGGGACACAAGGAAATTTTGGAGTGCGATGGATAGGTTCATTGTGTTGCTTCTGGTGATGGTCATGCATTGATCCATATGTCTAACTTATCAAATTGCACTGTTTAAATATCTGTAATTTGTCTTATGTCAATTATACTTCAGTAAACCTGTTTTTAAAAACACAATTTTGAAGCAATCTGTGTGCAGAAGCCTCCTAAATTTATAGTCTTTTATAGCTGTCTACATCTAATTCAAGAGTACCATTTTTTAAACTCACCTTGATTGAGTCTTTACGAAATATTCAACTTAGTTTTTGGCAAATCAGCTCTTTTCACACTCGAAATACATTGCTTCATGCAATAGTTAGTTACATTTTCTAATTAAGATAGCAAGCAAAATTTAACATACGCTAGCAAAACTGGCATAATCTATGTTGAGAACAAACACAGTCAATACATGGGAAGCAGTCAAAGCTTCTGATAGCAGGAGAGGCTGTGGGTCTATTAGAGCCTTGTTCAGAGTGTCTGTCTATGGACCAGGAACATTAGCATCCCCTGGGACTTTTTAGAGACGCAGAATCTCAAGCCCGACCCCAGACTGAATCAGATTTCTTAGGTGATTCCTGTGCGCATGAAAGTGTGGGAAGTGTTGCATTTAAGTATAACCTATTAGCTTTGAGAATTCAACATGTCATGGCCATCTGGCGATACATTATTTTCTCATTGAAATGGAGGGTTTTAATTCCAAGTATTAGTTTAAATAGAAAGTGATGCACTTATTTTCTACTGTTATAATATTTACTTTTCTCAGATCAGGCCTTATTAAGGTATAATCCACATTTATTAATAGTCACCAGTTTTATGTGAACAAGTTAATGAGTTTTGAAATACATATATATAGTCCTGTAACTGCCGTTTCCACAGTCAGGATGCAGAATATTTCCATCCCTTCGTAATGTCCCCTTGTGCCCCTTTGAAGTCAGTCCGTTTCCCCTACCCTTTGGCCTTTGCGATCACCGATCTGCTTTCTACCACTACAGTTTTGCTTTCTCTAGAATTTCATATAAATGGAATTATTATACCTTGTATGTGGTGTTTTGTATTTTTTCACTTTTGAGATTTATTCATGCTGCTGGATCAGTAGTTTGTCCCTTTTATTGCTGAGTAATTTTCCATTGTGTGGATGTACCTTAGAATTGGTGGTAGGAGGCAAGCCCGAGCCTAGTGTTTAGGGGATCCGTAGATCACCGTGAGACCCTACGTGGCTACAGAGGCTACCATGGTTGTGACTTTAAAAATGGTCCCCGAAGGGGTTTCCCTGGTGGCGCAGTGGTTGAGAGTCCGCCTGCCCATGCAGGGGACACGGGTTCGTGTCCCGGTCCGGGAAGATCCCACATGCCGCGGAGCGGCTGGGCCCATGAGCCATGGCCGCTGAGCCTGCGCGTCCGGAGTCTGTGCTCCGCAACGGGAGAGGCCACAACAGTGAGAGGCCCGCGTACCGCAAAAAAAAAAAAAAAAAAGGTCCCTAAAGTTAGAAACATGGATCCTGGTGGTGGTTATAAACATTTGCCCCTACCCCCCAAATCCAGGTGCTAGTCACACCTTACAAGAGGGAGCCGACCAGATCATCCACTTATCCCAGGGCCCTGAGCCTCCAGAAGGTTCCCTGAAATTATCAAAATCCCCATATTCCTGGCCACTATGAGATCACTTGAGGCCCCCCACCATACATACAGTGCTCTTTGGAGAGGAATATGAGGAGGGAGAGACAGAACAATTTACTTGTAATGCTGAATATTTACCTAAAGTTCTTTAAAGATTATTACATGGGGCAAAACCAGTGGTTTTCCTTCTCCCTGGTACCCTGTGTGTAGATGTATGTGAGAAGGATCAGGACAATCAGTAGGAAGACAGAGATGTGACATTTTCTCAGGAATCCTGTCACACAATGTCAATTTTGGACTAATTTGCTTCTAATAAAATTTATTTTAGAAGGTTATCTGAAAACTCCAAATGGTTATTTCTTGCATTTAACTGACAATCCCAACCTTTAAACTTTTTTAACCTATTGGTACATTTCATCATTTTAGAAAGGTTGCGTCTTGGTTTCTTCATGATTTTTAGTTGAGAAAATTAGTCAAACCTCATTTCAAGTCTGAATACGTTCTTATTTATAGTTACTTTTCCTAAACCCTCTCTTGCAGTGATTATAATTAGCCACTGGACAACCATATCAGAGCTAGCAGTTCAGTACCAAATAAAGATAAAAGTAATCCGAGGATTTGCAAACAATTAGGATACTGCATTTCAGGTGTGTCTTTGAAAGGTTCCCTTTTTTGTAAGTCACTGAAATCTCATTTCACTAGGTACTTTGCAAAGTATTCTTGATGAAATGAGTGCTTCATGGGAATCATTCTTTTCCATGTATTTGGGTGTACTGAGAGGCTCTCAAGAGATTCACTTAAGATGTTCAAGATTTCTACATTAGATATTTTTAAAGAGTAAAATAAAATCCAGGAAATATATCTTCAGAAGTGGAAAGTCTGAAACAAAAACAATTTGATGACTGTCACAGACAAAGCAACTAGAGCCCTGAAGTATAATTCAAGGTTTTTATAAACTCCAAGTTGTAGGTTACTCTTTGGCAAATAAAAAATGAGTTCTGAGTCTAGAAGTGGTTTAATGTGAAAACTTAAGCTGAGGAAAAAGGCAGAGAATCTGAAGGGGTGGAATAGCTAATATATGTATACATTTTTGGGTATACACATATAACTACGCATGCAAAGATAGATAGATAGATAGATAGATAGATAGATAGATAGATAGATAGATAGATAGACAGATAGATAATCATTGCCCTTACTGAACTTACAGTGTAGTGGGCAAGACTTATAATAAGCAAGTAACTAAAACAATTTTCTTCAGTATTAGGATCGCAGTGGTACCTGCTAGTACAGGAATATATATCAGGAGGAAAGAGTTTAGGGGGTCAACGAAGACCTCCCTGAAGAAATGATGTTTAAATATATTATTCCTGCATAATATATTCATTTCATTTAATGTTCAACCTTTTGGGGGGCAATGGGGAGGGTAGTTCAGGGCTCCATTTCCTGCTCCTGTGCGGTCTGTAGGCCATGTGGAAGTCCCAAGCCCTCCCTCTTTTTTGTCAGGGTCTTGCTGCCTGACTTTGAATTCCATGGGAAAAAGATCTGAGAACCAGAAGATTTTACCCGCAGATGGGGGTTTCTTAAGTTCCTGGATGGAATGCATGATTTCCTCTTTTCTCCTGGGTGCCCCCTGCTGATTGTTTTTCCACTAGCCAGAGAGTCACTTCCAGGCTCCCACAGATTCCGTGAGTCCTTATGTGGCACCCCGTCATCCCCACCCCAGCCTCATGTTAAGTAGTTAAATAACCAGAAACAGTAATGAATAACAATGGCTAACATATGGAGTGTTTGCTTTATACCAGCCACTATGCTGTGTGCTTTACAGAAGAGTACCATGGTGTATGCATTTCACTCTATGGACTTGCTGCTCTCCCTCAGCCCCTCTGAAGAAAAGGAGACAGAGAGAAATAAAAATGTAAGCCTCATGGGTGATGCTGCTAGCAGTTCCTCTCAGTGAGTCTTGGCCCCAAGAGAGACGTGTCTTAGGAGGCTTGACACAATTCCTCTGGCACTTGCAAAGTTTAAGCAACTTGCTGAGAACCGTGTGTGGTTTCTAGGGTGCAAATGACATTTTGAGCTTATGCAAGTTTTCACTTGATTAACTAACTTCTGAACATAGCCCTTGATGTTCACACCCCACATACTTGCCTTATTTCTGGTAATTCTTCCAGAATTTCTCTAAGATGGAGATATGTTATGATCTCTCTTTTAAGGGGCAACGGTACTGTGGCAGAGAGGTTAAAGAACTTGTCTGTATATCTAGTAAGTGGCAGGGGGAAGAAATATACCCCACAGATGTCCATGGTGTGCTCCATGTGATACCACCTTCTTGCTGTCAGCAGTTCGTTAAGGAGCCGGGAGATTTTGGGTTGGAACCCGAGCTAACACTGCTTTCCAACTAATGGAGAGAGAAAATCCACAGGGGAGGCGCCCTTTGGTACCATTTTAGGAAATGTTATCAGGGAAGCAATGAGCTCTGTCTCTGTTGTAGAGAAAGTTTGAAAGAACCTTGGCGAGATCTGAGCGTATCTTGGAGTGGAGTATTGGAATACTCTGGCTTGACTGAGGGGGGCTTTGCCAGCTGAAGCCAGGAGCCAGATAAAATATAACAATATTAAGCCCGAGTCATTCCCCCAGGGCATGGGGGCTCCGTCCAGACACAAAGCTGTTGTCAAGGCCACTCGGTGCAGCCTGGCCTCCCACCTGGCTGCAGTTTGAGGCGGCAGGTTCTCATTATGCTTTACTCGCCCTCTCTCTTTTTTAGTGTGTTCTCGAAATTGAATTAAATTTGCTTCCTTCGTGGTGCGTGTTGATTTTTAAATGACTTCCTGGTGGGTTTTCTCCAAGCTCTTCAGCCACAGCGCAGAGGTTCTCAGGGTAAAATGAGGGATCTAATCTAATGAGAAAACAATGTATTATTTTCTTACCTTCAAGTTTAACTCAAAGATGCTGCATTTTGACCAATCATAGTCTTTATTTCCCCAAGTGGTTTTGCTTTCCCTGCTGGGAGGGCCTAAGTCAATTACCCTCCTCTCCCTGAGGTGTTGTTAGTCTTTTCTTGGAACAAAAAATTCATACTCTCCTTCAACAAAATTGTCAATCTTTTCGAAATGATTGCGTTTTCCATGGATACTGAAATACACTCTCCATGGGAGAGTTGGAGATGAGGTCAAGATCCCCTGTAAATGTTTCCCAGGGATCTGCTCAGAAAAATACCTTCTTCCCTTAAGTTCTTGAGAAGGGATTAGAATCGGTAAGGTCTTAATAGTTATTTGTTTATTCATTCACTTATCCATTCAACAAATATATATTGAGCATCTACTATGGGTCAGGAACATAATAGAACAAAGAGATAAAAATCCTATCCTCACCGAAATTGCAGCGTCAGTAGGGCAGACAGACCACAAACAAATAATAAAACAAGATGTATGTTAGATATTGGTAACTGCTAAGGAGAATACGCACAGAGGGAGTGGGGGGTGGAGGCAGTCAGGTGGCATCTGCGTGTGTGGGTATCTGGACTACTGGCTGCTAGAAATTTTAAATAAGTTTCCAGGGAAAGTTTCCCTCCTGAAAGAAATGAGGGCTCTCTGGAGCAACCTTTTCCAGAGATGAAAATAATAAATGTGAAAGGTCTAGTGTGTCAGGAGAATAGCTCGGAGACCAGGATGGGTGGCACAGAGTGGCCTGATCAGGAGGGAGAACAGTGGGAGGTGAGTTCAGAGGGGTGATGGGAGCAAGATGCGGTGGTCACGGCAAGGATGCTGGCTCTGCTCGGAGCTAGGTACAAAGCGAGAGGAAAGTTCTGTGCAGGGTAGAGACATGATCTCCATTATTATTTAACACGGTGACTCTGGCTGCTGTGTTGAGTGCTGAAGAGTGGCAAGGGTGGTGGCAGGGAGGTTGTTTAGCAGATGGTTGAAATAATCCAGGCAAGAGATGGTATCGGTTTGGATTAATAAGCTGAAAAAGTGGTTTCCAGGGCTGGGTTATCGGAGTGATTTAAAGTATCATCTTTAAAGTTAAATGCAAATGTCTCTGTATTTGAAATTTACTGTTGCATCTTGACAACTGAAGCTTTTAAAAATGGAATTTGTGTACATATTTAACTGCATAAATCATTACTTAAGCACCTATTAAATACCCAGCTAAGTGATTGGATGCTAGAAGATCTTCTCCTGAACAAGTTATTTTAATCTCATTGGGTGAGCTACAAAAACATGTGAACATATATTCTGGAACACATTATGCTTAAATGTTTGTAAGAAACCTATTTATGAAGCATCCATTAGCCACCAGAGTTTGTGCTGGGCGTTTTATATAAGGAAGCACACTTAACCTTCAAAACAATTCTGTGACAGCAGTTTTCAAAATTCTTGGTTTCAGGACCCCTTGAGACTTTTCAGATTCCTTGAGGATCCTAAAAAGCTTTTGTTTGTGTGGGTTATGGATATATATATGTGTGTATGTGTATCTATATATACATGTATAGCTAGGTAGGTAGATGTAGATATATACATATTTACTATATTCAGAATTAAAATAAAACACTTAAAAATTATTAATTCATTTAAAATAATAAACTCCTCAGGTTAACAAATAACATATATTTAATGAAAATATCATAATTTATAAAATTTTAAAATGCAGTAACAATAGCACTGATTTACATTTCTGCCAATCTCTTTAATGTCCAGCTTAACAAAAGATATTTGGATTCTCGTATTTGCTTCTACATTGAATCTGTTGTAATATATTGTTGTGGTTGAAATTTATGAAGAAAATCTGATCTTGTACAGATATGTAGTGGAAAAGGAGGAAATATTTTAATATCCTTTTCAAATAATTGTGGGTATTGCTCTTCGATGCTAAACTAAAACTCAACAAGTGGAGGTGTCTAGAAAGTTAATTGTAATGTGGAATCTGAGGTATATTGTTTAACAGTTTTACTGTATTAACTTAAAATCCATTGATTGCCTTTCACATACCCATGCATGATACTGTAACATCATACGTTGGTCATTTGGAAAACATCGACTTATGAATGATGCAGATCTCCAAATGTGGACACATTTCACTATATAATATTTTTTTAAATGTCACATGTGCTCCTCTATCACCAGTCTCCTTAGAAGAGCCTTTATGTTTTAGGAAGCTATCAGACTCAGAGTGGAAGGTGCAGGTTTTCCAAAATTTTAACTTGATCAAATTTTATCATTGGTAATGAACGTTGTCAGTCATTTTTCTTGAAGTGACAGGCTTGCTTCTCTGAGTTTCAGGCAAATGCCTACCACCTATGCAAGTCCCAGTAACCATAGTTTATCTCCGTCGCCATTTCTAGGAAAAATGGTGCCCCTTGAAAAAGACTTCTAGTTCAGCACACGACTCAAACAATGGAACGAACATGTTTCCTTGAGACAACCATGCACTTCAGCGAGCAGCACAAGTGCTTTATGTGGACCACCCATTTTGTCACAGAGAATATTAAAAAGGTGAGCATTCAAGAGTCAAGATTTAATATTATCAATCATACTGCTTCGTTCAGGGCATTCTTATGCGAGACAGACCTTTTCTTCTTCTTTCTTCTCCCTGTCAGCGCTGAGTGAGGAAGAAAACAATGACTACAACGACAATTTGGGGCCAATGCTTCGATTCACGCCGAGGCATGAGCACTTTTACCCCCCATTACTTTTGCACCATTGGTGCACATGTCAACACAATGACAGAGGCAGACAACATCTTAGTGTTATTATAAAATAGTTTTGTCATTGTAAACGCGTTAATAGGACCTGAGGATACTGTGCACGTTCCACCCCCAACACCCTCACCCCCATCCTAGCCTCATGGGTCTGTAGACCGCAGTTTGAGAATCGCTGCTCTGTGCAATAGGTGTTTTAGGAATGAAGAAACTGAGCCTGTGACAGGCTAGGCACCTTGTCTCAGTTCACATGGCTCGTCCGAAGCAGAATCAAGACTCGAACCTGGACTCTCAGACCCAAAGTTAGTCTCCCCTGCTCCCCTCCTCTTCCGGTCACATACAAAATGGCAGACTTTATGTAGGACCTTGAAGGAAGTGTAAACTTGATTATTCAAAAGGATGCAGGGGGGCTTCCCTGGTGGCGCAGTGGTTGAGAGTCCGCCTGCCGATGCAGGGGACCATGGGTTCGTGCCCCGGTCCGGGAGGATCCCACATGCCGTGGAGCGGCTAGGTCCGTGAGCCATGGCCACTGAGCCTGTGCATCCGGAGCCTGTGCTCCATAACGGGAGAGGCCACAGCGGTGAGAGGCCCGCGTACCACAAAAAAAAAAAAAAAAAAAAAGGATGCAGGGATCTGGATGATGAGAATAAAATAAGCTCAACTATGAGGACTGAAATGGGCACAGTTTATGATGCAGGGAGATAAAGAAAAGATGCAGACTGAAGTGGAGTATCCCTTTGGCCATTTCTAAACACGACGTTGGGTAGAGAGGGTGGCATGAACTGATCAAGGACTTGAATGTCAGAGTAAGGACGCTGACCTTAATTTAAAAAAAATCAATTTTAAGTTCCAAAACATAGCACATGTGATGAAAATAGCACTAAACTGGCACTGGTTGTGGATTTATCATCAAAGAAAAGAGAATAGGGGCAGAAAAAATCTTGGAGGTCATTGTGGTTATTCAGCATGTTGTAATGGCTTAAAGCACAGCAAAAGGGGGAGAAGAATCAGAAAAATAAAGCAAAGGTAAGGCACCCAGAGTATGGTAATTGGTAATGAGGGATGCAAAGGAAAAGGATCCCCGAGAGCGGGTGGCTGAGGGCTTATCATGGAAGGTACCTACTGTTAGGATAGAATGAAGAAGAAGAACCAATTTAGGAAAAAGAGGAGTGGCTTAAGAGGTGGGTGCACATTAGTAATAGCAGCAGCAGCAGTTGTAGTTGTAGTCATCCTCATAGTGGTAGTAATAGGAATCATGATAATGGCTGGCCCTTACTGAGATCTTATTCTGTGTCTGGCTTGACATGCAATAGGTCATTGAATTCTCAGAACAATTTTATGGATGAGAACAGGTTTTAGTCCCCCAGTGTTTGAAGTGAAGAAAACACAATTTAGAAACATTAAATAATTCATCCAGGGTCATTCAGCTAGCATGTTGCCTGAGCCAGTCCTGGGTCCCCAGTCTCTCTGACTCCAACAGCTCTCCTCCATCTTATTGCAGTCTTAGGAAAACCAAGGAGTTGAGTGTGTTCAAAATGTGCTATGTCAAATTCACAAGTGAAGCTGGGGGTTCTGGGAACAGAGGAAGACCGTCTTAATAGGGCTTCATGTGAAGACTCAGCAGAGAGATAGTGTTGGAAGCAGGAGGCAAAAAGTGGTGACTGTGTCTAAGGCCATGAAGGGGCTTAGCAAAAGGACTGCTTCTGGGAGAGATTTGTGAATAAAAGCGGGGAAAAAAACCTAAAATAACTTTCGGTTAGCATGGATTATTAACTGAATTGGTTTAGAATTTAGGTGAAAGGAGGCTTTAGTTAGTTGAAAGTGGTTAGGAGTGGTGTGTCAGGTGACAGAAAGGAAAGCATTTCCATGTGGATGTGGTGGGTGATGGATATCAGAGAAACAGGCAAGGGCAAACAGGATTCAGGGTTTGGTAGAGGAGCAACTTGGGCGCAAAACAGTGACCTTTCTGAAACAGCAGGGAACGTGAAGAATAATTATTATAGAGATTGAACTTTGCTCAGATGGATAGCAAAGTGGCTGGTAATCCTAGGCTGGTGGTTGCAGTGAATTAAGGAAAAATAGAGGTTATCTCTTGTTATGAAGCTAAAAACTTTTAAGTTGTAGACTCTCAGGGTTGAAGAGGTCTTTGGATTCCAACACTTTAGATTATCCCACTATATTGTAATGAATTATTTCATCATATACTTTGAAAAGATCTGCTCATTAATGAATGTGACTTTCATGTCCTTTGCTTTCTTGTCTTTCCTTTGTTTGCCAGGAGCCCTACTTGAAGGCAGGGACCCTCCTAATTGTTTCTGAGAACTATTGGGAGCCTAGCACCTAGGCTGTTATACCTGATACATAGCAAGGGCTCAAAAATAATTGTTGCATGAATGAATGAATTTAGTCTATCTTAGTCATCAGATGCTTACTTTCCCTTGGTTACTCCACTGTCTCCTTACATTTGTGTAAAGCTTTGCAATTTATAAAACGATTTAATTTTTTTTTTTTGCGGTACGCGGGCCTCTCACTGTTGTGGCCTCTCCCATTGCGAAGCACAGGCTCCGGACGCGCAGGCTCAGTGGCCATGGCTCACGGGCCCAGCTGCTCTGCGCATGTGGGATCTTCTCGGACTGGGGCACGAACCCGTGTCCCCTGCATCGGCAGGCGGATTCTCAACCACTGCGCCGCCAGGGAAGCCCTGGGCTGCTAATTTCTTCTTGACCATCATTGGTGAATCACCAGTTAACTCCCCAAATCTTATTTACATTATCAGTTTTTGCCTCATCCCTCACCAGATACTTTACAGAGAGATCTGTTAGTTAATACACATGACTTTCATGTCCCTTTCTGTCTTGTTTTTTCTTTGTTTGCCAGAAGAAACCCCAAATGTCTAGTGATGGGCAGAAAAGGAGAAGAATCAAGGATCTTAATATTCTGATGATGGTACCATATGCTCCATCCTTATAAAGGATACCTTAAAATGAAGTTTTCCCTTCAATACCACTTCATTAGACTTCTTCTCCACCTGCCCCGAACTCTTAATACTAAGAAATCTACCACGGAGGTGTACTGCTCCCATGTCAAAAACAAAAAACAAAAGTGATTTCGGAGTAGCCATGTGAAAATGTCCTCTTGAAGTGCTCTCAAGGCGATGTCTTTTTGCAGGTGACCCTTGTTCCATCTCTGCTGGTTCTGCTAAGAGGTCACTGAACTTGATTATTATTCTAGCTTATCACTATCAGCAGAATGAATAGAGTCCATTTTCACAGTCGTTGCTTTCAAAGCAAATTACTTGGGATGAACATCTTTGCAGGCTCAGAAAATAGATAAGTAGTCTCGGCAGGGGTAAAGGTGGGGATGGAGCGTATTGCACAGTTGGTTTAGCTTTCTCCTTCGGCAGAGCGACTTGTAAGGAAAAGTTTTGGAGTTAAGGAGAGAACCCAACAGAGGCATTTGCTGTCAAATCCCACTATAAAGTATGAGGGGCTGTTTGTGCTAATCAGCGTGACATTCCTCTTGATATTTGAGGCCCTAGCTTACAGATTTATAACATTTTGGAGTAAAACTATTTTAATGTAATGATTCCCCCCTGTATTGATGAGATGTCCATTGTTAAAGACCGTTGATGAAATTGCAGGGCTCTGCAGGTACTTCCAGAATGTGGTCCAAGAGATCTAGAGCCTGCTCCTTGTGTCTTTAGGATGTGCTGCCTCTCTGCCAAAGTCCTTATTTATTCAGAAAACCTTCACTGGGGACTGTTATATGCCAGACCTTATGCCAGGCAATGAGATATCAAGAAATGCGTGGATGGGGATCTCTGCCCGGGGAGCTGGGTGAGAGAACTAACGGTGGTTAAAAGGAATGTCAGTGCCATAAACAAAATGCTGCAGGACCACAAGCAAGGAAGATGAAAAGAAGAGGCATTGCTATATTTTGAGCATCTACTGTGAGCCAGGCATTGTGCTGTGGAGTGGGGGACTGAGGGGAAAACAGGAAAGTAGAGAATTGCGCCTTTGGTAGGTAGATGGGTTATGATAAAAATTTCATACCTGGAAGTGAACATGTTTAAAGAATGGCTGATCAGGGCATAGACTGTCAAGGGAGGAATGGTAGCAAAGGGATGGGAAGGAATCTGAAGAGTTTGGTCATCGTGGTGCCTGTAAGTAGGAACCACCCAAGTCTCAACCACAGAAGAAGTAGATCATTAGATTTGCCATGTCGAAACTCTGAGCGTAGCATGGAGGATGAGTTGGAGAGGGGAATCAGGAGAGTTAGAAAATCTGGTTAGGAGAAAATGACAGTTGCCAAAGAAAGTAATATTAAGAGCTGGACAGTTATGTTAGAGGAGAGAAGAGGCAAGTGGACAGTTGATTGAAGCAGTGGGAGTTGCTAGTCCTTGAGGAAGGCTGAGGGCAGTCTGCCTTCTCTGGCACCCATAACTCTGTGCATGTGATGACACAGCTGCTTATGAAAGATGAGGCTGGGGAAGGAGAAGGGAAGTTAATGAGTTACTATTTCCCCAGGGGGAGTAGGTACCTGCAGCCTTAGTTTCCATCTGTACAAGAAGAATGAGAACATCTCCAGTCAGATTGAATGAGAGAATTTATATGAAACTCCAGCACAATGCCCAGGACGTCACACACACACACACACACACACACACACACACACACACACACACACACACAACTCTATAGCCTATTGACATCTTTAAAATCCTGCCCCACATTTAATCATATTTTTAATGCTAGGAGCATAATTTTAAAAGTCCAATAACTCTGCGGTTAAAATAGAGAGGCAGCCAACAGAGAAAAGACTTTGAATAGAATTCTTTCCCAGAATTGTAGATGAGTGTTAAAGGCTGCTATGCGTTTGTAAGGAAATGGTAATGTACATCGTGTACATTTCTTTTGCCAACTATTGAGTAGTTTGGCTCTCTTCCTGTTTGTCCTAAATTTTTTATTAAGTACTTCTCTGAGTACCATGTAATGCCAGATGCTATACTGAGAGGATTAACTGCCATAACTGTGAAATACTTTCCCTGGTCTGTTAGTAGACCACCATTAACATTGAAAACATGGCTGGTCTGGTATGGGCAAGATTTAGGTTTATAATGTAGTCTAGGAAAATGTTGATATCCAGCACTTGTTGTTATTTGAAATGTTCTTATAATCGGAGCAACAAATCTATATCAAAACTTTACAGGTAAAAAAATCTGTCCTGAAAAGAGCTTGGACATCTTTTTCCAAACCAAGCAGATACCCCCTTCACAGAAGCCAGACTCTGGGAAGATCTCTAAGAGCTTGCAGCTTCATCAGAGCCTGTCGTTATCCAGGACAAAGTGACGATGATGATACCCTGAATACTCCTTCAGGTGCCTGAGCAAAGGCTATGGTGCCTCTAGGGCATTTTCTGTGGTTTCAGCTGTTGGAGGCTGAGTTCTCCTTCTGCAGGAGAAGTTGAAGCCTCACTTGGTAGCTGTCCAAGAGAGTTACCACCATGCGAGCAGACCTCAGTTAGCCAAACTTTCCGTTAGCAGCCTTGCTTCGCCACGCAGGAATGTTAATGCCTACCCTCTCTTCCCTTGGGACTTCTCTCTCAGCACCCCATATTGCCTGGGTATTCAGGATTTTGTCGAAATGAAAATTAGAGTAGTATAATGGCAAAAAATTCTTTAAGAGTCATAAAACCTGAATTCTAATGAGACTCATTAGCTGTGTGACCTTTGCAAGGCAAACTCCTCTGAGTCTCAGTTTTATTACCTCTACAATGTGGGTAATGATGCCAAGTACTCAAGGTTGTTGGGAAATTTAAATGAGATGACTGTATGTAGGAGCTCGTAGAAAAATCCTGGTACACGTAGTTGCTCAAGAAATGTCGATCCACAGAGACTTAAAAATTCTTATCAAAGGATTTGCATGTTAGAGAATCAAGGTGAAAATCCATTCCGAGTCTTCTGTGTGATGAATGTAGATTTCTTTGGAAAGAAGGCTAAATTCAGAGTTCATGCATCATTTGAGTTGGAGACTTCTAAATATTCATTCAGTTGTCCTTTGGGCCTCAAGAATTTTCACTTCGCAAAATGCCATGCTGGTGAGGCAAAAATGCCTTTTATGACAGCAAATTCAGTAGTGGAAATACCTTGCTGATTTTTGGCAATTTATCCATCAATAAATGTACTTGAAAATAACATGCACAAGAGTCATAGCAACTGCCATTTTTGAGAGGCTTTTCTGCTCCAGGCACCACGCTAAACAACTCTTTACATACTACTTGTCACTTGTTCCTCTCTGCAACACCGTGAGATGGGTTTTCCTCTCCCAGTTTCGCAGAGAAGGAACCTGAGGCTCAGAGCGGCTGAGTAAATTATTCAAAGGGATACAGGTAACAAAAGTAAGACTTGAACATCAGTGTGTGTGATCCTTTTCCACCTGTTGAGCCTCTGCCTCGTATCCACAGCTGTAGAGAGACATATCCGTAGGATAGGGGATGCTCAGCCTGGGATTTCAGCCTGTTAGGTTATAGATGCTAGCAGGGTCAGGGTAGCAGCTGAATGGAACCAGATGCTTATAAAGGGTTTGTGAAGGATGGCTGAATGGAAGACAGATTAGGTTGGCGATCACCCCCCAACACCTTCGTGGAGGCTGAGCATTTGCTCTGCCGAAGGGCCCTTAGTTGATTGAGGGGGGTGACAGGTATTGAGTCCTGCCGTCACTCTGCCCACTAGGCTGGGCACCTGCAGGGCTGTGGCTGCTGCTGGGAAAGGTGCTGGCACCGTATGGGCTGACAGCAGCCCAGGCCTCCTTTATTTCACAGCCAGGCCTGCCAGTACTCCTCAGCACAAAGAACCACAAGGGGTGGGAGGGAAGGATGTCAGAGAGGAAGCACAGACCCATTCCTTAGCAAGTGGAGTTCAAAGGAAGGTCATGATCAAACAAGATATTTGGAAAAGAAGAATCAAAGGCAATTAGGTGTCTTCAAAACCCCACTGAGTGAATATTGATCTACTTTTTGAAAGGCCCATGAAAAGCTAGGGAAAAAATTGCCCCGTACAGTAGAAACATGCTTAGATAGCCAATAAGTAGCCACCAGCATAAGAGAAAATGTAAATATTAATGAAGTGACAGGGCAAGGCATTTTAAAAAGGAGCTTTTTTTCTTTGAGTATCTTTTGTAGAGGGGAAAAAAGTCTTTCAACTTTAAAAGGATGTATTTTTTTTCTACTGTATACTGGAATTTTATAAAGCACTGCCTCCTGTCAGACTCCATGCAATGGACTTTATATTCTTTTGGAGAGAAGCATTTGAGAATCTATTAAGGCGGGTCAGGCCTAAGGTGTTATGAATTTATAATAACAAAGGAAGGAGAAAAAGACAGAGACAAACTGAGACAATAGAAGATGAGTTAAGACTGCCTTATTTTATGACATGATGAAATTATCAGGGGAAAAAAATGGAAGAGTGGTGAGCTGATGAAGCTGTGGTTTGGGGACTCAATGATTGTAAAGCCTGGACTTGTAAATGAAGAGATGCTTAAAGGAAAATGTGAATTCATGTTTTGTATTCTAACACTTACTCAAAATAATCTGCCTGTGAGTGATTTCTGACTCTTTAAAATCAATTCTTAAGACAACATTCTAGGTAATCCGCTAAGTGAATCTTTCTTTCTATGTCTATTTATTTCTCTGTATCTTTGAAAAGTACTTCTGTATCTTGACCATTGTTTTGGCTGCCACAGTACATATTTTTAACCGTAGGATTGTCCAGAAATCAGCTTGCACTGTAAATGCATGATTTCCGTATATTCATTGACTAAATGTAACATCCAAGATTTTGAGCTTCAGAAAAACATTGTTCAAACAAACATGTTAAATGACAACAATTATATGATCATTTAAGCCTGCTTTCTCCTTGGAGTTGTGAGATCAGATGGCATTGTAAACTCATAAAATTTTACAGCTGAAAGAGACCTTTTGGTTCTATACTGTAAGCATGACAAATGTGAGGTACTCTTAATTATCTTCATCAATATGACATGGCCATACTTCTACATATTTGCAAATTAAAATAGTAAGTGGTAAATGGCTGTTAGCCAGGGCTCACTGAGACATGCAGAAATCTACACTTGTTTCTGAGCTCTGTTCCTCGGGCATTTCCTGGTAGCAGTTCTTTTGCAAAACTTGTCACTAGGAGATGAGTGAAAACAGGCAAACCTACCTAAAGTATAAGTCCCTATGCGGGGAGTAAAAACCAAATTCTTCCTGCTAACAATGCTTGATTACTTTGAAAAAAGTGTAACAGATTAAGATATAACTCATATACCCAATACAGTTCACTCATTTAAAAAGCGTACATTTCAGTGTTTTTTTAGTATATTCACTATTGTACAACCATTGCCACAATCAATTTTAGAACATTTTCATTACCCCAAAAAAGAAACCCCAAATCTATTAGCAATCACTCCCCATTACCCTCCTCCTCCCAGCCTCTGACAACCACTAATCTACTTTATATCTCTGTAGATTTGCCTGTTCTAGATATTTTACATAAATGGAGTCATACAATGTGAGGTCTCTTGTAACTAGCTTCTTCCACTTAGCATGATGTTTTCAAGGTTCAAATGTGTTTTAACAGATATCAGTACTGCATTCATCTCCATGGCTGAATAATACTCCATTGTGTGGATAGAACACTTTTTATATGTACATTCATGAGTTGATTGACATTTGAGTTGTTTCTCGCTTTGCCTACTGTGAATAATACTGTTATGAACATCTGTATACAAGCTTTTGTGTGGACGTACGTTTTTGTTTCCTAGGAGTTTAGTTGCAGAGTCAAATGATAACTCCATGTTCAACACTGTTTTCCAAACTGGCTGCACCATTTAATACTCTTGCCAGCAATATAGGGTCCCATTCTCCATATCCTTGTCAACACTTAATATTATCTGTCTTTTGGATTATAGCCATCCTAGTGCATGTGAAGTGGGATCTCGTTGTGGTTTTGTTTGCATTTCCCCAGTGGCTAATATTGTTGAGCATATTTTATGTGTTTATTGACCATTGAATTACTTTTAAACTTTCAGAGCTCGGTGAAAGAATACCAAGGGTTCTCAAGAATACCTTTGTAGTTTGTTAAGACTTACTGAAAAAATGACCAGAAAGATTCAGAAAGAGAATCAGGGGAGTAAAATTCTGGTAGAGATGTAGAAGAGTGTTATTAGCACAGTGATAAGTCAGGAAGGATGGGCAAGGGCTACGTTCTTCTCCATAAGAATATGGGAAGCGTATCTGTAAGTATCTTCCTGCAAATACAGCCTGACAAACAGTGAAATTAACATTTAAGCTGTGTTGTTCTCATATTAGTAGCATCGGATAGAGAAGTGGTGACTGGCATTGATTTAGCTGCTTGTCAGAGTCAGGGGATGGTCGCTACACTTCCAGACACCATGTGTAGCTTCAAAGTAGAAGCAAGAGTTGGAGTGAGGGACTGTCCTAGTTGGATACATTTCAGTTTTATTTGTAAAGTAAGGGCTTTCCCCAGAACCCAAGATACTCTACTCACATCTCACTAGCCACAACTGTTTCACATGATCACATGAATTCTCTAGAAAATAAAAAAGCTATATGAGGATTTAACATTTTTAGTTGGTACTAAGACATGATATGAAATATAAGGCATTTGAGACCTTTATTAAGACAATACTTCTTTCTTTTTTTAAAGCTTTATTGAGGCGTATAATTGACACAATAAGATACATGTATTTAAAGTGTATAATTTGTTAAGTTCTGACATATATCTGTATGCACTCATGAAACCATCACCACAATCAAGATAATAAACTATCTGTCATCCCTTTGTTTTCTTCGTCAGTCTAGTTAGGGATTTTTCAATTTTACTCATGTTCTTAACAAACCAGTTTTGATTTTCTTATCTCTATTTCTTTCTTTTTTCTGCTTTATTAATTTCTGCCCTTTTAAAATTTATTTTATTATTTCCCTTCTTCTGCTGACTTTGGGTATTATTTGCTATTATTTTCTCTAGTTTATTATGATGAAACCTGAGGTCATTGATTTAAGACCTTTCTTGTTTGCTGATATAGGTGTTCAGTGTTAGAGTTCCCTCTCAGTTATATTTTAGATGCATCCCACAAATTTTGATATATGTTTTTATTTTCATCCAGTTAAAACTACTTTTTAAATTTCTTTTTTGATTTCTTTTTTAACCAAAAGTTATTTAGAAGTATGTTATTTAGTTTCCAAATATTTGAAGGAATTTTCAGTTATCTTTCTGTTATTGCTTTCTCATCGAATTATGTCTTGGTCAGAAAATAACCTTTGTATCATTTAAATACCTTTAACTTCATTCAGACTTTTTTATGGCCCATATATAGCCAATCTTGGTACATATTTTGTCTGCAGTTGAGTGTATGTATTCTGCTATCGTTGTGTGGGGTATTCTATAAATATCAATTAGGTCAAGTTGGTTGATAGTGTTATTCATGTCTTCTGTAGCATTACCAATTTTCTGTCTACCTGTTCTATCAGTTATTAAGAGGGGAATGTTGAACTCTATGACTGTAATTGTGGATTAAGAACAATAGTGTTCTTAAGGTAGAGATAATATTCATTTATTCATTACTTCATAGTGCCAACTTCTGGGAATGTAAGGACGAATAAGGAAAATGTGGCTCCTAATAATCATGGAACATATAGTGAAGCAGAGTGCATCATTCCTTAAAATAGCTCTGATTCGCCCTTTTTTTTTTAAATTTCCACTGGACCTTCCTACCTAGCCTGGTCACCCTCCATGCAAAATATATACATGCAAGTGTATTTTTTTCTTTATTCCTTCTTCTCTCTGAGCCATTCTTCTTACTATTGTTTGGCTAATCTTCTAAGGACAGTTTTTAATTGTATTCCTCCATCCTTCTCGATCCAGGCTCTAGCACAGTGACTCACGGAGTTGCCATGCATACTTGTCATTCACGCTTTGCATCTGATAAAAGAACTCTTTATTTGGCCTCCTTGTCTTCTTAGAGTTTCTTTTGAGATAATCCCTAAACTAACCATGCTCTGTTAATCCTTATTCTCTACCACTTCTTGATATAAATGATTTTTTTCTGTTCCCTCCAGGCACAAATCATCTCTGCATATCCTGACCTCTTCATTAGGTGTGGATTACATGAGGTTATACATCTTTTCAACTAATAGGACACCCGTAAGTAGTTAATATTTTAAATGACAGATTTCATTTATTATTCCACTTTCTGTCTCTTCATGGCCAACATTGGTACTTTGTTTGGTTATACACATAGTAGGAAACCAACATTTTGTTGAATTTAATTGAAGTACTATTCTTTCCTATTTTAAATCATTTGCCTCCATTTTGCTTTGAAAAATTATTATGAAAAGAATAAACACATAATATTTATATTTCAGTAAGTGCATACCTCTTAAAAAGTTAAGAAAGCACACCACTTTGCAGTTATAATGTCATAACTCACCAGGGGAAAAATACTTCTTAAAGGAAGGCAGGAAGCAACTTATCCAAAGTTTTAAAGTATTTAGTCTTCAGTTGTAAATACTGTCTCAGAAGATTGAAAATGGCATCTTTTTTTTTTTTTTTTTTGCGGTACGCGGGCCTCCTACTGTTGTGGCCTCTCTCGTTGTGGAGCACAGGCTCTGGACGCGCAGGCTCAGCGGCCATGTCTCACGGGCCCAGCCGCTCTGCGGCATGTGGGATCTTCCCGGACCGGGGCACGAACCCGTGTCCCCTGAATCGGCAGGCGGACTCTCAACCACTGTGCCACCAGGGAAGCCCCCATGACATCTATTTTTAATCTTTGAAATCTTCTTTCTTTTCAGCCAGGATCAATTTTTATATAGTCCCAACACACTTTAAGGAAACAATGCACTATACCCTAGACTTCTTTGAACGTTTACACCATCGCTTATATCAGCAGGAGGTTTCTTGGAATTCAACAGTAATTTTTATGACCGTACACGCTTTATACAGTGTTGCACACTTTTTTCTTATTCTGAATTAGTTTTTCAAAAGAAGGGGATAAGCGCACTCCTCATGTAATAAAAAGTGAACAACACCTTCTGGCCTTACTCAGTTGTAGGGAATGGGTGTTCATGAAGATATGAAAGAAAGGAAAGAGCAGTTTTTACCGTAGTGTGAGGACATATATATATTAAAAATAACAGCAGCAACAACAAAAACTATTGGATTTGTAGCAACTTCTTGAAGAATAGGAGAAAAAGCTTAGTGATTTGGGGTTTGTCAAAGATTTTTAACAAGACACAAAAAGCAAAAAAACTATAAAGGAAAAAATTGTTTTTGCTCTTTTAGAAGCACAGTTAAAAAAACCGAAAATGCAGGATGCAGACTGGGATAAAATACTTCCCAAACAGATAGCAAACAAAGGACTGTATCTAGACTATGTAAAGAACTTATGTAATTCAATAAGAAGAAAAGTAACCCAATGGAAATGGGGTACAGATTTAAACAGATGTTCCACCAAAGAACATACACAAATGGAAGATAAGCACATGAAAAGATGCTCAACATCATTTTCATTGCGGAAATGTGCATTTAAACCACACGGAGATAGGCACATCCCCTAGAAAACTTAAATTAAAAAAACCTGAAAATACCAAGTGCTTTTGCGTATATGGAACAACTGGGTCTCATATATAACTGGTGGGAATGCAAAATGGTACTGCTGCTTTGGAAAACAGTTTAATAGTTTCCTAAGAAATTAAACATACATTCCTTAACCTATGGCCCAGCCACTGTATTTCTAGGTGTTTACCCAAGAATAAAGAAAGCAGCGTATGTCCACACAAAAGAACTATACATGACTGTTCCCTGGAGCTTTATTTGTAATAGCCCCAAAACGGAAACAACAAAGATGCCTGGCAACAGATAAATGGATAAACAAATTGTGATATATCCATACAATGGAAAACTACTTGACAGTAAAACAGCCGATGCATGTAGCATCATGGATGAATCTCAAAATGGTTATGCTGAGTGAAGGAAGCCAGACGGAAAATGAGTACATACTATATGTACTCATTTTCATGTATGTAAAATCCCAGAAAGTACAAGTTAACTTTCTAGCAGTGTATAGTTCATGTCAGTGGTGTCTGGGTTGGAAGAGGGTGATTGGAGAGGCATAGGAGAAAGAGATTAGAGAGCGATATAAGGAAACTATTGGGTCTGATGGATTTATTCATCATCCTCATTGTGGAGATTCTGTAGGTGAGAACATATGTCAAAAGTTATCAAACCATACCCTTGAAATATATGCTGTTTAATGTATGTCGATTATAACTCAACAGATCTTTAAAAAAAAGAAAATAATATAAATAAGGTTGATAGAAAAGAGCAGTTTGCAGAGCATTTGTCTTGGGAAACTTATCTCAAACTTAACCTGGTACATTTGCTCTTAAGGGCTCTTGCAAAACTTGTGATATTTCTCTAGGTCTCCAGCTGCCTACCGCCAAGCTGCAACACCTTAAAGGTGTTTCTGTTTCTCAGAAACCAGTATGTTATTTTTAAGCAGAATTTGGATTTTCAAGTTGGCTTGACTTTTTTTTTTTTAAAGTGGTATGGCTTTTTTACTTTTCAAAGCTGTAATGGCAGCTGTCCAGCCCAGAGGCAAGGATGTCTGGTGGTCCAGTGACAGTTCTGTCATAGCCTTCTGAGGAGTGGGCAAAATGTCCTAACACTGACTTCTGTGAGCAACACTTGTGTTATACATTGATAGTTGTGTTATACATTGATGATACTTCAGGGGGCCTGCTAGGATTGTAGAGATGTAGCTGTGAAGGAATGCACATCATTTTAATGTTTTGAGGATTGATAAGCAAATAAAAGTTGAAGACATATCAGATATCATCTGCAAATTGGATCTGATAACCTCTACCCCTTCCCTAGCCTCCAGCTTAATTCTGAAAGATGTTTTGAGGCTTTCCAAAACATCTCCCTCTATATTTAGAATGACATCAGTACAAGAACATCTGTATGTCTTCCCATTTTAGCAGCAGTATCATACTTTTTAAAAACAAAAAAGATGCAAAACACATTGAAAAGAAAAAGGCGTCAATGGAGGTGATTGTTATATTTATGTGCTATTTACCTGCCTCCTAAAGTACCTTAATACAATATTTTGTGTGAAGGAGAACATTAGAATTTAACTTGAAACATAATACACTTTTAAGCCAAGCGTTTTGACCTAGAATAAAATTTATATATTTGTTGTTGAGTTACAATTATGGTTTCTTCATCTAAAACTTAACTGTCTTTCTTCCTTGACAACGTCTATTTATGTTAATGGAAGTACATGGGGAAATGTACTTATAGCTCCATCAAACTCCATCATGGTGTTTGGCTGTGTAGGTTTGCTTAGGGTATTAAAGGACATTTCATCACTTGATTGCTAGTCAAATGACAAGAGGCTATTAAAATACTTTAAGGCATTGTAAGGACATAGATATTCTACCTTTATTTGATGATCTTCACTGTACTTAACTAAGATGTATTTCTGAGGCAATGGATTTACTGGTTAGAAAGACTATTGAAAAATATGGAGCAGTAGAAGCCAGCTGACAAATGTTTATCTTTATGCCCACTGTGTACTCAGCATTTTGGAATACTTCCGAATCTTCAAGAAACACACTGTGTTGAGATGCTTAGAAACCTTTTAAACTTCAACTATCTTTTCTTTTATTCATGAAAGATGTGTCAAGGTCCTTGTGGGCTTTAAAAAATTAAAACCTAAACAACTCCAAAGGATTTCTACAAATGCAAATGCTGTTAAGAGGAAGACTGTAGCTGTTTGTGTCAGGATTAAGTAACTACAACTGTGTTTTTAATTAGAAGTGTCTTCAGATCATATCAACACTGCCACATCCTGGAGCCATCAGCCCAAGTTTTCAGATGCTAGTTGACACTGAATTCCCACGTGGTATTCTATGAGGGTTTACCAAGTTACCAGTAGCCAATGTCAATCAGTGCAAGGAACACATTTCTAGCAATAGGATTTTGCTCATAAGTGTTAAGTGTAAGATAAAGTTCTTCCTTTTCTGGAACTGTGAAGAGTGTGAGTGTTATAAGTCAAAGGATAATAGGGCCTCTTGTCTTTCTGTGCCTCTTTTTCTTCATGGGTTAAATGAGGTTCTGCAACCGAGTATCTGCAATTCGTGAGTTAAAGTGACTCTGACGAGTGCCCCATCCAGAGTAAGCATTCAATAGTTGTTAGTTATTCTCACTTAAAAACATTTTACTACAGCTAGGGAAGCTTAAATGATGAATTTTTTCAATATATTTTGTTCCGTTGTATTGAAGTAAAATCTCTTAGTGTAAATTAATGCTTCTCGAGGTTGTTTTGAGAAGCATTCATTCTGCTGGATCACTTAATATGTTTAATGTAAAGACAAGGGGATTCTACAATTAAATAAGGTTGGGAAACAAACCAGTGATTAAGTACTCTAAAGTTAATGTGGTTTTATTGCTTAAAGACTTCTCATAATATGCATTATGACTATACAAAAGGGTTATTATGGAGAACTTACATGTTAAGAGCAAACTCTTTCCGATACCATTTGTCTTTCCTGATATCTTAATAAAGTAAAAATCACCTTTTGTTTAGCAGACAAGGTAAAATTCCCCAAAACACTATATCTCTTATGATACAAAAATGTTTCTCTAACCATATGACACAGAGGAAGCCGTTAATGTGGGTGACTGAATTATTTTAAGACTGTATATGTTCATCCGTGGGCTTATGGCAGAACTGGAATTTTTAGTGTTGGGGGTGGACTTTTATAGTAGTCAGAGTGCTTTGGGTGGCAAGTAACAGGAAAAAAAAATTTAAATGACAGCTGCAAGAATATTTGTTGTCTCATTCTATAAGAAATCTAGAGATAGATTCCCAAGTTGGTTGATTCAGCAGTTTAGTGACTTGTCGTGGACCCAGATTTTTTTCCATTTTCCTGTCCTCTTATGTGGGCTGCCAAATTCAAAGCAGTTCAAAGCGTCACAACCACAAAACAGTGACCAGTTAGAAAATTGGAACATCCAGTTTTTTTCCTTTATTCAGAATGGGAATATATTTCTGGAAGCCCCCAAACAGATGTTGCTTTATATTTCACTGGTCAACATTACATCACAAGTCCACGCCTGAAGCAATTTTTTGCAAGGAAAATAAAACCACTCTGCCTGGATTAGAGTAATGAAGATTTCCCCCTGCAGCTAGGGAGTAATCCAGCATCCTTGAAGGATGTTTCCACCTGGTGGAGGGTAAACAAATTGGGATTTTCTTAGCAAGAAAGAAAGGGAGAAATGGCTGTTAAATTTGCCAACCAATGGTGTCTGTCACACGTTGCATAGGACTCAGATTCTTGTTAACCCATATAACATTGTGGGTGCTATTTTCAGATCAAATACAATTAAAATAGTCACATATAAGAAAAATATATATAGGACTTCCCTGGTGGCGCAGTGGTTAAGAATGTGCCTGCCAATGCAGGGGACACGGGTTCAAGCCCTGGTCCGGGAAGATCCCACATGCCATGGAGTAACTAAGCCCGTGCACCACAACTACTGAGCCTGCGCTCTAGAGCCCACGAGCCACAACTGCTGAAGCCCATGTGCCTGAGCCTGTGCTCCACAACAATAGAAGCCACCGCAATGAGAAGCCCCTGCACCACAACGAAGAGTAGCCCCCGCTTACCGCAACTAGAGAAAGCCCACACACAGCAACGAACACCCAATGCAGACAAAAATAAATAAATAAAATAAATAAATTTATATATAAAATACATATATAAAACTGGACTCTGTTACATTTGGAGAGGCAAGAAGCAAGTTCAAAACTCAGCCTTATTTTATATCTTAAGCTGAAGAACATGTTAAGTTTTGTTACTTCTAGCAAGTTTGACTTGGTTTTGGTTTGTGACCACTAACAAATATAATTGAGTTTGCATTTTTATAGCTAAGTTTTTAAGAATAGTAAATTTTGCATTTCACACCCAAACAGTCAGTACTCAAAACGAAGCAACTATGATCATGTACCACATATGTAAAACTTAGAAATAAATAACCAAATACTTTTTCTAAGTATTTGGTACTGGAGGCTAGCCAGATTGAATTGACCAATCTTTTCCTACCTGCTCTAGAAATTACCCAGGTTTTAGACAAAATCTAGACTTTTTTTTTTTCATTCTGAGGATCAACTTTCCTATTATGTATAAACTTCAAAGTTAAAACTCATCACACGTATTTAATGAAATATGTCAGACAGCAAACTGTATTTCTAAAAGTGTCAACTGCTTATTTTGTACACCAGAGTGATTTCTCTTTTTCTGTAGCCAGATTCTTCATGCTTCCCATCTGGGAGGTGGGCGCTAATGGGTGCTAATGCTCACTGCTTTGTGAATTAGGCATTGCTGGTTGTACCATTGACAGGGTCAAAATGATGCTGATAAAAAACATTCTTGACAACTTCTGTTGATAGTGTTGTCCCCTCCAAGATGGGTGATTAGAACAACTGAGTAATCATAGAATTTCCTTTGGATGCAAATGTCCCTTCTGGCAAAGTAATCTTTCAGGCTTGTAAAGTCCGTCATCATATGAGATAGTTGTAAAGGAAGATATTTTTAAAATAAAATATAGGGAGTAAAGGATTTTTTTTTTCTTTTCCAACTACTACACTTTATCTTATTATGTTCAAATGATGTTGAAAATAGTGCAAACAGATTGTATATACCTTTGCAATTTTCCAGGGAATTTTTACATTTAAAAAAGTCACCCTCAACACATCTCTGTAGAATCAGGCAGTTGTTTTAACAAATTGATGGATTGGAAAACTCAGGCATGAAAATGGAAACTGGCTTGCCTGTACTCTCATAGGCATTGCAGAGTTTGGTTTAATTTATATTTTTATATTTTATGTTGTCCTTTATAGTAAGAAACACAGAGATTTTATTATTGTATTTGTTTCCATTTTCTAGCTGGAAAAGCTGAATTGGGGAGTTTTGCATAACACATTCATGTTTGTATAGCAAGTAAATAGAACTACAGGAGCTCTGAGAGACCAGCAGGTATGCAAGATTTAAGAGCTCTGAAGTTAGCTGCGCCTCAGTTCAGAAGCCAGCCCTGCTGCTGAATGTATGTATGACCTGAGGCAAAGAACTTAACCTCTGCGTTTCAGTTTTCTTACCTTTAAAATGGGAGCAAGTTCATATTTACCCTGTAGACGGTTGTGAGGATTTAATGAGAACATGCCTAAGAAGTGCTTAGCATCCTGCCTGGCTGGCCCATGGAAGTATCTATAAACGCTAGTACCGCTAAAGTTTCCAGTGATACCATTGCTTTCAAAATTCTTAGAAAGAATGTTCTTGAAATCAGAATTGTCTTAGTAGCTTGTACTCTGACTTCAGTATTGAGTGGATGGAGTTTCCCACAGATGTGGAGATGGTGGTGTGTGCATCAGTCTTGAATTTTGCTATTTAATAGGCTGTTTGAAAATTCACTTCGATCCTTTAACACGTATCTCCCTTGGCATGTGTCACAGGGCACTGCCAAAACCCGTCAGTCAGAGATATCTAGGTATGTTTTAAACACATCAATACACACACACGCTATTTCAAGGCACCGTGTTATGGGAGAGGAGATGGTAGGATAAAGAAATGTTATGATTTACATTGTCAGTATGCCTGAGTTTGCACGCACACAATTGTACCAGCAGTTCTGACCTTGTGACTCCACACAGCTGAACTCCAGCTAGCAAACCTGCATTTGCATTTGTATTCTCACCAGGAAAGTTTTGGAAATGTTCTTTCTGTTTCTGCCTGTAAAAATCTAGCCCGTACATTTCCCCTGCGGTTAAGGACATAGATTTGTTAGTGTTGTCAGAGCCTGACGTATCCTTCTACTGTTTTTATTTCAGAATTTTACTTGTATTTGACTCCTGGGTGAGCAGAAAGTATTCCTTCCTCTTAGAGACAAAAAGATCACCTTTGTTATTTCCTAAAGTTAGTATTGTGAGATTAAAAAAATACAGATTCAAAGACCTCTATAGCTCAAAGAAGCTTTGGAGACCATTGAATAAAATGTTTTAGAGATGGGGAAACTGAGGCTCAGAGAGGGGAAGGGAATTTTTCAACTGGGCAGCCAGCCTGGAACCCAAGTGTCCTGACTTCTTTAAAATTAATTTTTATCAGAGTATAGTTGATTTACAATGTTGTGTTAGTTTCTGCTGTACAGCAAAGTGAGTCAGTTATACATATATCCACTCTTTTTTAGATTCTATTCCCACACAGGTCATTACAGAGTATTGAGTAGAGTTCCCTGTGCTATACAGTAGGTTCTTATTAGTTATCTATTTTATATATAGTAGTGTGTATATGTCAATCCCAATCTCCCAATTTATCCCTCCTCCGCCTTACCCCATGGGAACCATATTTTTTTTTTTTCATCTGTGACTCTATTTCTGTTTTGTCAATAGGTTCATTTGTACCATTTTTTAGATTTCACATATAAGCGATATCATATGATATCAGTATTTGTCTTTGTCTGACTTCACTGATTTTCAACCTACACAATTTCCATAAATGACATTTCTACCTGTAATCAATACCAGTTAAAAAAATTAAGAATTAAAGTGTTCATCAGCCAACCACTTATTTAATAAATAGGGAACTGAAGGCTCAGAGCATTTCAACAAAATCCTATGGGATAATTCGTGGCAGAACTGAGAGTAGAATTCAGATTTCTCAGCTCTCGATTCAGCACTCTCTCCAATGACATGATGTAAACGTGCCCATTAAGGGAATTCACTCTCATTAATCCTTTTTGGATGTTGTTATTGCCCTGTTCTTCTTGGCTTCTTCCTTTTGTATCTCTGATATAAGCCGTCTTGCAAACAGCTTAACACTTCTGTTATGACCCAGGTGACACCTAAAGATGATGAATCCTTTACCAAGGTGATTCATAGCTCTCCCGTGCGGGATGCGGGAGCTTGAGAGACTCTGCTTCCGTTTACTTTCAAGCCACTTGTTTGTCCTTCTGTGTGTCTAGAAGAGTCAACAGTAATCACTCCGCTGATGTATGATCTGATTAGTGGTGCCGGGGCTTCTGCTCTCCGCAGGAACAATAAATCCCACACAAGGCCTGCCCCATTCTCTGCCATGATGCCTGGGAGCCTTCCAATTTAACCTTTGGCAGTAAATTTGGGTCATCATCAAGCTTTCAACTTCTATAGAAACTGTTGTGTACCATTACTTAAGGGCTTTTCTTAAGAGAGATTACTTAGAAGTTCTGCAGTTTTACAATACGCCTAAGTCCAAATAAGGATGCTCAGGTTGAAAGATTCTGAGATCTATGAAGGGTTGTTTTTTTAAAATCCTGCTTCATCCCACTCTCCCTTCTCTGTACTCTTTATACCGTTAGAGTTGGTGTAGTTCTTTCTGGCATCTAGTTAGGTATTAACTCTAAAGATAGGCAGACTTGAGTTCACAGTTCTAGTCTGTCACGTATTGTGATCTTGAGCAAATAACTTAAAACTTTGTGAGCCTCAGTTTCTTAATCTGTATAGTGGGCTTGGTAATAGCACTTCTTGTATAAGGGCTTGTGATAATTAAATGAAATAATGCATGTAAAGAACTTAACAGAATGCCTGATATATAATAAATGATCGATAAATAAGTTGATGATGACGATGATGATGACAGTGGTCATGACATGTTTCAAAGGGTACAGGCTTTCATTTATAAGATGAATATGTTCTGGAGACCTAATGTGCAGCGTGGGGACTATTGTGAATAGTAATGTGTACTTGGAATTTGCTAAGACAGTAAATCGCAAATGTTCTCACCACATACACGTACACACAAGAGTAATTGTGTGAAGTGATAGATATGTTGATTAACTTGATGGTGGTAATCATTTCACAGTGTATATCTTTATCAAAATATCACATTGTAGGCCTTTAAGTATATACATTTTTTATTTGTCAGTCATAGCTCAGTAGAGCTGGAAAAAATAGTCATGACATTTTGTATAAGTACTTTCTCTGTAACCTTCATTGCAGTAAGAATAATGTTGTATGCTTTTTCCTCCACTTTCTCCTCCCCATAGCATTTAGCATAAATGCATGTCATGAGGGAAAGAGTATGTGCTTAGTTAATAAACATGAATTGATACCCACAGAGTCTAAAGTGACATACTCTTTGTCCTTGAGATATATGCTCACTTAACATCCATCAAATAGTTAATAATTGCTCATGAACTAGATGTTGTACTAGGGGCTGAGAATACAGAGACAAAGGATAAATTCCCTACCTTCAACAAGTTCCCAGCCTAGTAGAGCTGAATGGATATTAATGCAATATGATATTTGTTGCAATATAAGCAAGCATCAAAAATCAGGTGTTACAAGGACTTCCCTGGTGGTCCACTGGGTAAGACTCTGCAGTCCCAATTCAGGGGGCCCGGGTTCGATCCCTGGTCAGGGAACTAGATCCCACATGCATGCCTCAGGGAAGATCTTGCGTGTCACAACTAAGACCTGGCACAGCCCAAATAAATAAATATTTTTTTAAAAAATCAGGTGTTACAGAAGTCCAGAGAAGTGAGTGGGGAGAGGGGAAGGGCAGTTGATAGGTGGAGAGAAACTACTTGAAAACATAACAGATTATCGAGTTAGGAGGTGCAGTATTGTGTCTAGACATGATCAAAGTAAAAAATGATAGTGATAACACGATGCATACATTCTTGTGCTCTTGCAGGTATGTTATGAAAAGAATGCTTATTTTTCATACTTTGAACTTTGTACAGCCAGTAATCTTGCATATTAAATACCAACTCTGGTGTTTAACAGCATAAACAGCCACTCTCCAAAAGGTAAAGTTGAATATGTTATTTTCACTGTAAGTAGGTTCAGAGGACTTTAGCTATATTACTTTTAAAAAAGAAAAGATCAAGTGGTGATGAGCCTTTCATAATCAGTGATCGATCCATCTCAAATATCGACCTCAAATAACACTATAAAGTTTCAAACCAATTATTCCAAACATGACTACATGGAAGATCCAGGAATGCAAAACAAGTTGGGTGAATGAGGGTATTTTTCTGTGCTTCAGTTTCACCATCTACTAGCAGAGTCTGAAATGCCATACCAACGGTCCTGATTAAATAACATAAACTAGTACACACACTTGGAAAAGTATAAAGAATTCTGGTTTTCGTCATCATTGTTATTTTTGCCTAAAAATTTGTTGCAGAGAGAGAGGGCTCACTTCTGCCTTATCTTGCGTTTCTGGAGAGTGAAATTTCCAGCAATATTGCATTTATATCCATTTCTTTATTGCATATCTTAGTGGCGGCTGTTTAGGTTACAAGTAACAGATACTGATCCCAACTAATTTAATCCAAAAAAAGTAATTTATTGGAAAAATACAGGGTTATTTCATAAAATTTTAAAGCAGGAAGCTCAGCTAGGCCTTGGAAGGGACTGGAAGGAGGGTCTGGAGCTCTCTGTGTGTCTGCTTTCTGCATCAATCATTCTACAGCAAAAAGAGGCTCCCCCCAATGGTGTCCTTAGCTCCCAGACAGTATTAGCTCAAACCATTCAGAGATTCTAAATTCTCAGATGAGAGAAGCTGATTGATAGACCTTGGGTCACATGTCTACCCCTTGTCCAATCAGAACCAGAGAATTGGGTTGATTTGGCACAAACTAGACTAGAGAGGGGCGTGTGTGCACTAGCATGCAGCTTCAGAGAGGGTCAGGCAGATTACCCAGATGTTATCTTCTCTAGAGGAAAACATTCCAGGAACCCAGGGTAGTTAGAAAAGGATGCTGTCATGCACAGGATGGAAGGAAAGTGCTTGGGCATTCAAGCTTAGTGATACATGTAGGATGGGGAGGGATTTATAAGGCAAGCTTCAGGCACTAGCAGCTGATTCCACCTTCCCTGCAGCCTTCTGTCAGGGAGTGTTCATTAGAAGGACTCACTGGTTCAGGTTCTTCCCCTCAGAAGCGACTGTCAAGTGAGCTCTCTCATTCAGAACCCTACCAGGCATGCTGGCTGTAGATCTCCCTGAAGCCCTTGGTGGGGAAGCCACATTCTTCCTTTCTCTGCCATCTGAGATCTCCTGATGGGCAGCCTCAACAGGAAAAGTCGTGGTTTCCCTTTTATTTCATTGAGACAGCACTGTTCAAGAAGCCACACAAGCCATGTGAATCTCACAGCTGACATTGGGGATGTAAATGCTGGGAGAATGGCGTAACACGTATGCCTCTCTCCTTCACACATGGATCGCTTCCTGAGAAGTGTGCACAGAAATCAAGCTTGTATTATTCCAGTCGTATTTTCTCTCTGCCTTGCAAAGTCATTTTTCAGGCACTTCTGCCTTTCTGATTAATCTTCTGCTAGCAATAGCGCTTCATGCTTTACTATCTCAAGTTCTCTGTTCCTTGGTCTTTCTTTTGAGTAGAAAAATGATTTATGAACACACCTGCCTTTCCAACTTTACTACTACGTTATTCCATTTCAGTGTATCTGAGCATGTTAAAGACTCCAGCTAGCTAATACTACCTCTCTCTCTTCACCAAGGTCCCTTTACCCCATCCCAGAACTTCCCTTGCCTTCTCTGTGCACAATCAGGCTCTTGAATCAAAGTGTCTACGTTCCTTTACTTATTAGCTGTGTGACTCCAGCTACTCAACTTCTCTGTGCTTCAGTTTTTGCCTCTGTAAAGGGCGGGCGGATAATAATAGCCGGGATTCTTGTAAGGATTGAAGGAGATTTGTGTATGTGAACCTCTTAGAACACTGCCAGGCATATGTTAAATTCGCAGTAAATGCTTGCTCTTATAGTTATTGCCTAGCTCTGTTAATGGTTAATGACATTTTTATTTACCAGGCTTCCAGGTGCGATAGTGATTTCTGATGCCCTCCTCTGCCATCTCTCTCAATCAGTTATTCATTAGAATATTTGTTATAATAATGATAGTAATCGTACCGGCATTCAGTGAATGGGAAGCATTTATTCTATGCTAGGCTTTCATTTATACCAAGTGCTTTACACCATTAGCTTGTTTAATCCTCTCAGTAACACGATCTTCATTTTAAAGATGAGGAAAGTGACGCTCAGAGAGATGAGATGACTGGTGTCACGTTACACAGTTAGTGGGTGGCTGAGCCCCAGTTTATCTTCAGGTTCATCTGACGCCAAAGCTTATGCTGCTAACAGCTGTGAAACTCTGTAAGCAAATTCAGTCCATTGTGTCTCTGAAATAGCTCTGGAATAGTTCCCTCCTCTCCATCCCCATTCCTGCAGATCTCTCTTGTGATCCTAAGGCAATTTTCTCTCTGGTCCTGTGCCCCCAGCTTCTCCCTACTCAACCCATCCACTCTCCTCCTCTCAAAGTTACTTTTCTAAAACTTTCAGTAGATGACAAACTTTCAGTGGTTCTCCATTTATGAAACATATCTGTCCTTCACAACAAATCTTCCCAATTCCACCCTTGTCGTCCAGTCTTAAGACCTTGATTCTCTCCTTCATTTCTGTACCTTTGCACAGACTCTTGAGTCTATCTTAATCAGCCTCCACTCTCCTCATCTAGTTACCTTGCTGATCCTCTCAGACCCTATTCAGACGCCTGTCTTTTCTCTTTCCCAACTCCTCTAATCACAGAACGACTGGTTTCTTTATGATACAGTCTCATAACACTGTATTCATACATTGGTTCATTAATTCTCCTTGTGTATTATCTATTCTTTTTTTATATCTGTCTCCACCGCTAAGCTGTCGGTTCCTGAAAGGCAAGGAACTTATCTTAGGCATCTTGTGTTCCTAGCTGAGTACCTGGCCCATTAGATGCAGAAAGAAGCTAGTAAATGAGCTCACCTACCTAGAGACTGTTTAAATAAATTCCCAAAGTAGATATTTTTTGGTGTTAATTTCTTAAAATGAGAATGATTCCTTTCTCATATGTAATTTTTGGAAGTTTGGGCATTTTTGGTCATATGTTTCCTTAAAAATGAGACTTACTCTAGTACGCTAAGACCTAGTTTTCTAGAAAGAAGTTTAGGGCTCCACAGGAAAGCGTTACCATTCTCTGGAGAGGTAGGGTTCTTTGAGTTTTTGCTGCATAGAAGATTCAGAAGGTGGTAATTAAAGTGATTAGCAAGAGAATATGGATGTTTAAGGAATCAGCCTTCCAGTTATTCATTAGAGGTCTGTACCTCCTGGGTAGGTGAATTGTTCATTTAAACACATTTCTTTAAACCTTGGATCTTATTTTCAAAGGATGAATCAAGTCAGAAAGGCCTTCTAAATGGTGGGTGGCTGGAGGAAGGAGTACTGGAAAGGTAGTCAGGAACCTGCTTTCTCGCTCAGGGATCTTGTAGCATCAAATGCATTGCCTGTCACTCATAGCCTCTGGTGAGGAAAACTGCACCACAGACCCTACTTCAGGGCCAGCTTGGTGTGAACTGCTTGACTCTGTTCCTCACTCCCCTGCCAAATCTCATGGCCAGTGCACAGAGAGTGGTCACCTGAACCATTCCACAGACTGGTTGGACCTGGCACGTGAAGAGGACTGGGGCCAAACGACTTTTTCTCTCACAAATGTGAGCTACGAAATACTGAGAGAAGAAGGTAGTCATCCAAGTGGGAGCAAATGTTGAGAGTTTTTGATATAGAACAGCATATTTTAGGGACAACCGACATCAGAATCAGTTGGAATTCATATTAAAATGCACATTCTTGGGCCCCATCTCCTGATTTCGGATTCATGGATGACACAGATGGAAAGGCATGTTTAAGAAACACTCCCTCTTACTCACATTAAGATCTCCTAATCATGGCTATGTAGTGAAGGCTCAGAAAACCACGATGAGCCATGGGCAAGCTAAAGCTATCAGAGAACAAGCGCCGTGAATGAGTGGAAGCTCTGTGGAGACAGACAAACCTCCAACACAATTGACTGGCGTAGGTTCTTTGGATTCGGGAAACCTGGTGTGGCCAAGCTTAAAAAGACAAGTGATTTGTTGGAGGGATGTAAAAGTTCACAAAATAGAAGGATGGAGAACCAGGCTCGAAAGAGGAAAGGACACAGGGAAACTGTGGAGTAGCCATGGGATAGCAAGAACTAATGGTCTTACCAAGGCTGTGTTCGCCGTGGGTAGGAATGAGCCCCAACCTATGGTTTCCCATCTTTGCATCACTCAGGTCAAGATGTATCATCTGGGGTGGTGTTGATGGTAGAGAAAGAGTCCAGGTGGCCTAGCTTAAGTCATATATCCATACCACTGGCAGAACAACATGATTATCAGCCTCGTATGTCTGCTCACCGTGCAGGAGGGGAATTCCCAAAAGGCTAGGGTGTCCCAAAAGCATGAGAAAAGGTTGCTAGATATCACCCCAAACAACAAATATCCTGTGGAGGATTAAGACTCATGTTGGAAGAGAAAAGAGAAAAGTTAATATGTGGGGAATAATATTGGTGAGCAGAGGTCTTCAAACCCTTACTGCTGATGGCCCTAGATGGACTCTGGATATAAAACCAGTTCTTGGAGCCTTCTATTCTGGAAGCCCAGCTCAGTTTTTCTTTATTTCTCATGTATGCATCTCAGTCTGGTCACCACTCACTCAGCCCAAGTCTGTCCTTTCTGTTCCTTGTGGCTAAAAGTGAAATAGAACTTTTGAGCTCTGTCTCAAAGAGCTGAGTGGTCTTGGCTAGTAAATGTCTATCTCCTTGGGCCTCAGTGTTTCTTCTTTGTAAAATGAGGGGGTGGGCTTATTAAACTGCCTATACTCCAATGTATGCAAAAATAGTACTCATGTCCCCCCTTTTTTTCATCCTGCTAGTGATGATAACTATAAACGCAGTAAAGGAGTTGCCAAATTCCAGAAGAAAATAATTTTAAGAGTGTTTTGTTTTCAATATTAGTTTGCTGAGCTATTATCTGGTCACCCTCTTATTTTGTCCAGCAAAATAGACATGAAAACAATTATGACAGTGCTCCTAGCTAACCTTAGGTTCTTTGGCCTACATGCTCCGTGTCTAGCAGATAAATGATGTTTCGGTTGACTGCCGATGCAGAATTCCCATATTGGAGAAGTGCTAAGAACTATAACCCCTTTAGTCACCCCAGTGGTACGGCTTGATCCACTTCATGCAAGGCCCACCTGTGTTTTTCTAGTTAACAAGAGAAAACTCCTCAAACGTGTTTTCCCCTGCTTTTAATAACTGAGAAGCTGTGGTGACAGAATTGGGACCTACATCTGCTTCTTGTGTTTCTCTTGAGAATTATAGAAGTAATCTATGAAAAGAGGTAATACCCTAATGTGTATTATTTCCCCTATAGGAGATACATTTGCTTAGGGGACTCTAAGATGAGTCAGCTCACTTACGTTTGCATATGGGTCATTGCTTCTTTTGAGTTGTATTTTGAGTTTATTGGAAGAATGAGGTAGACATAGAATCTGTCTTGGGCCTAGGCCACAATGACAAACTTGGATGCTTCCAGGGGCTAGGCAGGTCAGGAAAGAGTGAAGTAGTTGGTGTTCCAGGGAGTGGACAGGTGGGTGGAGGACACCTGCAGCATGTAAAGACTAGAGATTCAGCTCCAGGCAATCGTTGCCCTTTGGGAATGCAGGTTTTATATAGCCCCACCTTCTGATTTGTCAAGATGGCCTAGAATGTGGGATATTTGTATAAATTCTTTTGATTTTTTAAGTCTTAGCAACTAGTTCACTTTGAAAAAGGAAAATATTTAGGTCAAATAATACATATTTATGGTCTGGATGTCACCAACTGTAAACTAAAGTGTCCCTAACATATGGAATAAAACAATGAAAAAAAAATTCAGTCTTCCAGATGTTGAGATAAATGATGCTGAAACCTTAACTCTGTGATTCTCTGGCTACTCAGCATGATGGAGTTGAATTATAAGAACAGTTGACTCCATTTTTTTTTTTTTTTTTGCATTTGATTACTAGGATCATTTATCAGAGAGAGGAATAATGAAAGAGAGGCATAGATTGGTCTCCGTGGTTCAGAAAGCTTGGATTTGAGTCCCAGCAGACCACACGTTAGCCAGAGGAATAAGGGCAACTTAACATGACTTCACTAATTTTTTCTTTATCTGTAAAATGGGACACTAGTTCAAACATCATAGACACAGGTGAGTATTAAATAAGATAATGTACGTGGGACTGGTATACCATGTGAGCCTCCTTGCCCTTGGCCTGACTCCATTTCAAGGCCTGGGCCAGCTCAAACCCTATCCCCAACCCAGCTCCACCTGGGATTGTCAGACTTCACTTGCACTTCTTTTATTCCAATAGTTCTGCGTCCTTATGGCCTTTTCCCTCTTAGACATACATTATGGCCAGACAGAATCTGACATTTCTACAATTTCCATTAAAAAGTCCATTCATACTGAACATTCTGTATACTGATAAGTTTCATATAGATTCTTAGAGGTTCCAGGCCAGAGATCACACATATTTCCCTGTTCCTCTGTCTCTCCCTTACTCCCATCTCATCCACCTCCCTAAGACTTGCTCCTTTCCCTTGATTCACCCAACCATGTGCAAATCCTGGGAAGTATGATGCTCTCTTCCCTTCTATTTCTTATACACGAGGGGCCTCACTTGGCCAGCCTGGCTTCCCCAAGCCCCTGTGGATCTTTGGTGAGTAAAACGTTTCTGCATCTGACCCTTGATTGACTTCCCAAAGTTCTCACCATTCCTACAAGGCTCTGCAGAGTCTCCTTTCCCATCATGTCCACATGTCTTTGAGCTGTGGATTACTGGGTTGTCTGACTACTCCCTTTTCCCCTGAGCCATGCTTGGATTTTTGCTTACTTCCTTAGTGCTCTCATCAGTTTCATGGTTTTTATCACAGGTCTACATGCTGATGACTCCCTCCTTCTGATCTCCAGCCTGGACCCATCCCCTGAACTCTAGACTGCTTACGTAATGTCTCCCCTTGGCTGTCTAATCGTATACATCTGAAATGTTACTTGTCCAAAACTGAACTGAACTTCTGATCTTTCACACAAAACCCTTCCAGTGTTTCAGTAAGACAGGATGTCAGTTAGTGTCAAACTGCTGCTAATAGGTCAAGTTTTATGGTGACTGAGAATTGACTTTAGGATTCCTGAATGTGGGAGGCATTAACCAATAGGTTAAGAATTGAAAGCTTGATGGGATTTAAGAGAAAATGGGAGGGCAAGAATTGGAGACAACAGTAGAGACAACTTTTAAGAGTTTTGCCGGAAAGGGAAGTAGTAGCTGGAAAGGGAAGTGGTAGCTGGAAAGGGAAGTGGGCTTAAGCGATTAAAAGAAAGCATTACTGATATAACAGCATGTTTTCGTATGCTGATGGAATTGATCCAACAAAGAGGAAGAAATTGAAATCAGAAGGAAGAATTGCTGGAGTTGTGTCCTTGAGTAGGTGGGAGGAGACTGGATCTAGTACACAAGTGTAATGCATTGACCTTAGAAATACAAGCAGTTTTTCTCTTGCAGCAGGAGGGGAGGTAAAGGATATGATTATGTCCTTGTAGAATGAGGATAGAATTTGAGGGAAAAGTGAGATGGCTTTCTGTGGAAATTCTCTTCCAATTGTTCCAGTTGTTTCAGGGTTTTTTTTTGGTTTGGTTTTTCAGGGACATAGTAGGCAAGGTCTATCAGCTACGAGTGAGGATGGAAAAGGAAGTGTTGACGGTTTTAAGAGTGAAACATGTTGAGAAATAAATCACTGTCCAGGAAGGTTAGCGAGTTATCATGAAGGGAAATACAGAATGTTTGCCTTGCTGTGCTGAGGGTCCTTGAGATTTCTACAGTAGAATTTACTGAGATCATGGTTGTATGCTTTTCTCCATCCATGACAACCTGGGATATATGTCCACACTACTTCTGGGGATTAATTAGGAGACGAAGGGAGGACTTGAGAGTAGGGGGCTTCTTATGGTGACAGATGTAAACAGGGATAAAGGCATCGTGAGATGTAAACAGAGATTCATGCTGCTGGACTTGGGTCAGATGGAAGTAGGTGAAAGCATGAGTATTGAGAGTTTGAGGATTTGGTTGCCCTTTTGAGCCCTAAAGATGGAGGCAAGGCAGCCTGAGTCAGGGCACTTTGAGAATAAGGGGCTTCCCTCCTGCCTCCTATTCAGGATATAAAGGGCCTGGGGAGGTACGATCTCAGGTGCTGAGGTCACTACATAGAGGCAAGAGTCAGCGGAAGCCGAGTCTTATCCAAGCTCATGGATTCCCTCCTGTCTGTCTACTGCCATTGGAGGCATAAAGGGGCTACAAGACCTTTGAAGCTTTACAGGAACATAGTCTTCCTACCCCTACAGAATAAGGTGCAAGAGCAGTGTCCACATGAGTGGACACTTTTCCCAAGTAGGATTGACATTCTATGTTCAGTTCACAGGTAGCAACGCTCTGAGGGCAGTTTTGAGATCTGATTGATTAAGTGCTGCCTGATTGGGTCCTCTGTCTTCAAATACATTTTCAAAACCTGTTCTTAGCAAAAGTTTCTCTTTCATTTTGAAATGTGATTACTAAGGGAATTAAATGGACTTCTTTGAATAACTGGAGGGAGAGATAGTATTTGAAAGTTCTCTTTAATGGGCTTATTGTTTGAATTTAAAATATTTGAGCCTGGCGATCCGTGGTTGGGGGTTCATGAAATAACAATAGTGCAGACATCCGAATCTGCTGTCATCTTTCAGTCTGCACAGATGTCCTGGTGGTAAGTGAAACCTTGCATTTTTATAAATACATTTGGACCTAATTTCTGCCTTTCTTGCTGTGAAAGAACTGTCAAATTTGAAGTGTAATGACTATATGATTTCTTGTAATGGCACCAAAAAAACCTGAAAAACAGATTTGAATGTCATCTAAGTGAATGCTCTGTGGGATGCAGACCCATTTAGAGATTACTTCCCCTTTCAGCTTTTATACAGCAAAGCAGGAGCACGTTGCAAGGAAGCGAGTATAAAGTGGTATATCTCAGGGAGTAATAGGCAGCGTGAGGCCTCACAGAGCCCAGAAAATGAAAAACATTGACATCGCTCTAGTTAAACTTCCCCACTTCCATGAGAGAACTGACCTACAGCCATTGTCTGAGAGGTATGGCCTTTGACCTAAACACACTGTTTCTCTCACACTTTGCCTTATCTGGTGAGACAAAATGAATCCTCTGTTTTCCCCAAGCTTATGGGTTTTCCTTCATTCCACTCCTTTTTTCCTGTGATACATTAATATGTTCCAGAAAAACATCTAGATCCTTAGTCCTTTACCAAATTTCTCTTGGCTTTCAGTATAGGTCAGTTGATCATGGGATAGGAGAGAATGTGCTGGAAAGGAGAGGCAAAGCATCTGGGTTCTAGTTCCAGCTCTGTTGCCGGTTAGGGGTATTCACTTGAACATTCTAGACTTTGGGACTTTCCTGTCCTGCTTTTGAAATTAAGGAATTGGAATAAATTTGTCATTTTCAACCTATGGTCCTTTGAGTCCCAGGGTCTTCGGAGATGCCTCAAGGGTCACTGTGGGGTTTGCCAGCCTAGGAGGCAGGATCTTTCCTCCCATCCATCACATAAAGTCATGTTTGGGGAAAAAAAATAACCCCCAAACCTAACATGTGGGATGCAGACAGTATCAGTATTTTTGATAATCTAGAAGAATTTTTTTTCTGGGTTCAATATCCTATCACATGTGTGACTCTTTGTTTCCTCTTGAAAGCAATTTTTAGCAAAACTACATATTGTTATTCAAATATGCATTTGAACAAAATGCTGATAATGATGTATGGTGCCTTTCCTAGTTCTGTGAGGGCAAGGTTCATATCTATCTGAATCGTGCAGAATCACTAGCAGCTAGCCCATAACATAATACACAATACATAGCAGATGCTCAATAAATTCTGGATAGACGAATTGGTAGGTCGATAAAAGAACACAAATCCCATCTTGATACTATTGCTTTGGACTCTTAAAATTCAATTCTGAAACCTGTTCCATTGAAACTTTATATCATCACCTTTTCCTCCTGTTCTCTTCTCAGTTGCTAATGTTTAAGAAATTTGTGCCAGGGATACTTTTGAGCAGTTAACCTGTGGGTGAATAGTCCCTGATGTTCCAGGTGAATATCAGAAGATGCCGGAACCACTGTAAGCTACAACTTGGAGAACATTTTTCTTTAATAGAGAATCTGAAAAAAAGAAAAAAAAAGAATAGAGTAGTAAAAGTGATATGAACAGCATCTGGTTCTTTTCTTATGCCTCTGTATTTGCTTGTTGATTCGTCTATTTGTTTATTCATCCATTTATTTATTCAACAGACTTTTATTTTCTGCTCTTTGGTTGATCTGATGATCCTAGGGGATGGGGAGTTTACAGTCTTTATTTTTTAATTTATTTTTATTGAGATATAATTGGCATATAACATTGTATTGGGTTGGCCAAAAAGTCTGTTCGGGTTTTTCCATAGGATGTTGTGGAAAAACTCGAACGAACTTTTTGGCCAACCCAATATAAGTTTAAGGTGTACAGTATGTTGATTTGATCCATATATTGCAATATGATTACCACTGTAGTGTAGTGGTAACACCTCTATATCTCCACATAATTTTCTTTTTCTTTTTTTGTGGTGTGAACAATTAAGATCTAGGCTCCTGGCAACTTTGATGTTTATAATACAAATATAGTACATTATTGTTGTCTTTGATCACTATGCTGTGCATTATATCTCCAGGACTTACATATCTACTAGTTGCAAGTTTTTACCCTTGCAAGAACACTGTCTTCCCAATTCTCCCACCACCCCCTGCCCAGCCCCCAGCCTCTGGTAACCATTATTCTACTCTCTGTTTTTATGAGTTCAGCTTTTTAAGATGCCATGTAAAAGTGATATCATACAATATTTGACTTTCTCTGTCTGACTTACTTCACTTAACGTAACGCCCTCAAAGTCCATCCATGTTGTCACAAATAGCAGGATTTCCTTCTTTCCTGTGGCTGAATAATAGTCCATTACGCATACACGTATATTACGTATGTTTGTTGATGGACACTTAGGTTGTTTCTATTTCTAATCTATTGTGAATAATGTTGCAGTGAACATAGGAGTGCAGATATCTCTTCAGTATTCTCTTTTTATTTCCTTTGGATGTATATCCATAAGTGAAATTGCTGGATCATATGGTAGTTCTAGTTTTAATTTTTTGAGGAACCTCTATACTGTTTTCCAGAGTGAATGAGCCCATTTACATTCCCAAAAACAGTTCACAAGGTTTCTTTTACCTCTACATTCTTGCCAGTGCTTGTTATCTCTTTACAGTCTTTTAAATGAGGCACACATTTGAAAAGATGTTATACCAACACAATATGCATAGATGCCGTGAGAGAGAGATCGTAAGAATGCTTTGGGAGCTATACCAGGAAGTATTTCCCCTGGTTAGGCATATCCGTTAGATTCTCTAAGAAGCAGATAACCAATAATGCTTAGATAATTCAGGCCTTTTTGATAGATGATCTCAGGGTTGGTACTGTATTCAACATGGTATCATCAAGATGCATTCTTCCCATACTTCCTCTCTGCCACCCTCACCATTTTAGCAATCTCTTCTCAGAGTTGCAGAACGGCACCTCGGGCTCAGAAATCACAGGCTCATAAGGTTGCTTTCAAAGAAGACAAGCAACCAGGGTGGTCAGTGAAGGAGTTCTCTTAACACTTTTTCTTAGGATGGAAAATTGCCCCTAGATGCCTCTACGCAGATACTGTTCATGTCTCATTGGCTAGAACTGGGTCACATGACTACCTCAAGCTGCAGAGGAAACTGGGAAGATAAGTATCTAATTTTTAGCTTCTGAAATGGGAGGCTGGCAGGGAAGAGAGAGATTGGAAACGGCTGTTGCGGAGACAACCAAATTAGGGGAGACAGGAAAGATATTACCAGAAAAGGTGATATTTGATCTATGCTTTGAATGACTTGCTAGAGCTTGCCTGAGGGAGAATTGAGGGACATTCTAGGCAGAGAAACATGGAGAGACAAGCAAGGACATGGGGTTATGGAAAAGCTCCATGCGTTTGAGGACCAGACCAAAGCTTAGTGTGCTTATGGGAGAAGTTGTCATGGGAACGTGGCGTTAGACAACACTGAAAAAAGAGATATAGGTAGATTTGTATGTTATGCTAACGATTGTATACACCATTTTGATTATAACTTCAGAGTGAAATCTGTTCCTGTTGATAACACTAGAAGATCTTTGGGGGGAATTATGTGAGGGAGAAAACCCATCACAGCTTGCCTACTAAGAAATCAGTTTTGATGAGAAGTAAATGATTGCACTAGTTGATACAGAAGTACATGTAAATAATATCTGTGTAACAGGTGATTTTATTTTAACCAATCAACGTATCTTAGCAGGAATCCTAGGGCTTTGAGAAAGTTAACTAACATGACAAAGCGTTGTTTCAAAAACCCTCTATTTTTAGAAATGCTATTAGCGGAAGCCTCAGCTCTAACCTTTTTCTTGTTCTGTGTCACCCACATTAATTGACACTTCCACCCTAAAAGAATGTGTTTCTTCCCATGCACTGGGAATGACCTTTTAGTAACATTAGAATCCTTGAGAAAAATAAATAAGGATGATTTAAAACTGCTTTTTGCTGTGAGTAATTTCCTGTTTAGACTTTTCTTTTCAGATCACAACGAGTTAGAATTTATGATATGCTTTATGAAGGGCAATGAGGTTGAAACTTACCTTTGCAGGATCTTCCGAAAATAATTTGATGACCAATTAAATGGTACATGAAGACTGAAGGAGAGCTATTACAAATGCTAAGGAAAATAAAGTTTAAACACTTTGGAAATTCCCTTTTGCAGGCAGTTCACATGGAACTTAGAAGGAATTCTTAACTATTCACTAAATCAGGATTATCCAAAAAAGAGCTCTAACAAGGAAAGCACAGCATGGTAAAACTGCTATTCATACTTGAATTGAGGAAACGATGCCTCTTTATAAAATTTATGGTTTATCTTTTACTAATTTAGGCTGCCTTTCCCTATCTCAACAAAAACTGTTTCTTTGGTTACCCACATGTAATCTGCTAAAAGTAAATTTGCATTGTTCATTTGGGTCTTCCATGATATTAGAGATTTTCATTTGGTATTAATATTTCAGAATAATCTATCTTCCCCAGTCTTTGAAAGCCAGTAATTAAAATTTTCTACAAGATTCTTGCAGTTTGAGGCCTTGTGGACACTCCCTTTCCATATCAATTTATAAAAACACCATAAAATAGAGTACAGGGAAAGCTGATTAAAAACAATAGGAGGAAGAAGATAACAATTGCTTCCCCACCACCAACCGCACACACATGTTTTATCTTTTTGCAGGTAGTCTTTCAGTAGATGTTGGAACCTGTCCTAGTAAAAATTTCAGTTCCAAGTATAAAAAATAAGGGTTTTGATAGGGCATTTTACAAGGGTATACAAAACCCTTTGAAAATGTGACTAGTAGGTAAATTATGTTTTCTCTATTCAGTAAAGGATTGAACGTTGTATTTATAATTGTACTTTATCATCTAATGCTGGAGTTTCGGGATACATCCCATGTTCCAAAAGTTGGTATAAAATACAAAGGAAACACAAAAATTGAGTTAGTTTTTTACATCTAGCTAGATATGCTAATCAAGAAGTGACAGTGTGAATTAAAGTACTGGGTTTCTGGAGCCCCTGAAACTGAGATTCAGAAGTGGAATCAGAAACTCTTTGGGCTGGGAGGAGACTAGGCTCTCAGCTCTGACCTGGGCAAGTAGTGCCTTGAGAAGGTCAATGATTTGCCTGAGTTCCTTGAATAGTAAATGCAGGTCTGGATCAAGGACCAAGCAAGTCTGAATTTCCTGAGAAAGTTAACTAAGTCCTGTGCTCATTTTATAAAAACACCTGGTAAGGGAATACATTCCCATTTCGTTTTTAAAACAGTCCTCACCTCACAGGTCTGAAAGCTTCAGGAGCCTCTTACTTGGCGGCTCTCGCGGATGACGAACCTCTTAAAACATTCAAAAAGATACCTTTGCATGTGTATTGCACTATGACTCTCAAATAGCTTCCATCTCTACTTTACATTTAACCTTTTTACTTAGGAACCTTATTACCTACCTGTATGCTGAGAGTCTGTCCCCACTTTATGGATCAGGACCAGAAATGAGACAGTCATGACTTAGTGGAATTTTACCCTGAATAACAGATTTCCTATTCATAACTGTAGATTTCCTGAAATCTATCCTGTCTCTCTATTTGTTCATGGGTTGGTATAAAAATTTTTAAACAATCCTATACCAAAGATCAAACCAACTTGAAATTGTAGACTCCTGCAGTTTTTATCTTTTCAGTCAAGTTCCAACATTTTGATTTGAGGCTTCTTGTGTTGAAGCTACTTTGTATCACTTACTGTGTGCCTTGTAAGCAAGTCACTTTTTCCTCTCTAAGGCTCAACTCCTGCATTTGTAAAAAAAGGAATAGTAGTGATAACTCAGTCTTAAAGATGTGAAGATATAATAATATGTTTAATAAGGCTAGTGTATGTTTCTTATTCACTCAGCTAACCTTTATTGGTCACCTACTATGTGTCAGACTTTGCTCATAACGAGGACTTATATGAGTCCTCTGTTAGTTGGAGTCCAATGTTAGTTGGTGTTGGTAATAATTGTGTCCTCTTTAAACTCAAAAGTTACTTATCCATACTTTTGGCATTTTCAAGCCAAATGTAATTATGGTCGTTATCTATGCCAATATTCTTTTTTTTTAATTTCAATCTTACACCTTTATTGCTGTCTTATTTTTTTCAATTTAATTTTATTTATTTTTACAGCAGATTCTTCTTAGTCAGCAATTTTATACACATCAGTGTATACATGTCAATCCCAATCGCCCAGTTCAGCACACAATATTCTTATTTTACAGATGAGGAAGCACAGGGTAGTTGATTGGTTTCTCAGAGTCATACAGTAAATTATTGGCAGACGAATGTAACCATTAAAATACAGTCCTTATAGATGCACAAACCAGGTCAGGATCCCCTCATTGGCTTCTTAGTTGCTCTGTGACCTGGGCTGCTGACTTTACCTCTTGACCCTCAGTATATTTATCTGCAATTTGGAGATGAGAATGATACCCAGTGGGATTATCATCAAGATTAAATGTGGCAATTTCGCATAGTTCTTGGCATATACTATGTGCTCCATAAGCATTTACTGCTTTTCTGCTATACCTTTGTTTTCTCAAAATTAAACATATTACCATTGTTCATGTTGCAGTAGAATTCTCCAGGTAGGTGCTCAAGTCTGCTTTGTTCTACATACCTAATGCATAAGAAAGCTTCCCTTAATGCTGGGCTCTTTGCTAGCATTTTGGAGAAAGGAGTTAATATACAGACAATTTCGTTTCTCCCCAGCCGTATATCTATAGTTCAGGTATTTTCAACCAAGTCTTTGGACTATGATTATGTATGTAGTTGGACTAGCTAAGCATTACTAGTACATGAAACATAAAGATTAGAATTTTTCTCACAGTCTAATTTTGTTTATTATGTGAGTTCATGTGTTCTATGTTGCACGAAACAGAGAAGGGGTTTCTATAAGGACGTCATGCCAACTCTTCCCAAGCAAGCTGCAAGCTGTGTTTATCTGTGCTTTCCCTGGGCTTTGCTGCGTTTTTAGCCAGACACTCACTCACTCTTTCTTTCTTTCTCTCTCCCCTTTAATTTCTTTAGTTTCTCGTTTTATTATCAACTGGCTGGTTCCTTCCATATATTTTTATACAGACTCCAAAGGAGAAAATCTTTTTGGACCAGCTAATTACCATTGTTTTCATGGGACAGAGTTTTTGTTGTTGTTTGTTTGTTTTGTTTTGTTTTCAACAAGTTCTCCTTGTAGGTCTCTAAACTACCTGTCCACTGGTTGACCTTGTGTGAGTGGGTTAAACTCCATTGGTTTGTCCACGGTCCAGCCATTGCTCAAAAAGAAGCCTGAGTGCTTCTTCACTAAAGCAGGAGCCTCTGGGTGCAGCAGCTTCCCACCCCAGGGACAAGGAATAATGCAGGGCCTCTGATAGGCATGGATTACATACTTACAAGTTAAAAACAAAACTTTTGGACTAGCCAATGGATTATAAATTCGTTTCTAATTGTCGGTAATGGTAGAATAAAATTTAGTTTAATAGGTAGCTGATAAAACACCTACTAGTATGAGCTTCAGGGCTACAAAGAAGGTGTGGAGAAATATAAATCCTAGGCACAGTGTGTTTGTTTCTCTCACTTAATTCAGCTTCAGTTAAATATCTAGTTTCTCCCTGGCTTGCACAGAAAACAACTTTCGACTCACTGGGGATGTTCTCTTAGAATCAAAGGCGTTTGAGAGCACAAAGACCCCAGCAGAGCTTCAGAGTTTCAGCTTTGTGTCAGGAGGTTTTTTGCAGTTGACTTCATGCCAGCCTTGACTCATCAGCTATCAGAGAGAAGGTGTCCTGAGTGATCTCGGTGAATTTCTCACTCTGCCTCACGTGCATGCTAAATGTGTGACGGTGCACATGTGTAAGAAGGTGTGAAAATGTGTATATGTATGTGCCTTTGGAAAGAATAGCTTTCTTTGTCTCTCATGACTTGGCTTAAATCACAAGAAGGAAGAATTTGGGGAAGTGTGCGTGATATATTTCTACAGCTGTTGGATGTCTTCTTCAATGAGGAGCCTATTTCTCTGGCAACCGTATTGTAAGTCACTCCCTCATGGCCTTGCCCAATCTTGATAGAATAGAACTCATCACTAAGATGTGGAATAGGCTGCTTTTCAGAATTTCAACCGCCCTTTTATTGTAGTAAAATTCGCATAACATAAAATTAGCCATTTGACCTTTGAAAAGTGGACGGTTCAGTAACATTTAGTAAATTCAAAATGTTATGCAACCATCAATGGTTAAAGTAGCCATACTTTATTTTCCTATCATTTTTTGTTTGCTCATACGTTAGCTTATATGTTTAATGGAATTTTTTAAACAGAGTGTTACCTCTTAAATGCTTATATAGGACATAGATGAAGGAATTTTCTAGACAGTGTTTTAATGTAAAAGATTGTACTCATGATCAACTAAGCTGAGAGAGAGACAGAGAGAGAGAGAAAGAGAGAGAGAGAGAGAGAAAGAGAGAGAGAGAGAGAGAAAGAGAGAGAGAGAGAGAGGGAGGGAGAGAGAGAAGGAGGGAGAGAGTGTGAAGACCTGTTGACTATGGCCTCACTTTTTTTTATTTTTTAATTTTTTTTGGCTGCGTTGGATCTTTGTTGCTGCACATGGGCTTTTTCTAGTTGTGGTGAGCGGGGGGCTACTCTTCCTTGCGGTGCGCGGGCTTCTCATTGCAGTGGCTTCTCTTGTAGAGCATGGGCTCTAGGTGTGTGGGCTTTGGTAGTTGTGGCACACGGGCTTCAGTAGTTGTGGCTCGCGGGCTCTAGAGCGCAGGCTCAGTAGTTGTGGCGCGTGGGGTTAGTTGCTTCGCGGCATGTGGGATCTTCCTGGACCGGGGATCGAACCCGTCTCCCCTGCATTGGCAGGTGGATTCTTAACCACTGTACCATCAGGGAAGTCCCAGCCTCACTTTTTGAATTGTAATTTTTAGTATAGTTTTTAAATAAAGCTATAGTCTCAAAGAAATGCATGAATAGCATCTTATCTTTTGATCTAATGTGCATCACTTATGTGTTGAGCACCATTCTTCATTTTAATTAGTGATAAATTACGTTTAATCTTGTGCAAAGAGCACCCACTCACAGGTTAGGAAACTCTGTCACTTACTAATTGGACAGCCTTGAACATGAAAGTTTCGTTCTCTGAGTTTCAGTCTCCTCATGTATAAAATGAATGGGATTTAGCCATTCAACGAGGATCCTGTTGTGTGTCTGGCATTGTCCTATAATGGAGATACTATGAAAATAACAGCATCTTCATTGTCTTTCTTGAAGGATCATGGAGAAAATAGTATATTATAATGAATGAATTTCTTCATATAGCATCGTGTCAATACAAACTATACTGATCATCATTGTTATTATTACCTCTGTAAGTTTCAAGGTAAAAAAGAAAAACATAACAACAAAAAACTTTGCCCTAAGACAATACAGATGACACTCTTCAGTCTAGCCACCTATTAAAAGAGAGGATAGACATAATCAGATGACTGTCACACCCACTTGGGTGGCTATAATCAAAAAGACAGATAATCAATCACAAGGGTTGGTGAAGATGTGGAAATAGGGCAACTCTCAGGCACTGCTGCTGAGAATGTAAAATGGTGCAGCCACTTTGCAAAACATTTTGGTAATTCCTCAACGTGTTAAGCATAGTGTTACCATAAAACCCAGCAGTGTCCCTCCTGAGTATATATACTCAAAAGAATTAAAAACGTACGTTCACATAAAAATTTGTACATGAATGTTCACAGCAGCATTATTCATAATAGCCAACATTAGAAATAGTCCGGATGTCCATCAGTTGAGGAATGAGTAAATAAAATGTACATTTAGGGCTTCCCTGGTGGCACAGTGGTTGAGAGTCTGCCTGCCGATGCAGGGGACATGGGTTCGTGCCCCGGTCCGGGAAGATCCCACATGCTGCGGAGCGGCTGGGCCCGTGAGCCATGGCCGCTGAGCCTGCGCGTCCGGAGCCTGTGCTCCGCAACGGGAGAGGCCACGACAGTGAGAGGCCTGCGTACCGCAAAAATAAATAAATAAATAATGTACATTTATACAATGGAATGTTATTCAGTAATAAAAAGAAGTGACTGCTGATACGTGCTACAGCTGGATGAACTTTGAAAATATTATGCTGAATGAAAGAAACCAGACAGAAAAGGCCATATACCATGTCATTTCATTTATATCCAGAATAGGCGAATTTATAGAGACAGAAAGCAGATTGGTGGTAGCCATGGGCTGAGGGGAGGGAGAAATGGGGAGTTCTGCTAATGGGGATGAGGTTTTGGGGGGGTGATGAAAATATGCTGAGGTTAGATTGTGGTGACGATTGTATAACTTGGTGAATATGTTAAATACCACCAAATTGTATACTTTAAAGGTAATTCTATGGTGTGTGAATTATATCTCAATAAAGTGTTTTTTAAAAAAACATTAAAGGATAGAGATTCATCAAAGTGGCTTTTTCCTTAGTCTCAGGAACTTTGAAAGGAGGACAACTGCCCTTAGAGAAATAAGGTTTGAAATGAGCATTGTATCAGTCAGAGAAGCAGAAGCTCTAGATGACATATGTAGGATTTATATAGAGATTCAACTTTCACAATAGTGGGAGCTGTAGCTTTGGTGTCTTGAGCTGGAGTTTGAAGTCAGCCAAGCATGTAGTGTCAGGAAGGAAAAATGGATGTGAAGTGGAGGAAGAAAGGGCAAGCTGGAACCTGCAAGAATGGGCCCGAGTCCTTGGGGACAGATGAACCCACACAGGTGTCACTGCTTTTAAGCTTCCAACTGCATTGTTAGAAGTAACCTGCAGGAGAAGCTGGTGACCTTCATCCAGCAACTAAACACAGGAGCTGTAACACTGCCTCGTGCCCCGTGCACCTACCTTTCAAGTTTAAAAAGATGGCAGCCGTTTCACTTTTGTCTTCCAGCTCTCAGGCGAGATGTCTCATGTAGACAATGCTGCAGGGATGGGAATTCTGGAAAGTGTAGTTCCTGTTTAGCTAACTTGGCACATTAACAAATATGCTACACATACTAACTGGATTAAAATAAAACAGATGGAAAAATCATGTTAGGGAGAGGACCAGATCCCTAGCCAGAGTAGAAATAATTTTAAGCACAGAGTATGTGCTCAGTTATTATTAGTTAGTATTAGCTTTCTGGAGCTCTATGTTGAGTGCAGCTGTCAGTCATAAGGGACTTTGGGCAACCAAGGAAGCCTGGAAAAAGGATTATAGAGGGAACCTAGGCAGAACCCAAACTGCTCACCTGACAGGTAATGCCCACTCTGACTACACCTGGCGCTAAAGCATGTGGCTAACTCTCCTTGTACTGGTGGGCATCAACCTTCTCTTCTACTCTTTTGCCTCCCAAAGCCCTTGGAGCCATTGTTTGATTCACTCACTGCTGTGTTCACAGTGTTTGGTATGATGTCTGGTACACAGTAGGTGCTCAGAAAATATTTTTTGAATTAATCTGTGATAGGTACTGCATAAAGGTTCTTCACTTAATAGCAACAATTTTGTGGAATAAGGTATGATTGCCCTTTTATAGATGGGGACATTGAGGGTCTAAAGAGTTTGCTAAACTTGTATAAAGTCAGACAGCAAGTGACAGAGTTTGAACTTATTTCTACGTAATTCTAAAGAATGTATTGGTTGGGATACACTGTGTAGATCCCTGGTCGGCGTTGCAATTATTTTTCTCACTGGTTTAGCCATCCGTTTCTTATGAGCTTTGTTTCTGTAACTCAGCATGGACAAGGGCAGATAAACCTAGGAATTAGGCAGCATCGTTTGTGAACTCCTTTGGGCTGAGAGCCACAAATTCTATCCTGTGACAAATTCACCAAACTGATCTTCTTATTGGTGTCTGCCTACATTGTCAGATGGCAGCTCTCTGTCTACAAACTTCAAAAGATGCAGTCTGCCTTACAGCGTAGTAGGGGCTCCATAAATACTTGCGAAATGAAGGAAGGAAGGCTAGATAACTGACTTTGTACATGTGTTAGAACACGTGCCCTCCTGATGATAAGTCATTAGTAGCCTCTTCATTCGTGAGGAACACAGGAAACATGATTTCAGGTTTTAAATCATTGATTAGCTTGAGGAGAATCATCTAGTGAATGTTAGGCTCTAAGAAGGTGGGGTATAATCTGTCTGCAGTTGTCTGCAAATCTCCTCCAGATGCTCTACACAGGTCCCCTGCTGAACCCTTTAAAGGAACAAAGTGCATTTTCTACTCTCCTTTCTTTTTTTTTTTTTCGGTACACGGGCCTCTCACTGTTGTGGCCTCTCCCGTTGCGGAGCGCAGGCTCCGGACGCGCAGGCCCAGCGGCCATGGCTCACGGGCCCAGCCGCTCTGCGGCACGTGGGATCCTCGCGGACCGGGGCACGAACCCGCGTGCCCCGCATCGGCAGGCGGACTCTCAACCACTGCGCCACGAGGGAAGCCCACCTCCTCTCCTTTCTTAAGGGAAGTATAGTTTCAGGCTGTGAATCATTAAGTGCCAGTAATACCCATAGCTATTTTATTCCAGTAAACCTTAAAAACAGTTGGTTTGCTTAGCAAACATTCAGCAGATAGAAAGCGTGCATTTTCCAAAGGGATCTTCTTTAGTACTTGATGATAAGTGAGGTCCTGATGGAACAGTGCTGTAAGTATAAATGACCGTCATTTTCTTCTTTATTCACCTGCTCTTCTACAGCGCCTTTATGCAGAGAGCATTTTCATGTTATTCAGGAAGAGCTTTATCTGGTGACTAAGTGTCTGTCTGCAGATCACAAGAATGTCACTTCTAGGATGGCATGCATTTGAAAAATAAGATTATAGGAACCAAAGCAGAGATTATAGAGCCTTTTTGACTGGGATGAAAAAATAATAGCAGTTGCTTCCAAGGGCAAGAAAAGAGTGTCTCTTTTTAGAGAGATCACAGATGCTTCAGCTTCTAAGAATCGCTGCACAATTCTTCCAGGTTTCTCCAGACCCTTAACAATGTGAGAGGCACTTGAACTTTGCCTTGAATCTTTCATGGTAGACCTTAGCCAAAAATATTATCATTCTTACCAGTACCGGACATATAAAGTTCTCCAAACAGTTTAGCAGATGAAGGCAAATTTTTGAACTTTTTCCCGGAATTCAAGATAAAATCTTAGAATTTACAAATTGTTACTAGAGAATGAGTGTTTTTAGGATTAAATCACACTATAATGTTTTAATAGTCTGGGAGTCAAAGGTAAGTGATAGCCATACTTAGAATAGGTTGATGATATCATGTATGTTCATTTTTTTTAATGGAAAATGTCTCAGCATTCTTTAAAACAGGAATCTCCATAGTATTATGAATTAGTCATTTTCAAATTTTGTATTCTGGAAGATACAGAGTGGGTCGTTGGGTGAAGATGGGAAATAACTGTGGATGGTGGTCTAGCTCCAAACTCTTTAGCTGCCCAGCCTCTCTCTCCAGGATACTCAGCTAACCTAGTGTCCCTTTTTACCCATTTTTAGATTGAGGTTCTGCCTAATATGTCATTTTATCAAAAGGTTCCTCTACTCAATAAGGAAGTTTAAGAATTAGTGACTGAGAGAAAAATGCAAAAGACTTAAATCTTCTTTCTTTCTCTTTTTTAAAATACTAGGATTGCAGAATTCTAGTGACAGATTTTAGTAAAAGAAGCAGTGTAAGAAATCCAGCAGACAGAAGTTAGATGACAGCCAAGTGGAATTAGGGAAGAAAGCCGGTCTTGGGCTTTGGTCCCAAGAAGGTCATTAGATCTCCCAGCTCAGGGACTTTTAGCCACGATAGTAGCTTGGTGGTTGCATATCATGTCAATTCTGATAGTAAAACATATCCACAAAGAGCCATGAAAAAGCACAACACCAGGATGACAGATTTGATTGAGTCAGTGCAGAAGAACTGACTAAAAGACAGACCATACTCTTGCCTATGGATAGAATGATTTTTCCTCCTCGAGGGAAAAAGGAATAAATGGTAGCTAATTCGTCACTTCGCAGGGAAAGAGAAAATGAATCATGTACACAAAATATTTCCCAGTTTTAGGGGAGTGTGCTGTCAAAATGGAAGATACCTCCTCAGCCGGATGATTCATTAGCATTCTGTTTCTTCAGTTGCTTTATAACCTGCTGTATAAATATTTGGTCTTTGTTGCTCGGAAAGGGGAGCCGTACATCTTCTGCATGAAAACTGTGAGAGGATGATTCGAGGTTCTAATTTGGTATTTAGCTGCTTATTCCATCGCAGAGCTGACTTCAGTGGCTCTCATATCAAAGATGAGTAGGATGAATGTTAGCTGAATAGCAATGCATTATATGCCCTACCTGTATGATCGCAAACGTGATGTTGCCATTTTTAGAAGGGCCATGCCCCATATCAGTCTACGAAATCCAGGATTTCTAGGGTCTCAGAAAGTCCAGCTTCTTGAATTTTGACCACCATTTTGAAATATTGCTTATTGCATGTGAATTTAAAAACCTTTTCCACCAGCTTTATATCTCTATTTTATTCTTTAAGTTTATAGAAGGTAATCTTTCATGAGTATGCTAAATATATTCCCCCAGGAGAGTCCTTTACCAGGGCCTGCCTAAGATGACCAAATCATAAGCAAAGATAAGTGGAATGAATCTAGACAGCCTCTTGACTTCAGTAGCCTCTGGGTACAGATAAGTTCCCAGTGGTATTTGTATTTCCCACACTCTGATTCACCAGCTCAGACCTGCTGGTGTCCAGCATCGCACCCACTGGACAGTCTTCCAGAGAGTACTGAAAGTGTTGAAACGGCTTCTCTGCCAGCCATATTCACGATGTAGTAGCCACCGTGTTTTTCTTCTCTTGCTCCTACTCCTGTGTTGATGTCTTCTGCTTATGAATTCATTTGTTAGTGCCGCCCCGCTCCACTGCTGCCAGCACCCACCATAAGAACACTAAATGTTAAAAAAGTGATACGTCCTGAAACTCTGAAAGTATCTTGTCAAGGGATTCGATCAGAGATGTGTGACATTAAAAAAATAGAGAGGATGGCCCTGCTCTCCAATCGGTGTCACTTTTGTCTCGCAGGCTGCAGCTCTGTTGTGCTCTGCATCTCACAGGGTCTCATATGAGATCAGCCTCTTCTGCTGCTTCCTGCAACCTCTTCTCTGAAGGAGTGGCCCCAGTTTTCGGAGGTGGGTAGCCTTCCGCACACTACCACTCAGTCTCTGGCCCAAGGAATTTGTGCATAAAACCTTCCTCTTTCCAAGTGCCTGTCCTTTCCATAACTGGACTTAGATGGAAACTGTGATCGGTGATTTCACTTATTCTCAGCTTTGACAGAGCAGATACCTCCCTTGGTTCCAGAATTTCAGAAATATGTGATTTGAGGGCTCTTGAGCTCACCATATTAGAGGGCTGAAAGACACCATACTTGGGTAAAACCCCAGGTGTGTTGAAGCATCGTGTTATCGCTACAGAGGGGGTTTAGAGGAATTAGAATTAACTTGGGAAGCTTCAGAAAGGTAGTAACAAGTACCACTGGTGTTTATTGCAGTGCTTCATATTAGCTTTTGTTCACCTTCAAAGCATTTCTCCGTGCTGGCAATAACATTGAGAAATTACACACCAACGTGGAAACTGCTTTCCACGTTTTTCTTTTAACGATTTGTGCTACTCATTGGGGCATGAACACCTTGGGTTCTGTCCAAATGGTGCTTCGGACAAGTTTCTTCAAACAGTGCCAGGATGAAGTGTACAGCCTGCTCAGCTGTGCACAATAACCACACAGTGAGTCATTTTGTTCCAACTCACATGGCTTTTGTGGCTGTATTTAAAGCACAACTGGGAAGCCAGATTGTTGTGCTGAATATATTTTATCTCATTACATGGCCTTCATTTGTTCACACTAATTTCCTTTGGAAGGGGGTATGATAACCAATTCATCTTAGTCTTGACTGGCCTCTTTTGAACAGGAATAAGGGTGTTGAGGAGAGATGGGATGGGTCCAGACCAGATTGGTTCATGTAAGAGAAATGGTAGAAGGAACTGGGAATGATTACCCAGGTGGAGGGACCAGTCCAGTATGAGCCCTGTCTGTAAAGGACTGAAGAGATTTCATTTGGAAGACAGATTCCACCTAATCTGTGGAACTCTAGAGAGCAGGATATGGAACAGGAGATTAGAAGAAAATGAAGAAGAGTCAACTTGAGGTCAACATAAGGCAAACTTTGTATATTAAGGGTTGATTGAAAAATAAATGGACTATCTAATGAAGTGTTTGCTGCTCCATCAGTAGGAACATTTATCTAGCAGCTAGATGGTAAAGGGAGATGAAGTGCTACAGGAAGAATGGTTTAAGTTACCTCTAAGGTAACTTAGTTGCGTTAGTCCAGGATGCTATCATTCCGAGGCACCACCTGCTTCACTGAACCTTTCAGAAATTCTGTTAACATCGATCCCTTCCCAGTTTGACCACTCTTCACACTGATTAGTACCTTATATCTTTGCTGTTGAGCACATTCGATTAAAATTTTTAATACATATTATACCTTCTTGTTATTTGATTGTTTTATATGCCTAGTATTTGTTTCTTCAATAATTATAAGCACCTTGAAAGTCAGGAAATTGTCATTCCTTTCTTTAGGCAAAATTTGTACTTGTTACATTGCATTACATTTGAAGTATTATTCCTTTTTTTTTTTTTAAGATCTAAGGCCATAATATTGTAAAAATGTGGTTGAATTTAGCACACATGCCATGAGTGGACAATTTTTGCATAGTCTCTGTTCGCCATGCAAAATTCAGAAGCAAAGATACTAGGACCATTAAAACAGCTTCCTTGGGGCTAATCTTTGTTGGACTCAGGAATATAGGTTGGAAATTCAAATCCAGGACAGATTCCGAGACATTGCTGATAAGCTTTTAATGAGCATAAACCTCACAAAATTTCACAGTTAAAATGTTGGTCCTTTAGGATCACTTATCCAGTGCCCTCATTTTATTAGGAAATCAAAGTCCAGAGACATAAGCGGCTTGCCCCAAGTCTCAGTGATAGTGAGTGGAAGGAAACCTGAACTTGGATCTTCTCATGCCTTTCCCAGAGTTGTGCCTTGTATTACTGTTGTGGGAGCCCGTCACAGGCTTGGCATCGTGAAGCTGTAAATGTATGTCTGTAATAAATGGGGATATATACTGTCATCACAATAGGTATTTGGTTGCCTTTCAGCATCCAGTGTTATTGCACTGCTGTGACCAAGATTTTATATCCGTTTAACAGATAATTCATTTTCATTTCTACTGTGTGCCAAGCACTAGGCCAGGTGCTGAGATCCAGTGTTCTCGATGGCATTAAGGCGTGCTTCTTGGCTGTTACTTCTGCTGACTGTTCCCAGTGCTACATGTATCATGAAGTCTAGTCAAATCAGTATCCCACATGACAGGTAGCTCTGCCACAGTGATAGCCGTATCCTTAATTACAGGCAATAAAGAAAAATGAAGATGATAATTTAATGGCCAAAACAGACTCTGCTGTATAACTTTATGTGTAATAGTTACACAGATGTTTTCAAACATCTCCATACTTACTTTTTATATATGTATAACTTTATATAATTGTAAATCATATATAATTATATATACATATATAATCATTGTAGTTATGTATTGAGTTCTTGCAAGTATTCTTCAATAGATTCTGATATGACAGTTCATTTTATTGGAGAGAAGTGTTCCTCTCCTTCACATAATTTGTTCCCTACAAAAGATGGAAGGAATTTCTATGCCTACAGTGCTACCACCTGGCCGTCAATTCAATTAACTATTCGTGTGGCTTACCAGCTTTGAAACCCAGGCAATTCTTGGGAAATGTTTAGTTTGAAGGAATGTGCATTATTTCACATTTTGAACCCTGGGTATTTATTATGACATTCTTTCAAATTTGCATAATTCAAAGTTCCATAAAATTAGACTACAATGTTTTCTCAGGAGGGTGGAAAACAAAAAAAAGTTGGAACCTTTGAGCAGGTGATGTAAACATTCAGGAAAAGTAGATGTAATCCTTGTTCTTAAACCGCTTCAACTCTGTTAGGAAAATCAGACAGATGCGTGTAAAGTACATGAGTACAATCCAAAGCAGTGTCAGCCTTTTTGCCATTATTCTCCCCAAGAGCTTTTTTAGAAAGTTTTTCTAATTGCCCCCCACTCCATGGAAATTTTATACCACAGATCTGCTGTATATCTGCCTATGTACTGTCTGTGTATCTGTGCTCCATACACAATTAGAGTAAGATTTTTCATTCCCCAAGAACCAGTTTTCATCCCCTTAGGGGTATTATTTCCCCCATTGAGAATGCATGATTTAACATAATACATGTCTAAATATATGGTAATAAAATAAAACAGGGATTAACTACATCTAAGGCCCTGAAAGATCAGAGTAGTAGACATAGGACCTGGATGAAAATATATAAATCCGTGGCTACAGATGAAATCTGCAAAATCGAAATTAACCAATATTTAATTAAATATCTACGAAACAATATAGTACCAATTTCATGTGTTGTTCCCTGTTAAGCTCTGAAAAATTGGATTACATTTGAAAACAATTTGTAAGTTAGATTTTCTCACTCACTTCTTAATAATCCCTGAGCCTGAATCAGATTCTCAAGGAATGAGTCAATCTTGTATCAAATGAGTTACTCATAACCAAAGTTCAAAAGCTGAATTATTTACACCATTGCAAAAACTTCATAGCAAATATATATATATATATATATATATATATATATATATATATATATATATATATATACACGTATTTAAAATGGGGCATGGGTGCATTTAATATGTGTGACATAATGTCGGGTGGCACTTCTAAAAATAGGCTTGGGAAGGCTTCCTGATGAGAGTGAAAACTGAGTCACACCTCGACTGCGCTGTGGGTACGATGCACCAAAATTGGTCCATGGAAGAGAGAGAGAAACAGGAGAAAAAGCAAAGAGGATGCAGCTCGGCTTGGGCATAAGTGGTTGGTATCTTTATATATACGTTAAAGAAAAATACTTGACAGAATTAGTTATCTTCAGTTAAGTAGCCCTTTTTACAAAGTCCCAAAGGCCATATGTCATTGTACAAACTGAGTTCTTAGCAAGTGTGGAACATACAGAGATGCACACATGGACCCACCCTGGAAGCAAAGTGCCAGCTTTTGCTGTTTCCCGACAGCATCCTGTTACTTCCCTTGAGCCCTTGTTTAAGGATATTTTTAATTAGGGGAGTTTTGGGAAGAAGTGAAAAATCTTATGATCGATAACAAAAGATAAAACAGAAGTTGAGTGTGATATAATTTCTTTCAGAAATAACTCTTGAGTTTATTCTGCTTATGTTTTAGTAGATTAGTGTTTGTTTTAAAGTTCCTAAAATCTTAAGTTATGATTTTTAGTATAGCTGGACATGAGGTCTCTGATCTTCACTTTTAACCGTAGGTTGCCCCAGTTCCCTGGTTATCATGGGTGGTGATAATCTTCTTTTTGACAGATGGAGTGTAGGAGTTGTCCCAAGTTGAACTTGGTTTTATTATGAATATCAGGTCTGTATTGATCTTCATTTTTCCAACCTCATTTCTTATTTCAAGTTGCCTCTGGGAGATCTGTAATATTAGAGCTAAGGTACAAAGGATGCATTGTTGTTGAGAAAAGTCTGGAAAGTTTACTGTGGTTATGTTTCAGTTTACATTCATGGAATTTCAGGGAAAGGAACTTAAACTGAATTAGAACATTGGTACAGTAACACCTTGCACTTAAGGGACATTCAGACTTTTTCAGATTTCACTGTTTTCGCCTCATAGGCTTCTTACAAAGGTCCACAGGAGTAATTTGTACGTTCTAGAATCATTGAAAGGTAAGCAGGAAACTGAAATGACTTGCCTACAATTACCTAGCTAGCCTATCACTTGGCTTCCTTCTATTTTCTTTTGCTTAAACTGTGATCTCCTGCTCTTTTATAACTTCTCTTAGTGCTTTTGTCTAGGGGGAAGGGGGGCATTGTTGTTATTTTATTTTATTTAATTAATTTATTTACTTTTTACTTTTCTCCTTGTCTTTTTAAAAAGTACATATATATATATATATTTTGGGACACAAATCAAGCCTTGGTAAATTTAAGAAAATTGAAATCATATCAAGTATCTTTTCCGACCATAAAGCTATGAGACTAGATATCAATTACAGGAAAAAAACTGTAAAAAATAGAAACACATGGAGGCTAAAAAATACGCTACTGAATAACGGAGAGATCACTGAAGAAATCAAAGAGGAAACCAAAAAACACCTAGAAACAAATGACAATGAAAACATGACAACCCAAAACCTATGGGATGCAGCAAAAGCAGTTCTAAAAAGGAAGTTTATAGCAATACAATCCTACTTCAAGAAACATCTCAAACAAACAACCTAACTGTACACCTAAAGCAATTAGAAAAGGAAGAACAAAAAACCGCCAAAGTTAGCAGAAGGAAGGAAATCATAAAAATCAGATCAGAAGTAAATGAAAAAGAAATGAAGGAAACAGTAGCAAAGATCAATAAAACTAAACGCTGGTTCTTTGAGAAGATAAACAAAATTGATAAACCATTAGCCAGGCTTATCAAGAAAAAAGGGGAGAAGACTCAGATCAACAGAGTTATGAAATGACATGAAAAAGGAGAAGTAACAACTGACACTGCAGAAATACAAAGGATCATGAGAGATTACTAAAAGCAACTCTATGCCAATAAAATGGACAACCTGGAAGAAATGGACAAACTCTTAGAAGTGCACAACCTGCCGAGACTGAACCAGGAGGAAATAGAAAATATGGACAGACCAATCACAAGCACTGAAATTGAAACTGTGATTTAAAATCTTTCAAAAAACAAAAGCCCAGGACCAGATGGCTTCACAGGCAAATTCTATCAAACATTTAGAGAAGAGCTAACACCTATCCTTCTCAAACTTCCAAAACATAGCAGAGGGAGGAACACTGCCAAACTCATTCTATGAGGCCACCATCACCCTGACACCAAAACCAGACAAAGATGGCACAAAAAAAGAAAACTACAGGCCAATATCACTGATGAGCATAGATGCAAAATTCCTCAACAAAATACTAGCAAACAGGATCCAGCAGCACAATAAAAGGATCATACACCATGATCAAGTGGGGTTTATTCCAGGAATGCAAGGATTCTTCAGTATATGCAAATCAATCAATGTGATACACCATATTAACAAATTGAAGGAGAAAAACCATATGATCATCTCAATAGATGCAGAAAAAGCTTTCAAGAAAATTCAACACCCATTTATGATAAAAACTCTCCAGAAAGTAGGCATCGAGGGAACCTACCTCAACATAATAAAGGCCATATATGACAAACCCACAGCCAACATTGTTCTCAGTGGTGAAAAACTGAAACTATTTCCGCTAAGATCAGGAACAAGACAAGATTACCAACTCTCACGACCATTATTCAACATAGTTTGCAAGTTTTAGCCACAGCAATCAGAGAAGGAAAAGAAATAAAAGGAATCCAAATAGGAAAGGAAGAAGTAAAACTGTCACTGTTTGCAGATAACATGATACTATACATAGAGAATCCTAAAGACGCTACCAGAAAACTACTAGAGCTAATGAATGAATTTGGTAAAGTAGCAGGAGACAAAATTAATGCACAGAAATCTCTTGCATTCCTATACACTAATGATGAAAAATCTGAAAGTGAAATCAAGAAAACACCCCCATTTACCATTGCAACAAAAAGAATAAAGTACCTAGGAATAAACCTACCTAAGGAGACAAAAGACCTGTATGCAGAAAGCTGTAAGACCTGATGAAAGAAATTAAAGATAATACAAACAGATGGAGAGATATTCCATGTTCTTGGACTGGAAGAATCAACATTGTGAAACTGACTGTACTACCCAAAGCAATCTACAGATTTCATGCAATCCCTATCAAACTACCACTGGCATTTTTCACAGAACTAGAACAGAGAATTTCACAATTCGTATGGAAACACAAAAGACCCCAAATATCCAAGGCAATCTTGAGAAAGAAAAACGGAGCTGGAGGAATCAGCCTCCCTGACTTCAGACTATACTACAGTTCTACAGTAATCAAGACAGTATGGTACTGGCACAAAAACAGAAGTATAGGTCAATGGAACAGGATAGAAAGCCCAGAGATAAACCCATGCACATATGGTCACCTTATTTTTGATACAGGAGGCAAGAATATACAATGTAGAAAAGACAGCCTCTTCAATAAGTGGTGCTGGGAAAACTGGACAGGTACATGTAAAAAAATGAAATTAGAGCACTTCTTAACACCATACACAAAAATAAGCTCAAAATGGATTAAAGACCTAAATGTAAGGCCAGACACTATAAAACTCTTAGAGGAAAATATAGAAAGAACACTCTATGACATAAATCACAGCAAGATCCTTTTTGACCCACCTCCTAGAGAAATGGAAATAAAAACAAAAATAAACCAAGTGAACCTAATGAAACTTAAAATCTTTTGCACAGCAAAGGAAACCATAAACAAGATAGAAAGACATCCCTCAGAATGGGACAAAATATTTGCAAATGAAGGAACTGACAAAGGTTTAATCTCCAACATATACAAGCAGCTCATGCAGCTTGATATCAAAAAAAAACAAACAACCCAATCCAAAAATGGGCAGAAGACCTAAATAGATATTTCTCCAAAGAAGATACAGAGATTGCCAACAAACACATGAAAGGATGGTCAACATCACTAATCATTAGAGAAATGTAAATCAAAATGACAATGAGATGTCACCTCACACCAGTCAGAATGGCCATCGTCAAAAAATCTACACACAATAAATGCTGTAGAGGGTGGAGAAAAGGGAACCCTCTTGCACTGTTGGTGGTAATGTAAATTGATACAGCCACTATGGAGAACAGTATGGAGGTTCCTTAAAAATCAAAACTACCATACGACCCAGCAATCCCACTACTGGGCATATACCCTGAGAAAACCATAATTCAAAAAGAGACATGTACCACTATGTTTATTGCAGCACCATTTATAATAGCTCCGACATAGAAGCAACCTAAGTGTCCATCGACAGATGAATGGATAAAGAAGATGTGGCTCATATATACAATGGAATATTACTCAGCCATAAAAAGAAATGAAATTGAATTATTTGTAGTGAGGTGGATGGACCTAGAGCCTGTCATACAGAGTGAAGGAAGTCAGAAAGAGTAAGACAAATACCATATGCTAACACATATATATGGAGTCTAATAAAAAGAAAAAAAGCGTTCTGATGAACCTAGGGGCAGGATAGGAATAAAGACGGAGATTTAGAGAATGGACCTGAGGACATGGGGATGGGGAAGGGTAAGATGGGATGGAGTGATAGAGTTGCACTGACATATTTACGCTACCAAATGTAAGGTAGATAGCTAGTAGGAGGCAGCTGCATAGCACAGCTCAGTGCTTTGTGACCACCTAGAGGGGTACGATAGGGAGGGTGGGAGGGAGATGGAAGCAGGAGGGGATATGGGAACATATGTATATGTGTAGCTGATTCACTTTGTTATAAAGCAGAAACTAACACACCATTGTAAAGCAATTATACTCCAATAAATATGTGAAAAAAATAGTGCAGACATTTTGAGCAGTTCCAGTTCTCATATAATGAATGGAAAATCAGTCATTATACATAAAAGGCTGCTTGCATTTGAATTTTACATTTTGGCCATAACTTTCTCTTCTAACCCCTAGACATGCACCCCTGTTATTTGCAGTGATCTTTGGTTGGTTACACATCTCACCTCTAAACTCCATTTGATCATGGCCAATTGGAGAACTTTTTACCCATTACTACTTGAGAGGGATTACCTTGTCTTCCTCCGGGGAATAGGGCCACGTGAGGGGCTGCCTTTGTTGTCCCCTTTTGTTAAATGAAGTTGCTGGTGGTATAGACCCACCTCGCCGTACTGGTGAGGAGAGAATGGAAGTTGGTTGCATGTGAAACATTCAACATAGGGTCTTGCCCATAGTAAGTAAACGATTTAATGCTAACTCTTCTCATTAGACTTAGATTTTTGGTACTTAGAATAATGTTATCAAGCAAAGTTGAGGATTGAGATTTGAGAATTAAGGGATGTATTTTTAATGGAAACATCACCTGCTGCCTAGGCAAGTGGAAAGTAAACTTTTCTAGATAGTAAATAAAATGTCCCTGGGAACTTTGCTCCTAGAAATACTGAGATACCAGGCTGAAAGATAGCACCTCAGGAGAGGACTCACCCTTCTCACACAGCAGAGAGCCTGTTCTGGTGGAAAGATGGCCAAAAGTGTGTGCCTCTGTGAAGGTTGGCTGTGAGATGCGTCTATTCCCAAAGGAGGCCTATTTTTTTTAAAGGGTGGAGCTGTTCTAACGTCCCCACTAATAAGACTTTTTCAAAGCGCCCATGGGCTTTTTTCAGTGTGTCGGGTTGCAGAGGAGAATTCTCTTGAAGTAGGAATTAATGGTGTTATTTACTTTGTTAGGAATATCGTATGTTTGCGTTATATTTTTTGTCTACCTTTCTCTTGATCTCTAATGCGTAGCTGATCTCTAATGCCTCAGGGGCATTTGCCAGGTGGCCACATGTTACAAATTGTCCAAATTTTTATTCAGGTGATTCTCTTTCATATTTCACCCCCCCTCAAAAGAATCAAAAATATATTAGCTCAGGAGATACACATTCTGACATGAATGTGCCTCTCTTTTAAACAAAAGAAAGAAAATAGTAATAATGGTCTTCTGAAAACTCACCAATAAGTATAGATGACCAGAATAGAGTTTAAAAGTGGATGAAGTGATATGATATAGTATATCCAGGAAATTGTGAGGCCACATACTTCTAGAACATCAAACTTGCCTTTTCTACCTCATCTCTACCTAATAGGAACAAAGTAGTGGAAGAGGGAGGTGAATTAATCCTTGGTTAGATCCAGTTAGTGCCTGCCAATAACCATTGGATTTCCATTTCTGATCTAGTTTTTGTCTCAGGCTTCCCTTCTGTGTGATGCCTAGAGTCAACAGCTGCCTAAGTTTCCACGTTTTATTTTCTCCCTTCTCCTCCATAGACTGGCTTGGTTAGTAAGTATATATATGTTCTCTCATTATCTTTCCTGTTTGAAGCACATGCTTTAAGAGGTGAAGAAGAATAAGACTGAAGTTGGTTCCTGTAAAAAGCTTCTAGCTTGCTGACATGCATTGCTTCCACAGAGTAGCCTCCTGGTCACTGTTTTGAAGTTTATTTTTAGATAACGTTAATAAAACACTAGCCAGTTTGAATTCATTTTCCACTTTGCAAAAGAAACCACTGGGTTGGCAGGCATTGAGAGAGCTAAAAAGAACATAGGACAGATCAGAATAGAATTTTGGAGCTGGAAGTGGACCTAAACATCATCCAATCTAATCCTTTCTTACTGCAGGTGAAGACATGTAAGTTCAAAAAAGTTAAGTACCTCCCTCAAGGTCACATCACTAGTATATGGTTGAGCTGGGACATGAACACCTATTTTTCCAGTTGTTGACCTGTGTTTTTCCACTGTCAAAAAGAATTATAATGCAACAGGCAGGACCAAGTGTATAAAACTTCCATTCCAGAGAGAGATTTGCCTCAGATGAAGTTTACTTAGCAATTCTAGTCTGTCCTCCTTAATTATTGTCATTAATTTGTATTTATTGATTCCTCTTTTGGGTAAACTGTTTCACTGCACAAGCTGGTATTATAAGCCCTCTTAGAGATTACACACTGAAAAGCGCAAAATGACAAAATGTGGCTATAATTTAAAACCCTGTTTTCCAGAACTTTACCAACATTCCTCTTACCTTCTAAAATAGATCATTCATTGTGGCAGTCAATGCAACACCAGGAACAAGAGTGTTGGAAGGATGAGAAACTGGTTTCTTTTCCTTTCCCTTTCTTCTTTTCATTATTACCTCCTTACCCTTTCAGACTCTGCTTCGTTACTTCTTTCGAAGGATGGATTGACTAGGTTACTGATTTATTCAACAAATATTTGGTGAGTGACTACTATGTGCCGGTCTTAGGCTGAACTCTGGGAAACAGAGAGAAATACTGAGTTCCTGCCTGTAAGGGACTTATCATCTAGCATAGGGAAAGGGAGACCCAAGGCAAAGTGACCAACTAGGACCAAGTGGCAATAGCAGTTTCCTGTCTTTTTCACGGCGTGACATACACAGAAAGTGATAATATTGTATGACAAATGGCAGGACCCTGTTGGTAATTTGGAAGCCTGGAGGAGTTATTCTTGGATAGATACAAATGAGTGGTATGTCCTGGCTACCTCACGCCAGCCCAAGGGTGAGATGATCAACTTCTAGCTCTGGCTTGCTGGTTGGGATGCACTGCAACAGTCTTGGGAGAGGAGTTGTTTTCCTGAACTGAGGGAGTTATAGTAAAAATGGAGGAAAAAAGGTGAACCTGAAAGATATTTGGGAAGTAGAATTGACATGACTTGGTGAGTGGCTGAGATATGGGGAAGAAACCAAGGATGATTCGTAACTCTCTGACCTGGTCACCTGGGTGTATGTTGGTACCGTATACTAAGATGGGGAATATTGCAGGAGGTGGAAAAGGAGAAGGAAGAAGCCACGAAGAGCCTTGCATTAGGCCCTTGGATGAAGTGCAGCCAGGTTCCAACCAACGTGACTGGGACCAGAGCGTAGAGAGCAGGCTGTAGCCGGAGCTGGGATGAGTCTGGCCTGGTGTAAACTCTGCTCAAGCCTGACAAATTAAGGAAAAAACAGTCTTGACATGACTATTTTTTATATGGTTTCTAATTAAAGAGTGAAGTTTTAAATAACGAAAAAATCGTTTTTATAAGTTTATAGGAGGTTATGGTGAGTTTTCTTTTGATGGTTCCTTGAGATAGAGACTCTGAGATGGAGAGTTGAGTGCAGAAGATTTATTGGGAGTTCCCATAGGAGATAATCCAGTAGAGAAGTGATGGGAGGAGGAATGGACAAAGGGAAGAGCAGATGTGAAATGAGAAGTCAGTCGATTCAGTCAGGAGCTCTGGAAGGCACTTTGTAGTACTGAACATTGAGGCAGGAGGGCCTGGTCTTTTTATCTGCACATTAACCAGTCCTTTTCTGTGGCTGCCTTCAAGAGGGCATAACCTTGAATGATGCAGTTCTCTGAGCAGGAGAGCAAGGTCCAGTGAGGGACACAGCTGTGAGCCGTCAGCAGCCGGTATTCCGAGTAGCTAAGGAGAGTGGGATAAAAAAAAAAAAAATCCCGCAAGGACTCAGAGGCAAAAAATATACAAATCAATTATCACTGCAAAGTAAAGGAGCTGTTGCAGTGGAGGATTCCTTGACTTAATGTCAATATTATGACACAGTATGAGTGTGTTTTGTGTTTGGTAATTGCAATCATTGTTGCTTTTGGTGTGGTCATCCATTTACAATGCTTGCTGTCAGTTTATTTATCTCTTGTAAAAATAAAATACAGTCTGTGTGTGTGTGGAAAAAAAAAAAAGGAGAGTGGGATAGCTAGGCCAACACTTATGAAGGGATCTGGGTGGAGCCCTGGAGTATCCACTACTCTGGTAAGGGAAACTTTCTGGGACGCAATCTATGGGTCTGAAGGTAAGAAGAGAAGTCTGGATTGGAGAGGTGAGCTTGGCGTTCACTACTGTGGAGAAGATAGTTGAGGTCATGGGTATGGTAACAGTGTAAAAAGAAGAATTAGAACAGAACCTTGGGCAATACCAAAACTTAACAGGTAAGCTGAAAAAGGGAGCCCAGGACATGAAGAAAGAATGTCTGAGGAGGTTGGAAACTCAAGGGATATTGGTCATTGGAGCCAGGGAAAAAAGGGCACATCCACAGTATACGGTATTGCAAATGAACCTATCTATGAAACAGAAACAGAATCACGGACATAGAGAACAGACTGGTGGTTGCCACTGGGGAGGGGCTTGGGGGAGGGATGGAGTGGGAGTTTGGGATTAGCAGATATAGGCTTTTATATGGAATGGATAAGCAGCAAGGTCCTACTGTATAGTACAGGCAACTATATTCAATATCCTATGATAAACCATAATGAAGAAATGTAAAAAAAGAATGTGTATATATATGTATACATATACATACATATATATATATATAACTGAATCACTTTGCTGTACAGCAGAAATTAACAAAACATTGTAAATCAACTATACTTCAATAAAACAAATATTGATTAAAAAAAAATACAGTGTTGCAGGAAGGCCTTGAAAATGTCAGGTGGATTTAACAACTAAGGACCCGTTGTGATTTGAGGGAAAGCAGTTTCTCTGGAGTTCTGGAGGCAGAAGCCAGATTGTAGTAGGTGAAGGTAAGAGCAGAAACTGAGAATGAGTGACGCAGTATGTGCAGACAGCTTTATTAAGAAGTTTATCTCTTGGGCTTCCCTGGTGGCACAGTGGTTGAGAGTCTGCCTGCTGATGCAGGGGACACGGGTTCGTGCCCCGGTCCGGGAAGATCCCACCAAAAAAAAAAAAAAAAAGTTTATCTCTTAAGGAAGGAGGGTGGGGTGCAGCAGAGGGGGAGCACAGGAGGGAAAATGTTTCACCTTGTTTTACTTTATTTTAGGAAGGGAGAGATTTGAGCATGTGTGTGTTGATTGGGGAGTAGCAGTAGGGGGCTAGTGGGCTGAGAATCTGAAAAGAGATGGAGGCGAAATGAGGAGGTTGAAGAGCAGGCGGGAGTCAGGCTCAGAACGCAAATGGAGTGTGAATCCTCAGAGTATTTTAGCAGCTTAAGTTAGAAAGAAAACTCACAGAGAGAGCAGCCCTTTTGAGAAAGATAATAAATGTTGGTTATATCAACAGATGGAATTTGATTCAAACGCCCCATAATCAGAGACATTGCTGAAAAGTATCCACACATGTATAAACCTTCTCTGAAGCCACTGGAAAATACTTAGAAAATTCACTAAGCTTAAAGGGGCAGGGATGAGAATGCAACCTATAGTAGCTTCTCAGTCGCCCTTCAGCTAGAACGATTGAGCTCATTTTAACACGTATGCTTTGAGCACCTAGCATGTGTAAAGACTACAAAGACGTATACTGTGGAAAGATCAGTGGACTTGTAGTTGGGACACGAGGTACACTCCTAATTTTCCCTGAAAGTCCTCAATAAATTAATTTCTTTTGTGAAACAGTTTTCCTCCTTAAATCAAAACTCTCATTTCTAGTGTTTGAAAATACTAGCTCTATGAGTTTGGCAAGTAGTCAACCTTTCTGGTCCTCTGTTTCCTTATCTTTAATATGTTGTTTGATGACTGCTAGGCCTCCTTTGAGTTCTCATGCTTTCAGTTTATAAGAGGAGGTCTTTGAGGTATGACCTGGAAAGAAGACTGCTGCTAGACGTGAATTGTCCCCACTTCTCATTACATGAATTGATACCATTTGATGAGGTTTACAGAAGTTAAGTGACCTGCAAAGGTCCCACCGTTGGACCTTGAGCGACATAGCAGGAACTTGGCTGAATTCCCATCTCCCATTTGAGTCCTTATCCGTTATTCTCAAGTTTCTGTACCTAGGTGAGCAAAATCCTGGGAATGCTGAGAATACCCACAGCAATAGAGTAAGCATGGGCTATCTCCCTAAGGGCAATTCATTTATGTGGTGTTCATGGTTTTAAAACATTATTTTTGTATTAAAATTTAAAATGGCTTAATAAAGAACAGAATATAAAATTCAAGTAAAAATGAAGTTGCCAAGGAATTTGGTAGTTTACAAAATTACACGTGGTAAGTACTTTCTGAAGTTTATATGTACATGGGTATTTTTCAGCACTGCCTTTCGGGTTACAATCCCAGACTCTGGGTTTACCTCTTTCTCCCTTGCTAGTGAAAATATTTTGCTGCAAAAGCTTGCAAGTATTTTCAACCAAACTGCAGTATTTTCAGCCCCCAAGGAAAAGTAAGTTGTAGACAAGGAGGGCATGCGAGGTTGACTATTTCATCTGGAAAGACAGATAAATCACCAGAGGCTGCAGCCCAATCAATGCCCACTGAGAAATTTGGCCATGAGACAATGCCCCAGTGCTCCAGTGGGTAATGAACAAATGTGTACAGCGGTGACGAGATCGATTTCTTGATGATTCCTATTAGCATAAGCATACAGCATGAAACATAGTTATTATTTGGGACAAGACAGGGCACGGGTAGGTGATAAGACAACTCTAATGTGGGTTCTCACACTGGATGGAGGTAACACTATTCAGGTGCTCTTCAGTAAGGGCTTTGTATTTATATACTTTTCTTTCATCCTTTGAACTTTTTGTATGTATGTATGTATGTATTTATTTATTTATGGTTGTGCTGGGTCTTAGTTGCGGCATGTGGGATCTTCGTTGTGGCATGTGGACTCTTAGCTGCGACGTGCAAACCCTTAGTTACGGCATGCATGCGAGATCTAGTTCCCCGGCCAGGGATCGAACCTGGGCCCCCTGCACTGGGAGTGCAGAGTCTTACCCACTGGACCATCAGGGAAGTCCCTTGTATGTTTTCTAAAGTGCATAATATAAAAATATAATAGTCCATGTGTAATTTACCACCAAGTGTGCATATTAGGGGTATATACTCAAATTTATTTTATTAATGGGATGCATTATCCAAAAGGTTTAAAGACAGATCTCTGAAATACCTTTCTGGGCTTTGACAGGAAATTAGTGGAGCCTCAATCTTTTGTCCAGTACTAATGATTAAGATCAGAAGTTGTTGGAATTTGAACCACAAAAACTGATTTCTTACTTCAGCAAACAGGGCTGGAGAATGGCAAAGCTGACCATTCATATTTATTTATTTCATGCTCTTTACATAATCTCCTTGTGAATGGACATTTCCATTCACAGGCCCTTGGCAAAACCATCACTGGATTGATATGTTAACGTGACAGGCCCTGCAAACTGAGGAATGTCATTGCTCTTTCAATTAAAGTTCCAGAGAAGCAAGAAAAGGCATCAAGGAAATTGGACAAACGGAGTTGGCTAATGCAAGCAATATCTCGTTACCAGGAGCACTTAGTATTTGTTTAGTACCTTTTATTTTAGCCATTTGCTTTTTTTCCCCCCTAGTAGGGAGTTATTTACCTGTTTTCACTAGTAAGCTGATCATTATTTTCTTTATGCAGCACCTTATAGGTTATAGAACAATTTTATGATATTTGATACTCACAAACACCCTTTTAGATAAATAGGATCAATTTAGAATCCCATCACTACGGGTGTGGAAACTGAGTCGTAGAGAAATTAAGGGCCTCATTTAAATTTAAACCTAAGTCCTTAGAGCCCTTGACTGGGGTGTTTCCCAGTGTATCACACACAGGGAAAGAGCAGTGCAGGTTAGATGATTAAGAAAGTATTCTCTGGTGAGACAAAAACAGCAACAACAACAAAAAAACCCTCAGCTTTTATCCCATAGTCCATCCCTTCCTTTCCCTTGCTCTTCTTGTAAATTGTCTTCCTTTGGATATAGAAAGAAAACAGTATAGTTTAAAGCAGTCCGGAAAAACTTTCCCATTTTTATCCAACCCAATCATCTATAGCCATAGCACACCTGGGAGGGAATATGAATCACTGATGCACAAAGGAAGATAAAACAAGAGTGAGGCTGCTGACAGAGGACAAGAGCCTGGGGTGTGAGGAAAGGACCTGATTTAGCTAAAGAGAGTTTTGGAAAGATGAAGGAAGGGACTTACTACTTGCGGCAGAAGAACTTTGATCACAGCTGATCATCAGCCTCTTTATACCTGTTTCTTCTCTTCCACGTCTTTTAAACAGGTACTGAGTGCTTAGCCAGAAAGAGGCGCATGGAGGGATACCCAAGAAGAGGTCTTAGACTTTCAAGAGAAGGACATTGAGTTGGGGAGATAAAACATGAAAAATGTGAAGTAGGCAGAAAACCAACAAAGGCAAAGTAGAGTAGTAGAGGAAAGAACCATAAGTCTGGAGTTAAAATACATGGTTTCAAACAGTACTAACTATGTTAAGCACTAGTTGAGTAGCTGGTCCTACGTCCTTCTGAGTAACTGAGCCTCTCTTTAGGTTAAGGAACAAATTGAATTAGGCTCTCCAGAATTTATTTTAGTTCCAAATGTTCATGATTTATTCTTCAATAAACCGAAATCAGTTGTACATGTAAAAATATTGAGAAAATGCAAGAGAGTACGTTTGATTTCTAGAAGGTTTGTAAAATGCTGGTATGTTTTGTGGGTCCCTTCCTATGTATGTGGCAATGACCCTCTGTAAGGAAGACTTTGAGGATGGTTAAACTTGCGAATAGGCTGGAGTTAGCAAGGATTTAATGAACCGGGAGTAGAGTTGTGCCGATCCCTGACTGAATTTTTACCAGTCCTTAGCAAAATGAAGAAATTATAAAAAATATATTTAAATTTTAATCATATTCTAAGTTTATTTCCAACCTACACTGGTGCTACAATATTCTTTCCTTTATAAAATGATGGTGAGAGTAATAAAACACACACACACACACAACAGACATATAATTATTATTTCCTAGAAAATAAAAGAGGCATCTGTTCCCCGTCCCCCACTTTGAGATTACTGAGCTCCCTTAGGCTACTAACATCTTCCTGCTGAACTCGCTTCAGTGGTTTTTCATTGACAAAGTAAAGGCCAAACCCTCATGGAGTGTGTAAGTTTCATCAAGCTGCTGTAACAAAGTATCACACACGGAAGTGGCTTAAAACAGTAGAAATTTATTCCCTCACAGTTCTGGAGGCGGGAAGACTGAAATCAAGGAGTCAGCAGGGTCATGCTGTCTCCAAAGGCTCTAGGGGAGGATCCTTCCTTCCTTCTTCCTAACCTCTGGTGGTTGCTGACAGTCCTTGGCAAGCTTTGGCTTGTGGAAGCAGCACTCAATCTCTGCCTCCGTTTTCACCTGGCCTTGCGTGTGTGTATCTGTGTCTTCATTTTCATTTTCCCTCTGTGTCCAAATTTCTCTCTTCTTATAAGGATACCAGTCATTGGATTATATGCCCGTTCCCCCATCCAGTATGAGCTTACCTGAACTAGCTACATCTGCAGAGATACTGTTTTCAAATAAGTTCACATTTCAAAGTGCTGGGTAGACATGAACTGTGAGGAACATCATTCAACCCAGTGTATCTGGCATGAAAGATTCTTCGCAAGTTTGTGCATAGTCTCTTAGGCCTCATCTTCCAACCACTTCATCCGATTCATCATATATTTTCGCCACCTGTTGCTGCTTCAGGGTGGATGCTAGACCTGGTTCCAAATGAAGTATTCTCTGAATACAGCAAATATTGAGATAACACATATTTCAGCAAAAGAATAGTCTTGAAACATGTTGTTCAGGGAGTTGGAAGAGAGACATATATTTTGTTTAATTATTTTAGTGGAACAAATTGGTGAGTAAAATGAAAGTAAAGGATATACCTTTTTTTCCTGAAGAAAATAAAGATACCCTGAGGCCTCATAATTCCTTTTCCTAATAAATGAGTCTAAGGAGAAAAGTCAGAGAAATAGAAAATAATTTGTGTGCTAAGGTGTTCTGTAGGGAATTATTTTCAATAACAAAAAATGGAAAACAAAGGAAATAGTCCATGGTAGGGAATGTTTAAATAAATAGGAGTGTATACATTTCTGTACCCATTAAAATTTATGCCTTTAAAATTTTGTTTTTAAAAAACAAGTCAGAAATATTTACAATAAAATTTTAAATAAAAATCTAGAAACCTAGGATTAAATCCCAATCATTTAAGGCAGAGGTTCTCAACCAAGGGTGATTTTGTCTCCAGTGCACACGTGTGGTGTCTGGAGACACTTTTGTTATTACCGCTGGGGAGAGGAGGACCTGCTTCTGGCATCTAGTGGACAGAGGTCAGGGATGGTGCTAAACGTTCTGTAACGCACATGACAACTTCCCCAAACAACAAAAAATTATCCAGCCCAAAATGTCAATATTGCCATGGTTGAGAATCCTTGATTTAAAACATATAACTGCCTTACCTTTGCCTTTCTGTCCCTCTTCTTTAAAACAGAAATAATAATATCTACTTCATAGGGTTGTGGTAAGAATGAAGTTAGGTAATATAAGTAAAACACTTAGAACAGTGACTGGAGCATGGTTAATCATGCAGTAAGTGTTACTTATTGTTAGCTATTATCTGTCACAGTGCAAAGAAAGAGAGGAAATATACCAGAATATTGCAGTGATAACATTACAGGTGCTGTCAGTCAAAGACCATTGGGATCACATCAGTAGCGGAACAAGTCACAGGCAAGGAGGACAGACACCATGGAGGATCATGGGGTGTCTTAGCAAGAGTGTTGTAGAAAGGATTATTGTAGAGTTTGGGTTTTGGTTGGGTGACTTGTGGGAGATTCTAGAGAACCAAAGGTGCTGTCAGAAAGTGCGGGCAGTACTATGAGCATCTTAATAACTCTTATCTGTAGGGAGGGCAGACGAGAGGGAGGATAGACATGTAATTGATAAAGAAGTAGCAGGCATACCTTTTGGCTGGGAGGGGGTGTTTGACATTTTGTGGGAGGCAGAGGGACCTTGTAATCATCTATGCTGGGGCAAAACGATGAAGTGGCCTTGCTTTGTCTCATTTTATTATGATCTCAGAGTGGTCTTGTCTGTTGGTCTTTTGTAAGATGGTTTATATCCAAAAGGAGAATAATATGGCCAGCAGTAAGTGGCAGGTCAGTTTCTGAGTGTCGCAGGCTACTTTTTCTTCCTTCCTTCCTCCCTCCCTCCCTCCCTCTCTCCTTCCTTCCTTCCTTCCTTCCTTCCTATCTTCCTTCCTTCCTTCCTTTCTTAGTACTTACCATTTTCATCACACTTTAAAGATATTTTTTAACCTTTCTACTTTCAGCTTACATTACTTTTGTAATTAGGGCAAATACCTGTTAATTACAAAGTAATAAAAGGCATGCTCATGAAAAAAGGAGTCAGCTCTGCAGTATTCTAGAATAAAGTCTCAAGTCTGTAAAATACGCATAAGGAGACAATTGTGAATAGTTTGCGCTCTCGCCCCAGTAATATTTCATGACCCTTGCTGTTGAGGAGCTTGGGAAAGAAAAAGAAGGAATGTAGCTCTTTTTTGATCGCCCACTCCCTAGGTGATTCTCTTTAATATGGAAGTTGTAGGGAAAGTTTCTTTGTGGTAATGGCTTTTTAAATGAATTACACATAGAGAAATTGAGTTGATATCCTCCTTCTTCACAGGAGGATATCAAGTTTGGATGGCATTATGTATCAATCAATTGGATCTTGATTAATGGAAAACAAAATGTGGTTTGTCTGTACTGTTTAAAAGAAAAGAAAAAAAATATACGGTGCATGTGAAAGAAAATATGAATGTCTTCAGGATCTCAAATTCAATAACAAGCAAAGAAAATAACAAAAGCTTAGATTTTCTCTCCTTCAAATTTGCTAGTAACTTTCAGGACAAATAAATGTATCTTATACAACAACTTAAAGCAAGCATCTTCAAGGACATCTTTAAAATATACGTGAATTCTCTTTATATTCTGAATCATTTTGAGATTGGGTTTGGGGGCATCTGTTGAAGTGTGAATGGATTTTTAGTTATTTTAAAAATTTTATTCAATTTTTAAAAGTTAAAAATAATATTTCCTCATTATAATAATTTCAAACAATACAGCAGGGTATAAAATGAAGAGTAATATATTATTTCTTTTCTAATTCTAATCCCCTAGTGATCTTCCAATTCATTTTTTTTTTAACATCTTTTTTGGAGTATAATTGCTTTACAGTGGTGTGTTACGTTCTGCTGTATGACAAAGTGAATCAGCTATACATTCATATATATCCCCATATGCCCTCCTTCTTGCATCTCCCTCCCACTCTCCCTATCCCACCCCTCTAGGTGGTCACAAATCACCGAGCTATTCACAATTGTCTCCTAACTTTCAGTCTGTAGGTGTCCCTAGGTCTGATGTGGGTCTCTTGTAGACAGTATATATATGGGTCTTGTTTTGGCATCTACACTAATTATGATGACCTGAAATTAACATGCTTCCTGAATATCATTATTTAGGAAGCTGAGATAGATGTTCTGAAAAGTCCCTTTCCACTCACACATTTTGGAATTTCAGAGACTATTCTTATCCCGAACTATTGGGAGGCACTGAAAAGTTTAGGGTTAAGATACTCTTGCTCTCATTACTTGGAATGATTTTGAGGTGAAAGGTTACATTCAAATGAGAACCATCATAGTAATCATAATGTCTGACATTTGTATCAGATTTTTTGATAAGCCTTTTAAAATCTTGTTTTTGAGGCTATGAGTCTAGAGTTACTCATTCTTATTTTTCTCCTTTTTTCTCAGTTATTGTTGCCAAGGTATTCTCATTTTCCATGATGGTTAGAATAACTTAACATTTGCAAATGGTTTCATGTGGAGTTTTTTTGTATACTGATGGAATATGTTTCTAAACTGAATAATCATATAGTATTTGAAACAAGTCACATGAAAGGTAAAATTACTAAACAGCAACTAAAAGCTCTTCTTATTCTTTCTAGCTTTCTTAAAGGTTTTTAAGGGCAGAAGGCTTTTTTTGGTTATTTGCAACAGATAAAACTTATTATAACCCTCTATAGTCTGAGTTCCATGGGAGGTTATAAGAAAGTAGAAAGATGTAGAAAACGACTATTTTGTTCAAAATTGCTTCAACTCCTTAATGGTTTATTTTTTCTACTTTTATTGTAATATTATAAATACTTGTCTATGAATATATTTCAGTCAATCTAAACAGGCTCATTTACACATGCACCAGAAATATTCTGTTACCTTTGTAAATAGTTACCTTCCTTTAATGTCACTTACACAGTTGTTTCCATAGGAGACATAAAAGTTGTGGGGTTTTGGGGTTTTTTTTTTGGTATGCAGGCCTCTCACTGTTGTGGCTTCTCCCATTGCGGGGCACGGGCTCCGGACGTGCAGGCTCAGCGGCCATGGCTCACGGGCCCAGCCGCTCCGCGGCATGTGGGATCTTCCCGGACCGGGGCACGAACCCGTGTCCCCTGCATCGGCAGGCGGACTCTCAACCACTGCGCCACCAAGGAAGCCCAGGGGTTTTTGTTTTTTAATTTTATAGGAGCTCTTGAAGAAATGAAGCTAAATGATCCAGTTTTGTTGAACAGGTGTTTCTGGTATCCTGCTAAAGAATACATTCTCTTAATTAAACATAAGCAAGTATTGTTAGCTTTTTGGCACTGAATAAATTACAGGTTCATATTAAGTCTGGGAATAGTGTTAGCTATTCTTAGCATTTCATTTGGCAAGATGATGTGTAGCTTCAAAATCAGGAGACCTGGGTTCAGATTTGCTTTTAGACACTTACTATTTGTGTTTGGCCATTCACTTCCTCTCTAGCTTGACACCAATGGAATAGTTTTGTCATCCTATCATGTACTCCCATGACACAATACTATTTCATTATAGCACTTTTCACACTTTTGATTTATATATTTAATTATTTCCTGACCGTAGGTTTTCTCTAGAGTGTAAGTTTCTTGAGGGAATGAATACATTTTCTTGAACTTGGACACCTAGCTTGACTCTGGGCATTATCTGTACCTATACCTGTCAGGTAGCTACCATTGAAAGGCATTTTCCTAGGCAAAGTTTGTATCACTAGGAATAATCAGAAGAAATATATTGACGTTAGCTTTATATTCTGCATGGGACAAAATTTCATGGATTATTTTGATTCATTTTAATTCAAAGATGATTTGACTTACTTCTAAAATGGTCAGTCCTAGGTGCTATTTTTTTTTCCTGGAAAAATTCAATTCAATAAACGTATCCAATATCTGTCTCACACTGAACCTTCATCAGATCAAAATAATTTCACCAGAGTGGTAGGGCATTGCACTGATTTTCCAAATGTTTTTAATTTCCTTGATTTAAATGTCAGGGGCATTTGGCTTATCTCTTTATATTTAATGAATCATGAAACAAACATGTTTATCAGATGAACCTACAGTATTTGGAAAGAATAGCTTTATTTATAAACCCTCACACTGACTCATATGCAAAAAAGATGGAGACGTTCGAGGTGACCACCCTCCCTCAGTGACTCAATTCATTATTCAGTTTTTACCTTTTCCTTGTCATCCAGCATATTCTCTGTCTCACTACAGAATGTCAAGGCTAGAAAGGATCTTTCAGGTCCCCTGCTCCTACCTCTGTTATGTTCTCATTTTATAAGTAAGGAAATAGCCCAGAGAGCCTCCTAAGGATAAACCACTGTTAGAGATAGGACTGTAAGTGGCAACCAGACTCTAAAGTTCCCATATCATCTGGCCTTGATCTATCAGCCAGACTTTACTTCCTACTCCTTGTATCATCTCTCAGTTTATTCTAGCCACGCACATCTTCTTGTGGCTCAGCACACATCAGGCTCACCCCTATCCCAGGGATGATAACACTTGATATTTGTGTCTGTCTCAAATGCTCTGTCCCAGATGCTTGCATGGCTTCTCGCTCTTTTACCAAATGTTAATACCACCCCTGTCTCACTGTATTTCCTTAGGCTTCTTTAGGCTCTGCTTTGTATTTATCATCAGCAAGTATAATGCTTATTTATTCGGTGTTTACTATTGTTGTTTGTCTCTACCATTGGAATGTAACTCCACAAGCACAGAGAATGTTGTTTATCTTTCACCATTTCTAGAACAGAACCTAGTACATTATAAATGTCCAGTAAATAATTATTAAATGAATGAGTGAGTGAATGAATGAATGAATCCCGTTCTTACAGTCTTGTGCATAGTGGTCAAGTGTATGGGCTTTGGCTTAAGATGGAACTGAGAGCTATGCCACTTCCATGAGTGCATCCTTGGGTGGGCAGTTAACCATTCTAAGCTGCAGCTTTCTCAGTTGCAAAATGGATAAAAAAATGAATACTTATCTTGAAGGTTTTGGGAAGGTTAAAATAATATGATGCCCATAAAGCATTTGCCCCAGAGCCTATGTTTTGTGTGTTTAATTAAACTTTGACCATTAATATTATTCTATCAGTTATCCTCAGATTATTTCCAGAGGAGGCTGTACCAGTTAAAACTCATTGTGGGAGTGACATCAGCAAAATGGTGGGATAGGAGTTTTCTACCTTCCCCCCCACCAAAGAACACCAATTTTGACAACCATCCATGGATAAGAATGACTTTGGGGAAGTCTGGGAGTCCTGCAGAGAAGGTCTAGCATACTGTTAGAGCAAAAACAATCCAAGATTAGACACATGGAAGAGGGTCAGAGGAACTTTTTCACTTTACCAGTGTCACCTCCCTCTCAAAGAGGCAGAGCTCAGTGTCAAGAGAGACCTGTTTGACTGGCGACTTCTTTCATGGGTTAAACTGAGAGTTTGTGTGTGAGCTTCTGGCTTCGCAGCTGTGAGATGCTGCCAAAGCGGCTCACTTTGTTCTTTCCCCATCCAGAATGCTAAGGTGTGCTGCATGCCTGGGGGCAGTGAGGGGCTAGGAGAACAGCAGCCAGAACCCTCAGAGGTCATCAAAGGGATGCGGGTCCTACTAACCACTTCACAGATTCCATCAGGGAGCCTGCCCGTGAGCAGCTGGGGAAAGCTGACCTGTGCATTCCCCCCACTGGCAGATGGTCATCCCCTATGCTCCACATGGCCCCCCATCCTGTGGCCAGCTCCTGTGTGTGCCCCAGAGGGTGGCAAGTGCAATCCTTTGCAAACTACTAGCCAGCACTGGCCCAAAGCTGCCCAGACTCTGTGGGATGGGGAGAAAGCACAGTGACCTCAGCATTAAGCACCACCCTAGGGAAAGCAAATGGGAGGGAGGCTATCAGCACCCAGCCTGGCTTTGAAGGATAGAGAGAAGGCAAATGATCATAAGGATTCCCACCTAAGTCCTCTCAGGGAACAAGAACTATGGAATAGGTGTATCCGTAGAAGAGGTCTGAGAAATCCTCAGAATCCCCAGCAGGGCTGATAGAAGATTTTTCTATACTAAAGCCTACATTAAGAAAAGAAGAAAACACTCAAATAAACAATGTAATTTTACACCTCAGGGAATGAGAAGAAGAACAAATTAGCCCAAAGTCAGCAGAAGGAAGGAGATAACGATGATCAGAGCAGAAATAAATGAAATCGAGAATAAGAAAACAATAGAAAAACCCAGTGAAACTAAGAATTGGTGTTTTAAAAGGATAAACACAATTGATGCACCTTTAGCTAGTCTTACCAAGAGGAAAAGAGAGAGGACTCAAATAGATAAAACTGTAAATGAAAGAGGAGACATTACAAGTGATACCACAGAAATGCAAAGGACCATAAGAGACTACTATGAACAATTATGTGCCAACAAATTGGATAGCCTAATATGGATAAATTTCTAGAATCATATAATCTACCAAGACTGAATCATGAAGAAATGGAAAGTAAGAACAGACCAACAATGTGTAAGCAGATTGAATCAGTAATAAAAAAAGAAAACCTGCCAACAACAACAAAACTGAGGACCAGATGGCTTCCCTGGTAAATTTAAATGGTAAACGCTGATAGGCTTAATGCCACCCCTTGTAAAACTGTTGCCAAAGATTTAAGAGGAGGCAACACTCCCACACTCATTCTGGGAGGCTGGCATCACCCTGATACCAAAGCCAGACAAGGACACTATAAGAAAAAAAATACAGACCAATATCCCTGATGAACATAGATGCAAAAATTCCCAACAAAATATTAGCAAAATAATTTCAACAGTACATTAAAAGGATCATACACCATGATCAAGTGAAATATATCCCCAAGGATTGTTCAGCATCCACGGCTCAATAATACACCACATGAATAGAATAAAATAGAACTATCATATGATCATAGCAATAGATGCTCAGTTAGTATTTATTAAAAATCAACATCCTTTCATGATAAAAACTCAATGAATTGGATATAGAACAATGTATCTCCACATAATAAAGGCCATATATGACAAGCCCACAGCTAACATCATACTCAAAGGCGAAAGGCTGAAAGCTTTTCCTCTGAGATCAGGAACAAGACAAGGGTGTCCATTATGACCACTTTTAGTAAACATAGTACTGGAAGCCCTAGCCACAGCAACTAAGAAACAAAAAGAAATAAAAGGCATCTAAATCAGAAGCGAAGAGGTAAAATTGTCTCTGTTTGCAGATGACATGATCTTATATTGATATACAGAAAATCTTAGACTCCACCAAAAAACTCTTGGAATGAATAAAAGATTCAGTAAAGGTGCAGAATACAAAATCAACATACAAAAATCAGTTGTATTCTACACAATAACAATGAATTATCTGAAGAACAAATAAAGAAAACAGTTTCATTTACAATAGCATTAAAACAATAAAATGCTCAGGAATAAATTTAGCCAAGGAGATGAAAGACTTATACACTGAAAACTGTAAGAGAAGATGTTGGTGAAAGAAATTGAAGATGGAAATATATGGAAAGAGATCCTGTGCCATGGATTGGAAGAATTAGTTTTTTTAAGATGTCCCAAAGCTCTCTCTAGGTTCAGTGCAATCCCTTTCAAAATTCCAGTGGCTTTTTTTTTTTTTTCCACAGAAGAGGCAGTCCTAAAATTCGTATGAAACTGCAAAATTTCCTGAATAGCTAAAGGAATACTGAGAAAGAATAAGAGAGCTGGAGGTATCAAACATCCTAATTTCAAACTATATTACAAATCTATAATAATCAAAACAGTATGATACTGGCATTAAAAACAGACACATAGACCAGTGGAATAGAATTAAGAGCTCAGAAATATACCCATGCATGTATGGTCAAGCAGTCTTTGACAAGGGAGCCAAGGGTACTCAATGGAGAAGAGATATTCTCTTCAATAAATTGTGCTGGGAAAATGATATTCACATTGAAAAGAAAAAAATGGACCCATCTTTTATATTACTCACAAAAATTAACTAGAAATGGACTAAAGACTTAAAAGTAAGGCTTGAAATCATAAACCTCTTAGAAGAAAACAAAGGAAAAACGCTCCTTGCTACTGGCATTGACAATGATTTTTTTGGATGTTATACCAAAAGAATAAGCACAAAATGCCAAAATAAACAAATGGGACCACATCCAACTAAAAAGCTTTTACACAGAGGAAAAAAAAATAACAAAATGAAAAAGCAACCTATGGAATGGGAGAAAATATTTGCAAACCATATATTTGATAAGGGATTAATGTCCAGAATACATAAAGAATGTATACAACTCAATAGCAAAATTACAAATAATCTGATTTTAAAATGGGCAAAGGACCTGGATAGACTTTTTTCCAGGGAAGTCATAGAAATGGACAAAGATGAAATGGTACCCAACATCACTAATTATCAGGGAAATGCAAATCAAAACCGAAATGAGATATTAAATCCCATCTATTAGTATGGATATCATCAAGAAGACAAGAGATAACAACTGTTCATAAGGGTGTGGAGAAAGGAGAACCCTTGTGCGCTTTCTGGGAATGTAAATTGGTGCAGCCACTATGGAAAACAGTATGGAGTGTACTCAAAAAATTAAAAATAGAACTACCATATGGTTCATCAGTCCCACTTTTGGGTATATATGCAAAATAAATGAAATTGCTATGTCAAACAGGTATCTGCACCCCCATGTTCATTTCAGCATTATTCACAATAGTCAAGACATGGAAATAACATTGTGTCCATCAGAGTTACAAGGATAAAAAGTGTTGTATAAAATGAAATATTATTTAGCCATAAAAATAGTAAAGTTCTGCCATGTTGCAACAACATGGATGAAGCTTAGGGCATTATACTAATTGAAATGTTAGATGGAGAAAGACAAACACTGTATGATCTCACTTATATGTGGAATCTAAAAAAGCCAAATTCATAGATACAGAGAACAGATTGATGGTTGCCAGGGACTTGGGGGTGGCTGGGAGATATTGGGAGGTGTTGGTTAAAGAGTACTAACTTCCACTTATAAGAGGTATATATTCTAGGAATCAAATGTTCAGTAAGGTGACTATCATTAAGTATACTATATTATATGCTTGACGGTTGCTAAGAGAATAGATTTTAAATGCTCTCACCACCCCCCCCACACACGATAAAGCTCATTGTTTAAAAGTAAAAGAATCTGACCCTATTTATTATTATTTATTTTCTATTTGAAAAGTTCACAGAATTAAGGAAAAGCTAAGATCCAAGCTCAAAAAGAGGAATTTGAGTGAAACCACGATTTAGGCACCAGGAACTTTAGGACACTAACATTGGGGGATATCATCTCTCTCTCTCTCCCCTCTCTCCTCTCTCCCCTCTCTCCCTCTCTTTTTTTCCTGTCCTGTATGACTCCTGTCAAGATTCATATTTCATTGAATGTATCTCTGATCAAACAAGTTTGCTTAGGAGTAGATGGGCATCTTGATTCTTAAATCCTATCAACGCTTCCTCAGATGGGATGGTGTGGGTCCAAACCAGATCACTAACTCATGTTAGAGAATGTTGCACAGTGCAGACACAAAGTCAGCAGCTGCCTCAGTAAAAAGTATTCGATTTCTGCATTTTTGTAAAGCAGTTGAGGATTTCTTTTCCTAGGTGAGCAGCAAGCCATGAAAATGCAGGCCATGAAAATGGCCTGGCTTATTTGGCAGTAAACTCACATCCCCAGAGTTGTGTTGGTGAGATACCTTGTTAACGATTTTTTTTTTTTTTTTTTGCATAGCACTGAACTATGCAGGACAAGAGTTCCCTCAAATCAATACTCAAGCACATTTAATATCCAGCTAGTTGACAAACTGAATAACTCATGAAAAAGTTGTAAAATGTGTGTTTTCAACTCGATACAGCTTTAAAGAATTAAGCAGTAGTTTTCTGCGTGTCTTCCCTTTCCAAAAAATTGTCAGTTGTTTTATAAAAGAGAAGCTCGGTCATTGGATTGTTTTGTGGTTAGTATTTATTGAGCACTGTAGTGGAAATTTGTCATTATTTTTGACTGTTCAGCATCTGAACCTTATTCCCATGTTTGGAGAATGCCTCACTCTATGACTCACGGTGGACATCACAGCCTTTTTCCCATTTATAGAAACTGAAAATGTTGGGCTGCTTGCTTTCCCCATACTCTTACAATACGCTGGGCATCTGGCTTATAGTCCTTCAGTTGGTTATACCTGCCCCAGACTTGCACTTGAACTAATTACTTGGTAAAGCTGGGTGCCTGGAAAACTGTTGGAGGGGCAAGATTCTTGATGTATTGATAAAATTTCTGAGCTACCAGTGTTCACTGCTGCTACTGTCCCTAAGCGTTAGACATGGTCGTTGTGCCAGCTGCTATGTCTAATGCTTGAGAACAGTAGTAGCAGTGATGTCCTCACATCATTCTGTGACTTGATTTGGGTAATATATTTGGTCCAAAGCCCCTACAGTTTTTGAATTCTTCCTGTAATTATTTGAGTTAACTAATTCTTTGAGTTAACTAATACCCTTTGATCAAATTCTTTTTATGCTTAAATCAACCAGAATTTGTTTCTGTTGCTTGCAACTAAGAATCCTGGCAACTAAGAAACGCAAGGCATTTTTACATGTTTTTGGACACTTAGACTTTACCATACTTCAGTGACTTTTGTTTATTCATTCATTTACTCATGAAATAGTTGGATATTTATTCAGTTCATTTATTCAAAATATATTTGTTGAAAGGCCAATCTTTGCCAGAAATTGTCCTCGGGACTGGGCTACTGTGTTTAAAGAGATAGGAGAGGTTACTATCCTTATGGATCTTCATTGTTGTGGGAAAAGACTGATACTAAACAAGTACACAAACTAGATGGTATCAGCCAGCGATAAATGCTATGGAAGAAAATTAAAAGAATAATGAGTTAGAGAGTGATGGGTGTGGGCTTAGGGAAAGCCATTCTGAGGAGTCCTGTTTGACTTGAACCTTGAAAAGGAGGCAGCCAGGAAAGGGTCAGGTGAAGACCGTTCCAGGCAGGGGAACAGCAATTGCAAACTAGCTTAGTGCTAGGATTAGAGACAGGGTTAATGTGTCCACCACCTTGCCCAAGGTCATACCTCTAGGAAATGCTGGAGCCAAGGTTTGAATCCAGATAATGTCTTTACCAAGCTTATTTTCTCAAAAACTATACAGGCATCCCTTGTTTCATTGTGCTTTGCTTTTTGCACTTTGCTTTGTAAAAAGCAATTTGTAAAAAATGCTTTTTGCATTTTTCACAAATTGAAGATCTGTGGCAACCCTGCATCTAGCAAGTCTGTCAGTGCCATTTTTCTGACAGCATTTTCTAAGTCTTTCTCTGTATCACAATTTGGTAATGATTGCAATATTTCAAGCTTTTTCATTATTATTATGTTTGTTATGGTCATCTGTGATCTGTGATCTTTGATGTCGCTACTATGACTTGCTGAAGGTTCAGATGATGGTTAGAATTTTTCAGCAATAATGTATTTGTTAAATACTGTAAGTACATTGTTTTTTAAGACAATGCTATTGTACACTTAATAGACTACAGTATAGTGGAATCAGCTGCTGTATATACTTTTATATGCTCTAGGAAACCAAAAAATTTGTGTGACTTGCTTTGTGGCAATATTTGCTTTATTGCAGTGGTCTCGAACTGAACCCACAATATCTCTGGGATATGGCTGTAATTTGGAAAGTAAAGAAACAGAACCAGGGAAGCGAAAAGGTTAAACTGATTTACACTAAAAGAGGCAGAGGGATACTTGATGGAGAAGAGCCTGGATCTCTAAAAGAAGAGGAGAGAAAAAGGGAAGGAAAAAACCAGAAAGGGATGAGTTTTGAAGAAAGGACTTGGAGTAGTCTGGAGCAATCGAAATGAGATGTTTGTGGTGGCTGCTGTGCTGGGATGAGCAGACTGGGGAAGGTGAACGTGCAGGGCACTGGGGCTCAGCCTGATAATCAAGATGCAGTCTCTGCCCTCATGGAGCTTACAACGCGGTATTGAAGACGGACCTTAAGTCGATAAGCAGCCAACACCTGTCTAATTACAGATGTGATATGAACACCGTGTGAGGTGTTACTCGCGTTGATTACAAGGAGAGTGCAATTTGTCTGGGAGTGGGAGTGATCAGGGAAGGGTTATCTGAGGAAGTGGCATTTAACTGCTGAGAATATAGAGAGGAGATGAGAAGGATGCCAGCTGAGGTTCACGGGTTTCTAACTTACCCTTGGCCCTATAGCAGTAATGGCCAAGTCAGGATTTGAACCCAGCTTTCCTGCACTCCAGGTCCAGTGCTCTTTCTTTAAACCGCAGTGATAGGAACTGTCTCTTTCCTCTTGCAAACACACACATCTGCATATACAGACACTCAAGGGCTACATTCTCTGTTGCCTTCTTGGCCTGTAGGGTGCTTTCTGCGGGGGAAGCAGTGATCGCTAATGACATCCTTGGTGCCTGTGATACTTAGATCACTTTATCAATCAAATGTGGCATTTGGTGGCAGCCCTGCCACCTGTCTCTTTCTATCAGTGTCAGAGAGTATTTCGCTGCAAGCCACAGGTGCCAGCTGTCAGCCTGAAATAAACCGGGGTTTGCCCCAGGATAAGTGTGTTTAGGGAATCACTTCAGATTGAATTTCTCATCTGACAGCCCCTTCTGAGTTTGGGACTCAAAAAAGTAAAAATAAACAAATTATAGATGAGTAAACAGACATGTGGCTGTTTATGTGGCATCAGGCTGGCTGTTCCCAGGGCTTCATTTATCACTCTGCCTTTTTCTTCCCCTCTCTTGGCCTGGGTATCATGTATGGTCCATTTGAAGTATACATGAATTTCATAGGCGTTTACTTAATTGGGCCACTAACCGAAGTGCTGATACTACAGCAATGATTTTTTCTCATAAGGTAGTAACTGTTCTCGGCAGGGAGTGTTTTGATTCCAGAGTTTGAGAAAGAAGGGAAAGGGGAAGGAAATTGAACTAACAGTTTTCGATTTCCCACAATGCCAGGCATTATATCCAGTACTTTACACGTACTATCTCATTTAGTCCTACCAATATACCTGTGAAGTAGACATTATTCTTCTCATTTCACAGATGAGACAACTGTCACACTGAGAGTTTAAATAATTGGTCTAAGGGCCCAACTAGTAAGAGTCAAAGTTGGGATTTTTACATCAAATCCTATTATTTTCTCCTCTTAATCACTGACCTCATGACCCTCACTGTCAGTCTTAGAGTCAGTATCACCATTATCACCCAGCTGAAGCCACACTGTTTGAGAACAAAAGAAGGTCAGTATGGTGTCACATTTAGCAGAGGCAAAAATATTCCATGCCGCCAAACCACAAAGAATTTAAAAGCAATTTACATCTTTATCTCAGGTCTTGAAACTTGCCTGGAAGGAATACAAAACATGTTGTGTAACAACCAATCTAAAGAGATATGTTTTTCTATCCATCTTCCCCAAGTTTGCTCCTTCCCAAATGTCTCACCTTAAGTGCTGCATGCTCCCCAAAGATCTTCCCCCCAAATTCATCCCTTTGTGGACTTTACTTTCTCCTCTTCTTTTACAGATCCAGCTTTTTCTCCATCACGTATCCCCCTCCCACCTCTTTTAGTGTAAATCCATTTAACCTGTTTACTTACCCAGTTCTGTTTCTTTACCTTCCAAATTATAGTTGTTGAGAAAGCAGACCCTGGTAACAGATCACCTGACTCAAACCTTGTCTCCAGCCCTGCCGAGGTGTCTAATCTTGGGTAAGTGATTCTACCAAGCTGAATCTCAGTTTTCTCTTTGGTAAAGAAGGTGTAATAGTATCTGTGTTATTGGACTGATTTGAAGACTAAATAAGTTTATGCACGTAAACCACTTAGAGCAGTACCTGAGAAGCACTAAAAAATTAACTAGTGCTACTTTAATTCTTATTGCTTGATAAGTTCATGAGGAGTCCAGTACAGGAACCCAGCAAAGAGGCGCAGGATCCTTACAAGGTGGAGGGGAGGGGAAACTGCATATTCTCATGTAGTTTGGGGGTGGGGCTCCTGTCACAGTTATGTTACCAGTAATAATCATTGATATTATTTAAGTCAATAAAAATTATAGTTACATTGGCATCAATAATTGTTGATAATTTTTGTCAACAATAGTAATATAATAATAAGATTTTTCTGAATGCCTGTATGTTCAGTGTCTCACACATTACCTGTATTGTGTTCTTTAATCCTTACAGTAACTCTTTGGGATGGATATAATTATTAGCCCTTTTGACTTACAGAACAAGTCAGACTCCAAGAGGTGAAATAACTTTGTTTAAGACAGTGTTTCTCAATCTTTTTTTTATGTTCCAGCACACTTAGAAAATGAAAATACTGTACATTGGGGTGAACTGTGGTGGAGGTAAAAGACCTTAAGGGCTGAGAAGTCACTTGTAACCTGTAATTAACACAATGGCTAGAATGCTCTGGTCTAGGGGAGAGTCAGGGCGGGGACTTAAATCTGCCTGACCTCAAAGTCCATGCTGTTGGTGGACTGGCTCCCACTGGATCACCCTCCTACAGATCATTAGAAATAATGGGGATGTGTGTGTGTGCGCGTGTGTCTCTATATGTAGATATATAATGAAAACAGTGGGAAGTGACATAAAGCAGACAGAAAATTGGAGGGGAGTCGATACTTGAAAGAAGGGAATGGCACTGGGTGGGTTTCCTAGTTATTTATGTTTTTTTTACTGCTGTGAGAGCTAACACCTGTAATCTTACTGGCATGAGGAATCTGAAGAAAGAATTTGGGGCTACTTGAGAGGCTGGAAAGTGTAGTAGAAAATTCTAGAAAGGAGAGCACCATAAAGGGAAGCCCCTAATTTTTCACATAAACTCTGCCCAAATCTCTAAATGACCTCCAAACTATACAAGTGTGAAAGCTAAGAGAATTAACGGAGATTTCCGCTGATACCGACTGCAGTAGAGGCAGAATTTGCACTTTAAGTCAAGTTAAATGTCTGCTGAAATAAGCAAGTGACAACAACAAACGCACCTATTCAGAGGAACGTAACAGAATGCAGCCACAAACTGTCATGTACAATATCCAGGATTCTATCCCAAATTACTAGATTTATATAAATAAAAAACATGTGAGCATATACAGGTCAATAAACAGAGATCACTCCATTAGCAGACAAGGATTTTAAAACAAGTGTTACAATTCTGTTCAAAGTGTCGAATAAAATTTGCTCATAATGAATAAGCACGATCCATGCCCTTCGTCATCATAATATGTTACCTTCCAGATTTTGCTTAGTATACTGTTTCCCACATAACAGATTTGAAAAATAAAGGACAGAGAAGCACCTTGCCTAAATTCTTCACACGGCTATGACAGTGTTAAGAACAGAGTCCAGGTGACTATATACTTGCTCAGTAGAATTTAACATTGAAGTTAAGAGCTCACATGCTATAGTTGATGTGAATCACTTATTAGCTACATAACCTTGGTAAGTTATTTAATTAATCTAAGCCTCATTTTCTTTAAATAGTTGCTGTAAGCATTACTCATGCTATTACAAATAAAATGCATAAAGTGCTTGACACACAGTAAGTGCTTAATAACATTTTCATTATCATCATCATCATCATCATCATTGTACCACCACCAATTCCTATATGGAATTCTACTTTTCTGATGTAATCGCTGTATCAAGCAGTGAAAAGGGAAAAATCTACCATAGGAGTTTGTGCATGTACTGCTCCATATACTTATTCAACGTTTATTAAGCACCTACTTTGTACAAGAAGCTGTGCTTGATACAGAGGAAATAGAGCCATATAAGACATAGTCTTTGCCCTCCATGAACTATAATACCTAATTTTGAAAAGTAAATATTTTGCATAGAGGGGGAACCAAAAAACTCCAGAACTGCATTTTTTTTCTAATTTTTGATCTTTGGTATAGATGAGAGTATTAAAATTTCAAGAATGTATGAATCCCCTTGATGTCAATGATGATAAATAGTCATTCAGTCTCTACTGGTTCCCCTTTATTTGGGGGTCACTGAGTCCTACAGGAAGTTGAAGCAGGTTATGGATCCACTTCTCCAAAAAAATATACACACCAACAAAGTTTGAACCTAATCTTAGGGGCCTACTGACCCCTGAAATCTATTCACAGATTCTCTGTTGCAGAAATCTCTCCTTCTAGGGGTGTAGCACTGGCTGCTTCAAAGCAGCCCATTTTACTGTCAAAAAGCTCAAAGGAGGGAAAGAACTTTGAGCTGAAATTTACATCCTTGAGCCTTCCATCGTTCAGTGGTCCTCATTTTGCCCTGCAGAGGGCAGCCTGCTCCCTTCTGCATGACCACAGCTCTGTAAGTATTTGAAGACGGTTATTGTGTTCTGCCTTGGGCTTCTCTAGGCTGAATGTCTCCATTCTTTCCGTGGTTATTCATTTCTCATGGGATCCAGTCCCTTTAGCAGCCTGTTACTTTCCTCTAACTGTGCGATAGCTCTGTAAGTTGTTTCCTTTAATCACAAAAGGGACATATGCTTACTGTAAATTTTGGTAATACCAAATCAAAACCCAAACAAACCCCAAACTACACAGTTTTGTATGAAATAAAAAAGTGTGTCTATATACCCCCTTAGGCAAATTACATTCCTACAAACGACTGTTAAAATGAGTCTGTGGATGCCTTATGAGATGGTATCTAGGCATAGGCTGTACGTTTATCTGTAGACACATACATGTTTAACTTTTTCTTACTCAAATAGAATCACATGTGTACTGTTTTACAACTTTAAAAAAGTGAATCTGTTATAGACCTTGTTCTCTCTAAAACTATTGATTACCTCATTCTACCAAATGGCATCAAAAATGAGAGTCCAGAATAGGACATGGAGTTTTTATTATTTAACTTAGAGTCAGGGCTATCATGGTAATCATCATTGTCTCATTAGTTCAATAAAATTGTATTGAAGGCCTAAGTGCTGGGATAAAGACTACACTGTGAAGATGTGAACTTACCCTCAAGAAACTTGTGGTCTCGTGGCAAAGATAGATAATCTGACAAAAAAATTATAAGGGAGTGTGATGAATCTATGAGTGCACTGAATTTGTCCCTAAATTTCTGTTACATTTGCCTCTCCTTCTGTCTTTGTAAACTCATATGTAACATATCTTTTTGAAGTTAGATACATTTTTAGACAGAGTTCATTTTATCTGCCCTTAAACATGCTATTGTAGGAACCATGCAAACTGAGTATGAATCTCCCCATATTGATGGAAGCTCAGTTAACAAAGACGTATCACGAGTTTTTGTAACTATCATTGGGTTTATTCTCTGTGATTTTGAGAGCAAAATATAAGCCACATATACAAAGGGATAGAAGTTACAGAGAGATAAATTTCATAAAGTTCAAGTTCTTGTTTTGAAAAAGAATTCCTATCAGAACTATCTGCAAATGAAGATTTGTGGAAGTAATGAGTTCCATGTTATTGAAAATGTTCAAGCAGAGGTTGGGAAAGATTGTTAATACTCTGAAATGGAGTAACTGGCATAAAGTAGACATCCAATAAATATCTGTGGAAGAGAGAGAGAGGAGGGACGAGAGGACAGGGAGAGAACTTCTATTCATTTGTTCAAGAATATCTATTGACCACCTACTCTAGGCCTGGCTCTGTGTTAGTTACCAGGAAATAGTAGCAAGAACAACAGAAATGATCCTTCCTGCCCATTGAATTTACAGTGTAGGGAGGGACGTGGGCAGTAAGCAAAGAATTACACAAACATCTAACTACAAGCCGTTGTAGGTTCTGAAAGAGAAGCCGTGAAGCCATGAAAGCGTGTGCAGAGGGCTGAACTAGCCCGAGCTATCAGGGATGACTTCTCTTACGATTTGAGGTGCATGTGGGAGCTGATAGATGGAGTGTTCAAGTATAAGTCCAGATCATGTGGCTGGAGAGTGCTGGGGACCCTCAGGTATACAAAAAAAGGCCAGTGTTAATGAAACCCAGAGAGTGAGGTGGGTGGTTTGGTCAGATGGGCTGGAGAAGTGGCCAGGAGGCAAGTTCAGGGAGAGCCTTGAAGGCCGTGTTGAAGAGTTTGGTCTCATCCTAGGAGTATCAGGGAAGCCAGAAGGGCTTAAAGGCAAGGAGGGATGTGCTGAGACTGTCTTTTTTTAAAAATCACATCGGCTGCTTTGTGGAGAATCATGTTGAGGGGAACAGGGGGAGATGTGGAGAGGCCAGTTCAGGTGGGGATAGTATAGTTCAGACATGAGAGCATGGGAGCATGAAGGGAGATGGGGACAGGGGAGTGAAGTGAGGCGGGTGGATTGGAGAGATTTAAGAGACCCAGTGGGGAGGTCATGCTGTTGAAGGGAATGAGAAGGGGAAGCTATAAGCAGTAGGAGGGTGACAAGGATAACTCTTAGGTTTCTTGCTAGTGTGGGTGGGTGAGTGGTGGTGTCCATAAAGGCAGGAAGCACTGGATTGCAAGCAACAGGTTTTTAGGGAAAAAAATCCCGATTCCTGTTGAAGGTGTGTTCCTTTTCAGGTACTTTGAGTCATAAGGCACTGCTAGATGCTTTACATATTTTATTTCATTAATTCTCTTAATCATCTTACAAGTTAGATATTATTTTATGCATGTTCTAGTTAAAGATATAAAAGTACTAAAATTAGATTAATTAGCTTAAAGTTATATAGCTAATTAGGGCAGAGCCTGGATTTGAAGCCAGATCTAGCCAACTTCCAAGTCTCTGCTATTTCTACTCTATTTTTCTAGCTGAGAGTTTAGTCAAATGTTTGCCAAACAGTTATATTGTTGATAAATATAAAGACCCTTTCTCTGATGGTATTTTGAAACCTTAAAAAACCCTGTTTTATTTCAAATAGGGATATGCCCTTCCTGATTTCTTCTTTCTCAGTCTTTCTAGAGATTTAAATAGTCAGAGATTGCTACCTTTAGCTTAATCAAAGCAGGCCTTCATACCAAAACAACCTAGAGTCCCAGTAGTTTGAGAGATACTGTTTATATAACCACGCTAAAAATCATCTTGTGAAATTCATCAGCCACTACACAGACTAGTTATAGTTTTCTCCAAAATGTGTGGCTAGCCAAACCAGCTGGATCGTTAAGACAGAACTGCACATCATTTCATCCTCTGACCTATTGCTCTGGGAAACTGAACGTAGTTGTCACATAGGGTAGCGGTGTACTCTAACGATGATGCGCTTGTATGGATTCTGAGAATATTGGGCATTTTAGGGGTGATCCAGTAAAGCCCCTCATTTTTCAGATGGGGGTCACAGAACCTGGCAGAGAAGATAACTAGAGCAGCAGAGCTGGTAGCAGAGTTGGGCCAGGAACCCAGCTTTCCAGCTCATTACTCTTATTCTATCAGCAAACATGTGGTGGACAGAAGGAGAGATGAAGAGGTGGATATGTGGAGGGACGGATGGATGGATATAGAAAGATAGACAGGTAGGAATGTCTTCCCTTTAATAGTTGCTAGAGTGCTGATGCTTTACTTGCATTTTGTTTTGTTTTGTTTTTTGTTTTGCGGTACACGGGCCTCTCACTGCTGTGGCCTCTCCTGCTGCGGAGCACAGGCTCCGGACGCGCAGGCTCAGCGGCCATGGCTCACGGGCCCAGCCGCTCCGCGGCATGTGGGATTCTCCCGGACCGGGGCCCAAACCCTTGTCGCCTGCATCGGCAGGTGGACTCTCAACCACTGCGCCATCAGGGAAGCCCTTTACTTGCATTTAAAAAAAAATTTAATTCTTATAAAAAATGTAGTGATACAGTATTATTACCCCCACTTAGCAGATGAACTGAGAAAGCAGAAGAAACTTAGCAGAAGAAACTGAGGCTTGAATTATTAGCTTAATATTAGCATTAATGCCTAAGTTGTACATGTAGATTATAGATGTATACAGGTTTTAAGGATCTTGGAAATTACTGATAATTTGTGTTTATTTTATACAGTTGTCTCAAGAAAAGATGGAACTTTCTATTTAAGAAATGGGACTAGGGAAGGAACCTTAATGACTATCGTCAAAGTGTCTTAGAAACACTGTGATGTTTGGACCCAGATCTGGGTAAGAATAGGACTCACATATCCACTGGTTTTGGATCTTGAGCAAGTTACTTTACTTCTCCCAGGCTCAGTTTCTTTATCTGTAAAATGGATATAAAAGTATTAATCTTCCAGAGGGAGAGAAATACCCTGAAGATGTACTTTTGAAAATGAATGCAATCACGATTAAGTTAAAGAACCAGCACAGCAGAGGTGCGAGATGGGAAGGAGCATGAAGGACCCATATTTGACTCTTCACCCACTGCCCCCCAGCAGGTGTCTGCAGGTTGGTGCTGAGCAAAGAGCGGTCCTTTGTTCACTGTTACTCAGTGATGGGCAAAGAGAGAGACTGAAGAAAGAGGGGGTGTTGAGAGCACAGGCCTTCAAGCTCTGTGAGCTTGGGTGAGAGCATGATTTCTCTAAGCCTCACTTTTCTCTTCTGTAAAACTGCAAAAATGGGTCACTGTAAAGATTTCATAAGATAATACCTTTAAAGACCTTAGTGCAGTGCCTGACATACAGTAGCTACTCAATAAATACACGTTGCTTATTAAGTGACTACCCAAGACAGAGGCAGGAGCAGAGAAAAATACACATCTGTTGCCCATGTTTATTGCTATTAATGTGGATCCCGATCTCTGACCTTAACAGATCTATTCAACCAAATTATAATGCTTTTTGTTTGCATCATTCAAGCAAAAGCAAACTCTCATTGGTTTCCCTGTAGCATGGACCAGAGAAATCACACTGGCTTGGTGTCGTCATATACAATGAGCTACAAACCTTCTGTAAGTCATCTCATTAGCTCCCCTGTGATATTTATGAAGCCTGGGATTTGCTAATGATCTTAAATGGGGTTAAGATCTTTAGTATGTGTTGGAGAGAGGAGTGGTGGAGAGAATCAGAGAACCTTAAGAGACCTTAAATGCAAATCTTTACTGAACCATTTTTTTGGGGTTATCAGTTACCCAGTGGGGTGTCTGACAAATACAGTATGGGGTCTTATTCCCCATCATCTGTGTGATGGGATACCATCTGGGCTTGTAGAAAGAGACATAGTCTATAAGATTTGGTTGAACTAATTATTCAGTGAATAAATTATCAAAATCAACAAATGCAGTTCAAACCAGAAGTGACCGTGGGTTTTAAAATTTTTATTAGCTCAGCTGAGTCTCTGAAAAAACATTCATTTCTAAAGAAATTCATTACATGGGACTGGGAGCATGATTTCCCAAAAACAACAACAAAAATACCTGACTCCTTTTTTTTTTTTTTAAAACACTGAGTGCTGCACTGAAATGAAAAGCAAGATGCTAATAAACAACTGAGTGTCCTGAGCTAGGTAGATGGTACACATTAGGTCAATTTAAATAGGTACTCCTTTTTCAGATCTATCCTTGCGACAAATGCCTTTGTTAAGTTCCAAAGGCACAGCTCTGTATAAATTTTCTGCTCAGAAAACATTGATGGCTTTCTCTTATTAAGATATGAAGCCTAATATCCAAGGACCTTCCTAATCAATCATAAGAAAGATGGCTAGTCTTTATTGGGTGCTGTGTATCAGATACTTTGCTAAACATTTCTATATGGATTAGATCATTTAATTCTTGGAACAAAATTGTGAGTTAGGCACTATAATGATCCTTAGTCTCTCAGTGGAGTAACTGATGTTTAGAGAGATGAAGTCGTAATTTGTCCAATGGGTTGTAGCTAGCACGTGGTGGAGGAAGAGTATGAACGTAGATATTTTGTGTACGCTCTGCCTCAGGGGTCAGCAAATTACGGCACATCAGCTAAGAATGCTTTTTCCACTTTTAAATGATTGAGAAAATCAAAATGAGTACAGTATTTTGTGGTACATGGCAGTTATGTGAAATTCAAATCTCCGTGTCCGTAAATGAAGTTTTATTGGAACATAGCCATGCTTATTTGTCTACGTATTGTCTATGGCTGATTTCATGTTACAGCAGCAGAGCTGAGTAGTTGTGACAGAAATCATCTGGCTTGCAAAACTGAAAATATTTACTATCTGGTTCTTTACAGAAAAAGTTTGTTGATCCCTGATCTGCCTTAAGCCCTGCTTAATCCTGCCTCTCAGTCTGCTGTGATGCTCTTCTAGTCTGGGTGCTTGACCACAGATGCTCCTTGACTTCCTTCATTCCTACTGTGCTCGCTCTGGGAACAGAATTTAATGTCACCTCTACCTGTCGAATGCCTCATATATTTTCATGTCCAGATCAAACATCACTTATTTCACTTTTTAAAGTTTTGCTTGGAGCACTAGAAAACCCAGTTCAAATTGGATGTTTTAAAAAGAGAATCCATTAGCTTATATAAGAAACATCGAGAAATTTGTCTCACTTTAGATACAGTTTCATCTAGGACAAAAATGATATTATCAGAACCTGTCTCTCTACTATATGTCCTATGAATTAACCCAGTCCTTGAGGTCTACATAATTCATGCCCCTCTGGCCATATCCTGCTTTTTTCTCCAAACCTCCTTTTTCACAGCACCTAGTCCAGAATGGACAAGTTAGTAAAGTCTATGTTTCAGCCTTCTCAAAAAAGAATGATTCTCACAATGATTGAACTGTCTTAGGTCATATATCCTAAAGTCCTCAACCTAATGTCCGAGACCAAAAGAAGGAATTATACTGATTGGCTCAGAAGTGGATTAAAACTATCCCTGAACCGATCACTGTGGCTTAAAAAAAAAAAAAAAAAAAAGGACCACTTTGCTTGGATTAAATCAGTCAGTGTCTACCCCTAAAGCCACGGGTTGGTTCAGCAGCACTGTAGTCACATAGATGAGAAATTTGGGATACAGTTAAGAAGAAGCAATGGGAAAATCATTCCTAGGTAGGCCTCCCCAAATACCCACTACATCTCCCTGCCCCAAAGCCTTCCAGACTTCCATCCACATGAGCCCACACCTGGCAGACAGAATTTTTCTTTCCTTTCTACTCCCATAGCCTTTCCCATCTGAAGCTTGAATTATAGTGAGTTTTATATATTCTCTCTCTCTCTCACTCACTCACTCACTCACTCAACAATTGCTGCTACTTGATACTCTTCAAATAGAGTCTGTTGTAATTATTGATTCCTGTGCTGGAGGCAAGAAGACCTCTCACCTAAAAATTTTTCTTTAAGGAATCCTTATGTGGTTTTAAAAGCATATGTTGTTGTCTCTTTTAGGAGGGCAATGAATATTGCATGTGAACTGTCGGGCTCCTTGAATGTTCATTTCTGTTCATATCTCCCCAATCTCAGCCTCTTGAACTAGATAGGATGGTGAGGGACAGGGGCAGAGTTGAAGAGGATGGTGGAAGGGTCAGAGACAGGATGTGAATCAGGAATGTCTCCTGCATTCCTGACTCCAAGCGAAAGATGGGGATTTCACATTTTAACATGACAACTTTGACACAACCATGGCAAAATGCCACACCACCATTTTCTTTCACATCAGAGCGGCGAGATCAAAATCCGCCATGCTCACCAAAACAAATGTGTGGAGTGGAGTCTTCGTGGACGCATTGTTCTTGATAGCCCAGAACAGGAAATAATGTAAGCAACCGTCAATAGTGAAATAGATACATAAGTTGTAGTATATTCATGTAATGGAAATCTCTACAGCGATGAGAATCAACAGGCCACAACCAGACCTCATGATATGAATGAATCTCACATATTGAATATGGGCCCAAATCATCCAGACATAGTAGAATCTACTATATGATTCCATTTATACAAAATACAAACCATGCAAAACTACCCTATGTTGTTAGAAGTCAGGACAGTGGTTATTCTAAAAGAGGGTATGAGGGTAATTTCTGTGTGCTGGTAATGTTATGTTTTTTGCCTAATTATTGGCTACACAGGTGTGTTCATGTGACAGTCCATCAAGGTATACATTTATGATACGTACACTTTTCCATATATATTCTATTTCAATGTAATTGAAATTAAATGGAAAAAAAAATGTCAGGCAGGCTATCTCAAAAGTCCTACTGTGCTCTGGTTTTTCCCCATGTCTCCAAGGTGGGGCGCTACTCTCAACTGAATGCCTGAATCTGTAGGCGGCCTGGCCAGGGATGGGCATCCTTTCTGTATAAGGAATAGAATGAGGTCTTTAGTTTACTCTTGACTGGGGCTTTGGCTGAGCTAACCAGCCATGATTCAAGTACTAGTGAACTTCCCTGGTCAGAAGCTCTTGTTTGGAATACCCACATGTACTCTGGTCATGAAACACAATAGTCTGCATCCTTGAACTTTGTTCAGACTCTCGACCTCGCAACGGATGCTGCCGTTCCAGCTGCTGGCGGCTCTTTCATGGGATGAAGGGGTCTGTCTGGCAGCCTGAAGTTAAGCTTTCCTTCTCTCCTTGATGGTAACGAATGAATTAACAGGTATTCATTTTTTTACCACTCTCTCTCCTTTGAACTAATTGCTTCTCACTTTAGGATCGGTGGATTCATAAAATGTGTGCTGCAGCTTCGTTTTTCAAGGTAAAAGACACAGTATTTGGGGAGCAGAGCTTCCGAGAGTTTCCAAGAACCGAGGGGAGAAGATGCTAATTTATTTGTTAAGGTCGCTTTCATTCCTTTATTGTGAATACCACCAGTATGCATTATACTGCCTCAAAGTGGGTGTTTTCTTACTCCTGATAACTTTTTTGAATGTACTTGAATTTGTCCATTGATGCTTTATGTTAAGTGGCCTTTAAGTGTTCCTATTCCTGTCTTCGGACAGGTCAGTTCCTCCTAGCTTTTCATCATTTTCTTGGCCACACTATCAATGTCCTCCATGTATCAATGCCTTCCTTGGTCTTAACGGTCCAAAGGATGCATCCTGTTTCAAAATGTGGTTTCAGTGATGCTGAAAAAGGAGACGGGATGGCTGTTTGCTTTCTGATATTTGGTATTTCACTTCCGAGTGCATCCTGGTGCTGTAATGAAATATCATGTCGAGTTCCTACAGGGCTGTTAATCCACCCTCAGCCCCTAAAGATAGCTGTGTCTGTGCATTGCTGCTTTCCAAGAAAATCTGTCACTATGCAGAGTGTTATGCATTTCCTTTCAAACCTAGTCATTTGCATTTTTTGCCTTGGAAAAGGCAAATTTGCTTTGAAAAGTGTAATGAAATGTGCCCAGATGAAAAATGGGCCCTGAGCATGGCTGGTGCCAGCATTGGGCCTTTAATTAAATGATTAGATGGCAATTTGATATGACCGGCTTTTGAACTGCATCCTGTTATCATTTAGCTTCGGGAGGGGAAGCGCAGCTCGACCTTTAGACGCGCTGAAAGATAATACGAACTTTGCTTCTAACCACACAGAACTGTATGTACAAAAAGGCTTTTTCTAATTTTCTGTTCCTTTTTCTCTGACCCTGGTCTCCCAGTTCTCATTGTTCCTCACTTTTTCCTGAATAAACCGTGTCCTTTAGTGCTTCCATGACTTTGCACAGTCTGTTCCTGCTGCCCGGAGTTCCCTTTCCACTTCTTGTCTTTCTAGGGAGCCTAGTGTTTCTTCAAAGCACAGCTCACTTAGCCCCCCTGCCCCCTTCTTTATTGAAACCCTTCTTAATTCCCCTGGACTGGGAGTTAGTTGCTTTTTCTGCTATCCAGTGATCTGCAGACTACAGCCGGCTTGCCTCCTGCTTTTAGTAGAACAGAGCAATGCTCATTTATTTGCACACTGTTCAGCGCTGCCTTTGTGTTAAAATGGAAAATAGAATAGTTGCAAGAGACCACTACCTACAAAGCCTAAAATGTTTACTATCTGGCCCTTTGCAGAAAAATTTTGCCCAGATAAGCACTTCACACACTCAGGTGTCACCAGCTAGTTAGTGACTACAACCTCCGTGAGGCTGGGAACTCCTAATTTTGCTCAGCACTGTCTTCCTAGCACCAAACACAGGCCTGCCACACAGAAACTGCTTAGGAAATATCAGCTGCATATAGTGGCTGTGAGAATTCAGTGGGCTGATGGAGCTGTGTTGTCTTTTAAGTGCCTGGTACAAACTAGGCACTTAGTAAATGCTCATTTCCTGGACCTCTGTGCTCCTATTCTAATACCTGGCTGCCAGGTCATCTTGTATTTCTCCCAACAAATTCATCTTTTTCTTGCCTGCCAGATTTAATATTAATTTTGCACATCTGCATTAAAGTACTAAATTGATGGTAAAGTTTAACCTCGGTATCTCTATTCATCATTTTTACCTAATACCTAGTGAACATTTAAACTATCCTAGGAACTGTGCTCAGAGCTTTATATTTGTTGCCTCATCGAATGGTGGTGCCCTTTAGTGGTAGATATTCTTTTTAACCCCCCGCAAAGCCTTAATTTAACATTTATTTTTATTTTCATTTTTTATTGAAGTATAGTTGACGTACAATGTTGTGTTAGTTTCTGCTGTACAGCAAAGTGATTCAATTATACACATATATTCTTTTTCGTATTCTTTTCCATTGTGGTTTATTACAGGATATTGAATACAGTTCCCTGTGCTATACAGTAGGACCTTGCTGTTTTTCCATTCTCTATATACTAGTTTGCATCTGCCAACCACAAACTCCCAATCCAACCCTCCTGTTGCTGCCCCCCCCCCGCCCCCGCCGGCAATAGAGGTAGATATTCTTATTATCCTTGTTTTACAGATCAGAAATGGAGGTTAGGTTAAGCAGATAGGCCAATGTTGTAAATCTGGTCAAACCAAGACTTAAAACTATGTTTGTTGACTCCTAAACTTCTCTACCATATTGATTAAAGACCTCCTGTACCATTATTCTCTTTGTGAAAGAAAACAAAACATTATTTCAAAGAGTATCTGAAAGTATCTGTCTCATCAGTAATTATAGACAGGTTTTTGGAGAAGTTTATTGTTTCTTGAACTTTGACTCCTGAATACAAGGCACACTTTTCCTGCTCACCTCATAAATCAGTTTTCAGCTGAATTAATTGCAGAAGTATGCATACTTTACACAACACAACGTGGCACAGCACAACACGTGCCTACACATATAGATGTGCAGGGAGCATGTTGTAGCTAAACTGATGAGACGTGAATCAATGGAATCAAAGATAAAATTAACACTGGTAAGATGTACTAGATCTATGCAACAGCAACAGAAATCCATTTGGTTAGTGACCCAGGCTTAGGGTTAAAGCAAGGACCTATTTGTAGAATAGGTCTTAAGGACCTATTTGTAGAATAGGGCTACAAAACTGTTAGTAGGGGTACCTTATGTGTTTCTCTTCAGATTAAATGACTAGAACGTAAAACCTCCAAAACATGGATTTTTGGTCTGTTCTGTTTGCAGTGGTAGTCCCAGGACCTACCTTTACCAAGTTTGCACTCTGTATTAGTCAGGGTCCTCCAGAGAAACAGAACAATGGGAGATGTGTGTGTGTGTGTATATATATATTCATATACAATCCCTATATAATAATCCCTGTATAAATATAGAAAGACATTTATTGTAAGGAATTGACTTCCATGATTCTGAAAGCTGAAAGTACCAAGATCTGCAGTTGGCTAACTGGAAAACCAGGAGAGCTTATGTGTAGTTCATTCTGAGTCTGAAGTCCTGAGAACGAGTAGAGCCAATGGTGTATTTCCTAGTCTAACAGGTAGCAGGCTTGAGACCCAAGAATAGCTGATGTTTTAGTCTGAGTCCAGAGACTGAAAAAGACCAATGTCCTCGCTCAAACAGTCAGGCAGGAGGAGTTTCCGCTTACTCCCTTTTGTTCTGTTCAGGTCTTCAAGTAATAGGATGACCCACCTGCATTAGGGAAGGTGATCTGCTTACCTCAGGCCACCAATTCAAATGTTAGTCTCATCCAAAAACACTCTCACACAACACCCAGAGTAAAGTTTGATCAAATGTCTAGACACCCCTTGGCGCACTCAGGTTGACACATAAAATTAACTGTCACTCCATAAGTATTTGATGATTTAATAAGTAAGCGAATTCAATGAATGTTAAGTTTTTAGAATAATGGCTAGACCAGAATAAATGCTAAATTAACATTATTAGTATGAATTTTCCCAGAAGTATTTGAAGTATTCTTGAACCAGGGTAGACTTATAGCTAATTATATACAATGCAACATGTACTATTTCAGATTTGGACATTTGACAGGAACCTTTTAGTTCTAATATTATTTATGCAAACAGTCCATTATAGGCTGCATGGGAGATATTTTCATCTTTCTCGTTATCCTTTGTGAAAAATAATATCTAACCTATTATTAGAACACCTAGATGTGATGATAGTTCTTTCCAGAATAGATGTAGGATCAAATATTTCTGCGGCGTGTTTGTGTGTGTGTGAGGGGGTGTAGACACACATAGATGAGTATGCTGCCTATTTTTTAGATATACTCATACACTGACATACCAATGTGTTGGTATTCATTAGTCAAAATAGTTATAATATTAGAACAGAAACTTATAACAGGAATATAAAGATAGATCAATTAGTAATTATCTCTTAATGCTCTCCTCTTTACTTGGCCCTGAAAAGAAACTGGGGTATAAGAGAAGAAAAATAGGAGATCATCTCTACCCTCAAAAGGCTTACTGAATTAGCTATAAAGACAGTTGTGTAAGAGTTAACTGGCATTGCAGAACTATAGAGAATCAAGTGTAAAATATGTAATATTGACGCTGAGCACCTTTGCAATTCAAAGAAGAAAAAGGAATAAGTATTACTTGTAACAGTCGGAGGAGGTGAACATTGAAATAATTGCATTTCCACTTTAAAAATTTGGAATATTCTTTTCAGCGTCCTCTTGAAATTGCCTCCTTGCTCTTCCTGTTTTGCCTCTCCCACCTTCCACAGCTGTGACATTCCCTCTGGTGCCTCTGGGGTGGACGTGCCACGGGCTGAAGGATTCCTGCGCGTGATTTACTTCCTTCTTGCTGTTTCTTGTAAATCTTTCACAGATATTACTCGCTTGCAGGAGGTGATTTTATTGACTTGGCAGCTGGCTTGTTTAAAACTAGATTATTTTTGAAGTTAGGAATGTCTATGACCAATGAAACACTGAGTTTAAAACAACATCAGACTAGATTTAATCAGCTCTGAGGAGAAGAAATCAAAACTACAAATGCGTGGAGATTCTTCTCTGACAGATGATGACTGCTCAGACTTTGAGCTTTCATGAAAGATAATGAAGGCGCTGGAGTTCACTTTCATCGTCCCGGGAACGCTTGCCATATTAGTTCCTTAGGGCTGCCATAACAAATTACTGCAGGCTTGGTGGATTAAAACAACAGAACTGTATTCCTCCACGGTTCTGGAGGCCAGAAGTCCAAAATCAAGGTGTTCACAAGGCCATGCTCCCTCTAAAGGCTCTAGAGGTGAATCATTCCTTGTCTCTTTCTGCTTCTGGTGGCTCCAAGTGTTCCTTGCCTTGTGGTAGTGCAACTCCTCTCTGCCTCTGTCTTCCCATGGCTGTCTCTTTGTGTCACTGTTTCTCCTCCTGTCTTCTCTTTTGAGGACATTTGTCATGGATTTAAGGTCTGTCTTGTTACTCTAAGGCGAACTCATCCTTCCCTTTATTATATCTTGCAAAGACCCTTTTTCCAAATAAGGTTATATTCACAGGTTAGAACTTAGGCACACCTTTTGAGGGGGCTACAATTCAACCTGGTTCACTTACCTTCCCTGTTTTTTGGTCCATTCAGATGTAGAGAGGAGCTACAATGTCAGATTACTAGCTTGGCATGGCTAAGACCCAGCGGTTAAAGGACATATTGCGGATAAAATGCAAGTGACTTGACAGAGTAATTTTCAGAGTATATTTTAAAATGTGTTATGTTAGTTGCTCCTCTATTGTTAGGGAAACCTCCATGTGAGGATTACACTGAACATGAGAAGCAAAAGTGTTTTCCGGTCTTTATGATTCAAATCATTCCTGTTAAATGAACATTTTATCAAGATATTCAGTGATTTTTTTCTACTTTTAGCTAGCATCTGGCCCAAATACTAGCTCTCTTTGTTACTTCAGATACCATCTAGAACATGAGTTATGAAATCTGTACTTTTTTTCACTAGATATCGATCTTAAGAGGAAGTTTGATTTCAGATGAGTAGTAGCATTTTTCCACTTTGATACACATATATCTTATTGCCTGAATATATTTTACAGGATAAGGCTTCCAGAAGTCCAGGGGGTGACAGACATGTCTATGTTGTTTCAACAACTTTATTCCCAGAGCCTAGTAGAGTGCCTGTCAGGTAATGGATACTAAATACTTTTGCTGAATGAATAATGTTCTATAAAAGTCATATTTTCACATGGATTAAATGATGTATTTTGAGTCAAAATATGGCCACTTATTACTGATTATATTCTAATATTGTCTCTCCCTGCCCACCTAATTTTTTCTTCATTTGGGGATCAATAGTGCCATTTTGATCATTTCTTCATATTTAGTTATAACATATGAAGAGTGGTCAGGGAGGATACCCTGACTGTTCAAGGAGATTTTGGAGCACTAAACTTTGAGTGCAGAAGCTTGGATTTACATCCATAATCTCACTAGTTTCTCACACTTGGTATATGACCTTGGGTAAGTATGCATTTTCTCTAATTCTCTGCTTTCTCATCTGTTTATTCATTCAGCAAATATTTATTGATTATCTCTAGAGGCTCAGTGCCGTTCTGAGTGCTGGATGTGAGGTAGTGAACAATACAGACCAGAGTCCTCACCTTCAGAGGTTTCAGCCTAGTGTAGGGAGAGACATTATAATACAAAATAATAAAGTATTAACGTGTATCAGATAAGTGCTATGGGGGAAAAATAGATCTGGAAAGGGATAGAGAACGCTGAGGGTGGGGAAGTAATGCAGTTTTGATTAGGGTGATCAAGGAAGGTGTCACTGAGAAGTGACATTTGATAAAGGTCTGAAGGAGTTGAAGCAGAGAGGCTTGCCTGTATCTGGGGGGAAAGCATTTCAGATGGAGGAAGGAGGAGGTGGAGAGTCCCTGTAGTGGATGCTGTGGTGTGCTGCTCAGATTCCCCCGTCAGTACTGACATGTTCATTCCCTCAGCTGCTGGGAACTCAGCTGAATCCCTCTTTGGAAATTGCTTGCAACTGAAGAAAGCTACCTTCTCCAAGGTCACGTCTCCCTTGCGGCAGACTGCATCTAACCGTATCTAATGACCACTCTGTATGGTGGTATAAAGCCTGGCTCCCTGCCTCAAGGCAAGATTACAGTTCTGGAGGTCAGATGTCTGAAATGGGATTCACTGGGCTAAAAATCAAGGTGTGAGCAGGGCTGCATTCCTTTCTGGAGGCTCTAGGGGAGAATCCATGTCTTTTCCTTTTCCAGCTTTAATGGCTACTCTCATCTGCTTGCCTGCGGCCATCTTCTTTCACCTTCACAGACAGCAACAGTGGGGTCAAGTTCTCCTCCCATCAAATCACTCTGACCTGGCTCTTCTCCATCCCTCTTTCCCACTTTAAGGTCTCATGCAATTACATCGGATCCCCCCAAATAATCCAAATGAATCTCCCTATTCGTTTGAATAACAGCCTTCACTCTGTCTACTACCTTCTTTCCCCTTTGTCATATAAGGTTCTGAGGGTTAGGCTATGGGCATCTTTGTGGGGGGACAGTATTCCGCCAACCGCAGATGGGAACATGAACACTTCATCATAACATGGAAGGGAAGAACCAGCACAGCTGCAGACTGGTAGGTAGATTCCATGTTGGGAACTTGTGGAAGGTTTTCTTGTTTTTGTTTTTTCTGATTAATTCACTCTTCTCAGTGAAGTAAGAAGGAAGGTCAACAGCTGAGAGGTACCAAGGGCTTGAGAAGAGAGAAGAAGTTATGGAAGTCTCCTAAGAGAGTGGGGGATGAGTTTGCCAGGACAACATCATAGTATTGCTAGGTGATACTGAAGGCTCTCATCTCTCCTACCTGCCTCATAGAATTGTCGTGAGGGTTGCAATGAATTATGTGTATATATATAATTTTATATATATATATATGTGTGTGTGTGCAGATTTTTAAACTCTGACGCACTATATTAATAAAAGTTAATTTCCATTCGTTGCTCATCCTGTGCTAGTTCCCATTCTTTGTATTTGACATGTATGAACTAAATTAATCCTCGCAACAAGACAAGGAAATTGGTATTATTAGTATTGTCATCTCCATGTTACAGATGAAATAAGTGAGGCCTTAAAGGGGTGAAATGCCCAAGGTCCCACAGTTGGGGAAAGGCAGAGATGGGAAATAAACCAGGCACACACTCAGAGATGCCACTGTTCACCACTACTCTCTTCTGCCATTAACTTCATGCATCGCATTCCCAGCCAGATTTTGTGTTCCTTGAGGAGCAAGACCAGTGCCTTCTACTTAAAAGGAAATAGTGTTACTTATTGCATCTAATACAAACAGGCAGTGAATATCTCTGAATGAATTAAGCATGGTGACAATTTAAAAAATAGTTAAAAAACATAAATCTTGACTCAGAGCATCATTTGAGTCCTAGTTTAATCATTTACTAGGAATATTGTGCAGTTTGCAAGTCCAAGCCTCCATTTCTTCACCTGTGAGATGGAGGTAATAATGCGCTCCTCCTATGGAATCTAAAAAAAAAAAAAAAAGGTTCTGAAGAACCTAAGGGCAGGACAGGAATAAAGATGCGCACGTAGAGAATGGACTTGAGGACACAGGGAGGGGGAAGGTTAAGCTGGGACGAAGTGAGAGAGTGGCATGCACATATATACGCTACCTAATGTAAAATAGATAGCTAGTGGGAAGCAGCCGCATAGCACAGGGAGATCATCTCTGTGCTTTGTGACCACCTAGAAGGGTGGGATAGGTTTTGCTGTGAGGACTTGAAATCCTCTAGGCAGGCTTCCCCGTGCCTGTCACAAGAAGGCACACAGTAAGCATGAGTTGCTATTTTGATAAATAAATTTTTTGTTGAGAAGTAGGAAGGATTTCTCATCCTAACCCCAAGTAAAACTCTTCACATATCCTGCATCAGGACTTTGTTGTCTCCAATGCCCCCCAAATTCGGGAGTCTAGTCTCCAAAGACCACATGCGTCACCCTTTTCTTCTCTCTGTGCCTCATTTTCCACAATAGAACTTCCATGAACATAATCTAAGGTCAGCCAAAATACAAGTTCACTACCAACTGTGGAAATCTTACTGTACCACTTAGCTACAGGGAGGTCATGTATGGGTACCTACCTCATTTCTCAGTTTAATGTGACATAGCTGAGCACGTTAATTAGCCTTTCACAGTCACCTGTAGTTTTTCTTCCTATTTCTTCATTCACTCGTTTATTTCACTCATATTTATGAGCCAGGCCTTTACCAGGTGCCCTGGGCCAGTGCTGAACTGTCTTCTCTTTCATCCTCTCTTCAGTTCCTTCCCTATGGTTTCTCCAGGTCTTAATCCTGAGTCCGGGCTGGAGAGCACGCTAAATGACATTGTTTAATATGTCCCCAATTTCATACAGCTTATAAAAGAAGGGGTCTGCATACTTAGTTTCCTTGGTGGAATCTTTCTCTTGGAATAATCTTTACTGTCCTAAGACCATCCAGCTTCACGGTTTAGAAAGATTTTATGTTTTGTTTCCTTGCTTTTTGAGCCTATTTTGTTGAGCTGCTTTTGGAGTGACTTTGAGTTGCTAGGATTTAAGTAAATGCTGAATTACATTTTATACTTAAAATCAGTGTTTTAGGAGGTATTTTTTAAAAATATGATTTTAAATTGTTAGTAGTACCCGTATTATAGAGATATTTTATATTTTGCACGATGTACCACCCATGTGTCAGACAGTACACCGAACACCATACATATGTACTTATTTGATTCTCACAGCAGCTCCAAGAAAGGTGGATTTATTATCTCACTTGTTTCCATTTGAGGAAACTGAAATGCAGAGGGATTAACTGATCTTCTCAAGGTCACAGACTAGTACTGGGTTTTAGAAGGCTCTCATCTGGGCTTTCAAACTGTGACATTTGACTCCAAAGCCCTCATCCTAACCCCAGAGCTAGAGAGAGAAAAACATATTTTAGTAAACAAACAAACAAAAGTCACCAGTTGTGGATCAGAAACAGAGATTTTGCTGTACTTAGAGTTTCCCAGGGCATAATACAAAAGACTTGACTTCCTGTTTCTCTCCCCTCCCATCCTCTTTTCTATTCTTCCTTTCCCTTATCTATGCTCCCCTTCCCTTCCCTTCCTTCCTTCCCGTTCTCTCTTCTTCTTTTCCTTCTCCTCCTCTTCTTTCTTCCTCCTCCTTCCCTTCTCCCTCCTCTTCTCTCTCCCTCCCTGTCTCCCCTTTTTCCTCCACCTCTCCTTTGTTGCCCTGAGATAACTGATAGTGATAACATCCATTTCCTTCATGAGAAGCCCAGCCCCTGCCAGGGCCCAGGGGAGGCACTTCTAGGAGCTGACAGAATGCTGACTCACATCTGAGTTGCTCACTCGTATCAGAGGTAGGACACCAATATCCTGGCCCTAGCCCAGCACCAAGCCCAGGCCAGGTGTGCTTTATGACTTTTACCCAGCATGGGGTGGAGAGTTCAGGTCTGCATCTCTCTCCTGGCAGGCTCCAGCTCTATCGTCTCTGAGCACATCCTTGGACAAAAATAGTTAAAAGCCTATATTATCCCCCCATCTCACCCCAAACAATAATTTTCAAGATAGTGTAGTTAAAATTCATGTTCCAGAAGAAAATTAAATACAGCTAAAAGGGAAGAGTCCTGATAGAGATGAACCCGTTTTTACCTCGCCAAGCCAAACGCCTAACGTCTAGAAGTACATGTATTATGGGTGTTTTACAGATTTAAGACTTCCACAAGAATTGTCAGTAGGCACTCGCTTTATAATCTGCATATCTAAATGGACTCATACAAGAGATTCCTTACACGACAAAATTATAACTTACGCAAGGCTGCAGCTTCTCTCCCAGGACGCTGAAATAGACACACACAGAACAGCTAGTAGTTTTCAGTTTCTACTCTGAGTCCACTCTGAGTCTGAGCAATGTTATTCCATTACTGTAACCAGAAATTCCGCATTTCACTTTGGAGAACTCAAGCATTATGATTATATGATGATGTGATATGGTGATGTGATTATGTGATAATTTTTCTTGACTGATGAATATTTACATTTCTCATTTTAATTCAACTGCAGCTTTAATTTGTACTTTATATGGGAAATAATTTAAAATGTTTCCCTGAAAACCAAGTATGAATCACTACAGACATCCAGGTAAGCAGTTGTTCCCTTTGGCATTTAATGGGCTGACAATTGAACATTGCAGCCAACAAATAAACATTGTGGGTATTCGTTGCTAAAGACTAGTGAAGATTAAAAATCCAATTAGCCTTGTTATCTGTTGCTCACCTGCTATCACCTGGCAAGGTTTAATCTCCACTGGACAGAAATTAAGACCAAGAGTTATCAGTTACTTCAGAAAGTAGGAAAGTAAGGCACTTATTAGACCAAGTGTGGGATTTTTTTGTTTTCGGTTTTTTGTCTGTTGCAGAATAATTTGTTAAATCCTTATTTAATCCAAGCCTTTATAGAATAATGCAGATGCTCGATGAAAAGAGGAATGTTTTTTAAACACACGAAAGCAGAATGGGATTTGGTATGGTAGAGACTTTCTGCACGTTTCTTAAGAAGAAAAACTCATGGAGTTGTTTGACAGGTTGATAGACGGCGTTAAGCAAATAGTTATGGTCTGAAAACTTTCTAAATAATAATCATCATCGTAACTACAAATAATTGTTAAGTGCTTACTATGTGTCAAATGCTTTATTGCATTTAATCACTGTAATATCTAATGAGGTGGGAACTATTAGAATCCCTGTATTACAGATGAGAAAACTGAGGCTTTGAGAGGTGACATGATGTGTACCTGGTCCCGTAGCAATCAGGGGTAGAGTCAGAATTTAAACTCGTCTGTCTAAGAGCTTATGTTCTTAATCACTATATTTGAATGATTATAAACCCCTGATGCCTTACTGAACGTAGGAAAATCGTCCTATCAGGTGTCTGTGAGAACCTTTCACGCGTCTGTTTATCTTTGGAAATGGTTCTGAGTCATTCCCTCCAGAGCCCTCACCTTAATTACTGGTCTCGGGTGTATGGGGGCTTTGGCATGCAAATGGCACCGACAGGACTCTTCCACGGCAGTGACAGGACTCTTCCTGTCCCTCCGCTCAACTGGATCGTAGTAAGGACTCCCAGTACCCTCTAGACACTGTTCCAGCAGTTTCTTTGCAGCTCCTGGGCCTCCTAGGAGCCCTGTGAGCTTGCACGCTAGGGAGCTTTCCAAGGTAGGATCAAGAGGATGTACGGTAGCAGCAGAAGGCCATGGGTTGTGCTTCATTTGAGTGTGGCAAGACTGAAATAAAAAAGTGCCCGGAACCATTTAGAGAAATTAGGGGGGGCAAAGGCATGGGTCACCACCTGTGGGCCTCTTTCACAGTTGGTAGAATGGTAGAATAGGTGCTTGATTGGGCTTGGCCTGTGTGCGCAGAACACAGGACTAAGTGGCCTGGGAAGACACAAAGGGAGTAGAAAATCTGGGCCCTGCTGCAGCTCTTTTAAGAGAACTGGTTCCTGATGAAACCACCAGCCCTTAAATATTGAAATCTTAATGCCGTCTTTTTAAAATAGTCACCTGAGTGATACATGCACTAATTTCAGCAGTGCTGCCAATGCTCATTTGCAAAGAGCCCTTTGAAAAATTACTTTCAGAATGATTTTGAGGCACATGGGAGAACCTGACTCCAGAGCAGGCCAGAGTTTTATTACTCAGTTTAGTCACCTGCCGGCTCTTGGCTGTGCACTAATTTGAACTGTTTCCGATAATCAATGCTGACGTTCAAGGACAAAGCTTTTCTGTCATCGTGGGTATTGAAAAAAGTACGTTACGCAGCATTAAGGCAATTCCTAAGCTTGTCTTTTTATCCTCCATAGTGACCAGCTTATCAGCCGGCTCATCGTGGATGTTCAACAAAAATTTATTGACTTTAATTGAAAAGGAAAACAAACAAACAAACAAAAGTTCCACACACTGGCAGTATTGCTGGAATAATATAGCATCTTAAGGCACATACTCTCCATCAACAAGCTTTGAAATTGATATTCATAATTTTATTAAATCAATTATTTGATATCTCCCTGAAACACTTATCTAGTTATAACTGTGTCTGATTGAAATGAGTCGAAAAGTCATTAAATCTGCCATACCATGTATCAGTTTCCCTGAGTTTCTTTGTTTTGCTTGGGAGTTGCCCTCTTGGCTCACAAAATGATCTAGAAGAATAACGGTGGTGATGACATTTCTTGAGTGCTAACTCCATTTTAAACGTTCTAATTATATTTCGTGTGTTGTCTTATTTAATCCTCACACCCTCCCCGTAAGAAAAAAAACATCATTATTCTTATATTTCCATCCTGGAGGTGAGAAAACTGAGACTCAGGGAATCACAAAATTCTGTGATTGATAAAGGTGACTCGTTACTCAGGAAGAGCCCCAGCCTTCTTTATTCTCCTTTCCGCTCTTGCAGTGATATATTCAGTAGGTGCTCTGTTAAAATATAAAAGTTTAGTGTTTTGTTGTATTTTTCACAACTGATTCATCTTTTTCATATTAAATGAAAGTGATCCGAAGAAGTCAGAAAACTAAAAATCACCTGAAATCAAAGCACCAAAGAATTGATGCTTTGGTGCATGTCATTGCAGATATTCAGATTTTGTTCCTATTTCATAGCCCCATGGCACTCATTGCACTTGAACTCATTTCCATGGAGGCTTTTTGTGAAGATACCGGCACGTATGAATGACTACTTTCTTTTACAGTCACTTAATGCTGTAGTCAGAGTAAATCCCTCTACGTACATACTAGATCTGTTTTGCTTTTCTGTGATTTTATGACCAGGGTGGTGTTTTCCCTTAAGACAGTTGGGTATTTCCTTTTGGCTTAAACATCCTTCATCATTTTCCTTTCTGCCATGAAGGTAGGAAGGGAAGGAAAGAAGAGAAACACATTTTTCATGGGTATCTATGATGGGCTATCTTTTGTGTTCAGCACTGAATATAGATTTGCTAATTTCATCTATAAACACTGTATTAAAGTTCCTTGTTGCATAGATAAGGATGCTGGGCCTCTAAGAAGGGACTAGGAATGCACAGCCAGTCTGTGACAGAGCTAGGATTGGACTCCAAAATTATGACTCCAAAGGCCATGCAGTTCCCCTGTATCATGTGACCAGAACTCCTGCATCTCTACTGATGGGCCAGCAGCTGGTATATCTGCCCAGCTCTGCTAAGGAAAGGTCATTCAACTCCTGCCTATGCTTAACTTACCCCAGCTACTCACACAGATGAATGTCAGTGTAGATTCAGCGTTCCTTCTGAGCCCTGGGACAACCAACCCTGGAGCATAGTAGCGACCCTCTCTGGCCAAACAGGGAGATTCTTGAATTGTTCATGGCTGCCTGAGTGCAAGATGATAAAGAAGGTTAAAGGCAAATTTCAGAGCATGGGGTCAGAATCCCCAGTGGTTACTTTAACAATATTCAGACAGTCTATGCAGTCTTGTCCTATACAAAAGAAGTTGAGTGTAGTGATCCTAAATATTTTCCCTGGTGTCTGTGAACCTGAGGCTACATCTTGCTGCAGAATCCTTTCCTTTGTTTTAAGTAGACTTTCACGGTACATGATGCTGTACCGATGTTTCAGAGCTCTCTCCTCTGATGCATCCTATCCCTCAGTCTACTTCATCAGTAGCAGAGGCATCTGCTTCATGACCTTGGTCCCCTCCCAGAAGAAGAGGAAGCTCCCCTGCTAGGGATGGTTTTCACCTCCATGTCCGTCATAGCTCAGCTCCTGCCTGCAGTTAATGATGCACAATTGATAAATTTCTAGCCATTAAAATAGAGAAGTTCTTTCTTATATCTCACTGCGATTCTTTCTATCGCTACATCTCTCGGCTAATTTTAATAAATATGGGTAGGAGGACTGGAAGAAAATGGAATTTCCCTGCCTAGTGCTCTCTTCCTGAAATTATAGTTTTGCTTCTTTGAGTTAAACCACTTTTTAAGTCATGGGTAAATGTTTGCAAATCTGCTCAACCTTTTAAAACAGCACACGCTCACTTAAAACACAAACCTCGAGAAACTCCTTGATGAAAAGAGAGTATCTGGAAGTCTTGCACTGTATATACTCCTATCAAATCCAAATCGAACCGCCACCCTTTTAATAAATGCCCACCGGGGCTTCCCTGGTGGCGCAGTGGTTGAGAGTCCGCCTGCCGATGCAGGGGACGCGGGTTCGTGTCCCGGTCCGGGAAGATCCCACATGCCGCGGAGCGTCTGAGCCCGTGAGCCATGGCCGCTAAGCCTGCGCGTCCAGAGCCTGTGCTCCGCAACGGGAGAGGCCACAACAGTGAGAGGCCCGCGTACCGCAAAAAAATAAAAAATAAAAAAAATAAATAAATGCCCACCCAGACATTGTGAGTTCACACCAACTTGACTTTAGCATCTTGAACGTCAACATGTATTCCAATCTCAGACCTACAGAGAAGGCAAATTTTGGTATCAAGCTCTGGGATCAGGTTCTGTGTCTTCCCTTGCCACTTGTGAAACTTTGGGCAAGTCCCTTGGCTTTATCTGAGTCTCAGTGTCCTCAACTGTAAAATGAGGGTAATCATACCCTTTCTTACGATTACAAGAGATTAGTAAGGCACTGTGCGGGGTAGCGCTTTACAAACACTAGCCAGAAGTCAGAAGTTTTCATGACAGCATTTTGAAAACATTCCCTTCAGCCACATCCGCAAGTTGCAGAACACCGTGGGATGCATCTAGGTGTGGATCACTCTGCCACGGTTTGAATCGCCTACTTAGCCTCTTACAGGCTGTGTGACTTTGGGTGAGTATGAAACCTCTCTGGGCTTCATTTCTCTCATTTTTAAAATGGGAGTGACAGTAGTGGTCCTAAATTCTTGGAGTTGTTTTAGAGAATTCACTGACGTTGGTTAGCACAAGGGTACCTGCTCGCTCAGTATTACTATTAATACTGCTTTGCTTCGGGTAGCAGACAGTCACCAAATGTTCATTAACCTCTTAAGGTTTCATTCCACCCATCAGATTTTAACCAGCTGTTGCTATTAGCTGTCTTGTGTTTTATTTATAGTTCTTTTACAAAGGATAGTTTAGTTTTCTAAATATGTACATATGTATACATACAAACACACACATATATTTTGTGCAGCTCCTTCTTTATTGTCTTGCATAGTGGAGATGTGTTGTGATAATTGGTGAGGTTTTTTTTTTTTTCCGGAGCGCTTCTTCTAGAATCCTTCTTTGTTTCACTCTTGTAGTTGAGAGAGTTTAATAATTCCATGCTAGCCTCAGCGCCTCGTGGATGTCAAGCTGCCCGGGGAACCGAAGCTGAGTTATCCCTTGGCTGTGATGAGTGTCTCTGTCCGTTTAAGGTCCATTTATCGCCTTGAGCTCTCAGCTTAGCGAGAGAAGAGTTGTTACACTTGGAGGGAAGTTTCCTGTGTCATAAGCGGAGGTAGAGGAGCATGTGTGAAACCAGCTGCCACGGAATTGAATTACGGGTGTATTCTTGCAGCCTTAAATGGCTCCATTTTACCATGGGCCTCTCTATTTGTTTGGAACAAATAACTGCAATTTACTAGGATGCTAAAAGATGACGGTGTAAGCAGTCAGAGGTGGTTTAAGGTTTCCATAATGATGGAAAATTACTCCTATCTATTTCAAGTACAGTTGCTCTCCCCAGCCACCACATTTAACTGTGAAGAGAGGAAATACCTCACTTTTTAATACTTTTCTCTCGGCACAATGCTCTTTAAAGGCGCTCCATGTTCCTTTAAGGCTCTTAACCACACACCAAATCACTTTTATTTATTAACCTCTGGAATATGTTCAGTAATGACTTCTGAGGCGGCCAGGAGTGAATGGACAATTTGCTTTCACTGCCTTGATCTCCTTAACCCATTTCCTCTTAATTTGGTGGAGATGGTGTGGAGCTTCTGGAAATAGGAGTCACAGAGATCCTTTAAGGAGGAAAGCTCCCAGACACCTTGTTTCTTCCTTATAAATGAACATTGTTGGAAGTGATTTCTGTGTCTCACCTTCTTCCTTCAATGTATTGTAGCTTTCCAAGGAGCATTCTTGTTTTCTTTTCAAGAAGGAATGTAAATAATTATAAAGTTTTTTGGTTTTTTTCCCCTGGGACTATTCACAAACAGATAAGCTGCTTCAGCCTGTGGTTGGGATGCGATGGTGGTGGTGGTGGTCGGCGTTTTTATGTGAAACAGGGGTTAAAGTGATCATCATTTTGTCAGAGCCAAGCCAAGGTAGCGTAGGATCAAAATGTGTATTTTCAGGCTTCCCTGGTGGCACAGTGGTTGAGAGTCCGCCTGCCGATGCAGGGGACACGGGTTCGTGCCCCGGTCCGGGAAGATCCCACATGCCACGGAGAGGCTGGGCCCGTGAGCCATGGCCGCTGAGCCTGCGCGTCCAGAGCCTGTGCTCCGCAACGGGAGAGGCCACAACAGTGAGAGGCCCGCATACCGCAAAAAAAAAAAAAAAAGAAAAAGTGTATTTTCTGTGGATGTTCTAAATTTAAAAAGAAATTGCTTAGTTTCCTAAATGATAACTTTCTAATATTTGAGACATTTCTCATGAAAGGAAACTTGGAATTAGGTGGGAGATTTGCTTATATGTTGCACATGGCACATTGGTAGTTTCAGGCTCCACTCCTCATAGTTATGGTTTTAGTCATTTTTTACTATACAAATATAAATTAATAATTTTGGGGGGTAAAATGCCTATAATGAACAGAGGAATTTTACACTTCCGTCCCCACCCTTCAACCTATTCCTTGCCCCATTAACACTAGTTAGGTGTGTGTGTCTTGCAGATGTTTTGGCATGAATGCACACGTATCAATTGGGGCAGAGAACAATATATATGTTTTGCTTTGTGATTATTTTAAGTAAATGGGATCATATTTTATTATTATTTCTGTGGTTTTTGCTTTATTTTTCACTTAACACTCTACTGTGTAGATTGTCCACATCAATACACGTAGATCTAGGTCATTCTTTTTAAGTGCTGATTGGTATTCCATGATAATGGATGTACTACAACTTATTTAACGTATTGATGGACATTCAAATTGCACTATTTAGCTTTTACGAAAAAGCTGTAGCTGTGCACATCTGTGTCTGATGTCTTTTTATGCATACATGTGCTAGATCTCAGGATAGACATCTAGTTTTTATTGCAACCTTACATTATTAGAACCTCTTGACTGGTCATCCTAATGATGGACTGAAGATGGTTTATGTAGAGACTGCTAACTGATACAGATTTGCAAGAGCGTGTGAATTTCGGCCCATGGAGTTGTGTTGGGCAAAATTGATAAACCAGAATTAAAACCTAATGGTGATGTGTGTTTGTTTGCCTGTAAGAAACCCCGCAGAGGTGAACATGCATACTTCAAGATGGTGTTTTGCTGAAAGCCTCCTTTCGGTTTTAAGGTTCGTTGGATTCGCTGTCAAAATAACCACTCGTTTCACACAAATAAACAGCTTTAATCAATTCTTTAATGAAAGGTGATTTAAGTTAATTTTAATATATAGTCATTAGAAGGAAAGGAATAAGAATATTAGAGAAACAAAACAGGGTATACATCACCAAATTGGGCCGACACCGACTTCCAGATCCAGACAGCAGCTGGGAAGTCCTGAGTGACAGCACTCTGGAGCCCCAGTTGGGAAGGGTCCCGGGCGGTGCGTCCATCCCACGGGTGAGACTTCAGGTTGGAGTTCTGGCTTCCGTTTATAATTCCAGGCCGTAAAAGGATATCATCAGTCTGCGTGCCGAAATGCAGCTCTGGATTTATTTTAACAATGCTGTTGGTTTCACCATGTGGGTCACAAGATTTTCCAGACCCTAGGGGACCGGCCAGGTCCCCAGGGCTCAAGAAATTCCAAGACCCACTCCCTTTCTGATCATAAGTGCTACTTCACTTGCTAGCAGCAATTGTTAGGTGTGCAAGCAGGTACGCCGTCCAGGCAGAGTCACAGGTCAGTCAGAGGCCTGCTTCTGTCTCTGAAGCCTGAACAAGATTAGTTTATTAATTTTCCCAACAGATGGAGAGGACTGTGAATTTTTTTTTTAAAGTAAATTAAAGAATTCATGGTAATCAACTTTTGGATCATCTCCCATAAAAGTGAAAATGAATGTGTTCAAGAATGGCCAAGGGCTATTGAGTTTGGATTGTTTCGCTGTACTGTGCAGAAGACATGTGGGGTGAGGGTAGCACACATGATGTATGGGATGATATTTGGAGTCAGACCAGCCTGGGTTTGAACCCTGGGCTTCTGACATAGGAGCCTTTGAGATCTCCGGTAGTGGGCTGTTCCTAAGCTTCCTTACAGCAGGGTTGACCATAACATATCTCTTGGAGTGGTCATGAGGATGAAAGGAGCTAGTGTGTGTGAGATGTCTAGGTCAGCACCTGCCACCCAGTGGTCCATCAAGAGTGTATTGTTCAGAAAGTATTATTACTCTCAGCAGTATCATTCAATATCTTTATGACCACCAAGTTTACTTATAATCTCACGAAGCCTGCTATTTGCTCCATAAAAGGGGAAGCCAAATATGATAATCTCAAAGGTCCTTTGCAGTATTTTCATTTCAACAAGTGGTTCTTCCTTTTGAAAAATGAAAGTTTGTGCATTGTCTTTGTAAGCCTTTTAGTTAACAAGACACACGCGCACACACACATATACAGTATATAGATTTGGTGGACAGCACCACAGGACACAGACTCTTCCAAGGCAGAGCCTCAAAACAGTCGAGGAGTGTCAGTCCCAATCTAGAGCAATGCAGGTGTGAAAGATCTCCTTTACCTAAGACAAGAGTTGATCCACAGAAAGAGCCTTCCCGTTCTGCTCTCCTAGGCTTCACTGCATTCTGTCCATCCCCTGACTTATCCTCTGTCAGGATGAACACATTATTCCATGATACGGATGTACCACAATTTATTTAGCACATCTGTGGACATTTAAATTGCGTTATTTTGCTTTTACAGAAGATGTGTTGCTGTGAACATCTGTGTACATGTCTTTATATACATGTGTGTGCTACATCTCCAAGGTAGATGGAATGACCTCTTGCCCTCAGGCTCTGTCTCTCCCAGTGGGTGTTGCTTGTGCAATAACCATTACTCACTATTTAGCTGTTTTAACAACAGCTAAACCACTGTCATTTATTAAGGCATTTATATGCTAAACATTTTACATACATTAATTTGTTCATTCAATAGTTGATAAATATTTATTGAATATGATTTATGTGCTAAACACTATTCTAAGTGCTGGAGTAACAGCAATAAACTCAGTTTCTGGTCTCATGGAAGATTCATTTTAGTGGAGAGTCTCAGACAACAAGTAGAGAAACAAAAACTGATATTTTTTTTCTTCATACAAATTTGTATGAAGAAAAATAAAGCGGATAATGATGAGAGATGCTAATTACATAGAGTTTTCAGCTAGGGCCTCTCTGAGGACTATTGCTTGAGCAATGATTTGAATATGTGTGAATATATCACAGATTTTATCATATATGTTTACACAGATGTTGTGTATGTGTGTGTATATCACTGCAATGTAATCATTACTCTCCCCATTTTACAGATGTGTAAACTGACACTAAGTATGCATTAAAATGGTTTAGTATGCATTAGAAATGCTTTTCAGTAGCAAGTAACAAAACAGCCATCTAACAGTCACCTAAACAAATAGATGATTTTTTTCTAAAGTGAGAAGAACTCTGGGGAAGTCGGCAGCTCCTCACTCTGATTAAGCAACTAGGTGATGTTAACGCACTCATGTCTGTGATATTCTCAGCCTTCTCCTCTTAGACTTGGCATGGCTTCTGCAGGAGGCATGTCTGCATTCCAGGTAGGAGCAAGGAAGGAGGAGAGGCACCTGTTCCATCCCATCTATCTCTTATCAGGGAAGAAAGTAGCCTCGACAGATTGCCTCTGTAGTCTTGTTGGGAAGATCAGTGTCCCCTGGCCATGCCTTTCTGTGAGGAAGACTGAGGAAGTGGGTATTTAGTTTTTGCCTTTTCTGTAGAGGAAGAAAGTAAGGGAGAAAGTGGACATGAGTGTTGGCTTGCTGTTGGCTTTGCCATGAGTTACGAACCCAACAGCCCATGTAAGCTGGGTCTATCTGGCAGCAAAGTTCTACTCTTCTAGTCTGTCTTTAGCGGATTCGTTTTGGATAGTCGTCGTCTCTTACAGGATCTGGAGGAGGTGACTAATGTCAGGACAGCTCCTACTAAAATTATAGCACCCCAACATGGGAGGTTACAACAAAGTTTTGAATGAGGTATGACTAATATGGGTAATATCACTCTCTGCTCTTTTAAGTGTAATGCCCAGACATTGGAATTTTTCTGGCCCATCTTTTCCTCTGATCAACCTATTGTTTCATAAGAGTTTGCCTATGATTGATGGATGATGTTGCAAATCCGGAGACCACAAGCATGCTTGCAGATGCAATTTAGATACTGGGTCACAGGGACAATACTAAAGTAAGTGATGTATCTTTTGAAGAAACACTCATATAGTATTACTTGGGAGTTGTCCATAGTTAAAGAATTCATCATACCCATTGAGTGTCCTTCAATTTACAGCTGTTTTTACCTATACGGACTCATTGGCTTTACACCGCTATCCTAAGAAGTGATGCAGGAATCATTATTGCCCTCTTATATGGCTAAACTGACACCTAGAAGAAATGAAATGACTTAAAATATTAAAATAAACATAATGTTTTCTCATCAGGTGTTCCTCAGTCTTACAGAAAAAACCCACTCTGTTAAAGTAGATTCAATTAAACCCCTTCAAACAGATGACTGCCTTGAATTCTGAACTGTCATTAGTTAGATACAGAATGATCATTCCTAGAATACACGTCTATTCACTTGCTCTAGTATATTCTAGAAGCCTTTCAAAGTGAAATGATTAAATCATCAAATCTTTAAAAAATATTTTCTGGCCATTTTCTAACTGAAGGAGAGAATAATACATGCTAATTGTCAAAGGGACAAACAATATGAAATGTTTACACTACACAGTGAAATTTTTCTTTAGTCACAACCTTATCTTTATCTTTAAGATAAACACCATTAGCAGATTAGTTTATATCCTTTCAGACATTTTTCAATAACCATTTGCAGTGGTTATTATTTTGTAATAATTATTATTATCTCTACTAATGGAATATAATAGTGTTTTACTTTTGTTGCCTAAACTATATTATGAACAGTATATTATGGTCTTTCCATACCAGTGTATCTACATCTACCTAATTATTTTTAATGGCTACATAGTAGTTTATTTAAGGATGAATTATGATTATTGCATCCCATCCCCTAATAGTAGCCATTTCGTTTTTTTCCCCAAATTTTAATATCCTATTAAGCATTATTGAAAATATATATGTATCTTTAAGCAGATATCTAGTATTTTCATAGCAAAACTACCCAGAAATGATGTTGATTTGTTAGAAGGTAGGTGTGTTTAAGATTTTATAGATATTACAAAATTACCCTCCACAGTAGTGTAAAAGGTGCCTATTTCCCTACATTCTTACCAGCACAAGGTATTGTGCATTTTTAGTCATTGTTAATCTGAAAGTTAAAACAATTACATGTCTGTTTTACTTTTCATTTATTTTGCATTTCCTTAATTAACGGTGATCTCAATTATATTTTCACATGATTGTTTGTCACTAATGCTTTTGTCATTACATCTTTGTGCTCTTTGATCATTTTTTAATTCGGTTGTTTTGTTTTTTGATGAAATTCTTTAGATTTTATAAATATTTACCCTATGTATGTTACATATGTTGTCAATCCTTTTTCCCTCACTCTTAACTTGTGTTTATGGTATCTTTTGCCATACCAATTTAAACTGTTTTATATATTCAAATATGTCAGTCTTCTTTCTTAGTTTATGAACTTATTGCAATGAAAAGTCAGAAACTGATTATACAGTAGTTCAAGTTGGAAATCCACTCAGGGTGGAGCTTTGGCAATATGGGAGTTCTCGGACTTGAGTAGTTATCATTCTTTTTTTTTAATATAAATTTATGTATTTATTTATTTATTTATTTATTTTGGGCTGCGTTGGGTCTTTGTTGCTGCACGTGGGCTTTCTCTACTTGTGGCGAGTGGGGGCTTCTCTTGTTGCGGAGCACGGGCTCTAGGCACACGGGCTTCAGTAGTTGTGGCTCGCGGGCTCAGTAGTTGTGGCTCGTGGGCTCTAGAGTGCAGGCTCAGTAGTTGTGGCACACGGGCTTAGTTGCTCTGCAGCATGTGGGATCTTCCCAGACCAGGGCTCAAATCTGTGTCCCCTGCTCTGGCAGGCTGATTCTCAACCACTGCACCAGCAGGGAAGTCCCAGAGTAATTATCATTCTATGGGTGATATTTACCCACACCCATTTTTAGTGTAGTCCAAACCAGAATTTAATAACCCATAGCATATTTGCACAGACTTTCTCATTTTCTAACCATTTAACATTAGCTCTGAAAGATGAATGACTCATTTTTTAATACAGTCCCCTTTGAATTTAGCTCTACTCTGAGAAGGGGAGAGTCAGGGGCTCAGTTACAAAAGAACAGGAGTAACTTAAATTCTTAGAAAGTTTCATGCTTTTGTTTTGCTCCAGTGTTCTCTCTAATGTATGAAATTGTAGGCTCAACCCAAACTTGTAAATGGTGATGGGTTTTCCAAATGAAAGTGATCTGAATAAAAATGATCAGGTGAGAGAAGAAAGAAAAGCCACGGTATTTGGCCATTCGACTAAATCTGCAACTTAGTGAGACAGTATGAATATAAATGACACATGGAAGAAAATGTGCAGAATCTGTACCTGAGTGTTCTCTGGTTATGAGTGTGGAGTTTGAAATCTGGCCAGCCTGGCCTTGAATTCTGACTTCTCCACTTAATAATTATGTGAGACCAGTTGCTTAACTTTTCAAAGCCTTAGTTTTCTTACCTATAAGAGAGGGGGGTAGTGCCTGCAACTGCTGTTACCTAAAGATCACTTATTTTCTCATTTCTGACGTTCATTTCACTGTTGATTCTGAAGTGTGGGTGATCTGTTTTAACGTCAGTACACTCTGGCCCCAGGTGCGGGCACTATTTAAAAATCATAGCAGATGAAAGTGAGGGAGGTGAATAAAAACTGAGTAAAACTGCCATTAATTTGACGTTTTATAAGCAAGTTCTCTCTGGCAGTCAATTCACGCTGTCTGTTAAAGTAGCCCAACTTTTCATTTTTATTTTATTTTTTACATCTCAGTCTTTCATGACTTAAAACTGGTGACATCTGAATATTTCTCAAGCAGTTACTACATATTTATGGAGAACAGTTAACCTGTGGAAAAGTCGAGAGAGAAAAATCATAAAATTTTAGAGCTGAGGGATTTCGGGCTCACGTATAGTGGAGGAAATTGAGACTTAGGCAAGTTTTGTTACTTGCCCAGCAACAAATATTAGTCATCATGATAAAAAGCAACCACTACAAAATTGTAATGCAGCAATGTGGGTCTTGGGCTGGTTCTGTTGTATCCCGTGTAAGGGTGAGGTACGGGTACAAGGTGACTTTCTCATCCTCACATCCGCCTTCTCCAGGGTGTCAAGGGCCATCTAGATGTCCAGGAAGGCTGTTTTCCCAGGTCATGAAACGTGAGGTATCCATCAGTGTCCAGGGCATGGATAGGTGTGGCTCTCCCTGGACAGATAGCAGCACTGAGAATGTTGTCGAACCCAGTTCGTGTGCCAAACAGACTGACACGTCATAGTTTGGAGCAGAGAAAGGCTTATTGCAAGGAGAATGGGGCTGTTCGTGTTCAAAAGACCTGAACTCCTCGATGGTCTTCCAGGAAGAGTTTTCATAGGCAACCTTTGGGGGTAGGGCTGCAGGGTGTAAGACCTTCCTCCGATGGTTGGTGGGAAGGTAACCGGGTGGTGTCTCAGGAATCTCAGTCATCAGCCTTCTGGTTCCAACCAGTCTGGGGTCCACTGCTTGTGCTCAGCCTGGAGTTACCATCTCCCACCTGGGTTGGGGTGTTAGTTCCTGCAGAATAGCTCAGAGATACGTATGCACATCCCCCGAGGAGGAACCAGGCCCAGGCCCACGTCACCGCACTCTTGTTTCTTTCTGTATTCCCTCACCCCGCTAATTAGTAACTGTTTGAATCTGCCCTTTGGAAGTCACGGAAGGTCTGGGAGGCTGAAACCTTTTTCCTACAAACAAGAAATGGGGAACACAGAAAGGCTTTAGTACTTGGGAGGGCCCCTCAGGGTCCTGCTAGGTTTCAAGTGCACAGTGTGCTGGTGGTAGGTGTGGAGTTCCCTGATGGACACAGCCTGCACGGTCAGCTATTGGCAGCCTCAGTGGGATGATAAGCACTGTTCATGTAAACACAGTAAATGGGGTGTAGGAGCTTGCCTCATTCCCAGGGATGTGGAAGATGGATAGTGGACCCTGACGGGATGCCCCACAGAAGATGAGGTGGCCTTGTCTGCCTTTGACGGGCCCTCCAGGTCTGACCCTCGTCTCAGGGACCCCTCTGACCTCTGATCCTCTTGGTAGCACTCTTTTTTTTTTTTTTTTGCGGTGCGCGGGCCTCTCACTGTTGTGGCCTCTCCCGTTGCGGAGCACAGGCTCCGGACGCGCAGGCTCAGCGGCCATGGCTCACGTGCCCAGGCGCTCCGCGGCACGTGGGATCTTCCCGGACGGGGGCACGAGCCCGTGTCCCCTGCATCGGCAGGCGGACTCTCAACCACTGCGCCACCAGGGAAGCCCTCTTTGCAGCACTCTTATCCCTCCTTTTCCCCTCAGCCCAGGACATTTGCTCTAGACCAGGTATAAAACTTTCCACCATCACATCTTTCCCCCAAATCTATTCTGTTTGCCAGTGAGGCCACATTTATTCCCTGAGGCTGGTAATTAGCTCTTCTGCATCATCTGTCCTGGAGGATATGACTGCAGAGGGCCTCTCTGACGAGTGAAGAGCAGCTGAGAGAGAAGGAAACCCTTAGAACAAAACCAAAAACATGCCTGTTATATTTCAACAATATTATCCTGCCCTTGTCCACATGGATATCACCATCAGCACCATCACCACGGCCACCATCAAGCAAGTACATTTATTGACGGCTTATTGGGAAACTGCCAGCACACATCATAAATATATCATGTTATTTTATTGCATAGATTCCTTATAGTGTTAGTCCTATTATTTTCTCCATTTTGTAAGTGAGAAAACTGAGTCTCATAGGGACTAAATAATTGCCTAACACTGTGGTTCTCAACCAAGTGCTATTTTGTCCCTAGGGGACATTTGGCAATGTCTGGAGACATTTTTGTTTTCTTAAAATTCATTTATTATTTCTTTATTGGCTGCCTTGGGTCTTTGTTGCTGTGCGCGAGCTCTCTCTAGTTGAGGGAGCAGGGGCTGCTCTTCCTTGCGGTGCACGGGCTTCTTATGGCGGTGACTTCTCTTGTTGTGGAGCACGGGCTCTAGGCGTGTGGGCTTTGGTAGTTGTGGTGCATGGGCTCAGTAGTTGTGGCTCGCGGGCTCTAGAGCGCAGGCTCAGTCGTTGTGGCGCACGGGCTTAGTTGCTCCGCGCGCGGCATGTGGGATCTTCCCGGACCAGAGCTCGAACCCGTGTCCCCTGCATTGGCAGGCGGATCCTTAACCATTGCGCCACTGGGGAAGCCCCTGAGACATTTTTGATCGTCATGCACAGGAGGCTACACATCCTACAATGTACATGTAGCCCCCACAACAAAGAATCTTCTGGACCAAAATGTCAGTAATGCCCAGGTTAAGAAATTTTGCTGTGACATGATACATTAGCAAGTTGAAGAGCATTTTATCATGAATGGGTATTGAATATGTGTCAAACGCTTGTAATATATTCAGGTAATTGTGTTATTTCCTTATTAATCTGTGTTACGATAAATTCTAGCAATAGATTTTCAAATGTTAAAACCATTCGTTCTTCCTGGGAAAAAAATCTGCTTAGCCCCAGTAGGATACCATTTATATGAAAATTTTAAGCATACCAAACAATACTATATATTATGATGAACATATACATATGTTGTAAAAGTATTTTAAGAACCTGTAGGAGAGAGATACACACCAATTTCAGAATAACGGTTACTTCCGTGAAGGGAAGAAATGGAAGTCCATGGAGAGAGTTCTTTAACAGGGTCTCACACCACTTTATTTCTTTAAAGGTAGGTGTGATGCATAATGCAAACATTTGTTAAATTTGAGAGTGTGTACGGGGTGCCTGATACATTATTTTCCATATTTTTGGACATTTGAAAAAGTTTAGATTTGGAAAAAGAAATAAAAAAACAAACATAGGCCTAAAGAGAAATTTTAAAATTTCTTTTATTAATTATCAATACAAAGAAAATAGAGCTAAAATGATATAATGGCTAAATAGTACATAGCTAAAATTCCAGATCTGGGATTCAGAGTGAGGTATAACTGCTTCTAGAGCCCAGGCTCTTAACTAACACACCTTGTTACTTCTTCCACACGAGCCAAGGCAGGAAGAGGTAATAGTGACGGGAGCTTATGGGGTGCCAGACGCTGACCTCAGCAGCTGACGTGTATTAACTCATTTACCCTTCCCAGTGATGCCAGGCAGTAATTACTCTCATTTTCTTCGTGTTGTAGATGAAGGCATTGAGGGGTATGCAGAGCGCATGTCATTTGGAATCTGTTCTCTTAGTGTCTGTCAGCTGCCCCTCCTCCCCAGAGGAGAGACCATGAATGAGGGTTCACAAGGGAAAAGCAACGCGTCCATTCCCTGGGCATCACCCTTGACACCACCTTCTTCCTCATCCCATATTTTCATCAATTACCAAATTTTCCTAAATCCCCAAACTGCACGCTTCTTCCCACCTCCACTACCCGCCGCTGTCCTCTCAGTTACTCTTGTCTTCCACCTGCCATAGCCTCTTGAAAGCTCTCCCTGCTGCCCCTATTTTCATCTTCTACATCTGAGCAGAGGGATTGACATGCAGATTGCATCCCATAAATCCCCTTCCCAGGGCTTCACATGGTTCTTAAAATAAGAAGAGAATCTTTAGTGTAAAGATCAGGCATGATCTAGGATATCAGCCTCCTTTCTTACCAGTCTCTCCTTAGCTTTCCAGCCACTTGGTCAAGCACCTTTGCACCTGGGGTGTTGGCACACACTGCTTCCTGTGCAGGGAAAACCTTAGCATCACCCCAACCCCACGTTCACCCACCTCTCACACTCCTAGCCAAGTTGTTGACTCCTGCCCACTGTGGAGTGTTTACATCAAATATTACTCCCCCAGAGACTTTCCTGTCTCTTCTATACTTAGGTAGATCCACTGCTGTATACCCCTCATAGAACTCCATAATCACTCTTTTTTTTGAATTGAAGTATAGTTGATTTACAATATTATGTTAATTTGGGGTATACAGCATAGTGAGTCAGTGTTTCTGCAGATTGTACTCCATTATAGGTTATTACAAGATAATGGGTCTAATTCCCTGTGCCATACACTATATCCATGTTGCTTATATCTTTTATACATAGTAGTTTGTATCTGTTAATCCCATACCCCTAATTTGTCCCTCTCTCCCTCTGTCCCACTTCTCTCTCCCTGTTGGTAACCACAGGTTTGTTTTCTATATCTGTGAGTCTGTTTCTGTTTTGCATGTACACTCATTTGTATTATTTTTTAGATTTCACATACAGCTGATATCATCTAGTGTTTGTCTTGCTCTGTCTGACTTATTTCACTAAGCATAATATTCTCTATAGTACTCACAAGTTTAATTAAACAGTTAACTAATTATTTTAAAGCTTGCTGAAATATAAACACCATAATGACTGCCAAGCCTGTTTTCTCTATGGCTGTATCTTCAGGGTGTAGTAAAGTGTCTGATGGGTAATGGGTGTTCAATAAATGTATATTGAATAAATGAAGGAATAAATGAATAAGTGAATGCATTTTTCTCTATTGATGTGGTGACTGGACAGGAAGAGAGCTCAGCTAGTCCACCAACTGTGGCCTTATTTTGTCTCTTCCTATGTCATGTTGCCTGGATCTGAAGGGCAAAAAGTTCACCCAGAGTGGCCACCAGAAAGAAAGGGAAATGTCAGGTTACTATTATGAGTCAAGGTGTGGAGGCCAAAAGACCAGGAAACCAAGGAAGTAAAGAGTGAAGAGCTGAAGGTCATGGTGGATGTTTTCATGGGGTGGGGGGCAGCCCCATATAAGTGGTCGGAATACGTACATCTGTGAAAGGACCAGAATATGGCATAGTTCATTTGTATTTGGGGGTTCCAATTGTGGTTTCACTTGTCAAAAGATTAGTTTCAAAACACTATTATGCATAACAATCACATTGGGCTTCCTAAAAACGCAGATTCCAGAGCATCTCTAGAAAACAATTCTGAATCAGTAAGTTCACCTACTGGTGTCCTACATCAAAATATTGTAGTGTCTGCATCAAAATAGTAAATAAGAGAGTGGGGGTAGGGTGGGGCACTGGAGGAAAGGAAAAACAATTTTAAAAATCCCTGGCCAATTACAACATTTTGATTTAATGAAGACACAAGTCATGGTGTATGTCTTCATGACATTATGGCAACTGTGATACTGGGTTCCCTTTAAGCAAGGATGATGCAGAGTTATTACACCGATGAAATGTGCTAAATTATCTGTAGTACATGGTGGATTCTGCTTTTAACTCATACATGACAAAGATTCGTGTTGATTTTGCTTCCCTTATCTAGACTCAGCCTTCACCAGGTATAAATATCAACCCAGCCCTTTCGTGCCTACGCCTTCTTAATTGAGCTCTAAAACAATACACATTGTTAGTCCTCAACCCTATAAATACAGGCATTTCATGTTATTTTTACAAAATTCATCTTCAGGAGCAGAACTATTTCTTTGGAGAGAATGGGGCAGGGGGGTGTTGGAGTTAAAAAAAAAAAAAAAGAAGAGTCAAAGTGGAAAGTGTTGGAGCTACAAAGCTGCCTTTAAAAGAGTATTTACAGCAAGGAAATCTCTATTTAAAGACCTGGTTAAAAAATCGGCCTCTCGGATGACCGATTAGATCATAAAGCTGGCCTCGTCCTGATTTCATTATCATGTAGCACAGTGTGTCTTCTTGGGGACTTGTATTTTCTTAGTCGTGCAGCGCTTCACAGCTGGGCTGAAAATGCTGCCACATTATTTGTGAATGCAGAAAACTTGCGATTCCACGCTCTCCTAGGATTTTAACTCTCTTGCCTGCACAGATTGACAGCAACAGATGGTCCACATTGGATCACTGCAGCTACATTGGATATTAAGGGTCAAACTCTTTGGAATAACAACTAGTGCGTTACGTTTTGTAGACAAGTTTCTAATGGATGGATATACAGCTGTGGGGAAAAAAAGGCTCCAAGTTCTATAGTAGAGCTATAAGCTTCTTTTTCTAATTTTTGTTTTATATTGGAGTAAAGTTGATTAGCAACGTTGTGTTAGTTTCAGGTGTACAGCAAAATGATTCGGTCATACATCTACATGTATCTATCCTTTTCAGATTATTTTCCCATTTAGGTTATTACAGGATATTGAGCAGAGTTCCCTGTGCTATCGAGTAGGTCCTAGTTGGTTATCTGTTTTACATATAGTAGTGTGTACATGTCAATCCCACTCCCAATTTATCCCTACCCACCACCTTTCACCTTTGGTAACCATAAGTTTGTTTTCTAAGTTTGTGAGTCTGTTTCTGTTTTGTAAATGAGTTCATTTGTATCATTTTTTTTAGATTCCACATATAAGTGATATCATATGATATTTGTCTTTCTCTGTCTGACTTACTTCACTTAGTATGATAATCTCCAGGTCCATGTTACTGCAAATGGTATTATTTCATTCTTTTTAATGGCTGAGTAATATTCCATTGTATATATGTAACCACATCTTTATCCATTCATCTGTCAGTGGACATTTAGGTTCCTTCCATATCTTGGCTATTCTAAACAGCACTGCAGTGAACATTGGGGTGCATGTATCCTTTCGAACCATGGTTCTCTCTGGATATATATATGCCCAGGAGTGGGATTGCTGGATCACATGGTAGCTCTATTTTTAGTTTTTTAAGGAACCTCCATACTGTTCTCCATAGTCACTATACCAATTTACATTCCCACCAACAGTGTAGGAGGTTCTTCCCTTTTCTCCACACCCTCTCCAGCATTTACTGTTTGTAGACTTTTTGATGATGGCCATTCTGGCTGGTGCGAGGTGATACCTCATTGTAGTTTTGATTTGCATTTCTCTAATAATTAGCAATGTTGAGCATCTTTTCACGTGCCTCTTGGCCATCTGTATGTCTTCTGTGGAGAAATGTCTAGGTCTTCTGCCCATTTTCTTTTTTTTTTTATTGGGGTATGGTTGTTTTACCATGTTGTGTTAGTTTCTACCTTACAACGAAGTGGAGTTCCCTGTGCTATACAGCAGGTTCTTATTAGTTATCTCTTTTATACATATTAGTGTATATATGTCAATCCCAATCTCCTAATTCATCCCACCCCCCATCCCCGCTTTCCCCCCTTTGTGTCCATATATTTGTTCTCTATATCCATGTCTCTATTTCTGCCTTGCAAACCAGTTCATCTGTACCGTTTTTCTAGATTCCACATATATGTGTTAATATACGATATTTGTTTTTCTCTTTCTGACTTACTTCACTCTGTATGACAGTCTCAAGTCCATCCATGTCTCTACAAATGACTCAATTGTGTTCCTTTATATGGCTGAGTAATATTCCACTGTATATATGTACCACATCTTTTTTATCCATTTGTCTGTTGATGGACATTTAGGTTGCTTCCATGTCTTGGCTATTGTAAATAGTGCTGCAATGAATATTGGGGTACATGTGTCTTTTTGAATTATGGTTTTCTCTGGGTATATGCCCAGTAGTGGGATTTCTGGGTCATATGGTAATTCTATTTTTAGTTTTTTAAGGAACCTCCATACTGTTCTCCATAGTGGCTGTATCAATTTACATTCCCACCAACAGTGCAAGAGGGTTCCATTTTCTCCACACCCTCTCCAGCATTTGTTCTTTGTAGATTTTCTGATGATGCCCATTCTAACTGGTGTGAGGTGATACCTCATTGTAGTTTTGATTTGCATTTCTCTAATAATTAGTGATATTGAGCAGCTTTTCATGTGCCTCTTGGCCATCGGTATGTCTTCTTTGGAGAAATGTCTATTTAGGTCTTCTGCTCGTTTTTTGATTGGGTTGTTTGTTTTTTTGATATTGAGCTGCATGAGCTGTTTACATATTTTGGATATTAATCCTTTTGTCCATTGATTTGTTTGCAAATATTTTCTGAAATTAGAACACTCCCTGACACCATACACAAAAATAAAGTCAAAATCGATTAAAGACCTAAACGTAATACTGGACACTATAAAACTCTTAGAGGAAAACATAGGAAGAACACTCTTTGACATAAATCACAAGATCTTTTTCAACCCACCTACTAGAGAAATGGAAATAAAAACAAAAATAAATAAATGGGACCTAATGAAACTTAAAAGCTTTTTGCACAGCAAAGAAAACTATAAACAATATGAAAAGACAACCCTCAGAATGGGAGGAAATATTTGCCCATTTTTTTAAACTTTTTATTTTATATTGGAGTATAGTTGATTAAGAATGTTGTGATAGTTTCAGGCATACAGTGAAGTGATTCATTTATACATATACATGTATCTATTCTTTTTCAAATTATTTTCCCATTTAGGTTGTTACATAATATTGAGTAGAGTTCACTGTGCTATACAGTAGGTCTTTGTTGGTTATCCATTTAATTTATTTTTTTATGTTGTATCTTATTTTAATTTAATTTAATTTTTTTATTGGAGTATAATTACTTTACAATGTTGTGTTAGTTTCTGCTGTACAGTGAAGTGAATCAGCTATATGTATACATATATTCCCTCCCTCTTATAACTCCTTAACTACCCCTACCCCCACCCTTACCCCCTGGTAACCACAAGTTCGTTCTCTAAGTCTGTGAGTCTGTAAATAAGTTCATTTGTATTATTTCTTTTTCAATTCCACAATATAAGCGATATCATACGATATTTCTCTTTGTCTGACTTACTTCACTCAGTATGACAATCTCTAGGTCCATACATGTTGCTGCAAATAGCATTATTTCATTCTTTTTAATGCTTGAGTAGTATTCCATTGTATATATGTACCACATTGTTTTTATCCATTCGTCTGTTGATGGACATTTTTTTTTTTTTTGCGGTACGCGGGCCTCTCACTGTTGTGGCCTCTCCTGTTGCAGAGCACAGGCTCTGGACACGCAGGCTCAGCGGCCATGGCTCATGGGCCCAGCTGCTCCACGGCATGTGGGATCTTCCCAGACTGGGGCACGAACCTGTGTCCCCTGCATCGGCAGGCAGACTCTCAACCACTGGGCCACCAGGGAAGCCCCTGTTGATGGACATTTATGTTCCTTCCATGTCTCAGCTACTGTAAACAGTGCTGCAGTGAATATTGGGGTGCTGCCCATTTTTTGACTGTTTTTTTTTTTTGATATTGAGCTGCATGAGCTGTTTGTATATTTTGGAGATTGAACCCTTGTCAGTTACATCATTTGCAAATATTTTGTCTCATTCTGTGGGTTGTCTTTTTGTTTTGTTTATGGTTTCCTTTGCTGTACAAAAGCTTTTGAGTTTAATTAGGTCCCATTTGTGTATTTTTGTTTTTATTTCCATTATTCTAGGAGATGGATCGAAAAAGATATTGCTGCAATTTATGTCAGAGAGTGTTCTTCCTGTGTTTTTCTCTAAGAGTTTTAATGTATCAGGTCTTACATTTAATTCTTTAATACATTTTGAGTTTATTTTTATGTATGATGTTAAAGAATCTTCTAATTCTTTTGCATGTAGCTGTCCAGTTTTCCCAGTGCCAATTACTGAAGAGATCATCTTTTCTCCATTGTATAGTCTTGCCTCCTTTGTTGTAGATTAATTGACCATAAGTGCATGGGCTAATTTCTGGGCTTACTGTCTTGTTCCATTGATCTATATTTCTGTTTTTGTGCCAGTACCGTACTTTTTTGATGACAGTATAGCTTTGTAGTATAGTCCGAAGTCAGGGAGCTGATTCCTCCAGCTCCATTTTTCTTTCTCAAGATTGCTTTGATTATTTGGGATCTTTTGTGTCTCCATACAAATTAAAATTTTTTTTGTTCCAGTTCTGTGAAAAATGCCCTTGGTAATTTGATAGGTATTGGCAGAACTATAAGCTTCTTAAGCGAACACAATACCTGGCACACGGCAGTGTTCAGTAAGTGCTGGAGGTGTAAGGTGAATTCACTGGGAGAATCCACACAACTGTTTCTCCATTCTCTGGTTGGGGTAGATTAGGTCCCCAGGAACTGGACTCTGAGATTAATATGTATTACTTTAATTAGAGAGGGCTGTTGTGTTCAATACTTGTGGAAGGAAAGGGAAGGAAAGATTGAGCGGATGGAGAAGTTAGAATGCGATACAGTTTCAGAGAAGCCTCTGCCAACCCCTTGGGGAGTCCTGAAGCTGCGATGGCTCTCTGCCGTTGTCCCTAGGTGAGGTGAGGGAACTGAGCCCTGATGCCCCTGCTTGGACCAGTCATTGGATGTAGGAAGGCTCACAAGGGTAATTCTCAGAGAGGGTTTACAGTTGAGGGCTGTAATGGGCTCTGGGTAATGCCCATCCTGGTATTCCGTGCACTGGTGCTTGGGGTGCCCATGGGGGCTGGCTCAGATGAGAGTTCTATGAGCATGACGTGGACTCCTGGTGATGATGACTGATGTGGACTACTGAAGATTTCTTATCAGCTGCACAGACACCTGTCAAAGATCACTTAGTGCATGGACTGCGAATGTGATCACTAGTTCCATAACTCCTTTATTGTGTATAATAAAATATTGAACTTATTCATATTTGAAAAGAAAGCATTCATATGTGGTGGGAGGATGCAAAGATAATTCACCCCCCAAAATACACACGCAAACAGAATCATTGCCTCAGAAGATATCAGTACCATGTGCTGTGCATACTGGGGTACAGATGGCTTCTAAACTGAGAAAGAATGGTCAGTGGCGGGGACCCAGCAGTTAAGGATGGGACCGTGTGAAAATCCAGTGGTCCAGTTCACAAAATCCAAAGGGACACAGCAAACTCAGGCTCAGTCTGGATCCTTGTTCACTTTCGAAGGATTCCATCTGGCTCATAGGAGGTGTGTGACAGCAGGCGGACGTGGTCTCCGTGGTCCAGGGGATGGAGGAGAGGGAACCCAGCGGGGAAAAACCCTCCAGCCCAGTGACGAGAGGGTGGGGTGTCAGTAAGGAGATTGACAACAGCCAGGGAAGGGCTGCGTGGCCTGGAGACTGAGCCCCAGGCTGCTTGGTTTGGGTCTCTCCCATGCACTCTTTGGCACTGTTTACCATTTGTTTCACATACACAGAAGCTTTGCTGCACCCAACGAGATAAAAGCTCTTAAAAGGCAAGGACAACATGTCCCTTATTTTATTATCCTCCTTTTATCTCTAACAGTACATGGGCTATTCTAAATCAACACTCTGAGGTCTGGTTGGAAGGAAGGAAGGAAGGAAGGAAGGAAGGAAGAATAGAAGAGACCTAAAGGAAACAGAGGACCCTGAAACCCTCTGTTCTCCTGGAACACCGTTCTGCTCATTCTTAGTATACTGAATGCCTATTTTGCTTCCAGTCCAAAATGTAAATATCACTCCCTTCCACTTTCTTTGCCAATTAAAATTATTCACTCTGCCTCGAACCTACCTTTCATAGTACCCTGTTCTTTTCCTCTGAGGCACCTATCCATTTGTGGTTTGCTGTTTGATTCCCGTTTCCCCTCAGACTGTCAGTGGCACAAAGGGAGGGCTTTGCCTGTCTTTCCACGTCAAGCTTTGTGTCTGATGCATGCCCATTCTTAGTAAATATTGTTTGAACAAATGAATGAAATGAAAGAAGAATGTAAAGAACTTTTTGCACTGGTGAGGAAGTAAATCAGACACTAGAAAGTTCCAGGTTCTTGGTTTTGTAGTATATTTCAGCTTTCTGGGAATGAACCCAACATAAATCTGTTTGGACACTGAAAACACTGTTTTCCAATCCCAATAGACCCATTTGTACTTGTGGGGCTGGTATGGTTTCATATTCATAGAGGCCACATGAACATGGCCTCTTGCTGCCCTTCCTCTGGCCTTCTCTCTCTCCAGGTTACCGTTTATCTCCCAGCGTGTCTGCTCTGTCATTTTATGTGTAATTAACTCTGCCCATGATAAGAGTTCCTTTGACAGGTTTCCCAGCCAGTGGAGTAAATTTAGAGACCTAATTACCACATGCCTGGACTCTGAGCTTGCTTTGAGCCCTCAGCTGTGTTACCGCAGATGAATGACTTGGTCTAGCTGCTTTCTGAGGGGAAGGCTTTTTTGAAATTTTGATGACTCCTATCTCCAAAGTATTTCAAATGCCAGCAGCTGAGATTGGGCTCTGAAGTAAGGATGTACTGGTTTCTGTACTTGACACAACCCTGAATTTTTGCAGTTTTCATTTCTGCCTTGAACAGACAACCCCCGGTGAAGACAAAGAGCTCAGCTAGGAAACCTTTTGTAGGCAGGTTTCAGTTTTTTGTTTTTTTCTTTGTTAGTAGTAGGGACAAAAGAAATAGACTGCTGAATAATTAGCAAGATACAGCTTGTTTTCTCAACATTTGTTTTCTGTCTTAAAAGAATTCACGCTTTAAGGCTCTCACACGCGATGTGGATCAGTAATAGCAATGATGATAATATATAGTATTTGCCAAGTATTTTTCTGTGCTAGCCACTGCGCAAAGCACAGCCATGTGTGTTAGGTCCTCTCACTCTTTTACTGATGGGGAAACTATCTTAGCAATTAAGTGACTTTCCTACTAGCTGGCAGAGCTGTGACTCAAACACAGTTGTCTTGGACTCCACAGCTCATGCTTTTAGCAGTACTGTTTCCTCTCTGTGATGTGAAACTACTTAGGCTGAAAGTCTTGGCCAGAATGAAGATTTCAGAGAGCCCCCATAGAAACAACATTTTCTCAGGTTTCCAAGGAAGGGTTTAGGCGAACCTACAAACATTATGTTTTAAAAGAATGTCAAACTTGTACTGATGGCAATTTGGGGCAGATTTTTACTTTAATGATAACCGTGTGTGACATTAATAACCCCCAGGGTTACTGGGGCATTTCAATTGTTCTAGTTAGAGCAAGTTTACATAGAAACCTGGGGCCTTATCCAGAATGACTGCTTGTCCCTCTGCTGACACCCTCCTAATCTGTCCATGGCAGGTGACTGCTGTCCCAGGCATAAGTGGATGAAAATTCCATGACCTTTTTCACTGACCTGTTCCAGTCCGTTTGTCAGCGTCATTAACAGAACTCTTATTTCTCTCTTTAGAAACATTAAGCAGTCTCTTGTATGAAGACATTGTCGCTTAATAATAATTATTGTTCATATTTGTAAAATATATTCTGCTTTACAAAGCACGTTCACATACTTGGTTTTCATTTGATCCTGCGTCAGACAGGGCAGGAATTCCTTCACTTATTTACTCAGCAAGTTTTTGGTGTGTCTTCTATTTGCATGAAAGTATCATTTCCATTTTGCTGATGAGTAAACTGAATCTCAGAGAGATTAAATCACCTTCTATGCATCTCTCAGTCTTTGAATGCCAAATTTGGGGCTTTCTCTAAACCTCTGGGTGAGCTGATGTTTGAAGGGCAGGCTCTGTACTTCATTTTTCATTTCCTAAGCTGTGGATTAAAATTTTGTAAGCCTGCAGCTCACAGGGGACAGCCTGAGTATCAGTTCATGAATACAACACTTTCTAGAATTATTAATCAACAAAGAATTCCTTTGCATTAATCAGTAAACGGTCCCTTTCCTTTTGAAGCATGGTGCATGTTTATATTTTCTTTATGGAAAATCCTTAGGATGGCTTATAACACCCTCCTGATCTAGCCATTGCATCCCTCTTCAGCCTAATCCTGCGACCCCAGCATTTTCACTTTCCATTCCCTCTTGCTTCAAAGTCTTCACTGCTCTTTCTCCCCCCAGATCTCTGCACCTTCACATCCTTCCTACATATACTGCCCATCTCAGCCTGTCAGTTTGTCAGGGAAGTCTTAGCTGACACACGCGTACCAGAGCCTCTGATAGAGACTCTCAGCGCCAAGCACCTCCCCTCCAATTGACTTATCACAGTCTCCTATTGCATATGTATTTATGTAAATGTTGTTTATTTAATATTTCTGTCCCCGAATGGACTGAAAGCAGTGGAGGAGATGCCTGCTTTTGTTCATCACTGTGAGCTTAATTCACGTACAGCGTACCACCAGGTGCCTGAGCAGAGTAGGTGAGACGCTCCCACAATAGATAGTTGGATGGATCCCACGTTGTACGGATCCAGTGTTGGATCGTTAATGTTCCTGGGTTGCTTGCACACAAATCCTCTATTAGTTTTCTATTGCCGCAGTGACAAATTACCCAAAATTTGATGGCTTACAACAGTACCTATTTATTGTCTTGCTCTTTCCATGGGTCAGAAACCTAGGCATGGGGTGGCTCAGTTTGATCCTCTGCATAGGATCTCACAAGGTCAAAGTGAAGGTGTCGATAGGCCTGGGCTGTTATCTGGGGCACAATCTGCTTTTAGGCTTATTCAGGTTGTTGGGAGAATTCTGTGTGGTTCCTGGCTGTGGGCCAGGGGCTGCTCTTAGCTCCTGGAACCAACATCTCTCAGCCCATGGTCATGAATTCTCTTTGTGCTTATAATCTTTTGCCTCCCCCTTCTGCCTCATCTCTCTGATTCCTGGTTTTCCTGTTTCTTCTGCTTTTCAGGCTCTTCAGTAGCCTATCTGGATACTCTAGGATAATCTCATCATATTGATGTATCCTAGGGATTAGGACATGGGCATATTTGGGGGACCATTTTCCTGCCTACCATAAGACAAATACCTATCCGTGTGTGTGTGACTTACCTTAATGCAGAGAATGGCATTTGTGATAGAGTGGCATTGGTGTGGATTTCTTCCACTTCTGCAGATGCCACAGAATCTGGTAGATAGGTTTCCTAGAAATGGAGCTAATGAAGTTGGGACTGCATGGCCTCAAACAATTTCAAATAATGGCATTCTCAGTCCATTACTTTCGAGTGGTAGCAGTTCACGTTAGTGCACTGGTTCCTTACAGAGCAGGAGTGCTGACTGAATCAGGTTCACAAAATGGACAAAGGAGAGAAGTGTGTTTCGTGGCAGACAGCTGCCAGCTTCAATAGATGGCTGTCCCTTTGGAGTTACCCCTCACTTACTTGTGAATGCTTTTCCTCTTTCACAGGAATGCCTCCTCTTGGGTGTTTGCCCAAGGTAATAGTCTTTCTGTAAAGGGGAGTTTCCTAAATTTGGGCACTTCAGAATTTCCTCCTGTGTTTTCAGACCCCTGATGTTCTTCCTCTTCTCTTGATGCAGTCAGGAATGGAGGGGAGATAATTATTTCAGAGAAAAAAAAATACAGGTAACTTTTTCCATCATTCCATTGACTTACTTTCTTCCTTTTTCCCCTCCCTCCCTTCCTCCCTTCCCTCCTTCCTTCCTTCCTTCCTTCCTTCCCTCTGTCTCTTTCTTTCTCATTCATTCATTCCTTCCCTGTATCTTATGACCAAAGATTTTTTTAAAAATTATTATTTATTTAGTTTTGGCTGCGTTGAGGACTTTGTTGCTGCGCTCGGGCTTTCTCTAGATGCAGCGAGCGGGGGCTACTCTTCGTTGTGGTGTGCAGGCTTCTCATTGTGGTGACTTCTCTTGTTGCGGAGCATGGGCTCTAGGTACGCGGGCTTCAGTAGTTGTGGCATGTGGGCTCAGTAGTTGTGACTCGTGGGCTCTATAGTGCAGGCTCAGTAGTTGTGGTGCCCGGGCTTAGTTGCTCCGCAGCATGTGGGATCTTCCCGGACCAGGTATCAAACCCGTGTCCTCTTCATTGGCAGGCGGATTCTTAACCACTGCGCCACCAGGGAAGTCCATGAGCAAATACTCTTTGGTAATTGTGCTTAGGTCAGTTTACCTTTTCGTTTATCCATCCTGGAGATGTACACTCACTTAAAACATCCATTATCAGGTCAGTGTGGTAAATATTATGAAAGGTTTTCTGTTTCTGAACATTTTCAGTGCATATTAGCATAGTAAAAGGATCCATTATTTACCAGACTTATTTCACTGTGCCCATATTCCCCCAGCCTATGTGATGAATGTGCATGGAACCATGGTTCTAGAGAGCACATGGGAAATGTGAGTGAGAACACAGAACAAGAGAAGTTTGGGATGCGAAAAAGTACAAGAAGACTCCCATGGCCTGTGATGAGCATGGCATCAAGCTCGCCAGGATTAATGCAGGGAGCATGTGCACTGGAACAGCTTGTGACTCTGATGTACCATTTTGAACGGTGGGAGGGATGCATATTGAGACGAGCATGCAAAGCTGGGTCAAAGGTTGAGAACTGATCATGCATAGAAGCCCAGGGAAGTGTTTGGAACTCAGGCCACAGAATGCCATATTTTGTCTCTGGAGGAGTAGACAGATCACTGAGAGCCTAGATTCATGCTGACAGCTCCATGTTCTTTCCTTCTGAGACCTGCTTCCGCAGTTGTCTCTTCAGAGTTTTCACTGTGATCACTGAAGACTTTAAAGTTGACACTTAAGAAGTGTGATTTTCCATCAAATCAAAGTAACAACGCTTTGTTGAGCACTTACCGTTTGCCAGGCCCCACACTAGGCATGGCAGCAGCACGGTGGATAATAGGGTGTATGAGTCATGTTTCTTGACTGCGGAATCCTTTTAAAATTATCAGTAGAGGAGCTGGAAATCATCTTTCTCATTAAGGTGCCTTCACAAGCGTTCGTAACGGTTTGTTAAGAACGGAATGTCCTTATTCCCATGCACTGATGTCACAAGACAAAGCAGGCTTGGGTGGCATTCAAGAAGAATTAGGTTGACTCTTGAGTGAGGACTTGACAGAAATATCTAACTTCCCAAAAAGACCATGTTCTTATAATTTGAACTTTCATTCATTAATATCCTTCCTGAACATTCCTGTCTTAGCTAATAGCATTTAATAGCCCCTCAACCCCACAATCAAGACAGCACAGAGTCAGTTTTGAGTCTTCAATTTTCTTAACCTTCTAAAACACACTGGTCTCTAAATTTTGTCTTTCTACCCCCCAAATATTTCTAAAACCCACCCTCTTCCACCTGCTCCCTGCTCCAGTATCACTGTCCTAGCTTGGTCCCTCATTACCCTTTGGCTGGTTTGTACAAATAACCTTCTAATGGTTCTTGTTACTCAGGTTTCTACCCACTCCAGTCCACCTCCCATTCTGCTGCTAATTCTCCATCTAGAACAGAGATCCGATTATGTCACATTTTTGCTTACAGTCCTTCAGAGTTTGCTCCTTGCTTATGGGATAAAGCACCAGACTCAGCCTGGTATCTATAAGGCCTCTCACCATCTGGCTGCAACCTGGCCTTTCAGTGTCGTTGCCTGCCAGTTCTCAGGGCTCATGCCTTTCCTCCATCTGCCCTCTCTGCCAAACACTGTCCCCCTAAGGCGGTTATCCGTGCTCAAAAGATTCCACTCTCCCTCTTACTTCTCTCCAGCCAACTCCTATTCATCTTTCCATTTCTAGCTGAAATGTCCCTCTCTCCAGACTGCCTTCTCTGGTTCATATCTGCCTTCTCCCATCCCAGCCGTTTTCCTCATCAACACTTAAATGTAAGTTGTTCATATCCTGGTATGCTGCTAACAGTAATAATGGCAACTTCCATTAACTGACTCCGTGGCAGGCTGTGCTGGGTACCACAGCTGCACAGTCTCACTTAATCGCCCACCGACCTTATCAGTGGAGATTATGATTCCCACATTAGAGGTGAAGAGACAGGCTCAGGAGCAAGTTAAGTAACTCTTCTAAGTGCTGCAGCTTGTAAGTGGCAGCATATGATTTCAAACCTGTATCTTTTTGACTCAAGAGACTGGATTGTTTATGGTTGCTTCGCATGGCTATCCAGAGTACGGTAACAGAAATGATCCCTGGCAATTAGACTTTCTGGTACCAAAGCCTTTCTCCTTTGCTGTGAGTTCTGAGGCCTTCTTTTCCTTAGTGTCTATAAATAACTGTGCCTGATCTGTAGTAATATGTTGTGTTAGTTTCAGGTGTACAGCAAAGTGAATCAGATAGATAGATAGATAATCTCCATTCTTTTTCAGACTCTCTTCCCATGTAGGTTATTGAAGAATGTTGAGTAGAGTTCCCTGTGCTGTACAGTAGGTCCTTATTAGTTATCTAGTTGGTATATAATAGTGTGTATATGTTAATCCCATTCTCCCAACTTATGCCATCCCCTCCATCATTTCCCCTTTGGTAGCCCTAAGTTTGATTTAGAAATCTGTGCATCAGTTTCTGTTTTGTAAATAAGTTCATTTGTATCATTTTTTTATTAGATTCCACATATATGTGATATCATATGATATTTGTCTTTCTCTTTCTGACTTACTTCACTTAGTATGATAATCTCCAGGTCCATCCACGTGTCTACAAGTGACCCAATTTCATTCCTTTTTATGGCTGAGTAATATTCCACTGTATATATGTACCACATCTTCTTTATCCATTCTTCTGTCGATGGACATTTAGGTTGCTTCCATGTCTTGGCTATTGTAAATAGTGCTGCTGTGAACACTGGGGTGCATGTATCTTTTTGAATTATGGTTTTCTTTGAATATATGCCCAGGAGTAGGATTGCTAGATTATATGGTAGTTCTATTTTTAGCTTTTATGGAACCTCCACACTGTTCTCCATAATGGTTGTACCAATTTACATTCCCACCAACAGTGTAGGAGGGTTCCCTTTTTTCCACACCTTCTCCAGCATTTATTGTTTGTAGATTTTTTGATGATGGCCATTCTGACTGGTGTGAGGTGATACCTCATTGTAGTTTTGATTTGCATTTCTCATTAATAATTAGTGATGTTGAGCATCTTTTCATGCGCTTTTTGGCCATCCCTATGCCTTCTTTGCAGAAACGTCTATTTAGATCTTCCACCCATTTTTTTGATTGGGTTGTTAGTTTTTTTGGTATTGAGCTGCATGAACCATTTGTGCAGAAGCTTTTAAGTTTAATTAGGTGCCATTTGTTTATTTTTGTTTTTATCTTCATTACTCTAGGAGGCGGATCAAAAAAGGCATTGTAGCAGTTTATGTCAGAGAGTGTTCTGACACTCCCTAACAACAAACACAAACTCAAAATGGATTAAAGACCTAAATGTAAGGACAGATGCTCTAAAACTCTTAGAGGAAAAAAATGTAGTAATAGATTCTTAAAAGGTATTTTTTGAGTGAGAGAATGAAAGATCAAATGAATGAATGTTGTGTTTTAATAAAGGCCTAGCTGGGATAAGTATAGAGCGTTTGTTTGTTTGTTTATTTAGAAATATCATAAGCATTTGAAGTATATTGTGTTGGGGACAGTTCATCCAGGAAGCAGGAAGGACTGAATGTAGAGATGAGTTAGATTTGTATGCTCTGCTGTGTAGCTCTATCAGTTAGGAATGGCTGCAGGTAATGACCTAAATGACCTAAAGAAATCTGGAGGTGGCAGCTGCTCTCATTGGTTCAGAAGCAGCATCTCTACAGCTCTTTGTTTTACTTCTGTGCATGTTGCCTCATGATCACAAGATGACTGCTGTAATTCAAGACACCACATCCACTTTTAAAGCCTAGAGAAGAAGAAAACAGGAGTGGTTCCGATCATAAATTTTCCTTTTATTAGAACAAAATATTTTCCAAGAGCCCCCAACAGACCTCCACCTGCATCTCCTTGGCCCAGACCATGTCCAGGGTCACTCTGGCTGTCAGGGAGACTTGGAAAGGAATAAGTACAGATCCACCTTGAATGGAGTCAGGGTCTTTTAACAGAAAAGAGGGAGCTAGGTAATAGATAGACAACTAATAGTGCCAACCCTCACATGTATGCTTTTCACCTTCATTGGTCAAACTGACTTTATGTTTTAGTCTCCATCATATTGTCCTTCCCAGTTTTTTATTGTCCAAAAAGAAAGGTAGATACTCAAAATTATTAGAAATGGAGTTAGTGATATTTTGAAGGTTAAATGATGTTTGCAGGGAGTAAAAAATAAGGCTTAATCATTAACCAGGCAAGTTTAAGCTTTTTAAGCTCCAGTTTCCTCCTCTGTAAAATGGGAATAATAATAATGACATCACAAGACTGATGTGAGGATTCAGTGAGATAATGCATGTTTCATTTCCCCAGAACACTGGAAGCATTGAGTAGATGTGGCTGTCCCTGTTCTTGTAATTATTATAGTTTCTCAAGAGCGCATGTTTCTTTGCAATTGGCAAGAAAGTATAAGAGTGAAAGATAGAACCAGTAGACCCATCTCCACTTTTGCTCTTTGTTGAACTCAAGCATGGGCAAATTTTTTTCTATAAAGAGCAGGTGGTAAGTATTTTAGGCTTCATAGGCTATACTGTCTCTGTTGTTGTCACATCAAAATAGCCACAGACAATATGTATACAGTCCAATAAAACTTTATTTATGGGCACTGAAATTGGGATTTCACATAAATTTCATGAGTTATGAAATGTTATTTTTAGATTATTTTTTCAACCATTTAAAGATGAGAAAATGTCTCTTAGCTCATGGTGGCTGGCTCGATTTGACCTGTGGGCCGTTGCTTGCCAACCCCTTGTTTCACTTAATACCAATGGCATATTTTCTGTCACACTAGGTTACAGTTATCACTCCCTCGCTCACCCCTGGAATCTACTTTCTAATCGAATATGGTGGATCTCAGTATTGGCAAGCGGAATTTTAATGCGCAAATTACCAGTTCCTCTTACTGGAATGACAGCACAGGATTCAAAAGCAATGAATTTTAGTTTGCATCCTGTAAGTAGACAATGTAGCTTTAAATAAATTTAGTTCAGTGTAATGAGAATGTTCTTAATTTATGAGGAAGCAAGAAATAGTATCACACCCTCAACAGGTGGTGAGTAAGATTCTTCTCATCAGCCACCCTCGTGTGTCCACCTCATCTCTTTGTGTCGCTAGGCTGGGCATGTATAATACAGGACGAATATATCCTTGCATATTTTGCACTATGAAGAATCATGGTTTGACTTGCAGAATTCCACCAGGAGTAAAGAAATTCCAGACTGATAGCTCAAGAGTAAGAATGAGACCATGTTTGTTCCTTCTTTCCTTTTGTTCAGTTTCTTCACTCTTCCAAACCAATTACTCAGGCCTCACCACCACTTCTGGGCAGCAGCCTTGAAGTCTTAAAACTCATTATGTCAGGTTGAAAATGAGAGACAACAGCTGTCAGAGTCAGCATTTGATGCCTTTGACTTGTTTCCATGTAGCAAAAAAGCATGCGTGCAAGCTGTGCAATTGGGAGGATTCGCCGTTTCTTAAACTAAGGGCTCTGAGCAGCTCTGAGATAGTGTTGCTTCCCTCTAAGCTGTTTTGCACAAAAACATACCTGTTTTATTTTTTCTGGAGCCACAGCAGCATGTTTAATATCAATAATGGTACTGAAACAAGGCAGCCATAGAATTTCTGGATGTAACATAATAAAGACTTGAAAAATAGCAGTACTATAATAAAATTGTAAAGATATGTCAATCTTTGCTTATTCTTCCTCCATCTGTTTTAGATAAGGAAAGCACATGGGTGATCTTATATGATGTTATCAGACTTTTTAAAAATTTATTTATTCATTTATTTTTGGGTACATTGGGTCTTTGTTGCTGCACGTGGGCTTTCTCTAGCTGTGGCGAGCAGGGGCTACTCTTTGTTGCGGTACGCGGCCTTCTCCCTGTGGTGGCTTCTCTTGTTGCAGAGCACGGGTTCTAGGCCCGTGGGCTCCGTAGTTGCAGTTCGCGGGCTCTAGAGCGCAGGCTCAGTAGTTGTGGCTCACGGGCTTAGTTGCTCTGTGGCATGTGGGATCTTCCCAGACCAGGGACTGAACCCATGTCCCCTGCACTGGCAGGCAGATTCTTATCCACTGCACCACCAGGGAAGTCCCATCAGATACTTTTGTGATGCTTGTGGGGTAGGCTGGGATTTCCACAAGAATCAAGTATAAAAATAAGACTTAACCTTGCAGTGAATGCACGCATTTTCATTTTATTTATTTATTTATTTTTATTTTCTTTTAAAGTATAGTTTATGTAAAATATTATATAAATTACAGGTGTACAATATAGTGAGTCACAATTTTTAAACGTTACACTCCATTTATAGTTATTATAAAACATTGGCTGTATTCCCCATGTCGTACAATATATCTTTATAGCTTATTTTATACGTAATAATTTGCACCTCTTAATCCCCTACCCCTATATTGTCCCTCTCATTTCCCTCTCCCCCCTGGTAACTGCTAGTTTGTTCTCTATATCTTTGAGTTGGCTTCTTTTTTGTTATATTCACTAGTTTGTTTTATTTTTTTAGATTCCACATATAAGTGATATCATACAGTATTTGTCTTTCTCTGACTTATTTCCCTTAGCATAATACCCTCCAAGTCCATCTATTTTGCTGCGAATGGCAAAATTTCATTCTTTTTATGGCTGAGTAATATTCCTTTGTATATATGTATACCACATCTTCTTAATCCATTCATCATTTAGGTTGCTTCCATATCTTGGCCACTATAAATAATGCTGCTATGACCATTGGGGTACATTGTCATTTTATTTATTTCTTGGCTTCTACTCTTTTTAGTCATAGATAATTTTAGAATTTTCCTACCCTCTTGGCCTCAAGGCTTTCCCAACTTCCAGTCTCTCTATTTAATGGATCTGACCCATTCAATAATTGCTAATATTTATTGGATGCTATCCCAAGCACTTCATGCATCTTACCATTTAATTTTTGCAGCAACTCTTTGTGGTAAGTATTATTATTACTCCAGTTTTTGAGATGGGGGTTCTGAGACCGTGTCAGTGAACAAGTTGTTGAAGTAAGTGGAGGATCCAGGTTTCAGCCCTAACACTTGGTGAGCATTTTCTGTGCTCTTCACCAGCACTGTACAAAATCTCCTATGCATCTTTCTCTTTGACAACAGCAGTTGTCAAAGTTGAGCATGTCTCACAATCACTTGGAGGACATGTAAAACCCATCTCCAAAGTTGGGGAATCAGTAGTTCTGGGTAGGGCCCAGGATTCCGCATTTCTAACAAGCTCCGGGGTGATGCTGATGCTTCTGCTTCCAGGCCCATGTGAACTGTGAGAACCTCAATGTAAATCACTTCCCAAGTCAAGGATCGTATCCTCTTTGTCTAATTGTTTACTATCTGCACAAAGGCTTTGAAGGTATAAAATGCTACCTAAATGTAAAGCACTATGCTTTTTAGAGCTTTATCTGAGCAAAACAAATCTCATTTCATGAGTAAACACAGTATATACACAGTTATAACATACACACACACACACACACACACACGGGAATAAATGGTTGGATAGTTCAAAGTTCCATTTAAAGGCTTTCACTGCTTTGTATAGCTTGCCTGTGCCTGGCGGCTATGAGGCATCTTCCTGTGATTGGCAGGTTAATCTCTTAAGGACCAAGCTGTTTTTTCTTAAACAGCATACTGAGGTACATGGCACCGAGTTTGAATTCAGACTCAAAGGGATCACACTGAATGGAGTTCACAGCCAACAGCAGGTAGCTGCCAGCCAAGGTTGCTATTTCACAGGTGTAACCCCAAGCTGAGGAGGGAGCAGGTGGTGTGATCAAGAGACTTTAAAGAGATTGCTGAAGGGGAAAGGAAGCAGTGCCTAGGAAGAAACTCTTTTGAATAAAGATTATTTTTCGCATAAAGAATGTGATGATATGCATTCTTTTGAACTCTCTGTTCATTTATAACTATCGTCTCCCTTCCTTCAGAAACTTTATTTTCTATATCTAGTTACAGAATGCTGGAAATACCTCTGAGATGGTTAGAAAAAGATGATTATATGCTTCACTGCTATTCTTTGTCTTTATTCTTGCTGCATACGTTAAAAATGTTAAGTGAAAGCCAAGACAGACAACTGTTTTGACTTTTTGACACTTTACATGTTTATGTTAAAACATGAAATGAGGTTCCTCATTTCCTACAGAAAATTAAAACCAAACTACTCAGTTTGGTGTACCAAATATTTATTGAGTGCTTACCAAAGTGTTTGAGATCCTGGCAGGCACTGCCCTTAGATAGACAGGCATACCCGGTTTTAGCACGCCTCACTTTATTGTACTTTCAGATATTGTGGGGTTTTATTTTTAAAAACTGAAAGTTTGTGGCAATCCTGCATTAAGCAAGTCTATCAGCACCATTTTTTCCCAACAACATTTGCTCACATTTTATCTCTGTGTCATATTTTTGTACTTCTTGCAATATTTCAGACTTTTTCGTTGTTATATTTGTTACGACGATCTGTGATCAGTGGTCTTTGATGTTACTATTGCCTAAAGATCACAACACACTGAAGGCTCAGATTATGGTGAATATTTTTTAACCATAAGTATTTTTCATGAGATATATACATTTTTTAGACGTAATGCTGTTGCACAATTTATAGACTAAAGTATAATGTAAACATTACTTTTATATGCACAGGGAAATCAGAAAATTTGTGACTCTCTTTACTGCATTGGTCTGGAACTGAACCCATGCTGTCTCTGAGGTTTGCCTCTATTAGATTCTTTTCCTACACTCAAAGGACTTGATCTCATGTAGAGGATTGTTAAGCAAAGCTTTCTAGAACCTGGGTAGCCACATGTAAATCAATGAAATTAGAACACTCCCTCATACCCTACACAAAAATAAACTGAAAATGGCTTAAAGACTTAAATATAAGACACAGCACCATAAAACTCCTAGAAGAGAACATAGGTAAAACATTTTCTGACATGAATCATAGCATTGTTTTCTTAGGTCAGTCTCCCAAGGCAATAGAAATAAAAGCAAAAATAAACAAATGGGACCTAATCATACTTATAAGCTTTTGCACAGCAAAGGAAGCCATAAACAAAATGAAAAGACAACCCACAGAATGGGAGAAAATATTTGCAAACAATGCAACAAACAGGGGCCTAATTTCCAAAGTATACAAGCAGCTCACATGACTCAATAACAAAAAAACAAATAACCCAATCAAAAAATGGGCAGAAGACCTAAATAGACATTTCTCCAAAGAAGGCATAGAGATGGCCAATAGGCACATGAAAAGATTCTCAACATCGCTAATTATTAGAGAAACACATATCAAAACTACAATGAGGTATCACCTCACACTGGTCAGAAAGCCATCATTCAAAAGTCTACAAGTAATAAATACTGGAGAAGAGACCTTCAAGATGTCGGAAGAGTAAGAGGTGGAGATCACCTTCCTACCCACAAATACATCAGAAATGCATCTACATGTGGAACAACTCCTACAGAACACCTACTGAATGCTGGCAGAGGACCTCAGACCTCCCAAAAGGCAAGAAACTCCCCACGTACCTGGGTAGGGCAAAAGAAAAAAGGAAAAACAGAGACAAAAGAATAGGGACAGGACCTGCACCTCTGGGAGGGAGCTGTGAAGGAGGAAAAGTCTCCACACACTGGGAAGCCCCTTCACTGGTGGAGAGGGGTGGTGGACGGGGGGAAGCTTCGGAGCCATGGAGTAGAGCGCAGCAACAGGGGTGCAGAGGGTAAAGCGGAGAGATTCCCTCACAGAGGATCGGTGCCGACCAGCACTCACCAGCCCAAGAGGCTTGTCTGCTCACCTGCTGGGGTGCGTGGGGACTGGGGGCTGGGAGCTGAGGCTTGGGCTTCAGAGGTCAGATCCCAGGGAGAGGACTGGGGTTGGCTGCGTGAACACAGCCTGAAGGGGGCTAGTGCGCCACAGGTAGCTGGGAGGGAGTCCGGGAAAACGTCTGGAACTGCCTAAGAGGCAAGAGACCATTGTTACGGGGTGCGGGAGGAGAGGGGATTCAAATCACCGCCTAAAGGAGCTCCAGAGATGGGCCCAGGCTGTGGCTATCAGCGCGGACAACACAGACGGGCATGAAACGCTAAGGCTGCTGCTGCAGCAACCAAGAAGCCTGTGTCCAAGCACAGGTCACTGTCCACACCTCCCCTCCCTGGAGACTGCGCAGCCTGCCACTGCCAGGATCCCATGATCCAGGGCCAACTTCCCTGGGAGAGCACACAGCATGCCTCAGGCAGTTGCAACGTCACGCTGGCTCGCCCTGCATTCTGTACCCCTCCCCCCGCCCTGGGTGAGCCAGAGCCCCATAATCAGGTGCTACTTTAACCGTGTCCTGTCTGAGTGAAGAACAGACACCCTCAGGCGACCTACACGCAAAGGCAGGGCCAAATCCAAAGCTGAGCCCCAGGAGCTATGCGAACAAAGAAGAGAAAGGGAAATTTCTCCCAGCAGCCTCAGGAGCAGTGGATTAAATCTCCACAGTCAACTTGCTGTACCCTGCATCTCTGGAATACATGAATAGACAATGAATAATCCCATAATTGAGGCGGTGGACTTTGGGAGCAACTATACCCTTGGGGTTTGCTTTCTGCATCTCATTTGTTTCTGGTTTCATGTTTATCTTAGTTTAGTATTTAGAGTTTATTATCATTGGTAGATTTGTTTATTGATTTGGTTGCTCTTTTCCTTTATTTTTATATATATATATATTTTTTTCCTTTTTCTCTTTTTGTGAGTGTGTATGTGTATGCTTCTTTGTGTGATTCTGTCTGTATAGCTTTGCTTTTACCATTTGTCCTAGGCTTCTGTCTGGTTTTTTGTTTGTTTGTTTGTTTTTTAGTATCATTTTTATCTCATGTTACCATTGGTGGATTTGGTTTTGGCTGCTCTCTTTTTTCTATTCCTTTTTTTATTTTTAATTTTTTTTATTATTAATAATTTCTTATTTTAATAACTTTATTTCATTTTTTCCTTTCTTTCTTTCTTTTTTCCCCTCCCTTTTCTTTTTTTTTTTTTTTTTTTGTGGTACGTGGGCCTCTCACTGTTGTGGCCTCTCCCGTTGTGGAGCACAGGCTCCGGATGCGCAGGCTCAGCGACCATGGCTCATGGGCCCAGCTGCTCCGCGGCATGTGGGATCTTCCCAGACCGGGGCATGAACCCGTGTCCCCTGCATTGGCAGGCAGACTCTCAACCACTGCCCCACCAGGGAAACCCTCCCCTCCCTTTTCTTATGAGCCGTGTGACTGACAGGGTCTTCGTGCTCCAGCCGGGTGTCAGGCCTGTGCCTCTGAGGTTGGAGAGCTCAGTTCAGGACATTGGTCCACCAAAGACCTCCCGGCTCCACATAATATCAAATGGTGAAAGCTCTCCCAGAGATCTCCATCTCTGTGCTAAGACCCAGCTCCACTCAATGACCAGCAAGCTACAGTGCTGGACACCCTATGCCAAACAACTAGCAAGACAGGAACACAACCCCACCCATTAGCAGAGGCTGCCTAAAATCATAAGGGCACAGACACCCCAGAACACACCACCGGACATGGCCTGCCCAAAAGAAAGACAAGATCCAGCCTCATCCACCAGAACACAGGCACCAGTCCCCTCCACCAGGAAGCCTACACAAGCTACTGAACCAACCTTCGCCATTGGGGCCAGACACCAAAAACAACGGGAGCTACGAACCTGCAGCCTGTGAAAAGGAGACCCCAAACACAGTGAGTTAAGGAAAATGAGAAGACAGAGAAACACATAGCAGATGAAGGAGCAAGGTAAAAACCCATCAGGCCAAACAAATAAGAGGAAATAGGCAGTCTACCTGAAAAAGAATGCAGAGTAATGATAGTAAAGATGATCCAAAATCTTGGAACTAGAATGGAGAAAATAAAAGAAACATTTAACAAGGGCCTAGAAGAACTAAAGAGCAAACAAACAATGATGAACAACACAATAAATGAAATTAAAAATTATCCAGAAGGAATCAATAGCAGAATAACTGAGGCAGAAGAACGGATAAGTGGCTGGGAAGATAAAATAGTGGAAATAACTACCACAGAGTAGAATAAGAAAAAACTGAATGAAAAGAATTGAGGACAGTCTCAGAGACCTCTGGGACAACATTAAATGCACCCATATTCGAATTATAGAGGTCCCAGAAGAAGAGAAAAAGAACGGGACTGAGAAAATATTTGAAGTGATTACAGTTGAAAACTCCCTAATATGGGAAAGGAAATAGTCAATCAAGTCCAGGAAGCGCAGAGAGTCCATACAGGACAAATCCAAGGAGAAACACACCAAGACACATATTAATCAAACTATCAAAAATTAAATACAGGGCTTTCCTGGTGGCACAGTGGTTGAGAGTCTGCCTGCCAATGCAGGGGACACGGGTTCGTGCCCCGGTCTGGGAGGATCCCACATGCCGCGGAGTGGCTGGGCCTGTGAGCCATGGCCGCTGAGCCTGCACATCTGGAGCCTGTGCTCCGCAATGGGAGAGGCCACAACTGTGAGAGGCCCACATACCACAAAAAAAAAAAAAAATTAAATGCAAAGAAAAATATTAAAAGCAGCAAGGGAATAAGAACAGATAACATACAAGGGAATTCCCATAAGGTTAACAGCTGATCTTTCAGCAGAAACTCTGCAAGCCAGAAGGGAGTGGCAGGAGATATTTAAAGTGATGAAAGGGAAAGGCCTACAACCAAGATTACTCTACCCAGCAAGGATCTCATTCGATTTGATGGAGAAATTAAAACCTTTACAGACAAGCAAAAGCTAACAGAATTCAGCACCACCAAACCAGCTTTACAACAAATGCTAAAGGAACTTCTCTGGGCAGGAAACATAAGAGAAGGAAAAGACCTACAATAACAAACCCAAAATAATTAAGAAAATGGTAATAGGAACATACATATTGATAACTACCTTAAATGTAAATGGATTAAATGCTCCCACCAAAAGACATAGACTGGCTGAATGGATACAAAACCAAGAACCGTTTATATGCTGTCTACAAGAGACCCACTTCAGACCTAGGGACACATACAGACTGAAAGTGAGGGGATGGAAAAAGATATTCCATGCACATGGAAATCAAAGGAAAGCTGGAGTAGCAATTCTCATATCAGACAAAATAGACTTTAAAGTAAAGACTATTACAAGAGACAAAGAAGGACACTACATAATGATCAAGGGATCAATCCAACAAGAAGATACAACAATTTTAAACATTTATGCACCCAACATAGGAGCACCTCAATTTATAAGGCAAATCCTAACAGCCATAAAAGGGGAATTCCACAGTAACACAATCATCGTAGGGGACTTTAACACCACCCTTTTACTAATGGACAGATCATCCCAAATGACAATAGATAAGGAAACACAAGCTTTACATGATACATTAAACAAGATGGACTTAATTGATATTTAAAGGACATTTCATCCAAAAACAGCAGAATACACTTTCTTCTCAAGTGCTCATGGAACATTCTCCAGGATAGATCATATCTTGGGTCACAAATCAAGCCTTGGTAAACTTAAGAAAATTGAGATCATTATCACGTATCTTTTCCGATCACAGCACTCTGAGACTAGATATCAATTACAAGAAAAAACCTGTAAAAAACGCAAACACATGGAGGCTAAACAAAACACTACTAAATAACCAAGAGATTACTGAAGAAATCAAAGAGGAAATCAAAAAATACCTAGAAACAAATGACAATGAAAACACAGTGACCCAAAACGTATGGGATGCAGCAAAAGCAGTTCTAAGAGGGAAGTTTATAGCAATACAATCCTACCTTAAAAAACAAGAATCATCTTAAGTAAACAACCTAACCTTGTACCTAAAGCAATTAGAGAAAGAAGAACAGAAAAACCCCCAGAGTTAGCAGAAGGACAGAAATCATGAAGATCAGATCAGAAATAAATGAAAAAGAAATGAAGGAAACAATAGCAAAGATCAATAAAAGTAAAAGGTGGTTCTTTGAGAAGATAAACAAAATTGATAAACCATTAGACTGACTCATCAAGAAAAAAAGGGAGAAGACTCACATCAATAGAATTAGAAATGAAGAAGGAGAGTAAAATACAAAGGATCATGGGAGATTACTACAGGCAACTCTATGCCAATAAAATGGACAACCTGGAAGAAATGGACAGACTCTTAGAACAGCACAACCTTCAGAGAGTGAACCAGGAAGAAATAGAAAATATAAACAAACCAGTCACAAGCACTGAAATTGAGACTGTGATTAAAAATCTTCTAACAAACTAAAGCCCAGGACCAGATGGCTTCACAGGCGAATTCTATCAAACATTTAGAGAAGAGCTAACACCTATCCTTCTCAAACTCTTCCAAAATAGCAGAGGGAGGAACACTCCCAAACTCATTCTACGAGGCCACCATCACCCTCAAGACAAAAAAATATCATATGGTATCACTTATATGTGGAATCTAAAATATGATACCAATGAACTTATTTTCAAAACAGAAACAGACTCATAACCATAGAAAACAAATTTAGGGTTACCAAAGGGGAAAGGGGGAGGGGGAGGAATAAATTAGGAGTTTGGGATTAGTGGATACAAACTAATATATGGGTGAGGGAAGAGGTTCCAGGATGAGGAAAGCCTCAAGACTTGAAAGAGCTTAGTGCTTCAGAGAAAGTCAGAGGAGGTCCATCCTGTCATAGGAGGAGTGGGATGAGGCTGAAGGGCAGGCAGGGACAAACTGGGCACCGGGGCCAAATAAAGCCAGATAATAATGTTAGGGAGGGTGAAGAATGAATGTCGGTTTGCAATCCTCAAGGGCCTTTTAGGTATGTGATAAAAGTTCCATTTAAAAAAAATTTTTATTTTTCCAGCTTTACTGAGATATAATTGACATATCACTTTGAGTAAGTTTAAGGTGTACAGCGTGTTGATTTGATCCACTTCTGTATTGCACTTTGTCCACTTCTGTATTGCAAAATGATCACCACTGTAGCGTTAGCTAACAGCTCTGTCCTGTCACATAATTACCATTTTTTTTCTTGTATTGAGAACATTTAAGATCTACTCTCTTAGCAGCACTGAGGTGTATAATATGGTATCATTAGCTATAATCACCATCACTCCTTTTCCTTCCTAAAGCTTTAATGAAATATATCCTTCCTTGCTTTCATAGGGCTAACATTTTTATTGGGAGCAAAGATCTTGAAGTTGAATTGATATACATGTGTGTGTACTGACCACAGGCATTCTCTTCTGAAGGATCAGTATGAAGTTCTAACAGTAAAATAGTTATCAGATGTGTTGAAGTTAATGTTTGTGCTTTTAAAACTGCAATTTAAGATTTTTGAGAGCTCAAGTCTTTTAAAAATGATCAAATATAGTCCTTTATTCCTAAAAGTGCCTCTGAGGGTGAAGAGGGTCCCCAGTAAGACCCAGAAACCTTTGACCCTCAGCCGTGAACTTCACCACAGGTGCAGTATCTTGTGATTTAAAGATGTGTTGACAGTGAGATATCACCTCACATTTGTTAGAATGGCTATTATCACAAAGACAAAAAAATGACAAATGTTAGCAAGGATGTGGAGAAAAGGGAACCTTGTGCATTGTTAGTGGGAATGTAAACTGGTGCAGCCACTGTGGAAAACAGTATGGAGTTTCCACAGAAAATTAAAAAAAAGAACTACTATCTTATCCAGCACCCACTTCTGGATATTCATCTGAAGAAAATGAAATCACTGTCTTGAGAAGATATCTGCAGCCCCATGTTAATTGCAGTATTTGCCATACACACACACACACACACACACACACACACACACACACTGGAATATAATTCAACCATAAAAGACAAAGAAATCCTGCCATCGGAGACAACATAGATGGACCTTGAGGGCATTATGTTACGTGAAATAAGTCAGAAAGACAAATACTGTATAATCTCACATGTGGAACCTTAAAACACACACACACAGAGGACTCATACGTGCAGAGAACAGATTGGTAGTTGGCAGAGGCAGGTGGTGGAGTGGGAGGGCTGGGCGAAATGGGTGAAGTTGGTCAAAAGGTACAAACTTCCAGTTATAAGATAATTTGTGGTAATGTAATGTACAGTGTGGTGACTGTCGTTACAGATAACATGTTGTATATTTGAAAGCTGCTCAGAGAGTACATCTTTGAAAGTTCTCATCACAAGGAAAACATTTCTAACTATGTGTGGTGATGGATGTTAACTAAACTTATTGCGGTGATCACTTCACGGTGTATACATATAACAAATCATTATGTCCTACACCTGAATCATATGTCAATTATATCTCAGGTAAAAAATGTATTGAGGGCTTCCCTGGTGGCGCGGTGGTTGAGAGTCCGCCTGCCGATGCAGGGGACATGGGTTCGTGCCCCAGTCCGGGAAGATCCCACATGCCGCAGAGTGGCTGGGCCCGTGAGCCATGGCCGCTGAGCCTGTGCCTCCGGAGCCTGTGTTCTGCAACGGGAGAGGCCACAACCGTGAGAGGCCCGCGTATCACAAAAAAAGAAAAAAAACTATGTATTGAGCCAGCTGTCCCTGTAAGAAATGGGTCTCTCACCTTAAAGAGGGCAATATTTTTGTGATTGTTTTTCACATTTTTCCTTCACATTTTACTCTGTATCCCCACTACTGTGAGCAGTTCCACTCTTCACAGCAAGTTTTAAATACACATTTTTAAAATCTGATTAAGTAATGAGATAATTTACCACAGGGTCTCACATCCCGGTTAGTGGCACAGTCCAAAATATTTACGTTTTAAAAGGTCACAGATTCCATCATGGCTGTTCATTTCCAAGCTGTGATATAAACAACAGAAACCGATACATCTAGGTCAAAAGCACCTAAAGCACTGCATGCAGCCTCCACGTGGTACACAGAACCTCTCGGAGAGCAGTACAAAGCTGGTTGAAAGCCAACACTGAAGCCCAGTAACCTGGTCCCATCCCATCCAATTGTGTGAACAGCTTCCCCGCCCTATAAAACCCTATAAAAACAGGCTCAGGTGTTCAAGGAAAGATATCTGGTAATTTTCCAACTGACTTTTGCCTTTCAGTGCTTGGTTAACAGAGTGTCCCCGACAGACACGAAACTGGGCACCCAGAATTTGGACAATCAAGCTGGTGGCATTTAATAGCCAGAATGACTTGAAATCTGGAGGAACGTCACATCAGTCATACAAAGAACTTTCACAAACAGCTTTTGGCAACAATTTAGAACAGTGTTCATTGATTCCACACACAAAAAATCTACTGTCTTAGCAACATTCATGTGCACAATGCAGTGTTATTAGGTATAATCACCATGCTGGAAAGTTCTATTTTTAATCTAGGCTTTTGAATCCTACTATTTTTTTTACTAGTATTGTTACTGCTGCTGCTACTGTTGTTGTTGTCATTATTATTATTATTATGGTTTCCTCTTGATATTGAGGAAAGGTTTTTTGAAAATTGCCTCTCGTCTCATGTGTACTGAAGGAAACCACCATCTTTGCATAGATCTCTTTCAGGAAGACCTCCTGTTGATTCAGATGCTCAACCACAGTTTGAGAATGTCTGGACCTAAATAGTTTGGGCATACAGCAGGGTCTTCTTTCGTGGTTGTGAAGAAACAAATCAATGGATTCTTTTGGGATGAATTAGTTCCCTTAGTTCAAGAGAATAGCGTATACCCTGGGAAGTGTGCCTATGTTGTCTGAAGTGAACATCATACCACAGTGCCATGTGTATAGTAGGTTTCTATAAAAATTTGTTGAGTGACTATTTTAAGTATGAACAGAAATAGAAACACTTTGCAGTCATCTTTGACTCATCCTTTCCTTTTCTGAACCCAAAACAACTTCTAGATTTTATGACCAAAAATGATTATTAAATATAAAGTAACATATTATTGGGATAAAATGGAAGACGCATATTATCATGCATTTGTAATTACTTTCTGATGGGAGCTGCCTCACATGGTATAGATTTAGAAATTGCAGCTTGTCTCTTTGCTTTTTTTAAAAATTTTTTTTATACAGCAGGTTATTAGTTATCAATTTTATACATATTAGTGTATACGTGTCAATCCCAATTTCCCAATTCATCCCACCACCACCACCACCACCCCTGCTTTCCCTCCTTGGTGTCCATACATTTGTTCTCTACATCTGTGTCTCTATTTCTGCTCTGCAAACCGGTTCATCGGTACCATTTTTCTAGATTCCACATATATGCGTTAATGTATGATATTTCTTTTTCTGACTTACTCCAATCTGCATGACAGTCCCTAGGTCCATCCACATCTCTATAAATAATGCAATTTTGTTCCTTTTTATGGCTGAGTAATATTCCATTGTATATGTATACCATATCTTTTTTATCCATTCATCTGTTGACAGGCATTTAGGTTGCTTCCATGACCTGGCTATTGTAAATAGTGCTGCAGTGAACATTGGGGTGCATGAGTCCTTTTGAATTATGGTTTTCTCTGTGTATATGCCCATTAGTGGGATTCCTGGGTCATATGGTAATTCTATTTTTAGTTTTTTAAGGAACTTCCATATTGTTCTCCATAGTCACTGTACCAATTTACATTCCCACCAACAATGCAAGAGGGTTCTCTTTTCTCCACACCCTCTTCAGTATTTGTTGTTTGTAGATTTTCTGATGATGCCCATTCTAACTGGTGTGAGGTGGTACCTCATTGTAGTTTTGATTTGCATTTCTTTAATAATTAGTGATGTTGAGCAGCTTTTCATGTGCATCTGTATGTCTTCTTTGGAGAAATGTCTAATTAGGTCTTCTGCCCGTTTATTGATTGGTTTGTTTGTTTTTTTAATATTGAGCTGCATGAGCTGTTTATATGTTTTGGAGATTAATCCTTTGTCTGTTGAATTGTTTGCAAATATTTTCTCCCATTCTGAGTGTTGTCTTTTTGTTTTGTTTGTAGTTTCCTTTGCTGTGCAAAAGCTTTTAAGTTTCATTAGGTCATATTTGCTTATTTTTGTTTTTATTTCCATTACTCTAGGAGGTGGGTCAAAAAAAAATCTTGTTGTGATTTATGTCAAAGATGTGTTCTTCCTGTGTTTTCCTCTAAGAGTTTCATAGTGTCTGGTCTTACATTTAGGTCTTTAATCCATTTTGAGTTTATTTTTGTGTATGGTGTTAGGGAGTGTTCTAATTTCATTCTTTTACATGCAGCTGTCCAGTTTTCCCAGCACTGCTTACTGAAGAGACTCTCTTTTCTCCATTGTATAACCTTGCCTCCTTTGTCTTGGATTAGTTGACCATAGTTGTGTGGGTTTTCTCTGGGTATTCTATCCTGTTCCATTGATCTATACTTCTGTTTTGGTGCCAATACCATATTGTCTGGCTTACTGTAGCTTTGTAGTATGGTCTGAAGTCAGGGAGTCTGATTCCTCCAGCTCCATTTTTTCACTCAAGATTCCTTTGGCTATTCGAGGTCTTTTGTGTTTCCATACAAAGTTTTAGATATTTTGTTCTAGTTCTGTAAAAAATGCCACTGGTAATTTGATAGGGATTGCATTGAATCTGTAGATTGCTTTGGGTAGTATAGTCATTTTCACTATATTGATTCTTCCAATCCAGAAACATGGTATATCTCTCCATCTGTTTGTGTCATCTTTGATTTCTTTCATCAGTGTCTTATAGTTTTCTGACTAAAGGTCTTTTACCTCCTTAGGTAGGTTTATACCTAGGTATTTTTTTTCTTTTTTTTTGCAGTGGTCAATGTGACTGTTTCCTTAATTTCTATTTCTGATCTTTCATTGTTAGTGAACAGGAATGCAAGAGATTTCTGTGCATTAATTTTGTATTCTGCAACTTTACCAAATTCATTGATTAGCTGTACAAGTTTTCTGGTGGCATCTTTAGGATTCTCTATGTATAGTGTCATGTCATCTGCAAACAGTGACAGTTTTACTTCTTCTTTTCAAATTTGGATTCCTTTCATTTCTTTTTCTTCTCGGATTGCCATGGCTAGGACTTCCAAAACTATGTTGAATAATAGTGGCGAGAGTGGACATCCTTGTCTTGTTCCTGATTTTAGAGGAAATGCTTTCAGTTTTTCACCATTGAGAATGATGTTTGCTGTGGGTTTGTCGTATATGGCCTTTATTATGTTGAGGTAGGTTCCCTCTATGTCCACTTGCTGGAGATTTTCTATCATAAAAGGGTGTTGAATTTTGTCAAAAGCTTTTTCTGCATCTACTGAGATGATCATATGGTTTTTCTTCTTTAATTTGTTAATATGGTGTATCACACTGATTGATTAGCATATATTGAAGAATCCTTACATCCCTGGGATAAATCCCACTTGATCATGGTGTATGATCCTTTTAATGTGTTGTTGCATTCTGTTTGTTCGTATTTTGTTGAAGATTTTTGCATCAATATTTATCAGTGATATTGGTCTGCAATTTTCTTTTTTTGTAGTATCTTTGTCTGGTTTTGGTATCAGGTTGATGGTGGCCTTATAGAATGAGTTTGGGAGTGTTCCTTCCTCTGCCATTTTTTGGAGGAATTTGAGAAGGATGGGTGTTAGCTATTCTCTAAATGTTTGATAGATTTCACCTGTGAAGCCATCTGGTCCTGGACTTTTGTTTGTTGGAAGACTTTGACACAGTTTCAATTTCATTACTTGTGATGGTCTGTTCATATTTTCTATTTCTTCCTCATTCAGTCTTGGAAAGTAATAGCTTTCTAAGAATTTGTCCATTTCTTCCGGGTTGTCTAGCTTATTGGCATAGAGTTGCTTGTAGTAGTCTCTTATGATGCTTTGTATTTCTGCAGTGTTCTTTGTAACTTCTCCTTTTTCATTTCTAATTTTATTGATTTGAGTCCTCTCCCTCTTTTTCTTGATGAGGCTGGCTAAAACTTTATCAATTTTGTTTATCTTCTCAAAGGACCAGCTTTTAGTTTTATTGATCTTTGCTATTGTTTTCTTTCTTTCTATTTCATTTATTTCTGCTCTGATATTTATGATTTTCTTCCTTCTACTGACTTTGGGGTTTTTTGTTCTTCTTTCTCTAGTTCCTTTAGGTGTAAAGTTGGATTGTTTATTTGAGATTTTTCTTGTGTCTTGAGGTAGGATTGTATAGCTATAAAGTTCCCTCTTAGAACTGCTTTTGCTGCATCCCATAGGTTTTGGATCGTCATGTTTTCATTGTCATTTGTCTCAAGGTATTTTCTGATTTCCTCTTTGCTTTCTTCAGTGATCTCTTGCTTATTTAGTAATGTATTGTTTAGCCTCCACGTGTTTATGTTTTATACATATTTTCCCCTGTGATTTTTTTCTAATTTCATAGCATTGTGGTCAGAAAAGATGCTTGATATGATTTCAATTTTCTTAAATTTACCAAGGCTTGATTTGTGACCCAAGATGTGATCTATCGTGGAGAACGTTCTTGTGCAGTTGAAAAGACAGCGTAATCTGCTGTTTTCGGATAGAATATCCTGTAAATATCAATTAAATCTATCTGGTCTGTTGTGTCATTTAAAGCTTGTGTTTCCTTATTCATTTTCTGTCTGGATAATCTGTCCATTTGTGTAACTGAGGTGTTAAAGTCCCCCATTATTATTGTGTTACTGTCAATTTCTCTTTTACAGCTGTTAGGATTTGCCTTATGAATTGAGGTGCTTCTATGTTGGGTGCATAAATATTGACAATTGTTCTATCTTCTTCTTGGATTGATCCCTTGATCATTATGTAGTGTCCTTCTTTGTCTCTTGTAATAGTCTTTATTTTAAAGTCTATTTTGTCTGATATGAGAATTGCTACTCCAGCTTTCCTTTGATTTCCATGTGCATGGAATATCTTTTTCCATGCCCTCACTTTCAGTCTGTATGTGTCCCTAGGTCTGAGGTGGGTCTCTTGTAGACAGCATATAAACGGTTCTTGTGTTTATATCCATTCAGCCAGTCTATGTCTTTTGGTTGGAGCATTTAATCCATTTACATTTAAGGTAATTATTGATATGTATGGTCCTATTACCATTTTCTTAATTGTTTTGGGTTTGTTTTTGTAGGTCCTTTTCTTCTCTTGTGTTTCCCACTTTGAGAAATTCCTTTAGCATTTGTTGTAGAGCTGGTTTGGTGCTGCTGAATTCTCTTAGCTTTTGCTTGTCTGTATAGCTTTTGATTTCTCCATCGAATCTGAATGCAGTCCTTGCTGGGTACAGTAATCTTGGTTGTAGGTTCTTCTCTTTCATCGCTTTAAATATATCATGCCACTCCCTTCTGGCTTGTAAAGTTTCTGCTGAGAAATGAGCTGTTACACTTAAAGGAGTTCCCTTGTATATTATTTGTCATTTTTCCCTTGCTGCTTTCAATACTTTTTCTTTGTCTTTAATTCTTGTCCGTTTGATTACTATGTGTCTCAGTGTGTTTCTCCTTGGGTTTATCCTGCCTGGGACTCTCTACACTTCCTGGACTTGGGTGGCTCTTTCCTTTCCCATGTTAGGGAAGTTTTCGACTATAATCTCTTCAGTTATTTTCTAGTGTTCTTTCTCTCTCTCTTCTCCTTCCGGGACCCCTATAACGTGAATGTTGGTGCATCTAATGTTGTCCCAGAAATCTTTTATGCTGTCTTCATTTCTTTTCATTCTTTTTTCTTTATTCTGTTCCTTGGCAGTAAATTCCACCATTCTGTCTTCCAGGTCACTTACCTGTTCTTCTGCCTCAGTTATTCTTCTCTTGATTCCTTCTAGTGTATTTTTCATTTCAGTTATTGTATTGTTCATCTCTGTTTGTTTGTTCTTTAGTTCTTCTAGGTGTTTGTTCTTTAATTCTTCTAGGTCTTTTTAAACATTTCTTGTATCCTCTCGATCTTTGCCTCCATTATTTTTCCAAGGTCCTGGATCACCTTCACTATCATTATTCTGAATTCTTTTTCTGGAAGGTATCTCCACTTCATTTAGTTGTTTTTCTGGGGTTTTATTTCGTTCCTTCATCTGGTACATAGTCCTCTGCCTTTTCATTTTGTCTGTCTTTCTGTGAATGTGGTTTTCATTCCATAGGCTGCAGGATTGTAATTCTTCTTGCTTCTACTGTCTACCCTCTGGTTGATGAGGCTATCTTAGAGGCTTGCACAAGCTTCCTCATGGGAGGGGAGTAGTGGTGGGTAGAGCTGGGTGTTGCTGTGGTGGGCACAGCTCAGTAAAACTTTAATCTGCTTGTCTGCTGATGGGTGGGGCTGCGTTCCCTCCCTGTTGGTTGTTTGGCCTGATGAGACCCAGCACTGGAGCCTACAGGCTCTTTGGTGGGGCTAATGTCAGACTCCAGGAGGGCTTACGCCGAGGAGTACTCCCCAGAAATTCTCCTGCCAGTGTCCTTGTCTCTTCTGTGAGCCACAGCCACCCCCCGCCTCTACAGGGACCCTCCAACACTAGCAGGTAGGTCTGGTTCAGTCTCCTATGGGGTCAGTGCTCCTTCCTCCTGGGTCCTGATGCACAACTACTTTGTTTGCGCCCTGCAAGAGTGGAGTTTCTGTTTCCCCCAGTCCTGTTGAAGTCCTGCGATCGAATCCCACTAGCCTTCAAAGTCTGATTCTCTAGGAATTCCTCCTCCTGTTGCCGGACCCCCAGGTTGGGAAGCCTGATGTGGGGCTCAGAACCTTCACTCCAGTGGGTGGACTTCTGTGGTAAAAGTGTTCTCCAGTTTGTGAATCACCCAATGCAGCAGTGGTGGGATTTGATTTTATTGTGATTGCGCCCCTCCTACCATCTCACTGCAGCTTCTCCTTTGTCTTTGGATGTGGGGTATCTTTTTTGGTGAGTTCCAGTGTCTTTCTTTTGATAATAGTTCAACAGTTAGTTGTGATTCTGGTGCTCTCACAAGAGGGAGTGAGCACATGTCCTTCTACTCCGCCATTGTCTCTCCTCTTTTTAATAAGGGAAAATTTCATTAGAACACTGAAAAATTAGCATCACTGATCTGTGAGAACTCTTCCTGCAGGCAGAGGTAAAAATAACTTAAACACATTTTCATATCATTCATGAGCACTAATGGGTGAAAATGTAATGCCAAGAGAAACGGCGTACTGAGGAATTCCCCCTTCCACAAGGCAAAATGAATGAGAGTTGACTGAAATTATCATCACTCAAGCCAAAACTTTGTATTGGTTATCTACCACTGCATAACATACTATTCTAAAACGTAGTGGTGTAAAACAGCCAACTCACTATGTTCATGGTTCTTTTGGTCAGAGATTCAGACAGGGCACAGCAAGAATAGATTTTCTCTGCCATGAGATGTCTGGAGCCTCAGCTGGGAAGATCTTAAGTCTGGAATTAAGTTGGTGGCTGGGGCTGGAATCATCTGTGGAATCTGCCCTTTTATTTTCTGTATTTCTGATGATTTGACGTCTGGACCCTTTCTGATGCTGGAGAGACTGTGCTCTAAGGGTTAGCTAATTTTTAGAGATAGCAGACACATGCCCTTTCCTATGCAAAGCAACCAATCTACAGCCCATACCCCAACCGCCTCCTTTATCAAGTTCACATTGAAAAAAGGAGCATGTGGAATGAGAGATATTATAGTGATCCTCCTTGGAAAATACAGTCTGCCCTAAGGTTTTCACTTTGTGCATCTCTCCTGAGAGGTAAAGGAGACCATTCCAGAGGGAAAAAAACCAGAAAACACCACCACCACACACTAGAGTCATGCTAGACCCAGTTCGTTTTGGTTAAGAACTCTGGAGTCCAGAAAGACTTGGATTTAAATTTTGGCTCTCTGGCTGTGTGACATTGGGGAACTCATTAACCTCCCCAGTCCTCAGTGTTCTCATCTAGAAAATGGGCCTATTAGCAGTATCCATGTCATTGAGGTGTTGTGAAAATTAAATGAGGTCTCACAAAAAAGCATTTAATGTAACAACATATGTAAGTGCATGCTGTTCTTATGGTGCTTGTTGGTAATGCATTCAAGTCCTCTTCTAGGACTTGACTTTGAAGAACAGTGAGACATCACTCTCTCCACTAATGGCAGGAAGCAAGGTCATATTTGGTGTAGACACAGTGTTATAGGTTTTATTAAGTAAAAGTTACTCTGAGTGAAAAGTTCTGGTTACATTCCTTGGAATTATGTTCTAGCCTTCCTTCTTTCTAGCTTTGGGGTTTCAGAAAATCAAACACCTGGCTTTTCTTATTTGGAAGACATAATCAATAATCGCTTTCCTGTCTTCTTATCTTCAGATGAACTGTGAATTTAGAAACATTTTGTGACTGGTTCCACAGTTGTTTTATAATTATGCTAATACAGATTGTCATGGGAATCTTGGTACAATAAGGACAACAAGCCTGCAGCAGTGTAGGTGAAACACAGGAATTCATATGGACACTGACTTAGCGCCAGGAGTTGTGCTGAGCACTTGACTTGATTCAGGTTGAACCTTGTGATATACCTATGGGTACCATTTTCATTCACAGCCATGTGGGAGATCCTTGGGCATAGAGAATAACTTATCCAAGGCTGAACATCCCTTGGGAGATAGAGCCTGGATTTGAACCCAAGCCGTTTGACCCTACAGCCCAAACTTCATCCTCTTCCCTGAAGCCTCTGATCCTGAAAAGCCACACTGACGCTGGTCCTCGGCCAGACTTCTTAATGATAAATGCACTGGTAAGAGTTGGGCTCTGTAGCTGTAGTCCATCCCTGTTACTTAAAAGCCATCTGTCAGCACTCAGAAGAATGAGAATTCCCTCTGCTCCACAAGGCAGGTCAGGAGCACATTTCCGCAGCCTGATAAGGGTGTGGGATCTGCTGATTTCTTAACTGGCTTTATTTGTGTGGCAGCAAGCCATGCTCTGTCCCTCTATATCAGCGTTCAGTGATGAAATGGGTTCAAAACCAGCAGTGTCCTGTCTTCTGTCCGTATGTTTGTTTAATGTGTAAGTGGGGTTTGTTTTAATTTTATTTATTAGGCATTTGAAAATCAAAAGCTGACAAAAGATAAATTTTATATAGATATATAAAATTTATATATACTATATAATATATATAATAATATGGTATATATATAAATTTTGTATATATAAAATTTATCTTTTGGTAGCCTTTGAATATATACATATATATTTTTACATATATGCCTTTGTGTTATATTTCTGTATTTTTATTACTGTATTTTTTTTTGGCGGTACGCAGACCTTTCACTGTCGTGGCCTCTCCCATTGCGGGGCACAGGCTCTGGACGTGCAGGCTCAGCGGCCATGGCTCATGGGCCCAGCCGCTCCATGGCATGTGGGATCTTCCCGGACCGGGCACAAACCCGCGTCCCCTGCATTGGCAGGCGGACTCTCAACCACTGCGCCACCAGGGAAGCCCTCTGTATTTTTAATAGCAAGTTATTATATCCATGTTTTTGGAAGAAGTTAAAATTTGTCACTTCTCAAGTCTATTTTTCTTATTGAGAGGTTGTGTGAGGAGATTGATTATGTGGGAAAGTGGTCCTACTGAATGTAGTAATCATTGTTGAGCTATTATTGAGCATTGGCTATGTGATACTCTAAGAATACTGCAGGTAATAACTAATTTAATTTTTGCAACAACCTAAGGGAGTGAACACTACCATTAATCCCATTTCACAGAAAGAAAGCTCAAGGTCACCCAGCTAATAAGGGGTGGAATTGGAGTCCCTGTTCTCTGTCACTATGTTATACTGACTCCCAGTACAGTGAGAAAGCCAGGCTACTGATCTATCAAACCCTGAGAGTTAGGAATATTCTACATTTCATTGTTAAGCTTGGAAGACCTACATAAGTACTTCAGTGTTCCTCAATTTTTTATCCTAAGCCTGTTACGGAATACAGGAGTTAGAATAATGATCTTGGAAGTGAATATTTCATTGTGGATAACACTGTTCAACGTGGAGCCCACTTCAACAACAAAGACAAAAAGTAGAACATAAGGGAATGTATTCCTCTCTCCATTTTAAGTGAACCCTTCAATCTTACCAGAGATTTTGCTTCCTGCCTGAAAAGCAGTTGTCTGTACTTCATGAGGAAGTCTTAACACTACCAGAGCTTGTCTTCAACCTCTAAATGCATTGTGTTCCAAAAGATATGTCATTTGTTTGAATCTCAGAAGGCATTTCCCCATAGGGAGAATGCTATAATTTAAAATTAGAATATCAAGGATGCATACCTCCCCTAGTGCCCTCCAAAGACACTGTGGAGGGGTGCTCTTCGAAACTACCAACTTGTTATTGACTTTTAAGTTTGTGTTACAGGGAGTCCCTTTTTAGGTTAATAGTTGCACAAGTCTTACATTGAATTTGAACTTCCCCATCGTCTATGCACAACATTTTAAAATGCACAACCTTGGGATATGAGGTTTGGAAGGAAACTTGTATGCACTGAGTGTTCATGTATCAGGGGCTGCCTGTATCTAGGTAAGACTGGGTTATCTTGTGTGTTAAGAAGACAGCCTTGCCTCGGGCATGGGAGATGCCGATGCTTCTCATAAGTATGAAGATCTGTGTAGCATAATAATTTTACAGTGATGAAGTTATTGCAGTTTAACATAGTCATCAAACTTCATAAAAATAATTTCCTCTATCTAAAAAAAATAACAGGGGTTGGCCAAATGTAGAATTTTAAAGTCAGCGAATCAGCTCTGTGATCTGCAGTGACAGATCTGGTCATGTTACCTACACATGAGTTAAAACTAATTTCTAAAATATCTTTTATGATCAGGCAAGAAAATAACTTAGGAAAAGGCAATTTTTAGTTCAATTCAAAGCTTATTTAAAATTCCATGGAGGTGTTTCCTGAGAAAATTGCTGACTAGCAATTACCTCTGCTCTCTGGCTTCTCGTATTGGCTTACATTGTAGTCAGAAAAATGTGAAGAATTTTCACTGATGGCATCACCGTAAAAGATAATCCACTCATTTCATCGTCCGCTGGCGGCACATTTTCCTCTGTGGTGTAGATCTTTCTTGTCAGCCTTGAATTGTAGGTCTGGCCATTTGGATAACTGCACCTTGCAGGGCTTCATGTGGAAAAATACCTGTAATGTACAAATCAATGTATGTCAAATGTCTTTCTACTCTATAAAGCTTGCTAAGTCCTGGAATTTTGCAGGAAGCTTAGTAAAAACACTGGCCTATACTGTTTATGACTTATCTGCTGGGCTCCCCTGATGACAGGTCGTACAGTGGAGGGTGGCTGCAAAGTGGACAAAATGCAGACTTTGTTAGTTTTTCTTTGATGGTCTCATTGGAAGTGAATGTTCAAGCAGTGACCCTGTCTTATTTGCAGCTGTGGGATCACACACTTCTGAAAATACTAAGAGAACCAAATAAATCTAGTATGTAGAATTGGTGTATCTGAATTTCTGATACCTTCACCTGCAACTAATACCCACCTCCTACTGCCATCCCACACTCAGAATGAGCATTGATCCCAGACTTGTGCTGGATAAAGAAACCTTAGTGTCTATGATGAGTTTGCCAACATTTAGGACCCTGCCCTTTTAATCCCTTTGGGAATGTTACCCCAGGGTTTTCAGTAAATTTTAGAGACAAAGACTGATAAACAATTGCCTTGGACAAACAGGATAAACAGCTGTGCCTTCACCAGCTCCCGTAGAAATCACTGGTTCATGTTTTTGTCTCTTCTGCTAAATAGTAAATGCTTCAAGGATGGTTTTGGTGTCCTCTCCATCTTGGGGTGCCCTGCCCAGCAGAGAGGTAATACGTGATTGTTAAGGTGGACGTAATGTAATTTGGTCCTTTTGAACTGGTTCTTCTGCGATTTGTTTTTCTTTCATTTATTTAAGAAACATTTATCAAGAACATCGCTAATCATCAGGAAAATGCAAATCAAAACCACAATAAGCTATCACCTCACATCTGTTAGGATGACTTAACTAGTCATCCTAACATCCTAGAGTTAAGAAGTGTTGGCAAGGGTGTAGAGAAAAGGGAACCCTGTGCACTGTTGGTAGGAATGTAAATTGGTGCAGCTGCTATGGGAAACAGTATGAAAGGTCCTCAAAAAATTAAAAATAGAACTAACATATGACCCAGAAATTCCACTTCTGAGTATTTATCCAAAGGAATTGAAATCAGGATCTTGAAGAGATCGCTGCAGTCCCATGTTCGTTGCAGGATTATTCATAATAGCCAAGATACAGAAACAACTTAAGTGCCCATCACTGGATGAATGGATAAAGAAAATGTGGTCTATACATAGCATGAGATATTATTCAACCTTAAAAAAGGAGGAAATTTTGCCATTTGTAACAACATGAGTTACCGGGAGAGCGTTATGCAAAGACACATGAAGCCAGACACAGTAAGACAAATACTTTATGATCTCACTTATATGTAGAATCTAAAATAGTCCCATCATAGAAACAGAGAGTACAATGGTAGTTGCCAGGGCCAGGAAGAAGGGGGAAAATGGGTAGAAGTGACGGTCAAAAGATACAAAGTTTTAGTTATATAAAATAAATAAGAGATCACTCTACCGCATAGCATAGAGATATACTATACAGCATATAGCTAACAGTACTGTATTGTATACTTAAATTTTACTAAAACAGTAGCTCTTATGTTAGGTGTTCTTACCACACACACAAACAGTATAATAATATGAGGGGGTGACAGACAATGCTGGGAAATGATGGATATGTTTATGGCCTTGATAGTGGTGATGGTCTCATGGGTATGGGGGTATACTTATCCTCAAACTCAGTGAGTTGTATATGTACAGCTTTTTACATGCCAATCACATCTCAATAATGGTTTAAAAATGATGCTGAGAATGGATCAGGAGCAAGAACAACAGAAAAGATCTTATTCTGTGCCAGGCTCCTGGCTGGGCTCTTAGGATCTAGTGATAAATAAGACAAAATCCCTACCCCAGTGACAGAGTTTCATAGGTCCTCTGAAAAGCAGAATGCTTTATTGGAGCTTGACTTCAAAGCCTTGGCAACAGAAAAGTGTTTTTCTTCTTCCTTAAAGGTACCTTGGTACAGACTGAATGCAGAAGTGTTCCCATTTCTTCTAGATACTCACCCTTCCTGAAGGTAGGTGGGAGAACTTTCCACTACTTCATAAAAAAATGCAATACAATACAATTCAATACAGTACAATACTACTACAAGCAACCCACCTAAACACAATGACTTTTCCTACCCTCTAACCGGGCTCTCTCCTAAACTTTGTGGTAGCTGAGGCAGGAGTACAAATGGACGCCCACCTACTAGGGGTATAAGTTATAAATCAAGTGAACAAACTGTTAATTAGAGTAGGTTTTATCTCCCTACCTTGACAAATACACCTTCATAATGACTTGAATTTAGGTCTGAATTTAGGATTCTTGGAGCCCGAACATGGACTTGTTGCTTCAGCCCTGGGCTTCAGGCTGCTCTTTCCAACTTGGGTGCGTATCATACTGTGAGGGGCCTTGTGTGCTATGGAAGGAAGAAGTTAATTATACTTTCATGTGCCAGAGAGGGAGTCACCACATGCCCCTTAGGGTCACAGGGGAAAACACTATGGTGGTCAAGAGGCAGAAGGAAGGAGTGATAAAAAGAGGCCATGGCCTTTATTGAGGTTTCCACTGGAAAGGCAAAGCAGGACAAGGTAAATGTTTAGAATTCACTGGTTTGAAAATTTCCGAGGTGTCTAAGCTATAGAAGTTGTCTCTGATCACCCAGTACCTGACCCTGGGATGATTTAGGGCATCGTGTGCAAGAGTTAGATAAGGCAGTGGTTGGGGTATAATCTCAGGATCGGGTGGCTTGCATGTCAAAGGCATACACCTGGCTGGGTCCTTTGCTGTTGAAGAAGCAGCTAGCCCCAGGAGGCACAGGCCGTCTCCAGCCAGAAAGTTGTGTGTTTGTTGTTGTTTACGATGTTAAAACATCACAAGCTACCGAAAATTTAAAAAGTAAAAAATAAGATATAATACATGACCTCTTGGGCCTAGAGTACACACACATGGCATAGTCTACCCTCGAGATGGCTCCGGGCAAGAGGCCATCAGCACAGGCCCGGGAAGCAGACGTGGGCATGTATGGGCTGGCAGTTCTGGTACCCCAAATGCAGAACAGAGTCTGGAAGGTCCTAGGCTCTAGTTGGGCATGTTCCCTTGTCCTTGTGGTCAGAGGAGGGCTGAGCAGAGGATTTTTAAAGCTCAAGGCAGTTCTTTCCCTATTCTAAGAGATGTACTGCCTGTAACAGCAGGTTTTTAAATTAAAAAACAATAACAGAAAAATGATTTTTTTTTGATGAAGCCATATATGAAGCCCTGATTTATGAAACAGGTAAAAGAAAGGTACTCATATTGATGTCAGTGCCAGAGCCTAAGGTGTGCCATGATTGGTTTTGCTCTTGGGTCCACATTCTGCCACTCCACTCCCCTGACATCATCTTCCCCCCACTCTCCTCGCCCCTCACTCCATCCCCATACTCAATGCAGGATGCACCTAGAGGAAACTTAGGACTCTGCCTTTGGACTAGACCAGTGGTTCTCAAACTTGAGCAGGAATCAGAATTGACTGGAGGACTTACTAAAACATAAATGGCTCCCCCACCCCATTCCTAGAGTTTCCATTTCAGTGGATCTGAGGTGAAGCCTGAGAATTTAATTTGCATTTCTAATAAGTTCCCAGTCAATGATACTGCTGCTGATCCAGAGACCACATGTTAAAAATTACTGGATCAGAGGATGATGGCTGAGAATCCAACCGCTGCCAATTCCCATGCAAGCTTTTGGAGCTTGTTGTCTTTCACTGGAACCATCCATGTGACACATATCATTTAGATGCCATGGAGAAATCATAAGATAGGAAAGGGCTTTGTTGGCCAAGCTGCAAGGTCTACTGCTTGCTTGGTATTTGACATAACTTCCTTCTCATAAACTTTTTTGTGTGTGCCAGAGATGTGCTCTGGGAGCTTTTGTTTAAATGGTTACGTCTGGCAGTGAGGAAAGGCCACGGCATTATCCCACATTCTCCATGGGAGAATGAATGAATGAATGAGAGCTGAAACAGCTGTATAAATAAATTATTTTAAGATTAGAAAAAACTTTTCAAAACAAAATGCAGTTGAAATGGGTGGAAAGATTTTTGTCACTACTTTCTTAAAAATTATTTATTTATTTATTTTAATTTTATGTTATTATTTTTTTATACAGCAGGTTCTTATTAGTTACCCATTTTATACATATTGGTGTATATATGTCAATCCCAATCAGAAATTGGGCACGTTTGTTTTATCGGTAACTGGCTAAATTTCAGAACATTGTCAGTGATTCATTACATTTGGTTTTTCGTTAGAAAAAAGTGTTTTCTATTCCATTGATTAACTGAAAAATGATATAATCACATTTTACTCTCGTATTGAGAATAGCTTTGGGTCGGAATAGCATCTCTCTACCTCATATTCTCAATTTTGAACAGTTAATGTTTTCCATATAAACAATATTCTTGTTAATTAACAATTCAATCTCCAAATACTTATATTCTGTAAGAGGTATTACTGAACATCTAATTGGCTTGGGCTGAGTATTAATTTTCTATTAGATACATGTATGATCTTGAGCAGCAATTATATATATATTTTTTTTTTGTGTGTGTGTGGTACGCGGGCCTCTCACTGTTGTGGCCTCTCCCGTTGCAGAACACAGGCTCCGGACGCGCAGGCTCAGCGGCCATGGGTCACGGGCCTAGCCGCTCTGCGGCATGTGGGATCTTCCCGGACCGGGGCACGAACCCGTGTCCCCCGAATCGGCAGGCAGACTCTCAACCGCTGCGCCACCAGGGAAGCCCAGCAGCAATTACATTTTTAAGTGAAATATATTAAGATGAGGACTAGATGATTATGAGTAAAGAAACAGTAGGAGTGACTGATTTATTTGAATTAAAATTTAAAAATAGCATGCCAGCACTCAGGCAGAGCCCCGCCCTCAATGACTGATCCAGAAGGACCAGTGAGGATGAAGGGACTATGAGAAAAGTCCCCCTCGGCAGTCTGTCAGGCCACGTAAAAATAGGTACTTCTGAGGAGCTTTAGTTAGGTCAGAAGATACGATTGGTTTGACTGACCGTGAGACCCAGAATTGAAAGAGGTGCAGAAAGATTATCCTGATATACGGGGTCTAAGCTTGAAATTCAGCAAAAGAAGTGTCAGATGGTGTTATGGGCTAAGTTGTGTCCCTCCCAAATTCATATTTTGAAGTTCTAACCCCAGTACCTCAGAATGTGGCTGCCTTTGGAGACAGGGTCTTAAAAGAAGTAATTTATTATAGTTAAAGCGAGGTGATTAGGGGTGACTCCTGATCCAATAAGAGTGGTGCTCTTATAAGAAGAGATTAGGACACAGACAGGCACAGAGGAGAGACCATGTGAAGACACAGAGAGAAGATGGCCATCTATAAACCAAGGAACGAGGCCACAGAAGAATTCAACTCTGCTGACACCTTGATCTTGGACTTCTAGCCTCCAGAACCATGAGAAAATTAATTTCTACTGTTTAAGCCACCCAGTCGGGTGGTACTTGGTTATGGCAGCCGCAGCAAACTAATACAGATGGGTAGCCTAGCTGTTGTGTTTTGAGGATGAAATGTCCTGTGGGCATGCTCCTTCTGTGCTCCTGGAGGAGAGCTGCACCACCCCGTCAGGTCCCACCTGGAGTCTTTATCTGCTTGTGCCCCCCTGGCTTCTGTTATATCATCCTTGTGATGCCAGCCTGCCCTGAATATGCTTTGCTTCTCAGTGAATCTTCTCTGTCCAACCCGTGGTGTAACTGCTGGATCCAGTACCTCTGGGTCCATGCCAATTTAGAGTATGCTGAAATTGTTCAGAGGGCTCCTTTACAGAGCAGATTTTTAGACTCCATAACCAAAAGATTCTGGTTCAAGGAGGTCTGCAGAAGACTTCTGCATTTCTAACAACTACCTTGGCTGATTCTTTTGCAGGAGATCTGGGACAAGGAACCACTCTTGATCAAACATTGCCTTATACCATCCAGCAAGAGGAAAAGCTGCACTCTAGAAATTTTCCAGGGCGGGGTGGGGGTGGGAATCAAATGAAACACTCTAGTATATCTAATATTCTAGAAAACTCTAGTCGATTTTTACCGTCTGTTTATTTTATTCATGTCACCTCCCTGCTTAAAATTATTCCCTTTTTACTTAGAATCAGCTCTGCAATCTTTGCTGTGATCCAAGGGAGCTTTGCAGAAGAGTCTGCACTAAAACATACTCATACTGGGATAGTGTCATCCCTCAGGAATCGCTCACGCTACCTGCTAATCACTCATCACTAATCGCTCCTGACTTCTCCTGACTTCCAGTTTCCTGCCATACAGCTTCCCTCTGCCTGGACTGCTGCTCCTTTCTGGCTAAATCCCACTTACCCCCATAACTTAGCTTAAATGTCATTTCCTCTGTCGAGTCCCGCCCCATCTAATCAATTTCCCTATTACTCCTTCTCAGAGCATGCTATTATGATTTTCCTCCATAGTAGGTATCATAACTTACAGTTATGTATTTATTTGTACAATCAGTTGTTTACTTTCTGCCTTCCCCAATAGCATTTAAGGTCTCTAAGGCTTTCTTTTTTATTGGTTCATCACCATAATCCCAGTACCTAGCAGCATGCTGGCACAAGGTAAAAGCTAGATACGTATTTGTTGAATGAAGAAAGGAAGAGGTATGTGTTGAAAAACGCTGGGAGTGTGAACAAGGGTTTTAGAGGTCATTACATCAATTGTAAGGAAATTTAATTCACACTCCCGCACCCCTAACCTCCACCTTGAAAGGTCCTTCTCGTCAGTTCTAATGATGTGTATTTTCAAATTCCTTTCCCTCCTCCTCAGAGCTGTCTGACCTGGGCTGAGACTGACTGAAGGGTTTATGAGAAGTCAGTTGGTTACCCAGTGGAAATGGGAACTCAAAGTAGCTTCATCTAGTATTTGATACATCTTGGCACATTGCCAAGATTTTTGACAAGATAAATGACTTTATTTCCACCCATCCTCATTCCAAGTCAGGAGGATTGATATGGAGATGGTCAAAGCAGCTTTTGAATTGAAATCAATACTATTCAATATCTAAATTTCATTTCTAAATGTGACTAAGGATAAGCCAGTGGATTTTTGTTAGTGGTAGAGTTATTTTTAAAGTAATGATCCTCAGGGCCCCCATAGATTTTCCAGTTACTGCTATAAGAGGGGAAAAAAACCTGCTGCAGATGACCCCGCAAGCTCTTGCCTTGACTTGCATATTAAAGATGTTTTGACATTTTTCAAGTGGAAGATCAAAGCATTAGGGTTCCATTAGTCACTATATTAGGAACAAAGATAGAAACATAGATTTTGTTTTCATTTGAAAGCAAGTGGCCTTATCTTATATTTCATATTATTAGGGTCTCAGGGAAATGCATTTATGTTTTGCATGCTTAAATAGATTGAGAAAGAAGAAGATTAAGCAATTCTCTTGAATTAGTATCTTCAAAGAATAAATAACTGGAAAGCATCTTAATTAGTTATGCTAGTCTTTATTTCAGGGTAAGATGCTATTTGATATTCATAGCTAGAGGCAATGCTTATTTAAAAATATACAAATATATGTAGTTTTTAAATATAATATTTGCATTTGGGGGGTAACTCTCATTCAAAATATAGCCAACACTTGTAACTTGCTCCTTTCTGTAACAGTACCGCTGCTGTTACTAATACTATTAATGATAATGATAATGATGACCCCTCCAATTTACTGAATGACCACAGTGTTCGTAGTATTATATGAGGTGCTTTTCATATGTTATCTCATTGTATAATCACAGCCACCCAGAAGATATAAGTACTAGTATTGTCTCCATCACCGACCTGGAGAGGGACAGAAGGCAGTAGTCATTTGCCCAAGATTACCCAGCGGGTTAGTGGTGGAACCTCAGCTCAAACGCAGATCAACTTCCCTAGAGAGTTTGAGCTCTTTCAACCCTTCTAAGCTTCGTCTTGATTAGGAAAGAAAAAATCACGCTTAGATAAAGCAAAGTTTGAAGTTGATCTTCTTTCATACCTTTCTGTCATGTGACCTGTTCAAAGAATTTTAAACCATTATGATGCAGTACAAATGTTCTGTAAGCTGGGGGAATGAGCCCACCTCCTTTATTTTTATTTATTTATTTATTTACATTGAAGTATAGTTGATTTATAATATTTTAGTTTCAGATATACAGCATGGTGATTCAGCTTTTTTTTTTTTTGAAAATTATATTCCATGATAGGTTATTACAAGATATTGAGCATAATCCCCTGTGCAATACAGTAAATCCTTGTTGGAGTCCACCTCTTAAAATAAATAAATACAGGGCTTCCCTGGTGGTGCAGTGGTTGAGAGTCCGCCTGCCGATGTAGGGGACACGGGTTCATGCCCCAGTCCGGGAAGATCCCACATGCTGCAGAGCGGCTGGGCCCGTGAGCCATGGCCGCTGAGCCTGTGCGTCCAGAGCCTGTGCTCTGCAACGGGAGAGGCCACAACAGTGAGAGGCCTGCGTACCGCAAAAAAATAATAATAATAAAATAAATAAATACATACGTATTTCTTGGCTCCAGCCAAAATGAATTAATCCTCCTTTCCCAGATTGTACCCCTTCCTGTCTCTGGTTCTGTGACCACACAGGGCTGGGAGAGCAGTCATGGCACAGACCTAAATACAGATGAAAGAAAAGCCATTGCTTCCCAGTAGGGAAGGGACTAGGGAGTTAGAGGAACCACATAGCCTGGTCAGATGGCCTTCCATTGCGAGGTGAGCACTAACTAGCTGGAGGGCCCGGAGTCAGCGACATGAGGATAGGAGCCACTTTTGGCATAAACCTTCAAAGCCTTCAGGATAAAGCTGCAGAGAGGGGGATTCACAGGTGGACAGGGAAACTCAGTCTAGAGTCCCAGCATTTCAGGAAGCACCTGACACTGAAGACATCGGAAACACCTGAGAAGCATCCCGATAGTCTCTTGGCGTTGGCAGCGTTCAGCCACTTCCCCTTCATCCTTCTCCTAATGGACTTCTGATTGGTCTTGCTTTCCAGTTTGCATTTGGACAGTTTGGGCCAAGTCTGTATTTCACTGAGGGTATTCTAGCAGAATTAAGAAAGATCTCAAGGAGGGAAATCAAATCACACTAAAATAAAAATTAGGTAGCTTTCAAGAGCAGTCTTCAATTTTGGGTTGTTTGTTTGTTTTTTAATGTCAGGGGTAGCTTCTTGGGCTTACTCATTCTCTTGGACTTACAGTCCAGGATGCATCATTAGGTGGCGCCCCATAGATTTTTTTTGAGCTATTAAGTAATAGTCTGGCATAATCAATGTTTGAGATCCTGGGCTTTGTTATCAGATGGGCCTGAGTTTGAACTCCAGCTGCTCCATTTATTAATGGCAAGTTACATAACCTGTCATATCTGTACCTTCTTCATCTGTAAAATCAGGGAAGAATAAGTACTTCGGGTGGCTTGAGATCAATTGAGAGAATGCAGATTTAGCCCTTAGCACCATCTCTAGCAGAATAAACATTCAATCAGTGGGAACTGCTACTATTATTATCATTATATTGTTGTTGTTGGAATGAAGAACCCCTACTGATGGTGTGTAGGACCCGAATTCCTCCAGTGACTGCTAATATTTCACCCCATTTTCTAAAGAAGGTCACTGACAGCGTTTATATGCATCATGGCATTTTCTATCTTGGCATTGATTTTGAATTCAGAACCAAAGTCAAAATGACAAATCCCTTTTTTTTTTTTTTCCTTTGAGGTCAAAAGCTTTTCTTTCCTTCACTGACTTGTTCAAGCAGGGTGGATAGTTACTGCATTCTTGCAAGCAGTTGTAAGCTTGTTACAAATGAATTGTCTGGTGGATTTAAACCTCTCTTCCTACCAGGCAATGAAAACTCCACCACTATACTGAGCTTTGCTATGTATCTAATCATTTACCATAGCTGAAAGCCAGAAAAATTTGGTTCCCTTCACTTGACACTTGAAAGGAGAAATCATTCTCCCTAACTTCCACCACCTCAAGATAAAATATAAAAATGTATCCCTAGATTTTCATCCTTTATTTGGGCTGCCTTGCCTAGTAGGGAAAAATAAAAGATAAATGAATGGATTCTATTTTATTTTAAGCTTTAAAATGGAAATCGACTGTACTAGGGTGTCATGGATCATTCTTCCAGCTGAGGGGTTCTCAAACTTGTGCTCTCCAACCACCAGAAATACCTGTGTTCTGGAGAGTTCTGACACCCACTCCCCAAAAGCCAAGGACCCTAATATCCTTCTCTTGGATTCTTGGTTGTCCTGGGATATCTGGGAAGTCCATCCTTTTCCCGTCTTCATTTTACCAAACTATTTCCTGTTCTGTTTCTGCTCAACCTTTATAATTTTTCAGGACCGATACTTAGCAGGTGCATGCTGATGCAGCTGTACCTTTTTAGAATTTATTGAAACAGTTTCATGGTGCTTAATCAGTGGCCTCTAAGAATCCCTCTCCAAGTGCCCCTCCCACTGCCCGCCCTGATCTGTTTCCCAGGATCCCTCAGTTCCCCTCACCAACCCCCAATTACTTAAGATGTTGACCCCGGGCATGGCTGGAGACCTCCAGACCCCCGCTTGTGTTTTGCATCACCAGCTTTCATGCTGCTTGCTAAGTTCTCTTGCCGCACTGCGTGTTAAATATGCTGAACAGACCCCCACCCAGGTTCCTTTTTCTTTCACACCAGACCTTGCTGGCCCATTCAACCTTGAGTCTAAATCCTTAGCAAGGTGGGATCTCTGTGTCCTTCCTTGGAAGGCAGGGTGGCCTTATTCTTCACACCCTCCTGGTAGATGAGAGAGAGTATTTCATTTCACCTTCTTCGTGCATCAAAGAAAAAGCAGTTACATTTTCACATTAAAATGGGCTGTACTTCCTCCCAGATTCTGTCACGAGGTCTTGCTGTTTGTTTCCTACTGAAATAAGCTACATCTCACTAAGCCTCCTGTCCACCTGAGAAGTGGACTAGAATTGGTAAAGAGCTAATTATATTAAAGGGGAGGAGCTTGATCATTATCGGGATTGGGACGAGAATAGAGTTCTGCGGGTGGTGGGCAGGGAGACAAGCTTCATCTGCAAGCAGTCAGCAGGTAGGTGAGTGGTGGCCAGGGTAGCATGCTAGTAAAACCCCAGATTCAAGGGGGGCAGGCATGTGAATAAGGGACTTGTCAAGAAAAATGGTGCAAATCTTGGGAATTATGTAAAAAGACTGGTGGGAGGAGGGGTGGGAGTAACTCCTTTTGAGGTCATATTGGAGCATTTTCAAATGGGCACACCAGTGGGTTTTCTAATTATCTAAGGGGGTATGACTTGTTTGGCTTGCCATATGCCATTGATTAAAGTCTCAGGCTTGGTGAAGTTACATGGTAACTTGTAGAACTTCATCCCGGAGAGAAAGTTTGTCTCCACCAAGGTAATGATTTTACTGCCCTCTAGAACGTAAACCAGTTTTGTTTCTTTGACAGTGTTATTCCAAGATTCTTTTTTTCCCCCCAAATGGTGATAAATACCCAGTTTCTCAAATGCTCTTCAGGCCAGCTCTACCCAGGATATCACTTTTCTAGAGCTACCCTAACAGATTGCCACATTTTGGGGAGGTTAACACAACAGAACTTTATTGTCTTATGGTTCTGGAGTCCAAACTCACATTCTCACGGTCCAAAATAAAGGTGTCGGAAGGCGTGCTCCCTCTGAAACCTGTAGAGAAATCCATCCTTGCCTCTTCCTAGCTTCTGGGGTTGCCTGGCAACCCTTGGTGTTTCTTGGCTTGCAGCTACATCATTCCAGTCTTCGCTTCTGTGTCACTTGGTATTCTCTCTGGACCTTCAGGATGTTTTCTTATAAGAATACCAGTCAGAGTGGATTTAGAGCCCACCTTACTCCAGCGCAGCCTCACTTTAACTCATCACATCTGCAAAGACCCTATTTCCCAATAAGGTTGCTTTGGAGGTACTGGGGGCTTGGATCGCAACATATCATCTTGGGGGACACAGTTCAACCCATACAAACCAACTTGCTTGTTCTCTCAAGAATGAGCTAAAGAAAAACTTCAGTATGCGATCGCTGTGTATTTATATGAGAGTCATGGTTTTAACCCTTTGGAAATTACACTGGACCATCTTTAGAGGTATCTGAGGTTAATAAAGAAGTTGGAATGGAGGGCAGGTGTGAGATCAGCCTGAAACTTTTCATGGACATTGAATGTGTGGCCAATGACTGGAGAGAGGGAAGAAGTGTCTCTAATTTCACTGCCAGGTCGGTCCAGCAGGTGGTGGAAGATGTGTCCCCTGATGTCACATACACCTTCCCTGCTATGAAACACTTAAAAATGCAGGGAAGGTTCTTTAACACCACCACTAGATTAGTACGTGAGATTTTCATGAAATATATGTTTGTGGACTTTTTCACAGGACAAATGACCCTGTGGGTTCCAAACAACCAAGTTCACAAATTATAATGCCTCACTCAGTTGCCCTGCCATTCAATTCTCCAATCCCCACAGCAATGGATGCTAATTTAGCTTGATCTTTGCCATTATATACACCTGCATCTATGCAGGACCTTGGCCATGTGACTCACTTAATTTCCATGCTACTGGACTGCACTTCTGACAATTCTGAGTTTAGTCCTTAGCTTCCTCGCTCAGATCTTTGGGGATGTTTTAGTCCTTGGCTTCTGTGTTTGGCACCCACATTCTCTGCTCCCAGACCTCCTGGATATTCATTGCTAGTACAGTGTCCAGCACACATTAGGTACACAATAACTATTTGATTAAAGGAATAAGCAAACAAGTAGGTTATATCCGGCCCAAATGCTGCCAACAAATCCACTTGCTTCTTCAAACTCTTTATCTTTGTCATAGATAATTAAGAATTGCCAGTTTCTCCTCTGCAGGCTTTTACAGCTCTCTTGAACTGTCTATCTCAGTGTGTCCTCTGAGTTACAGCTGACACCTTTTGAACCTTTGAATCACAATCTATTCATAGGCTAACAACTGTCTATAATGTTAATCTACTACCTTTGAAATGAGGATTCCTCAGGCTTCTCTAAATGGGGATCTATATTTTCAGAAAGCCAAGACTCAGCACGGACAAAAAGGCCAGTGTTCCAACAAATAGACTCCAACAAATTTTGACAAATTTTCTTCTTTAATGATCTTGCTTTGCATGAGTTCAAATATTTTACTCTTTGGTCCACTTAGAAGCTTGATGAGTTAGTTAATTAGATCCACATATATTATTATAGACTCTGAGAGATTTAATTAAAATGTGCTAATGTGTAAAATCAAATGTGTGTCTTTGGTTTCTTAATTTTTCCCAAGTTTAGATAGAGTGAGTAAATGGTACTTCCCATAACTTTGGGGTTGTTGTAGAAAATCTACGCAAAGTAGCAATTCGATTCTCTGTGTATTACATAATATCTTAATCTTCAGGTGAAGATTTAGCAGTTGGAAGTATAGTACAGTAATTACTTTGTGGCTTTTGGCAGACAAAATATTTACAAAATTATAATTTAGTGTGAGAATATGCCCAATAGCTGTTAGGATGTCAACACATGTTAGACAGCTCTCACAACCTGTTTGTTAGTGTAAAAACCCAATTAATGTATAAATTAACTTTATAAATATATTTTTACTCAGTGCATAATCAGATGTGGAACTGAAATGCTTTTTCATGCAGTTGATGCCTAATGAATCAAGGTGATTATAGTATCTAGTTGGCTGAAACTTTAATCTGTAAGAATAACAGCTTCAATTATTAAGTTGTTACTGTTACCACAGAGTAAGATGACAAGCATTGTGCTAAGTGCTCTACATACATCATCTCATTTAATCTTTGGCACAAACTTGGGTTGGGGGCAACTTTAAATGCCTGTTTTATAGTTTAGAAAACTGAGGCTCGGTGAATTAACTTGCTTATCTAAGTAACTTACTACCTGTCATGCAGATGGTCGGAAGCAAAGCCTGGACTTGAACCCAGAGAGGCTTGATACCAAACCTCACGTTGTTAACTACATACGACTCATGACTGCCTTTCCCAGAAAATGTTGTTAGTGATATATATTGTTATGGCTTGTTTCATGTTTATAGCTCATTCACATAGTTTCATTATGCTCAGTTGCATTTCTTTACCAAACAGAATTGTGATTAGCTTGCATATCTTAGAGAAAGACATTAAAAGTTTAATGATTAAAAATATGCATTTTTATGAATCTTTACCATGGTGGCTTTCTTTTTAAGTGAGAGATTTAGGGATGAAGAAAGAGAGAGGAGGAAATGAATTTATTTTAGGCATCTACTCTGTTGTAGATGTTGAATTAAACACTTCATTTATTAAATCCTTGTAGTGATTTGCAGTCTTCAATCCCTTATCCAAACCCTACAAGCCAGATGTGTTTTAGAATTTAGAACTTTTTTTTTTAATTCTAGAAAGGCTATACAATGTACATATTCTGCTGGGATCTTGGGCAGAACACTGTCATCAAATCACGTATTTTTTTTTCTAACAATTAGACATTGGATTTTATTTTATTTTATTTGGCCATGCCAGCACAGCATGTGGGATCTTAGTTCCCCGACCAGGGATCGAACCCGCGCTCCCTGCAGTGGAAGTGCAGAGTCCTGACCCCTGGACCGCCAGGGAAGTCCCCATGTGCTTTTCTGATGTCAGAAAAACATGTGGAATGCATACATCATCATCCTAAATGGAATAAGTAAAGACTATCCATGGTCCTATGTTGGTTCAGGTCACACTTTACCACCAGTGAGTTCATGTCAGGTCAGGTTTGCTACCAAATAAGTTCTGAAAACCTTTCATTTTTCAGATCTTTTGATTCAGAATTGTGGATTATGGATTGTGGATGCGTATTATCCACACACCATAGATCAGGAAACTGTGGCTCAGAGAGTTTAAGTGACTTATGGTTCAGTTACATAACTTACAAATAGTGGAACAATATTCACTAGTTTGCTTTATAGTTTAGATTCTACCTATAAATGATATCATACAGTATTTGTCTGTCTTTGTCTGACTTTCACTTAGCATAGTACCCTCTAAGTCCAACCATGTTGTTGCAAATGACAGAATTTCATTCTTTTTTATGGCTGAGTAGTATTCCTTTGTATATATAAAGCACATCTTCTTTTTCCATTCATCTGTAGATGGACACACAACATAGATTCACAGATACAGAAAACAAAGTAGTGGTCACCAGTGGAGAGAGGCTTGGTGGAGGGGAAATTTATGGGTAAAGGGTTAAGAGGTACAAACTACTGTGTATAAAATAAATAAGCTACGAGGATCTATTGTACAGCACAGGGAATATAGGCAATATTTTACAATAACTATAAATGGACCATAACCTTTAAAATTTTTGAATCAGTGTTGTACACCTGAAACTTATATAATATTATACATCAACTATACCTCAATTAAAAAAAATAAGTAGTGGAGCAAGAATTTGAACCTAGACCTTGATCAACTGAGAAAGTCCCCATTTGATTTCCACTGATGTCTTTTTGTAAACATCTTTCAGGATGAGAAGGGAAAGTGAATAGTTTCCTCCAACTATTAATGCCATTTTGGCCCTGCAGGAGCTTGAGAAGGAAATCCAGTCCTCACTCCAGCATGTGCAGTGGATTCAGTGATTTGAGCACAAGATCAATGATATTCAAATTCCTGCTTATCTCCTCTGGTCCTGCTCACCACCTTTAATAATCACCCATGGCCTGCTTGTGCCTCACCATGCTCTGTGCCTTTCTTGCTGTCAGGTCAATCCTGCAAGAACACCCAGGTGCATGGGCACAAATTAGATTCTTTAAATTATGGTCCAAACTTTAAATTAGATTGGACATTTAGTTAATAATTTTCCCCAGCTAAACAGTAAGGGCTCTGATCTCTGGTCAAGGTATTCTGTATCTCAAACACCCTCTCCCCCATTTCTCTTTCTGAGATAGTGCCTGGATATAGGAGTTGAGGGTGTGGCCTCATTCAGTGCTTAAATTTTAAGATGCTTATGAATCATCTGGGATCCTGTTAAAATGCATTAAATAAGTCAGTAGGTGTGGAGCAGACCTGAGATGTTACATTTCTCACAAGCTCCTAGGTGATGCTGCAGGCCCATGGACCATACTTGCAGTAGCAATGACTTGGGTGACTGAATGCAGGTTGGGACAAGTAGGAGTCCTCTGTCCCCTTGATCTCCAAGGCAGAATTCCTCACTTAGCAGTTTGCTGTGATGCAGTCCTATCACTTATCTGGGGTTGGTGTTGGAGTCTTTGATTAGTGTAACTTGTATCCTGGTCTCCCTTGACTTGGTAAAAATTCCATGAAGCTCTGTGGCTGGATGGACCCTTATTGGCTCTTATTTGCTAAAGACCCCCAAGTCTCTGTGCTGTCAACTCATTCATGCCTTACAGAGCAGGCATTTCGCTCTACCACTGGCTCTCAACTTAGAGTTCATGCCACTTGACCAATGAGTATATCATTATTGGTTAAACTTTTATTTGCCATAACTGATATGAATATTTTTTGAATTTTTTATGTGCTCTTAATTTCATTTATGGTTACATTTTTACATACAGCCATCTTTTATTTCTATATCAGAATAATTAACATTTTCCTTAATTTTATAATTTGTCTCATTCTTTAAAAGACATTCCTAATTCTTAAGTTAGATCTTTATTCTTCAGTATTTTTCTTTTATTGCATGTGTGTGTGTATTTTCATTTGTTTATACTCACTTATTTGTACCTGATATGTTTTCCTTATTTTATGAGATAAGGATCTAGCTTAATTTTTTCTCAAATCATTATAAAATTGTACCAGCATTACTTATTGAAGACATGAATTTTTTGCCAAGAGATAGAAATTTCAACTTTGACATATGTAATGATAGTGTCTTTGGGCGGGGGTGGGGTGAGGGGAGCTTTAGTTTTTTGTTTTTTTTTTTTTGCGGTACGCGGGCCTCCCACTGCTGTGGCCTCTCCCGTTGCGGAGCACAGGCTCCGGATGCGCAGGCCCAGCGGCCATGGCTCACGGGCCCAGCCGCTCCACATGTGAGATCTTCCCAGACCGGGGCATGAACCCGTGTCCCCTGCATCGGCAGGCGGACTCTCAACCACTGCGCCACCAGGGAAGCCCCGGAGCTTTAGTTTTCTTTCTTTGATCTGTTCATCAATCCTTGAAGTGTAGTACACCTCTGTAATTTTTTAAAACTTTATTATGAGCTTTAATATCTGGTAGAGCATGACTATCCTTCTTAGTCTGTTCTTTCAGTTTCCTTGTCTTGTCTTACTGTTTATTTCTTCCAATGAAATATAGAGTCTTTCTTTTCTTACTTTTATTTGAAATAATTTTAAATCTATAGGAAGTTGCAAGAATAGCCCAAACAACTCCTATATATGCTTTGCCCAGATTCAGTTTTCTTGAACATTTACTGCGTGGCTTTATCATCCCTATGTGTGTACTATTATTTATTTTGAGAAACTGATGTTATGATTTATTTTTATTATTATTTTTCACATGAATGGATTGCATACATCACATCCCTTAATATTTCAGTATTTAACTTCTAAGAACAAGGATATTCTCTTATATAGTCACACTATATATTGAATAATTGATCAATTTCAGGAAAATTTATAGTTATACAATATTTTTATCTCCTCTACATTCCGTATTTCAATTTTGTTCCTATTTGTCCAACATTGTCTCAATAATATCCTTTATAGCATTTTTTTCCTCTAGTAGAGGATCTAGTCTAAGATTATTATATTTGTCCTGTTTAGTCTCCTTTAGTTTAGAACAGTGTTTCAACCTTTCTTGGCTTTCATGATAATGAAATTTTGACAAATACAGGCCAGTCATTCTCTGTAGTGTTCTGCAAACATGGTTCCTCATAAGAAAGGTTCAGGTTGTGCATTTTCAGTCAGACCTTATGTAAGTAATGTTGTGTCCTTCCCAGGATATCGCATCCGGGGGCACACGATGTCTACCTGTTGTTCATGGATAATGTTAGTTGTGGTACCAGTCAGGGTGCTGTGCAGTTTCTTCCCTGCATTTTGAGTACTTTTTCCCTTGCAGCTACGAAACAGTCCTTGAGGAGATCATTATTTTTGATGATTCTGGTCTGAACCCACCTCACTTGGTTGCAAAATGGTGATTTTTCTAATTCCCCTACTCCCTCCGCATTCATCAGTTGGTTTTCTAAGATAAGGAAGAACCCTGACTTTTCTCTTATTTGTTTATTATTTTGTCCATTTATTTTCAGTATGGATCCGTGGATTCTTATTTATTCAATAGGTTAAAATACCTTAGTGATCTTAGTTATTGTGATGCTAAATTGGTACCAGATGTGGCCAGTAGAAGCCAGCTGAAAGTGATTCTTATGTCCTTTTGATATACCCATCATCCTTTGAGCGTGTATTTTCTTACTTTCTGACAAAAGATGCTCCAGCTCTGGAGACAGACATTTCTTCAAAGAGCCCTGGTTCTCTTAGTGGGGAATGGTATTTAGTAGCCAGAACCTGGGTTCTGAGTGGCTCATTACTACTGAGGCAATATTGCTTATAAGCCTGTTTAGCAGATGGAAAAAGGAAATACATATATTTCAAAACCAATTCAGTCCCAAAGGTTTCTTCCTTAACTTTGACAATTCACTGATGTCTTCTAGTACAATAACCTGATTTTTGAAACAAAGCAGAGAACTTACAACATGTTCTTAGTTCACATACATTAATCTCCCTTCCTTCACACTGAGACCCTGATCCCCACATCAACACATTTACTTCTTTGCTCACTTCAGCAGTGCCCATAAAATAGTTTCAGAACCTTACCTCTATGAAAAACAAACCTCCCACAAAGAGCTCAATATTTCATTGCAGTTCTTTTTTTCACAAGACTGAAGATATATGTCAAAGTACTGTGTTTAACATTTCCCTGGATTTGTTTTCTTTGCTCCCCTCAGTATTGTTGTTATTCACTTAAAACATAGTTGAGTTCATTTGCTTCTGTTTGTATTTAGTTTTAGGTTTTATCCTTATCCTTGCTGTTTTCATTTTATTTTCTGCATACATAGAATATTGATGTGACTCTAAGTCAAAACTATATCAAAGAAGGTATAGTTTTGAAGGGTCACTCTATCCCTTAAAACTCATAACTCCTCCCAAGCCCTTGATTGGTTTCTGATTTACTTTTTCTGTATTTCTTTATGCAAAATAAGCAGATTTGTGTATGTTTTCTTAGTTTCCTTTGTTTCTCACACAAGGTAACATGTTATTTATAATCTCTTTTGTTTTGCTGTGTTTACTGAAATGTGTCTTGAACATGACTCTGCATGCAGTTCATAGAGATCTCCCTTAGCCTTCCTTATGGATGCTGGGTTCCCCACTTGTGTATATACCGTAGTTTTTTCAACTAATGGCCTGCGTTTGGAAACTTAAGATAATTGCCAATATTTTGCAATTGCACATAGTACTTTAATGCATGACTTTGTGGATTTATATATTTTTTTATATCATTGGAGGTGTATGTTCAGGTGTATTCTCATGTGATTTCTGGATCAAATAATCAAAACATATGGAGTTTATAATACACGTGCATATTCTCCTCCACTGGGGTGGTATTTTTGAATTTCCACTATAAATATATGAGAGTGACTGTTTTCCCATGGCCTTACCAATAAATTAGATAGTCAAGCTTTGAATTTTTGCCAATCCTATGGTTGAGAAATTTGCATTTCTTTTATTAAACGTGAAAATGAACACATTTTCATATGTTTAAAAACCATTCTGAAAACTTTTTATAAAATACCTTTTGCCTTCTTTTCTATAACTTTTTTGTGTTTTTATTTCCCCAATGTTTAAAAATTAAAAATGTTAAAAAATATTAGGGGTATTATTGCAAATATCTTCTCTTAATTTTTTATTTGTGTTTTGACTTTGCTTATAGTGTTGTTTTCTGTGCAAAAACTTTGTTTTCCAGCTTTATTCAGATATAATTGACACATTAAAATTTTTATTATTTTTATGTACTCAAATGCACTGATCTCTTATTTTTTTTTACTGCAACTGACTTTTGACTCATAAATAGGAAGCTGTTCTCTATTCCTAGGTTATAGAGGAAATAATCTACATTTTCTTCCAGAATTTGTATTGTTTCATTTTTTAATAGTTATTCATGTTTTCTAATTTTTTCCATAATATTTCTACCTATTTCTTTTGAGGACATTGCTAAATATTTTGTACTTTTAATTGTTATTATAATTAGAATATTTCCCATCAATTTTTTATAATTAGAATATTTATAATTTTATAATTAGAATATTATATATAATTAGAATATTTTCCCATCAATTTTTCTTATTTCTTCAATTCTGATATATAAGAAAACTATTGATTTTTATAGTTATTGGTATCCATCCAACTTGTCACATTCTCTTTGAGTAACATGTCAAAAACTGAATGCATCCATTTTGTGTTTCTTATTTTTATGCCCTCTATATCTTTTCTTGATTTATTGCATTAGCCATAATATAATTATATAGCATTTATGGTATTGAAGAAAACAAAACAACAAAAAAGAATCATAATTTCCTATCTTATGATTCATGTTGCAATTTAAATTAAGATACTAGTTGTGACAGTGGAAAGTTTCATCTTCTTTGTGACTTTCCTGGGAATGCCTATATTACTCCATCGTTAAAATAAATTTTATACCTATACTACCTATAGTATACCCCAGAATTAGCATTTATATATTTTTAAAAGATGATCTCTAACTCAGTGTTTTTTAAAGTAAATGTAGAAATAACTATATCTGAGGTGTTTTAATATGTGTGTCTTTAAAGAAAGATAGATGTATAGATAGATATATAGATAGATAGATAAACAGGTGTTAGATACAAATATCTTATGAGCTTAATAGATAGTGTTTATTTTTTAAGCATCGTATTTTTATATTATATGTTTATGTACATGTATATTGGTGAATTCTTCTTGATGGGATGAAGCCCATAGAATGGAGTAGTACTCATTCCTCAATCCATTATCCATCTCTGCATCGTCCATCTATCCATACATCCAGTGCGTAGCTCTCATTCACCTAGTGGTATTGAGCATAAAGCTAAGTTCTGGGAAACAAAGATTTTAAAACTCTTTAACCCACAGAATGGTAGAGTATGTGTAATTTTGTCAAATTCCCTTTTTATGGACCTAGGTCAGCATTCATACACAGACATGTACTTTTTTCCTCACCAAAGCACTGATGGCAATTTCTCAAGTGGTAATTGATAAATAGAAAACTTAAATCTCAGCAGTTGATGCTGTCTCATTTTTCTTAGAGTTTCATTGAGTTTTAACCATGTAATTTCATTTACCTATAATTCAAAAGGTTCATTGTCTTTTTTATGAAAACAATCTGTCAGACAGGGAAGTACGTAATGTCCACAGAGAGACATTACATTTGTCGCTGTAAAGACAAAATTGCTGCATATTAATCCATCACTTATTTCCTAGCTCAACCTCATTTGACACATTTAATGAAAATCACTGATGGCTTCTAGTATAATAAACCTATTTCTAAAACAAAACAGAGAAGTTATAACACTTGCATATTTCACACTGAAAGAGTGATGAAAACTTCAGTCGTGACATTTCTTTTGTGATTTCAACAAAAGTAGTTAAAATTATAGCTAGGGAGCCGTAAATCACCATATGCTCTGTTACTTCTAGGTTTGGGCTCAGAACCTTGAATGTTGACAGAATTAACATACTAATTTGAGCTTTCCCTGGATGTTTCAGTTTAACTTTTGATATTTTTTTCCCAAAGACTCAAAAGAGCCTTTCATTTAAAATGCATCACTTAGGGAACTGTTTTAATGATCTCACTTCCTTTCATTTAACAGGCAGAATAACATTTCTTTGAAAAATGATATCTGCCGACAATTTGATTACTGAATGGAGATCAGTAATTTTAGGTTGTGTAGAACATCTATGGGGAATTTTGGAAAGGAATCACTGACTCCCTTAATGTGGCTTTTTTCATGTGAAAGCAGCACATACATTATATTAGGAAGTAAAACTGAAGCTTCATCAACATGGCAGTTGTAAAATGCAGAGGGAGAAACCAGGCAACTTGTAGTTGCATCCTAAATGCATTACTTCATTCTTTGTTCTCCACTCCTTTCTACATACCCCTCCACGTGGGCATCGCTAATGTGCAACTCTGATCATATTATTCCCACTTTACAAGTCTACCATAACTTCCCAGTACCTACCTGACAAAGTCCAGATGCCCAGATCTGCCATTGAAAGTCTTACACAATCAGCCTAACTCTTGTCTCAAAGCTCAAATCTTGTTACCTGTGTACCTTCCCTGACCCTTTGCCTCTGGAATCTGCACACTCTTGCCTCTCTCTCCCTGTGCATGTCTACCTCCAAGTCTTTGTGCCCACACTGTTCTCAGCCTGGAAGTACCTTCTCAAGTTTTCCATCTCCAGTTGCCCGAATCCACTGTAAAACAGTTCTTGATTCTTCCAACTAGATGTGACCTACTATATATGCCTATTTTTGTATATTTTCATATACACAAGAGAGTTTATGTTATACCTATTATTTTATTGTTTCTTTTTTTCACTTAATAATGCATCTGAAGTATCTCTTTTTTTTTTTTTTTTTTTTTTTTTTGCGGTACGCGGGCCTCTCACTGTTGTGGCCTCTCCCGTTGCGGAGCACAGGCTCCAGACGTGCAGGCTCAGTGGCCATGGCTCACGGGCCTAGCCGCTCCGCAGCATGTGGGATCTTCCCAGACCGGGGCACGAACCCGAGTCCCCTGCATCGGCAGGCAGACTCTCAACCACTGCGCCACCAGGGAAGCCCCTGAAGTATCTTTAAATACTGAGCATGTATACCTCCTCTTCATTTTTTCATAGCAATGTCTTTATTGAATGATTTTGAAGAATAAATGAGGAATGCCATTGTTTCTTTCTCCTTAATTAAAGTTGAAACTAGAAGCGTTAGAAAAAATTGAGGGCGCTAAGAACAGGGCTGCACCCTTCCTCAGTTTTTAAACAGCTTGCTTTGTATTTTTAACAGCTACACTCTATCACATCATATGGGCACACCATAATTTAATTAACTGATCCTGTCTTAATGGATAGTTTAGTTGTTTTCAGTTGTTGCTTTTTAAAAGTCTATTGTAAACAATGCTGTTTGTTATAGAAAACTCTCAAATATTTATACTGGAGAACTTTTGCAAAGATTATTAGTAGAATTTATCCTGGCAAAGAGATTGTTTTTTATCTTGAATTATATTATAATTATTTTAATGGTGTCTCTTCATCGCTATCCCCTCCCTCAAAGGCCTGCAGGCTTCTTGATAGCAGGGGTCATTGTCGTTATCATCATTAGCATGTATTCCTCAAGCTCTATGCTAACTGCTTTATAGATGTATCTCATTTTTTTTTATTTTTTAAATTTATTGAAGTATAGTTGATTTACAATGTTGTGTTTAACTTCTGCTGTACAGCAAAGTGACTCGGTTATACATATATTCTTTTTCACATTCTTCTAGATTATGGTTTATCACAGGATATTGAGTATAGTTCCCTGTGCTATACAGTAGGACCTTGTTGTTTATCCATCCTATATATTAGATGTATCTCATTTAGTCCTCAGAACAACCCCATGGAGTTGGGTATTATTATTGTCATCGTATTGATGAGGAAATTGAAGCTTAAAGAGGTCAAGTAGCTTGCAGAAGAAGGCGGTTATATTTGAATTCAATTTATGAGGCTGCATTTGAACTCATTCCTAACTGCTGTGCTCTCCTCTGCGCCCAGCTGGCCCTCTGGAGATATTTGCTGAGTGATTATGCCTAGAACAAAGCAAAGGGCAAACTTTCACAGAAAATAAAACAAACATTGGTCATATAAAGAAAAGACATTTCTTCTTTCAGCCACAAATTATCTTAACAACCCTGTTAGATATTTTCCTTGAGGACATCTATCTTCTGGAAGAGGACATCTATCTTCTGGGAAAAAATAGATCTGTTTTGTGTTTGGTTAATACCCATAGATCCATTAGTACATCCCTGAATACACAGTTTATTTGCAAGTTTTTAAGAGAAATTCTAACTACATTTCTTTGATAGGAAAACAAACAGGAGGAGAGGAAGGCCTTTTATGATTAAAAAAAAAGTTTAAATAAGAAGTCATTCATTTCTGAAATATTTACTGAGCATGTATTATATGCCAGGTGTTGTGCTACCCTCTGGAGGAAGCAGCAAGAGTAGAAACACCTTGAACAATACTGAAACCCTAAATAAATGTGTGGGTGCACAAAGAGATCATGAGTGCTCTGCAGGGATGATTCTGGAGAATCAGGGAAGGCTTCCTGTGGTCACATGAGAGTAGCAATGTGATGTTCCAGGGTGAGAGTTGACCCAGGTGTGGGCACCGGGTGATGGGTTAGAGGTAGCAGCAGAGGTGGAAGGGTGCAGGCTGAGTGGTGGGAATGGCAAGACTGGCCGGGCGTGGGTGCGATCCCCAGGAGCTGGAGGAAGGCGTGTGATCTCAGCACCAAGGATGAGAAAAGTGGTTCAAGGGGAGGCTGCCATTGGGCACTGTGGGTAATGATTTTTAATTATAATAGCTTTACTGGCATGTAACTCACATACCATACAATTCACCCATTTAAGTGTACAATTCCGTGGTTCTTAGTATACTCACAGAGTTGTACCACTATCACCTCAGTCAGTTGCAGAATATTTTCATCACCCCAAAAGGAAACCCAGTACCCATCACCTGTCATTCCTCATTTCCAGCTACTCACTCCCCCCATCCCTTCAAAGCCACTAATATACTTCCTGGCTCTATGGCTTTGCCTATTTCGGACATTTCATATAAATGGAATCATACAAGATGTGACCTTTGTGTCTGGATTCTTTCACGAAGTGTAACGTTTTCAAGATTTATCCACGTAACATGTGTCAGTACTTCTTTCCTTTTTTATTGCCAAGTAATTGCTGAAGTTTATTGCCGAGTAAACACTGGTAATGTTTTATCTTTGTCGTTGTGTAGTGATTTCAGCAGCTTCTAAAAATACCTCAGAGACTTTAAGTCCCCAAATAAGCTCACCTTTAGGCCAGTAGAAACGTGAAATTATATCCTGGTTATTGTTCTTCTTAGAACATTTAAATATCATGCAACAGAATTATTGTCGATGGCCAACTGTGACCTCTAAAATAAGATAATACATATTTTCTCCTTTGAAGGAATAATAACTCTAGAATTTCTCAAGGTTTAATTTTTTGCAATATTATCAGAGTATATAAACATGACACATTTTATAACTTCAATTATAGAATAAGTGGGTTTACATAGATTTGTTATACTTTCCCAGTAATGGATAGAAATTGGTTTTCAGGACGGGAGGTAGGGTAGGGATTTCTTTTGTGGTAAACATTTGGACCTATTCTTTTGAAAGAAATAAATGGGACAGAATTACCTTCCAGTCAGTATTTTTAATTGTTTTAAAACGTAATACTCAGTGCAATCTTGCCTTTTCTTTTTTTCTTTCTTCCTTGTTTTGTCATGCCAAAATAAAAAGATAGAGGTAGAATCAGATAGTAATTACTTTTTTCCTTACTATGAGAAACTCACTCTGGAAAATAATCTTTTGCTGTCAGATTACTATGAATTGCACAGTGAAAATATGGTACAGCAGTGTGCTTTTCTACCCCAGCTGTCACTGCTTTGTTCCCTGGCTTAAAAAGCTCATCGTTTTCCCCTAAGTGGAGCACAGTGGAAGGAGCACAGACTTAGAAAGAGCTAGGGAAAAACAGAATTTGAATTATGACTCTGTGACTCACATACTTTGGGCAAATTACTTAAACTCTCTGAGCCTGTATTTCCTCACCTGTGAATTAGGGATGATGACATCTCTGACCTGGGATTCTTAGAAAGATTGAATTAGAAAGCATATGTAAGCACCCACTAGTGTACCTGGCATACTAAATGGTAGTTATTAAAGAAGGAAGAGTTTGACTCCACGTGACACACGTGGTTCTTTAGTTGTTTTATGCCTTGCTTTCCCCGTTAAAACAGTGTCCCAGTGTTGCCAAGAACCGTGCTTAATATTCCTCTCACCCAACCAATCAAATAGTAGAGTTATATTTTTAAAATTTCATTATTATTTTATATTTACATACAATTATACTTTATTTTATATTATTCTTATTTTATAAGACTATGAGCTCCCAAAGGTCAGAAACATTTCTAGCTCATTAAAAGCTGTCTGCAGCTGAGATTGAATAGGTATCTCTGTAACATTTCTAAAATTAACGAGTTGTGCATCTACTATGTGCTGAGCACAAGGGAGGACTTAGTAAGAGGACCAGCACCCAGTCACCAGGCTCAAGCAACTTGGAATATGAGTTTGGTAAGTACTGGCTAGGCTCCTTTAGGTGCCCAGGGATTGAGATGGGCTCAGTTACCTAGAGGACGTGTGAGAACATTTAGGCATCTGTTGCCACAGCAGGGATGCCACAGCAGGGAGCCGTGGAGCTCTGGAGCAGAATGACCAGCAGTGTTATTGACTCAGTACATCTTTGGCTGTCTAATAAGCTTGGCTTTTCCTTATGCATGTCTCCTGTCTTCATCTCAGCTTCCACTTGAATTGCAGTTGCTTCTTCTGTGGCTACCACTTGCCTGGCTATCTTTCTGACTTCGCAAGAGAGGAGGTCTAGCTGGGTTTCTGGTTGGAATACAGTGTCGAACATCCCAGTAGAAAAGGCTCTTAGCACAGGTCACCACGTGGATCTAGTTCCCCTGTGGTTTCCTGCTGCTACCATTGGCTCCCATAGTGATAATGTTTTAAGCAGCTGTGGCCACGGCCGGGCTTTCTGGGGTTCCCGATGTGGCAGCCTCAGTATTGGGAGGGGTAGGAAGCTATGACATTTCTAGCCTTTCCTCTGTAGAAGTGAATGGATGGCTATCAAGACAGGGCAGTTTGAGGTAAATGCCAAGAGACAGACAGACAATGCAATTTCAGTGGAGAAGATAGCCCACCAGAGTGAGTAATCAAGGAAGGCAGAGGTAAAGCGTCAATCACAAATTGTGTCTCAGACCACGCAGTTCCCTCAGGATGTATACAATGAATACTTGCTAAATGGATTGTTGAAAGAAGAAGCATTGGGTCTGCAACACTGAGAAAGTTTGCAGGGAGGCAGAACTCTGGTTTTGGCATTTCCAACCCACGTGTCTGGCCTAGTACCTCTCCTCCACTTTTGAATTGCCTCTCTGAATTCTCCCTCTGTCTCTCTTTCAGGTTGGACTATATTTGCTCAAAATGCTATAGCCGTGGTTCCTGGGGAAAACAAAAACAAAAACTCTCCTTTAGGTATCATCGTGATTCCCAAAGTATTTCCCTGTAATAATTTTTCTTTGTGATATTATTTCTTTTTGTGAGAATAAAGCATTCTGTGGACAAATCAATTTAAGAAATGCTTGGTAAATTGGGATAGGCTATGCTGTGGTAACAAATGAATTCTCAAGTATCAGTGGCTTCATTGGGAAAAGGATTTTTTCTTGCTTTTTCAAAGTCCTGTGGTACCTGGGGAACTTTCCAGGGCAGCTGGCTTCCACGTGGTGACTTAGTGACCCGTGGTATTTCCATCAAATGGCTCTGCCTTTGGAATAACATGATGCTCATGGTTTTCTCATAGGAAATAATAGAGCTGGAAGTTCACACAGAAGCTTTTCTTCGTCTCGACTTGAAAGTGACGCTAGTCACACACACTCACATTTCATCGACTGGAACTAGCCATAGGGTGCCGCCAGATGGCAAGGGGCTGAGACTCTTCCTTTGCTTAGGAAAGGTAGAAAAAACCCAGATATGGGTGAGCACTATCAATCTCTACTACTTGAGTCCAATTGTGTCACCTTCTAATAACTGTAGGAAATTTTTTGACGCTTTGAACATGGTCACACACTTTGCCCATCTTCAGAATGGGCCCATTCTTTGCAGTTTCCCCCAAATTCACTTGCTCATAGAGCAACTTACAGCATGACTATTCCATGGAACATATTTTGATAAACACTGAGATAGATAATTTCTACACTTCCTTTCTCACTGCTGCTACTAGCATCATTTTTTCTCATCTCCCTTGTGGTAGTCTTACTGGTAAACCTTTATTATCATGGAAATTGCTAAAAGCGTGCTGCTTGCCACTACCATTCCTAGCCGAATTCCAGTGTCTGCAAAGAGCACATTCAGAAAAGGCAAAGCAAACTGTTGGAAGATCGCAGAAGTGATTACTGGGTGACAAGGAAAGAACTGCTGTCTCATGGTAGTATGGTTCCTGCTGTTTAAACAGTCTACTAGCCCTTGATTTTAGAAGGCTAGGAGATGAAAATATTATCACTCATGTGAAATAACAGCTGTCACCAAGTTTCTTTGAGCTGCTGGGTGACATCATTATCTAAAAAGTGAGCAGCAGAGATGGTGGCTCTCGTTGGCTGCTGTTAGATCAAACTTGATTGGACTTTCAGTTTATCAAAGAAGAGTCACTGAATTTCCTATAACTGTGAGCCTCACTGCCGGGCTCTGAGGAGGGTTAAAAGAAACATGCAACCTAGTATGGTGTATGGTAAGCAGCAGTAAGTACTTGTTGCTGGATAGACAATAAATATCGGTCAAAAGATGCTTGTTGAGGATCGATCTACTCTGTGCCCCACACTGTAGTAAGCTCTAGGGATATGTTAGGGAATGAGAAATTGACATGGCGACAGTTCTCATAAAGGTTATAGTTTATTCGAGAACAAATATTAATCTAATAATCACCCTTTAAAGTGTATAGAAACAACTTGAGCTCCATGTTCTGGGTGAAAGGAGTGTGTGAAATCCTAAAACAAGGAGCCTGATGGAGACAAGGGGTGCACTGTTTAGTCTGCACTCCCGGGCTAACAAGGAGCGAGCAGTCTCACATGTGGCAGGGGGCAGATCCCAAGTGTAAACATATCACTGTGTGGATCTATACACTTTCAATTTACAAACTGTCTTTTTTATATGAAAGAGTTCTTTGAGCCTAAGTTAGCGAAGAACTTTGTCCTTAGAAAGACCTAAGTGAAATTAGTTCAGTTCAATCATCAACCTCCTGGTGATATCAAGCGCAAATCTGATTCCAAGAGTATTGTTACCTTGTTTTTCCTAGTACGTGGGTTCTATTAGAGTTCCTGAGGTAACCTATTCAGAAGGGGCAGTTGCCAAAGAGTATAGTGGAGTATAGCTGTTTGGGAAGGATCTGACTGATGGCTTAGAGCAAGAGTTGGCAAACTTTTTTGCTTTTTAAAGGCCAGATAATAAATATTTTAGACTTTGCCTGACATATGGTTTCTGCCATGACAGAGCTCTGCTGCTATCATGTGAAAATTGTTGTTCTGCTGACTAATATGAAAATATATATAAGTAAGTATTTATTTGATAATAAATACACTTTTAAAATTATTTATTTGTAGCCGGCCACAAAGACAAGCATTTTTTCCTTCAATTTTTTTAATTGAAGTATAGTTGGTGTACAGTGTTGAGGTGATCTCTGCTGTACAGCAAAGTGATTCAGTTATACACATATAGACATTCTTTTTCTATATTCTTTTCCATTATGGTTTATCATGGGATATTGAATACAGTTCCCTGCGCTATACATTAGGACCCTGTTGTTTTTCCATTCTAAATGTAATAGTTTGCATCTACCAACCCCAAACTCCCAGTCCATCGCTCTCCCTCCCCCACTCCCCCTTGGCAACCATAAGTCTGTTCTCTATGTCTATGAGTCTGTTTCTGTTTCATAGATAGGTTCATTTATGTTATATTTTAGATTTCACATATAAGTGATATCATATGGCAGTTGTCTTTCTCTTTCTGACTTACTTCACTTAGTATGATAATCTCTAGTTGCATCCGTGTTGCTGCAAACGGCATTATTTTGTTCTTTTTTATGACTGAGTAGTATTCCATTGTATATGTGTACCACATCTACTTTATCCCTTCATCTGTTGATGGACATTTAGGTTGTTTCCATGTTTTGGCTATTGCGAATAGTGCTGCTATGAACATAGGGGTGCATGTATCTTTTTGAACTATAGTTTTGTCCGGGTGTATTCCCAAGAGTGGGATTGCTGGATCATATGCTAATTCTATTTTTAGTTTTCTGAGGAACCTCCATACTGGTCTCCATAGAGGTTGCACCAACTTACATTGCCACCAGCAGTGCAGGAGGGTTCCCTTTTCTCCACACCCTCTCCAGTATTTGTTGTTTGTAGATTTTCTGATGATGCCCATTCTGACTGGTGTGAGGTGATACCTCATTGTAGTTTTGATTTGCATTTCTCTAATAATTATTGATGTTGAGCATCTTTTCATGTGCCTACTGGCCATTTGTATGTCTTCCACAAAGACAAGTATTTTTACTTCAGTTTTTTTTCTGAATCTTATATAATTTCTGGGTTAAGTGATTGTTGATGGCCACCATGGGAGTATAGAAGATGGGGTTGAATCTGTACTCACCCCAGAACTAGCCCTTGAACATAGATAATATGTAAATGAATTAGTGTGGCTGTGTTCCAATAAAACTTTATTTATAAAATCAAGTGGCAGGCTGGATTTGGCCCATGGGGATCATAGTTTGCAGACCCTTAGCTTAATTCACAGTCCCTGAATACCTGGTTTTATCTACTGTCAACCAGCCCATTTTGTTTCTCAGATGAAGAAAGGCATTTTGGTGACATCCCTTTGGTATTTCAAATGGGCTCAGCAAATGCAATGCAATTATAAAAATATCAGAAAAGCATTTTGGCCCTTTCCATCAAAAGCAATCCTTATTCATTCCCATGTGATTTTTCAAACTCTCCTTCTGGTGCATAATCTGTTTTAAGTATTCAGATCCAAGTTGGATACCAAGCTTTCTAGAAAGGCAGGTACTTTATTTCAGCTTTAACACCTTAGTGTGAAGAAAGGCTTTAAGAATGTGTTTTGAATGAATGGAAAGGTTCTCTGAAGACCTGTCCACCTGGGGGCAAATGAAACAGAATGCTGCCAATAGGAGTATGCCTCCTGTCCCACAACTTTTATGGGTCTGATACTGATTCTAATTTTACTGGAATATGATGACAATTGAATAGCAGATATCATGATGATATAACTATTTCAGTCTCTCCCTTAGATGGGCGGGATCACATTTTTAAATGTTACATGTTCTCCTTAAAACATCATATGTGATAGGTACTCAATATGCTGAGTATATATTTTAAAAATGAATAAATGAGTGAATGAGCAAATAAGAGCTAAGATTGTGCTACTTTTGTATTTTTGTATAATACATCAGTCAAGATTCATGTAAAAAAATAGTTGTACAGCTGACCAGCTATCTATCATCTATCTATCTGTCTATCTATCTAGTAGCAAATAAACTTGGTTGGCCACGAAGACAAGTAGTTGTGGCCCTCAGTCTCAGTAGTTTGTGGTGCACGGGCTTAGTTGCTCCGTGGCATGTGGGATCTTCCCGGGCCAGGGCTCGAACCTGTGTCCCCTGCATTGGCAGGAGGATTCTTAACCCCTGCACCACCAGGCAAGTCCCAAAAATCAGTTGATTTTCTTATGGCTTAACTTTTTCTGTTAAAAAATGAGTAAAAAAATAATTCAGCAAATAGCACATAGGTTCTAGAGTCAGCCAGACCTGAATTGAAACCTGACTCCTTGAATTACTACCTATGTGCCGTTGGGCAAGTTATTTATCCTCTCATACCTCAGTTTCATCCTGTGTAAAACGATAGTAATCATAATTTTTAGCTCATAACATTATCATGATGATTAAATTAGGGAACTGAATGCTCTGCCTTAATGAGTATGGAAAACTCTGTCTAGTATATAGGAATTCTTCAACAAATACTTGCTGTGATGATAATGATGGTGAGTTCTATCAATCAGAATATTATTTTTGATTTTCTTAAGCTTCTCTGCATAACGAAGGTGGTGGTACTAGACGAGTCATTAAAACGTAGGTACCATACATTATGAGATCTGAGAAGGTTGGGGGGAATTTTTTTTCCTTGAAAGAGATTCAATATTTTGTCTAAATCACAAAATAAAAATTTAATACTCCTCCTTCCCAAGGAAGAGAATAAAGCATGATGCTGTCCCAAACCTACTGTTGCTTGTCAAGGAAAGACTGTCAGTGTTAATGCTACCCATTAGGAGGACATACGACTCAGCACAAAATCACAAACCGTATGTACTGCTTGTCTAATACACTTCAAGTGTGTATCCTGGAGGAAATTCAGGGGGAAACTAATATGCAAAATATCATACATTTTCCATTCATCTTTTAGGCTTTTGTGATCTTTTTACACCACAATTTAAGAATTCAATTTAAGAATTCATTCAAAAAGGTCACCATTTTCGACCTCATCATCTGCTTTGAATTTGAATACAAGCAGATTCTGCATTAGCGTTCTTTGGTGTATTTAACGTTGATCAAACAAAGCTATATTCAACTGATTATAAAACAGAAATAGAGCTTCCGTGGTGGCGCAGTGGTTGAGAATCTGCCTGCCAATGCAGGGGACACGGGTTCGAACCCTGGTCTGGGAAGATCCCACATGCCACGGAGAAACTAGGTCCGTGGGCCACAACTACTGAGCCTGCGCGTCTGGAGCCTGTGCTCCACAACAAGAGAGGCCGCAATAGTGAGAGGCCCGCGCACTGCAATGAAGAGTGGCCCCCGCCTGCCACAACTAGAGAAAGCCCTCGCACAGAAATGAAGACCCAACACAGCAAAAATAAATAAAATAATAAATCAACTATATTAAAAAAATAAATAAATAAATGCAAGTCCCGTCTAATGGATTAATAATATAAACAAGTTTGGGGACTAAGCAACAAAAAATTGAGTCAAATAAGCAATTAACATTGCCTAGGAACCCAAGGCAATAATGGTTACTTTCCGGTCATCAGGAAGCTATAGTTAATGGAATGAAGTAACCACCGATAAATACACATACACATGTACACACACACATGCATGTATTGATACATGCAGACATTCTTATAGTTATCTTGTCATTCATTCAAGATACGTGTATTAAGCCTATTTATATGGCAGGCATTGGAGATACTACAGTAATGTAACCAGACCTGGTCTTTATCCTCACTCTCTAGCTTGCCCTCTAGCACAGGAAGATAATTAGTGTCAGGAGAATGAAGTCCAGGGTTCCACGGGCACATGTGGCTGCCAACTCAATTATCTTCTCTCAGAAATGGAATTTAGAATCCAGCTAGGGTATAATAAACAAGCAGGAGAAACAGAGGAGAAATCAAACAGTGATCACTGAACTAACAAGAACAAGCAATGGATTGTTTCGCATTTCTGCCTAGCGTCCACCTTTCATTCCAGATCTGCTTGCCAGGGCTCTGTTTCTATTGATACAGGAAAAAAAAATTAATTTCATTTTCCACAATCTTTTGTTCATACTGTTTTCCTACTTGGAAATTTATACTCTTTTCTGTCTTTCTCCAAATCCTATCCATTCATTAAGAAGCCCCTCTGCTTCCAAGAAGCCTTTATTAAGCACTCCATCCCTCATAGACCCACTTCTCTGACTTCCCAATTCCCCGCAACTGAATAGACCACATCACACAATTTAGTGTTTAGTTACTAGTTAATGTAACTAATGCTTAGTTACCTTCTGCCTCCTGTCTTTAGTTTTCCATCCATTCAACCATAATATGCTAAAGGAGTTCTTTTTCAGAACAAGGTCCCACGGGGAGATTGGATGCAAGAGTTGGGGAGGATGCATAGGGAAGGGAAAATAGGAATGAGCTAGAGTACCTGCCTTCAAGGAGCCTGCTATGAATGAGGGGCGCTATGTCATATATGCACCTTACTATGGGTTGAATTGTGTTCCCCCGTACGTTGGGGAGAATGTTGAAATCCTGTCAGTATCAAAGAACGTGACCTTATTTATAAATAGGGTCTTTGCAGATGTATCCAAGTTGAGATGAAGTCAATCCTAATCCAATATAACTGGAGTCCTTACAGGACGAGGAGAATGGACACCGAAACCCAGGGGAAGTACCATTTTGACTCCAGAGGCTGAGAGTGGAGTGGTGTGTCTGTGACCCAAGGAACTCTGATTACCAGAAACACCGCACCCCGAGAGAAAAGGCATGGCCCTGATAACACCTTAATTTCAGACTTCTAGTCTGCAGAACTGTGAGAGAATGCAGTTCTAATGTTTTAAGTAACCCAGTTTGTGGTAGTTTGTTATGGTACCCCTAGGAAACAAATGCATCATGATGATTCCAAGGGAAGAAATGAGGCAAGATTGGGCCAGTTTAATGCTTTGGATGTTCTGAGGAGAAAGCAGTCATCTCTGTAGGGGATTGGTTGTATAGTGGGGGAAGTTTCATGGGTGGGCACTGTGTCTTAAGGTTTAGTGGGGTTTAAACATCAAAGATGGGAAGGAAGAAGAAATTACATTACACTTTTAGGAATTCGCATGAGTAAAGGCATAACATATATGAATAGAATCCTAACATAGATTGTGTCCAGGGAGAGTTAGGTGCTTTAGTTTTCTAGAGCATTTTGTGAGTGTTAAAAGTAGCTGAAGATGAGCTTGGAGAAGTAGACTGGGGCAAGATCATAGAAGGAAAACCTTCAGCAGCAGGGTAAGAAAATCTATCGCCATTTACTCAATGGGCAGAGAGAACTGGAGAGTAGAGAGTGACAGGAGTATGTATCCTTTGGGAAAACTGATCTGACAGTATCATATCCAGAAAAGGCTCTACAACACAGGTTACTGGGCTCCATCCTTACAGTTTCTGATTCAGTAGCTCTTTGGTGGAGCCCAAGAATGTGCATTTCTAACAAGTTCTCAGGTGATACTAGTGCTATTACTCTGGGAACCTCCCCTTTGAGGGCCTCTGGCATAGAGAGATGGGAATTTGAAGAGACATTAAGCCAAGAAACCCTTTGGAGCTTAATGCAATGAACAGACAAAAGATAAACAAGAGCTGGAGGAGTGGTGGTGGGCGTGAAGATGAGGCAGAAGATTTCTACCACGTGGTCTTGGCATCTCATCACCTGTAAAGATTCAGGGAGAGAGAGGCAATAGTTAGTCCACATCTTTTGCTCTGGGTGGTTATTGTAATGCTTTCTTTTTGTTTCTTGTGTGTTAGTCTTATTATTCTCACCAAATTAAAAACTCTCTGAGGACAATGTCTATGTCATTTGGCAGGTGTATAAAAAAAAAAACCTCTCTTTGTATTTGGTGTAATAATAACTAACATTTATCAAATGTATAAGGTATGCCAGGCACTTTGCATAGATTACCAATTTTGAACTTCAGCACCAGTCTGTGAGTTGGGTGTTACTGTTTGTTTTATATAAGAGGAAAGTGAAGCTAAGAGAGGTTGAGTAACTTACCTGAGGTCACACAGTAACTAAGGGGCTTAACCAGGATTTGAACCAGGCTGTCCAATTCCAGACCCCATGTCCTAACTCCTATATTACAGTACCTCACCAGTGAAGATCTAGGAGCTTAATAGGTGCTAGGTCATTATATCTGTTTATATTATATGACAACAACATAATCATAGAGGAAAATTAGGTGATACAAATAATCATAAAAAAATAAACTCATCGATAAATCCACTACCCAGTGATAGGCACTGCTAACATGTTAGTATATATCTTTTCAGATTTCTCTCTAAGCCTGCACATTTGTACACATATGGATTACACTGTACTGCTTATGCTGTTTTATAACTCTTTAAAACATTAACAGTACCATGAGCAATTTCCTTGTCAATAAATATACTTCTATTGTATCAATGTCAGTGGTAATTTATTTTTCTATTTTATGAGTATGCCATAATATATTGAATTATTCTTCTGTAGTTGGGCATCTAGAAATATATCCTGATACTGAGAATTATCTTATCTACAGATGGATTCTTAACCTGAAGTATACACCTTGGAGCATAAACTCTGAACTTTGGTGGAAGGTATAAAAGTCATGCAGTTAAATTCTCCCATTTAATAGATGAGAAAGCTAAGGTCCAGGGAGGTAAAGTAGCTGTCCTACACTCACAAATTAGAAACTAGGACTGTTATCTCCTTATCCATCCACTCATTTATCTCTTCATCCATCCATCCATCCATCCATCCATCCATCCATCCATCCATCCAATATTAGTGAGTGCCTACTTTGTGTAAGATATAGTTCTGTGTACTGCAGTGACCAAAACAGTCCAAAGACCCTGCCGTCATTGGAGCTAACGTGATGGGGGAATTCGTAACCCAGTCTCTTTTTACTGCCCCACTTTGCGAATTTTGTAGACCACTTGGTTTTGTGTCTCCTGTAAAGGATGCCAGCGAAATAGAACTGCTCAGTGCAAGACACAGTCCTTCCCTCACTGGGTTTATACCAAGGGAAAACTGCATCTTTCTAATGGAAACAAGCTGGTGCAGTCTGCTGAAACCCCCTGCAGGGGCATTTTCCTCCACTGCCCAGAGGTATTTAGGTATGCCTTGCTAATTTTTAACAGTCACCCTCTCCTACCCTACTCCTTACCCCTGAAGAAACACAATTTGTCTCCCACAAAAGACTGCAGTCAAGCTGAAAAATGCTTTCCTTTGTTTGTTCCTGAGCTACCCACAGCTGCAAGGTGGGGATGGCAGAGGGTATGCAGTTGTTTCTTTTTCATGCATTTCCGATAGGGATGGAGTTGCATTCAGGATCCAGACCCAAGGGATTTGCTGTGAATTCTTTCTTTCCTTGCTCTGATGACTATTCCTCCACCAAACCTTTTGGAAGCATTTCATTAATTAGTGCAAGTCTAGATTTGTACTCTCAAGTTTAAAGTATCAGAAGATATTTCTTTGACTCAGACATGGAATCAGGCCATGTAATTGGGAGTCAGAACAACTGGGCTTCATATCCCTACTTTCTATATGGGCATATTAACTTTTGTAAAGCTCAGTTTCTTCAACTGTCAAAGAGAGCTAATCATTCATCGTTCATAAACCCTGCACTTCTTTATAATAGCGCTTACTATATTTAATTATATCTTTTGTCATTTTGCTAGGTGACCAACTCTCCTCCTATGCCCAGAACTGAGGGTGTATTCCAAGGATACAGATCTTTCAGTCTTGAAACCGAAAGTCCCAGGCAAACTGGGATGAGTTGATCACCCTAAGTTATGCAGTAAACATTAAGAAACTGTTTAATGTATGTCTTCCCTCCTAGATGCATGCTTTGTGCAGGCAGGTATCTTGTCTGTCTTGTTCTAAGCATAGTGGCTGATGCATTGCAAGCACTTGATAAATATTTGTTGAATAAATATGTCACAGGGCACAATGAAAATAAAATCAGTTAAAATGTCTGGTTCAGAGCCTAGCATGTCGTAAATGCTTAATAAATGTAAGCAAGTTTTGTTATTTTCTGTCTGTGAGCACTCCTTAGTCTCACATATTTTATTGGCAGTTTTATTTTTCATGACTTCTACATGTTTCCAGCATAAATTTCATAAGGTAATTAGGAGGACATAATGGATACCACTAGATAACCATTCTGTTATTTTGGGAATTGAGGTATTTCAAAGGAATGTCTAAGGTGTTTTTTACACTTTTTCTTTGTGAGTCTTCCTGTTTGCTTTCCTACTTTGAAATGCTGATATCATGAGGCTCTTTCATCTCCTGCATCTTTTAATTTGGGATTCAATTCTGCCATCTATCAGTACAACTTCCACCTGCTACCAAAACTTTAATAAAGTGGTTAAAGCAGGTGAGTTTATAAACCAGAAAAGTAGGATGGGGTGACTATTTGGGTGGTTCTGCAAGAGTGGAACAGAATGCAGTTTGCCTCTTTAGAAACCAATAAAATAGATTGTAAAATGATGATTTCCTGTCAGTTTCCACTGGACACGTGTTCCCCCGAACATTAATAAACCCATCTTCATTCTTGAAATAACATCATAGAAGGAACCCAAAGTCATTATCCCGAAGCATAGCATTTGGTGAGCAAAGTATCCGAATGAACTAAGGTACTGACAGGATAGCATGGCTAATTGTATGAAGAACTGTTAGAACACTAAGAAATATTTTTTCAAAGGAGTAACGAAGCCATCTAGTTCATGCAGAGCATGACTATATGCTTTCAGCTATGTTATTTAATCCCCTTGAAGGCTTTTGTAGTGAGGTCCCATTACCTCAAATGGATGAGGACTCTTAAGACTTACAGAAACTAAGTACTTTGTCTAAGTTTATAGAGCTAGCCAATCATAGAATTGAGATTTGAAACTGGATGTGTTTGACTCTGAAGCGTGTGTTTTTCCTGCTACCTCATGCTGCAGGCATGTGTTTAATAAATGCATACCAAGCATCTTTTTTCCTGCCAGGCTCTTTGCCAGACACCAGTGATTTAGGGTAGAGCAAAACAAACACTGAACCTGCCCTCCTGTCACCTGCAGTTTACTGGCGTGCCAGACATTGATCTAGTTGTAGCTCAGTCTCCTCAGAGTTTTATTTTGGAGACTGAATGAGAGGTACAGCACTTGGCACGTGGAGAGAGTGCCCAGAAATTGTTAGCTGACGTTATGGTTATTAATTTACAACACACATGTGTAATTATAAACTGTGTTCAAAGTCTATGAAGGAGAAGCACGTGGAATTGTGAAAGCATATGAAGGAGGACCTGACCTAGTCTGGTGGATGAAGGCTTTCCCAAGGAAGACAAAAAAGGAAGATGAGGAGGAGAGCTATCTAGGTGGAAGGAGCAGCATGTGCAAAGGCCCTGAGGCAGAGGAAAGCACCATGTGTTCAAGAAAGTGAAAGCAAGTGTGATGGAACTTTTAAAGCAGTACAACTGCAATAATTTTCTCTTCAGTGTTTCCCCTGACACCCAGCATTTCTCCAAGTCTTTGAGTTCACCTAATGACACCTTCACAGTTCTCAGATCCTAATTTCCTAACTCTGAAAGCAGGCAATTCTGCCCATCAAATTTACCTAAAGTCAAAGTTACCTGTACAAACTGAAAGAGACTTATCTTAAGGCACAAAGAAATCTTGCTTCTATTGTGTTCCAACTTTACAGATTTCCATCCACAGATTAGGTAGCACACTGATGGGTGCGATTTAAATCCAGGGAGACAATTCTGTCTTCAAGAGAAAAGATAATTGGGAATGAGTCATTGTCTTTTTAAAGAGCAAACAGTGAGGTCTAGAAAATTTGCAGGCACAGGTCTTGCACGTGCTAATTCCCTGCCAGTGTAGATAGACTAGGCTACCTTGAAAGAGATTTCCTGGGGGTATTAGAGACCAAAAATAATCACATTAAAAAGAAAACTCGTCTACAGAACATAATACTTACCTTGTCATTGTAGACATATTGCATCTGTAGTGGCTTCAAGGTACAGAGAGAAGGGAAAAATACAAGAAATGAAGAGGATAAATAATGTTTAAGGAGGGTTAAAGATTAATGAGGCTCCTAAAAGGCAAACTAGGTAGGACAGAGGACTTCCTGTGACTGTCTGTCTTAAGCTTCCTTCAGGTCTGATGTGCAGATGATTCTGCACCTGGTAGAATGAAGACGAGGGTAGAGACCAGGGGAAAATGACTTTCTTATAAGTCCAGAGCTGTGCAAAACTCAAAATCATATGGCCAAGGAGAGAGTATTCTACCCCAAAATCCACATCCTCACTTTATCCGTGGGAAAACATGGGGAGAGGCATTCTACAAAATACCTAGCCACTGCTTTTCAAAGGTGTCAGGGTCATGAAAGACAAAGGAAGATGGAGAAACAGTCATAGATTGGGGAAGGCTAAGGAGATACGATGACTAAATGCAGTGAGGTGGCCTGAGCTGAGTCCTGGTACAGAAAAGAGGTGTTAATGGAAAAACTGATGAAATCTAATTAAAGTCTGCAGTGTAGTGAAAAGTATTACACCCATGTTGATTTCTCAGTTTTCATAAATATACCATGCTTCTGTAAGATGTTGATATTAGGGGAAGCAGGGTGAGGTATATACAGGGATTCTGTATTGTATCAATATTTACAACTTTTCTACACATCTAAAATTATTTCAAAATAAAAAGTTTAAAAAAATGGGGCCACACACACACACACAAACCTATGGCGAAGGTTTCACTTTACAGATAAGGAAACCGAAATTTACAGAGGCAACATGCCCACCCAGAGTCTTACTTTTATTTTTTAAATAAATTTATTAATTTAATTATTTATTTTTGGCTCCATTGGGTCTTTGTTGCTGCTCGCGGGCTTCCTCTAGTTGCCATGAGCGGGGGCTGCTCTTCGTTGCGGTGCGCGGGCTTCTCATTGCAGTGGCTTTTCTTGTTGCGGAGCACCGGCTCTAGGTGCGCAAGCTTCAGTAATTGTGGCTCGCGGGCTCTAGAGCGCAGGCTCAATAGTTGTGGTGCACGGGCTTAGTTGCTGCGCGGCATATAGGATCCTTCCAGACCAGGGATCAAACCTGTGTCCCCTGCATTGGCAGGCGGATTCTTAACCACTGCACCACCAGGGAAGCCCCCAGAGTCTTACTTTTTTACTTACCTTGTTAGACTTGGGGAATATGGAGGTAAGAAACATTTTCCACCCTCGGGGATCTTTTCTCTGCGTTTGTACCAAAGACTTGGAAGATCCTAACAAGATCTCTTTCCATCCACCATACTACATGTAGAGGCTGTTTTAGTCTTTTTTTCTATCTGTTTTCACAAATGTGCAAAATGGCATATATTAGGTAAAAGGCTAAATCCTTGGTATGGGCTATAAAATTCTGCAAGACTTGGCCTCTGCCCACCTTCCCAGGCTCACCTTCTCTCTACAGTTCAGCTATCCTCTTCTTTCCCCAAATGCATCATGCACTTGCCTGCCACAGGACCTGTTTATCTGCCTGGAGAGTGGCATTCTTGCCCCCATACACACATAGTACTGGGATGCCATCTTTAGGTCATATGTACTCTTCCATTATGGTCTCCCCCACCACCTACCCGTAAGAACTAATTAGTCCATCTATTTCCGCCCCCCCCCCGTAGTACCCTGTGCCTGTCTACTGAAACAACCAGCACACTTAGCCTTTCATGTTCATTTTTTCCCTACAACACACTAATATATAGATGCGTAACTGCCAAACTTTATTGCCCATTTTAAAAGAGCCTCTCAAATACTATTGTTATTTTTTTTTTTTTTGCTGTACGTGGGCCTCTCACTGCTGTGGCCTCTCCCACTGCGGAGCACAGGCTCCGGACGCGCAGGCTCAGCGGCCATGGTTCACGGGCCCAGCCGCTCTGCGGCATGTGGGATCTTCCCGGACCGGGGCACGAACCCGTGTCCCCTGCATTGGCAGGCGGACTCCCAACCACTGCGCCACCAGGGAAGCCCCTATTTGTTATTTTTAATCCCTGTATGCGCACCCCTCAGCATCCTAGTACCAAAAGTAGATGCAATATACCCACACTGATAAGGTGAGTGGTATGTTTCTTGGGGGAGGGTTTCTTTTTGCATGATGTTTAGGCATGTGCCTTTTCTTACAAATTCATGGCTAGATCACCTGCATCTAACAGACTACAAGCACATGGTACACATTTAAACTACCTATTGAATAAATAAATCATGAGATGAAAACTAGGTAGTTAAAGTATTTCTCTGAAAACCAACTAAGGAAAAGCAACATTTGGAAACCTAACTTAACTAGATTGAAATAATCATATGTTTTCTCCTTTCAGCCTTTACACCTGGGTATCTACTGAACCTCCTTTTACTATAGAGAAAATTGTCTTCCTTTTCTGTTTCACAATCATGAAAGAAAGAGAAGTAACATATCACAGGAGATATATTTGCAGAAAAACTTCAGTTGGCTTTTGTCATGACTCTTGTATAAAAGAAAAAGAAATCCTCTAAACTACTGTAGAAATGAAAGAGATTGATGTACAGGCCCCTCAGATTCTTCTGAATGGTGCACTGTGAAGATAAGTTATAGTGAATGTCAGGCCATTTGTTGGGGCCGCAGGCTCCAGACAAGGGGTTGTGTGTGGAAGAGAGTAGCAGAGCTGCTACAAGACAGTTGAGTCAGGAGAGCGCCGTCTTCTAGGCTTCTGATACGGAGTTCCACCGGCCAGTGGCAAGAGCAAGAAGCGATACGGAGATATGCTGTGTGTATAAATCTTCTTCTCTTCCTTCCCCTCCTTCTTTTGGATCATCATTTCATCATCATTATCATATTCATCATCTTCACCGTATCTTCGTCATTATTATCATATTCATCATCATCTTCACCATCATTTGTGTTTCATCACTTGCAGAGTCTTTTTGGCAAGTATCGACCATACCATTAGCTAGAGGATTTTATTGGGACAAGGACTAAGTGCTATAACCGGAGGAGGATTTACTGAAAAGCTAATGCATCTTAAGCCTCAGTGTCTTGGCTTGCAAGAACCCCTTCCAAGAATGTCCACTTGATTTTGTGTTTATAATTTTGTATTCTTTTTCTTAAAGAGCATACTCTCCAATTGTATAAGCTTCAGGCCCCATAAAATCTGGATCTGCCCCTGATTATAATTATCCAGTAGAGGAATTCAAACAAAAATACCAGTATGGAGTACACAACAAGCTAGATGACATGTGTTTTGATGCCTAGGGGGATCCTGCTCTGCTAGCATACTGCATACCAAGCAGAAACTCATTAGATCCTTGTTGAATTAAAATTGGTGTCTGTGAAAAGCCACCACTTTACACTCTTCTGCATTTGCTATTGCGGTAAATGAATTCAAAGATGTGTTGTGTTGTGGTCAGGATCTGTCATCTAGTTGTGTGTAAACCTCCTATGAGTGTAGGAAGATGCATGCCTTTCTTTCCATTTAGATGACGTTTTTAATCTTTTATGGCGGGGCACCTACTATTAAGCCTTACGTCAAATTATTTTAGGACTTTTAACATCCTCTACTGAATATAGTGCCATCCTGGTGGAGCTTGTTCCAATGATGTGTAAGCCTCTAATTTAAGAATGCACTGGCTGGAGGCCCATTTTGATTTTGTAGTAGCCTATTAATGAAACATCATATTTAGAATTTCAGTTCAAAGAAGGGTTACAGCTTCTTGGGGTTTTTCTTTCATCCCTCTGATGTATAAACTGCAGAATATTCTGTTTTCCTTTAGAAATGCCATATTTTGAAATATTATTTCTTCCTGCTACCCTTTCCAGCATTAGCTCAATGTCAGGACTTGGAAAAGTATTATCAGATGTCTATATAGAGGCAGGTCATGCCCTTATCCCTCTATAAGTTGTGAACTAGGTGAAAAGTCCACACAGGACTCATGGGCAAGCTGGGTTAGCACTGATGGCCTAGACCAATAGTGCCTCTGAATCAGGCTGACTTACCCATATGGTGGCACGCTGAGCCTCTGGAATGGGTTGGTTGCCTGATACTTGGGCCCTTTTCTTTCTTTTTTATTTTAAATTTATTTATTTAATTTATTTATTTTTTGTCTGTATTGGGTCTCCATTGCTGCACGCGGGCTTTCTCTAGTTGTGGCAAGTGGAGGCTACTCTTCATCGCGGTGCATGGGCTTCTCATTGCGGTGGCTTCTCTTGTTGTGGAGCATGGGCTCTAGGCTCGTGGGCATCAGTACTTGTGGCACGCGAGCTCAGTAGTTGTGGCTCACGGGCTCTAGAGCGCAGGCTCAGTAGTTGTGGCGCACGGGCTTAGTTCCGTGGCATGTGGGATCTTTCCTGACCAGGGCTCGAACCCGTGTTCCCTGCTTTGGCAGGAGGATTCTTAACCACTGCGCCACGAGGGAAGCCCTTGGGCCCCTTTCTTACCTTACTGGTGAGATATTTCCTTCTTCCTCATTTGGGCAGGAATGAGTGAGACAGGGTGGGAGGACAGACGGAAGTGTTCTTACCAATACTTCCAAAAGAGCAGATGTTGCTGTTTTATGGGGAAAAGTAGAAATACCAGAAGAAGTATGGTGGAAATTAGGAGGGGGGAGGATGGATGTTCCTCCTACAGAATAGATCAGGTTCTTTAATTGATTCAAAAATAGGCTGGAAGCTCTTCATCTATTTATTTATTCATCAGCCATTTATTGAGCACCAATTATGTAAAAAGATCTAGACCCATGTATCTTTTTTTTTTTTTTTGTGGTACGTGGGCCTCTCACTGCTGTGGCCCCTCCCACTACGGAGCACAGACTCCAGACGTGCAGGCCCAGTGGCCATGGCCCACGGGCCCAGCCACTCCGCGGCATGTGGGATCCTCCCGGACCGGGGCACGTACCCGCGTCCCCTGCATCGGCAGGCGGACTCTCAACCGCTGCGCCACCAGGGAAGCCCCCAGACCCGTGTATCTTTTTGCACTTTCTAGGTGTGAAATATACACATTTGCAGAGGGTGTACTCTCTGTAAAAAGATACATCCTTGAGAAATGAGGCATTTGCTGCTGGGGATGCAAAAAAGCTTGCCTGTTAAATAGATAATCAAATGGAAAATGGAATGAAATAAACGTGGAAGGGAAGTAATAGCAAAGTACTGTATGGAGAGGTTCTAGGAAAAAAACGGTAGCTTCTGTCTGTGGCTTACAGTTCCACAAAGACAGTGACTTGGACTAAGCCTTGAAGGGTGATGGGACTTGGCTATATATAGAGAATGGCAGCCAAGGACATGCTAGGAATAGGCAATAAATAGGTGACAAGGCAAAGGTATAAAGCGCTTGATCAACATGAGGAACAGCATAGCAACCAGTCTAGAGACTTGGAAAACTGAAGTGAGGTAACACTGAGAGCCTTGGGTGCAACTATTCCAATATACTCTGTTCTATACAGAGTTCTAATATACTCTGATCTTCTGTAGAACTGCCTCGGGTAGACCGTTTCCTCCAAGGCTGGAAGTTCAGTAGACTAAGGATTTTGAATTTATAAGGATTTAAGAGTGTCCTTGGTGATAGTATAGAATAATAATAGAAACTCCATTTTTAAAGAAGTGTATGTCAGATGCCCTGAAAATTACTTGCCTTAGCCAATCATTGTGATGTGTGTGTACGTATGTGTATTATATGAGAGTGTCTGTTTCACAGATCACAAAATTAAGGAACAAAGAGAAATACTTGTCCAAGGCCACAGAGCTAATAAATTGCAGAGCCAGTTATTTAACACAAATCTGTGTAACTCCACAGCCCGTGTCTTATGGGATCAGCTTCTGCTGCATAGAAGAGTAGGTTCAAAATGTAACATACTCTAAGTGTCTTTCTGGAAGAACCAGAGTCAAGACATGAAGCTTCCCGTGTTTCTAATTGCGTCCTCAGAGCGTGAAACAGAGCCATCTCGTTGCTAAGATCCATTGCCTTCAACTAGATGGAAAATTGGGCAATTCCTCAATTAAATGTCACCAACCCTCTCGCATCCCCAGTAGCAAATGCCTTATTTCTCAGGGGTTTGGCAACATGTCACGTCTTCAGTATCTCATTTTCCTGGCTCAGCACTGGAAAAGTGGGGGCAAAGACACAACTTTCAGCCTGGCTGTTTCTTGCTTCTTAAGATGCTCTCTTAGCAGAGAAAGAGCAGTTTTACTCCTTTGAAAAAGCTTCTTTCTTGTCACCTGGTGCATGACTGTGGAAACCTCCAGTTCTCATTCAGTTTTTCAACGCATCTGGCACAGACTGGAAGGAAGAGATTTCTTCTTTGTCTTGTAACTTAACACACCAGCCCTGCCCTTTGTAGAGCCAGTTAGAAAACAGGGTAAAATCCTAGACTCTTTAGAAAGGGATCACTGCTGTGTTTCGAGACCAAGAATTGGCATCTATTTCAACAGATATTAACTGTACTCTATCAGTTTTGTACTACAGTTTTGGACCAAGAGAAAGGCAAATCCCAGATCTGTCAGTTAATCAACAAGCATTTATTCAGTGTCTACCGAGTATAAAATGCTGTGGAAAACATTGATGATTTTTAAAAAGGACTCTACCCCACAGGGCCCTACAGTCTACAGGCCCTACAGGGAGAGAAGTTAAAAATATATTTAAATAACTGAGGGTTGAAGGCTTATATGGGCTCAAAGAGATATTATGCATCCTGCATTTTCAGACAAGTGGGATATTTGCTCTGGCCTGGAGAAATCAGATAAGACTTCTTGGAGAAGTCTGGGTTAGGTGTTTTAGAAGAGGTGAAATTCAGATAAGCGGTGAGGAAGAAAGACTAAAACATTTCAGGTAAGAGGGAGTGGAGTGTTCCAGCCTAGAGCTTTGAGCACATTAGATACTCAGTAAAGGCTGTTGAATGGAATAAAATTAAAACTTTGTATTTCAGTTATGTCCCTCTACTGCCATGTCTAATGGTTTCCTGAATACTTCCATGTCAGAACAGAAGATGGTATTTACATACCTTTTTAATGTAAATACTACATTATTTAGAGGACTACTTTCTTAGGGAGAATGGGTTAATTCACCCAGCAAGTCTTGTTTGAATTAGATTGAATCATGAGTTGCCTCAACTATAAATGAATGGAAGCTTGGACCCAGTAGACAAACGACGCTTGTTGCTTTTCCTTTTTTATGCGGCAGGGTATCTATTAGCAGCTCTCCTTACTGACAGCTATTTGATCATAATTGTGGCTGGTCTGCTGGGAGAAAGATGGGACAGTGAAAATGGTTCAGTGTAAGGCATGAAGAAGATCAGAAACATTCCATAAATTGACAAGATTTTTTTTTCCTAAAGAAGGACTTGGCATCAATTTTTTAAATGGTATTTCATTTTGTATGGAAGTAGTACATATATATGGAAGAAAATTAGTGAATACAGACAAATCAACTTAAAAATTACTCACATTCTCACCACTGAGAGCTCCAAACTGTAATACTTTAATGTGTATCGTTCCAGATATATATGTATATATACATATATACACACACACACATACATATCTATATATAGACATATATATACACATACACACATTTTTGTATTGTTTCACAGCATGAGATAATACTATACATATTATTTTGTAATCTGTATATTTTCAGTTCATAAACTTTACTTTTCCATTTCTGTAACTTTTCATCTCATCTAATACCCAGACCTCATTCGGAATTCCCCAATTGAGTCAAATATGCCCTTTAAGGCTGGTTTGCCTAAATCAGTATCCAATTCAGGACCACACATGCATCTGGTTATTATGGTCCTGTCTTATTCAGCTCAGGCTGGCATAACAAAATACCAGAGACTGGGTGGCTTAACCAGTAGGAATTTATTTTCTCACAGTTGTAGAAGCTGGAAGTCCCAGATCGAGGTCTGACAGGGTCAGTTTCTGGTGAGAGCTTTCTTCCTGGCTTGTGGATGGCCACTTTCTCCCTGTCTGCTCACATGGCCATTCCATGTGTACTTACACAGAGAGAGAACCCAGGCACAAGCTTGCTGGCATCTCTTCTTCTGAGGACACTAACCCAATCCTTATAACATCATTAAACCTTGACTACTTCTTCAGAGGTCCCATCTCCAAATACAGTCCCCCTGGGGTTAGGGCTTCAATATATGAATTTGGGGGGGCGGGCAACACGTTCCGGCAGTAATAGGTCCTTAAGACTCTTTAATCTAACATAGTCCCCTCCCACTTTTATGTATGACCTGATATGTTGAAACATCTTAATCTTTAAAAAAACATAAAATTATGCTCTAATCCCTTTAAATCGTTTGTAAGGCCCTTTCATGATCAGTATAAAATCTCAGTGTGGAACAGTAATCTTGGAGCTATAGGTTGAGGGTCAGAGTTTTGCTCTTGACCAGCTAACGACTATCCTTGCAGCCTTGGGAACATCATTTCACTTTCTTGGGCTTCATTTCCTGTATTGGACCAGAATTCTTGACCCAGTGTGTGGAAGGAAGGAGTCCTGGGTGTCGTGTTCACAACAAATGCCCCACATGACTCTGATCCCTAGGCAGGTTTAGGAAACAGCAGGGTAGATCATATGTCCTGGCTTTTTTTCACCTATGCTTCTGCTCTACACTCTATGTAAAAGCATAAACTATATAACTGTCCTTAATCAGAAGCCATATTAGTTTCCTATGGCTGCTGCAACAAAGACTGCAAATTTGCTGGCTTAAAATAACACAAGTGTACTATCCTACAGTTCTGCAGTGTAGAGGTCCTAAAATTAAGTATCAGCAGGGCTGCATTCCTTCTGGAGGCTCTAGGGGAAAATCCATTTTCTTGCCTTTTCTAACTTCCAGAGACTACCTCTGCATTCCTCGCTCCTGTTCCCATCCTCCGTCTTCAAAATCAGCAAGGTAACATTTTCCAGTCTCTTGTTTCTGGCCCTCTTGCCTCCCTCTTATAAGGATCTGTTTGATTACACCGGTCCAAACTGGATAATCTCCCCATCCCAAGATCCTTCACTTAATCACCTCGCAAAGGCCCTTTTGCCTTGTGAGGTGAAATATTCTCAGTCCCAGGGTTGGGATGTGGACATCTTTGGAGGACCGTTATTCAGCTTACCACATAAACCTTTACCAGAAACTAAAATAATAGCTGAAATAAATAGTGAACATTTTACTTAAAAAGCAATTTTATTTGCTTTCTTAAACTTTGTAATGAAATTTGAGGGATGGATATTCCGGACTATTATTAAAAACAAAGGAAAGATGGCAAGAAGGAAGGAAGGAAGGAAAAAGGGAGGGAGGGAGAGAGAAAGCTTGTTTGATTTTGAGTTTATCCCTCTAGGTAATTTCTGATTCATCTCAAAATTTAGCTTACTCTTTCCAAAGTAACACTGTGTTTCCCTTCTTCCGTGAAAACATGACTCATAGATACCGTAGTCAACAGTTCAATGATTGGGTTGAGACATAAAAATTAATGTGCAAATTTGAATTTGACTATATAGGGAGAGACAGGAGTTGTCTCCTTTGTGGTAAACTTAATAACTACACATAATATACCCAGGTTTCCAACTTCCGAAATGAATACACCAAATACTATAACTGTAATGAGTTTTTATTAATTTAATAGCTAATTGCTGAGTGCTATGCTCAAGTCCTCTGCTAGGTTCCTGGATAGAGATTGGTTGAGAAGACAGACATATTGTCTTCATGAAGCTGTCAGGAGGCAGGCAGACAGAAACTAGTTAAGAAATAGACAAACAGACGCCTCAGTCAGCACACTTGACCTGAAGGGAACAGCATAGTGTAGGAGGAAGACTGAGGAACGACATCTGGGAGGTTCTGTCTGAGGATTGGCCTGTAGGCTGGAAGCAGCCAGCCCTGCCTGCACGCCCCAGTGCCTGCACCGTGTATAGGGTGGAGTTGGGAAAGGGCTGTGGTTCTGAGCAGAAGGAATGGGATGTGAGATGCTATGAGAGGAGGAAGGGGTCCTGGGTGGGAGGGGGGCAGGGGGTGCAGGCTGATGTGTTCAGGTGGTGGGAAGGAAGCAGAGTGGCTGGAATATTATGGAAGAGCGGGGAGATTTGGCAGGAACCAGATCAGGTAGGACATTGTAGGTCTTGAGTAGGACTTTGGACCTCCTACTAAGTATGATGGGAAGCCTTTGAGCCTTTAAAGTGACTTTAAGTTTTTAAAAGATCACTCTGGGTGTTGTGAGGAGACGTTAGAGGCCAGGCCTCGTTGGAAGGTTTAATGACATAGTGGAGGGGAGAGGTGCAGATGGAGAGATGTGAACATGGAATCTATTTTGGTCATGGAAACAGCAGGGTTGTAGACAGAAAATATGGACTTACAAATGATGACTCCTTGTAGGGCTGGGTGTATAATATGTGTGGCCCAGTGCAAAATGAAAATGTGGGGTTCCTTGTTCAAAGAGCAGGAAAAAAAGTGTCATTAAAAGTTCTAAAATGTAAAACTGTTGCCTTTCATCCATGGTCTCTCTCTTCATCTGTCATGATGCTTTTTTATTTGCTATTGAATGTCACTCTCCCTCGGGCATGGGGATACTTGCAGGACAAAGTCCACAACCTCACAGGCACCCCCGGTTTCTGCCCCACAGCTCGGTATGGGCTCAGTCAACCAACTGCTGGGTTTACTGTCTCGCCAACGAGGAGCGGACGTGTTGTGCCCCCCACTGGGGACTGGGAAGTTAATCCCCCCTTCCACAGGCCTGCTGCCTCAACCATGGCCAACAGGCAACCCCCGAGGTGTTGTAGCCTCTGCGCCAGGATGCATTTGGTACCTGGATGCGAGGGTGGGCAAGAGGTGTCCCCGTGCCAGGTAGCCCGCAAATGCATTATGGCACTGCCAGCCCTGAGCAGTGATGGCCACTACTGTGCCCTGTTGAGACACCACTGGCTGAGTGTGCTTAACCTTGACTCTCCATATACCTTCCCTCAGGTCCCCACTGCAAAATGCAATGCCCCTGCCGGCCACCAACATGATCTGGTCACCGTCACGGGCAGAGGACAGCTGGGCGGTAACAGGAAGGGGGAGTCTGGGGGAGACTCAGGATGCCAGGGAACAAGAAACAGAAGACTGACAACCTGTCCTGGGATGCAGGGAGGTGGCGAGAGGCAGCTCCACATGTGAGTCAAAGCTCCAAGCCCTTGGGGTACTTCACTGTTCCATCAGATTTCACTTACAAAATGCAAATTAGAAGATCAAATTAGAAGAAATGCCAGACAGCAACCACAGGGCATTAAACTTCAAGTGCAGGACCTTTCTGAGCGTGTGGCTCCATGTGATTGCGCTGGTCACATGCCGCTGAAGCTGGCCTGACTCCTGGGTTTTTGACTTAAGCCTCTTGGTAAATATTGGGGCCATTTACTGAGATGAGGGAAGAGTGAAAACTATCCAGTTTGCGAGGGGAAATCAGGTCTTCGGTTTGACGATGCTAAATTCCAGATGCCTTTGATGTATCGGGGGAAGATGTCAAGGAAGAAATTGGAAATGTTGATATGAGTGTAGAGCTTTTAAGTTCTGGAGGCTTTGCAGTGTTCAGGCTCATAACCTGATTATCCTATTAACTCTTTCTCACAAAAATGAAGTGCAACTCCAGACATCTGGATGTTTGGATTCTAGGTAAACAAGGATTTTGTGTAGTGGTGTATCTCACACATCTTTTAGCATACCTTCGTATTTGTTTGACCAGGACATTCATGAATTTCCAAAGGCCTTTCTTTTTCATGTACTTGCCTATATTCATGATTCCGTTTCTTCTCACTTTTCTAATTTCCAAATAGTATTTTTGTTTCTCAAGTAAAAATTAGCTCTCAAATTATTCTGATTTGCAGTGTATGCAATTCTATATTATGTTAGAAATACAGAAAAAGAGGGACACTAGACTTCTTTTTCTTAAAATATAATCAAAATGTGCAGCTGGGCCAGATCCTCTTGCCTCAAATATAGTTTAAACTAGAAAACTCTGGCTAACATGCTTGTTATTATTTGGTTTTTTTCACACAGAGTTCATAAGTACGTTTCCAAATGAAGCTATTTTGACCACTCTCCCCCTTACCCTGTGAGGAAAGAGAAGGAGTCAAGAATAATTTAAAACCAGAGTTCTGTGCTCAGAGGAGTTACAAGATGTTTGCCTGCTGGTGGTATGTGAGAAAAACCTTTTTCCAGTGCTTTGCCTGTAGCAGTGCCAGCTTCCATTTGTCTGTTTTTCTCCCTAAGATGGATTCAGACCCTAGGCTAGTTCTGTTTTTCCCTTTTTTCTTTTCTTTTAAAGGACAAAGTAGAGTAGTGTCTGATAGACCCAGCAGAGATGTGTTATAACCGTAGCTCCCCTTTAAGGTGTGACTTGTGTCTTTGACTTCTACGCAGGACACTTCTAAATTGGGTCTCTTCCAAATGACGTCAGAGAAAACTAGAAACATGTTTATAAAAAGCTCTGGATTAAAAAGAAAAACAAAACTCTGTATTTTATTCGGTCTCCCCTTCCAGTTAATGCTCAAGCATCCCATTGAGAGCAGGGAGGGCTTCCCTGGTGGTGCAGTGGTTGAGAGTACGCCTGCCGATGCAGGGGACACGGGTTCGTGCCCCGGTCCGGGAAGATCCCACATGCTCTGGAGCGGCTAGGCCCGTGAGCCATGGCCGCTGAGCCTGCGCGTCCGGATCATGTGCTCCACAACGGGAGAGGCCACAACAGTGAGAGGCCTGTGTACCGCAAAAAAAAAAAAAAAAAAAAAAAAAAAAAGCAGGGACATTATTAGAAATTATGTTAAAAAGAAATCGTTTCTTATACATGAATATGGATCTGAAGATTGTTACTTATGATCAACCAGTCACAGTGGCCCAGTTTTAAAGGAATACATCTCCAATTCTGAGGGTTGTCTTTTGGTCTTGTTTATGGTTTCCTTTGCTGTGCAAAAGCTTTTAAGTTTCATTAGGTCCTATTTGTTTATTTTTGTTTTTATTTCCATTTCTCTAGGAGGTGGGTCAAAAAGGATCTTGCTGTGATTTATGTCATACTGTGTTCTGCCTATGTTTTCCTCTAAAAGTTGTATAGTGTCTGGCCTTACATTTAGATCTTTAATCCATCTTGTTTATTTTTGTGTATGGTGTTACGGAGTGTTCTAAGTTCATTGTTTTACATGTAGCTGTCCAGTTTTCCCAGCACCACTTATTGAAGAGGCAGTCTTTTCTCCACTGTATATTCTTGCCTCCTTAATCAAAAATAAGGTGACCATATGTGCATGGGTTTATCTCTGGGCTTTCTATGCTGTTCCATTGATCTACATTTCTGTACTGTTTCTGACAGTACCATACTGTTTCGATTACTGTAGCTTTGTCGTATAATCTGAAATCAGGGAGACTGATTCCTCCAGCTTTGTTTTTCTTTCTCAAGACTGCTTTGGCTATTCAGCGTCTTTTGTGTTTCCATACAAATTGTGAAATTTTTGTTCTAGTTCTGTGGTAGTTTGATAGGGATTGCATGGAATCTGTAGATTGCTTTGGGTAGTATAGTCATTTTCAAGGATTCTCCTAATCCAGGAACATGGTATATCTCTCCATCTGTTTGTATTGTCCTTAATTTCTTTCATCAGTGTCTTATAGTTTTCTGCATACAGGTCTTTTGTCTCCTTAGGTAGATTTATTCCTAGGTATTTTATCCTTTTTGATGCAATGGTAAATGGAAGTGTTTTCTTAATTTCACTTTCAGATTTTTCATCATTAGTTTATAGGAATGCAAGAGATTTCTGTGCATTAATTTTGTATCCTGCTACTTTACAAAATTCATTGATTACCTCTACTAATTTTCTGGTAGCATCTTTAGGACTCTCTATGTATAGTATCATGTCATCTGCAAGCAGTGACAGCTTTACTTCTTCTTTTCTGATTTGGATTCCTTTTATTTCTCCTTCTTCTCTGATTGCTGTGGCTAAAACTTCCAAAACTATGTTGAATAATAGTGGTGAGAGTGGGCAACCTTGTCTTATTAGTGATCTTAGAGGAAATGGTTTCAGTTTTTCACCATTGAGGATGATGTTGGCTATGGGTTTGTCATATATGGCCTTTATTTTATTTTATTTTATTTTTTGCGGTACAAGGGCCTCTCACTGTTGTGGCCTCTCCCGCTGCGGAGCACAGGCTTCTGACACGCAGGCTCAGCGGCCATAGCTCATGGGTACAGCTGCTCCGCAGCATGTGTGATCTTCCTGGACCGGGGCATGAACCCGCGTCCCCTGCATCGGCAGGCTGACTCTCAACCACTGCGCCACCAGGGAAGCCCTGGCCTTTATTATTTTGAGGTAAGTTCCCTCTATGCCTACTTTCTGGAGATTTTTTATCATAAATGGGTGTTGAATTTTGTCAAAAGCTTTTTCTGCATCTATTGAGATGATCTTATGCTTTTTTTTCCCCTAAATATCTTTATTGGAGTATAATTGCTTTACAATGGTGTGTTAGTTTCTGCTTTATAACAAAGTGAATCATTTAGACACATACATATATCACCATCTCTCTTCCCTCTTGGTCTCCCTCCCTCCCACCCTCCCTATCCCACCCCTCTAGGTGGTCACAAAGCACCAAGCTGATCTCCCTGTGCTATGCAGCTGCTTCCCACTAGCTATCTAGTTTACATTTGGTAGTATATATATGTTCATGCCACTGTCTCACTTTGTCCCAGCTTACCCTTCCCTGATCATATGTTTTTTATTCTTCAATTTGATAATATGGTGTATCACACTAATTGATTTGCATATATTGAAGAATCCTTGCATTACTGGGATGAACCCCACTTGATCATGGTGTATGATCCTCTTAATATGCTATTGATTCTGTTTGCTAATATTTTGTTGAGGATTTTTGCATCTATGTTCATCAGTGATATTGGCCTGTAGTTTTCTTTCTTTGTGGCTTATTTGTCTGGTTTTGGTATCAGGGTGATGGTGGCCTCATAGAATGAGTTGGCAGTATTCCTCCCTCTGCTATATTTTGGAAGAGTTTGAGAATGATAGGTGTTAGTTCCTCTCTAAATGTTTGATAGAATTGGCTTGTGAAGCCATCTGGTCCTGGGCTTTTGTTTGTTGGAAGATTTTTAATCACAGTTTCAATTTCAGTGCTTGTGATGGGTCTGTTTATATTTTCTATTTCTTCCTGGTTCAGTCTCAGAAGGTTGTGCTTTTCTACGAATTTGTGCATTTCTTCCAGGTTGTCCATTTTATTAGCATATAGTTGCTTATAGTAATCTATCATGATCCTTTGTATTTCTGCAGTGTCAGTTGTTACTTCTCCTTTTTTCATTTCTAATTCTATTAATTTGTCTTCCTCCTTCTTTTCTTGATGAGTCTGTCTAACGGTTTATCAAGTTTGTTTATCTTCTGAACGAACCATCTTTTAGTTTTATTGATCTTTGCTATTGTTTCCTTCATTTATTTTTCATTTATTTCTGATCTGATCTTTATGATTTTTTTCCTTCTGCTAAATGTGGGGATTTTTTATCCTTTTTTCTCTAATTGCTTTAGGTATAAGGTTAGGTTGTTTATTTGAGATGTTTGTTTCTTGAGGTAGCATTTTATTGCTATAGACTTTCCTCTTAGAACTGCTTTTGCTGCATCCCATAGGTTTTGGGTCATCGTGTTTTCATTGTCATTTGTTTATAGGTATTTTTTGATTTCCTCTTTGATTTCTTCAGTGATCTCTTGGTTTATTCAGTAGTGTATTGTTTAGCCTCCATGTGTTCTTATTTTTTACAGATTTTTTCCTGTAATTGATATCTAGTCTCATAGTGTTGTGGTCAGAAAATATACTTGATATGATTTCAATTTTCTTAAATTTACAAAGGCTTGATCTGTGACCCAAGATATGATCTATCTTGGAGAATGTTCCATGAGCACTTGAGAAGAAACTGTATTCTGTTGTTTTTGTATGGAATGTACTATAAATATCAATTAAGTCCATCTTGTTTAATGTATCATTTAAAACTTGTGTTTCGTTATTTATTTTCTTTTGGATGATCTGTCCCTTGGTGAAAGTGGGGTGTTAAAGTCCCCTACTATGAATGTGTTACTGTTGATTTCCCCTTTCCTGGCTGTTAGTATTTGCCTTATGTATTGAGGTGCTCCTCTGTTGGGTACATAGATATTTACAATTGTTCTATCTTCTTCTTGGATTGATCCCTTGATCATTATGTAGTGTCCTTGTCTCTTGTAATAGTCTTTATTTTGAAGTCTATTTTGTCTGATATGAGAATTGCCACTCCAGCTTTCCTTTGATTTCCATTTGCATGGAATATCTTTTTCCATGCCCTCACTTTCAGTCTGTATGTATCCCTAGGTCTGAAGTGGGTCTCTTGTAGACAGCATATATATGGGTCTTGTTTTTGTACCCATTCAGCCAGTCTGTGTCTTTTTGTTGGAGCATTTAATCCATTGACATTTAAGGTAGTTATCTATATGTATGTTCCTATTACCATTTTCTTAATTGTTTTGGGTTTGTTATAGTAGATCTTTTCCTTCTTTTGTGTTTCCTGCCTAGAGATGTTCCTTTAGCATTTGTTGTAAAGCTGGTTTGGTGGTGCTGAACTCTGTTAGCTTTTGCTTGTCTGTAAAGGTTTTAATTTCTCCATCGAATCTGAATAAGATCCTTGCTGGGTAGAGTAATCTTGGTTGTAGGTTTTTCCCTTTCATCACTTTAAATATGTCCTGCCACTCCCTTCTGGCTTGCAGAGTTTCTGCTGATAGATCAGCTGTTAACCTTATGGGGATTCCCTTGTATGTTATTTGTTGTTTTTCCCTTGCTGCTTTTAATATTTTTTTCTTTTATTTAACTTTTGATAGTTTGAGTGATATGTGTCTTGTCATGTTGCTCCTTGGGTTTGTCCTGCCTGGGACTCTCTGCGCTTCCTGGACTTGCCTGACTATTTCCTTTCCCACGTTAGGGAAATTTCAGCTGTAATCTCTTCATATATTTTCTCAGATGCTTTCTTTTTCTCTTCTTCTTCTGGTACCCCTATAATTTGAATGTTGATGTGTTTAATGTTTTCCCAGAAGTCTCTGAAACTGTCTTCAATTCTTCTCATTCTTTTTTCTTTATTGTGCTCTGCAGTAGTTATTTCCACTATTTTATCTTCCAGGTCACTTATCCGTTCTTCTGCCTCAGTTATTCTGCTATTGATGTCTTCTAGAGAATTTTTAATTTCATTTATTGTGTTGTTTACCATGTTTGTTTGCTCTTTAGTTCTTCTAGGTCCTTGTTGAACGTTTCTTGTATTTTCTTCATTCTATTTCCAAGATTTTGGATCATCTTTGCTATCATTATTCTGAATTCTTTTTCAGGTAGACTGCCTATTTCCTCTTCATTTGTTTGGTCTGGTGGGTTTTTACCTTGCTCCTTCATCTTCTGTGTGTTTCTCTGTGTTCTCTTTTTGCTTAACTTACTGTGTTTGGGGTCTCCTTTTCTCAGGCTGTGGCTTCGTAGGTTCCGTTGTTTTTGGTGTCTGCCCCCAGTGGCTAAGGTTGGTTCAGTGGGTTGTGTAGGCTTCCTGGTGGAGGGGACTAGTGCCTGTGTTCTGGTGGATGAGCCTGGATCTTGTCTTTCTGGTGGGCAGGTCCACGTCTGGGGGGGTGTTTTGGGGTGTCTGTGACCTTATTATGATTTTAGGCAGCCTCTCTGCTAATGGGTGGGGTTGTGTTCCTGTCTTGCTAGTTGTTTAGCATAGGGTGTCCAGCACTGTAACTTGCTGGTTGTTGAGTGGAGATGGGTCTTGGTGTTGAGATGGAGATCCTTGGGAGATTTTCTTCGTTTGATATTATGTGGAGCTGGGTGGTCTTTGGTGGACCAATGTCCTGAACTTGGCTCTCCCACCTCAGAGGCAGAGCCCTGATGCCCAGACAGAGCACCAAGATCCTGTCATCCACGTGGGTCAGAATAAAATGGAGAAAAAAAGAAGGAAAATAAATAAATAAATGTTATTAAAATAAAAAATATTAAAAAAAGTTTTAAGTAATAAAAAAAGGAAGAAAGAGAGCCACCAAACCAAAAAACATATTCACCAATGATAACAAGCGCTAAAAAGTATACTAAAAAAAAACAAATGGGCAGGGCTTCCCTGGTGGCGCAGTGGTTGAGAGTCCGCCTGCCGATGCAGGGGACACGGGTTCGTGCCCCGGTCCAGGAAGATCCCACATGCCGCGGAGTGGCTGGGCCCGTGAGCCATGGCTGCTGAGCCTGCGCGTCCGGAGCCTGTGCTCCGCAACGGGAGAGGCCGCGGAAGTGAGAGGCCCGTGTACCGCAAAAAAAAAACAAAAAAAAAACGGGCAGACCGAACCCTAGGACAAATGGTAAAAACAAAGCTATACAAGCAAAATCACACACAGACGCATATACATACACACTCATAAAAAGAGAAAAAGGAAAAAAAAATATATAGTTGCTCCCAAAGTCCTCTGCCTTAATTTGGGATGATTCGTTGCCTATTCAGGTATTTCACAGATGCAGGGTACAGCAAGTTGATTGTGGATCTTTAATCTGCTGCTCCTGAGGCTGCTGGGAGAAATTTCCCTTTCTCTTCTTTGTTCTCACAGCTCCCGGGGTTCAGCTTTGGATTTGGCCCCGCCTCTGCGTGTAGGTCGCCTGAGCGCATCTGTTCTTTGCTCAGACAGGACGGGGTTAATTAAAGGAGCAGCTGCTTCGTGGGCTCCGGCTCACTCAGGCGGGGGGAGGGGGGGGAGGGAGGGGTATGGATATTGGGCGAGCCTGCGGCGGCGGCAGACGCCGGCGTGACGTTGCAATAGCCTGAGGCGTGCTGTGCGTTCTCCCGGGGAAATTGTCCTTGGTTCACGGGACCCTGGCAGTGGCGGGCCGCACAGGCTCCCGGGAGGGGAAGCGTGGATAGTGACCTGTGCTTGCACACAGGCTTCTTGGTGGCGGCAGCAGCAGCCTTAGCGTCTCATGCCTGCTTCTGGGGTCTGCGCTGATAGCCGCGGCTCACGCCAGTCTCTGGAGCTCCTCTAAGTGGCGCTCGTAATCCCCTCTCCTCGCGCACCAGGAAACAAAGGCAACAAAAAGGCTCCGGCGTCGTTGGCAGCTCCAGACCGTTTCCCGGACTCCCTCCCGGCTAGCTGTGGCGCACTAGTCCCTTCAGGCTGTGTTCATGCCGCCAGTCCTCTTCCTGCGATCCGACCGAAGCCCGAGCCTCAACTCCCAGCCCCGCCCGCCCCGGCGGGTGAGCAGACAAGCCTCTCGGCCTGGTGAGTGCTGGTCGGCCCCGATCCTCTGTGCGGGAATCTCTCCGCTTTGCCCTCTGCACCCCTGTTGCTGCGCTCTCCTCCGCAGCTCTGAAGCTTCCCCTCTCTGCCCCCAGCAGTCTCTGCCCGCAAAGGGGCTCCTAGTGTGTGGAAATCTTTCCTCCTTCACAGCTCCCTCCCACTGGGGCAGGTCCCGTCCCTATTCTTTTGTCTTTTTTCTTTTGCCCTCCCCAGGTACATGGGGAGTTTCTTGCCTTTTGGGAGGTCTGAGTTCTTCTGCCATCGTTCAGTAGGCGTTCTGTAGGGGTCGTTCCACATGTAGATGTATTTCTGACGTGTTTGTGGGGAGGAAGGTGATCTCCACGTCTTACTCTTCCGCCATCTTGAAACTCCTTCGATGCGTGGCCTTCTCATTGCTGTGGCTTCTTGTTGCAGAGCACGGGCTCTAGGAGCACGAGCTTCAGTAGCTGTGGCACTCAGGCTCAGTAGTTGTGGTTCGCAGGCTCTAGAGCGCAGGCTCAGTATTTGTGGTGCACGGGCTTAGTTGTTCTGCAGCATGTGGGATCTTCCCGGACCAGGAACTTGTGTCCCCTGAATTGACAGGCGGATTCTTAACCACTGCGCCACCAGGGAAGTACGAATGAACTACTAAACTTGTAGGTGAAATAATGGTATTAGATTATTACTATTGAAAAGCTCTTTTATTTTATAAAAATACATAATGGGCTTTTTCCAGTTGAAATGCTCTAACGTCCAGGATGGCTTCAAAATATCGTGGAGGAAGGGGGAAAGTGGGTAGGATTATGGATGAAATAAGTTTAGCCATGAATTATTAATTGTGCAGAGTGATGTATGCATTGGATTCTTAACACTAGGCTGCCTACTTTTGTATATTTTTGCAATTTTCCATGAGAAAAATTATTTTATAAATATCTATCACCCTTGCCTAGAAAAAACGATGAGCAGTGTATTCTACAAAATGTAACAGTGGTTATAGGTGATTTTTATTTTCTTCTTTGTGCTGCCCCATAGTTTCCAAATTTCTACAAGTGTGGGTGTTCTTTTTAAAATCAATAAATTTGTTGTTTTCAGGGAGATGCCACTGATTACTGACTCAGCTGAAAGTAACCAGGCTTAGCAATCAAAACCAAGCCTAAGCTAGAGGAACACAGGTTAATTAAATTAAGGTAGTTTCACGGTAGATAGAAGAGAGAAACCAGGAAAGGGAAGGCCCATTTATTTAGCTTCTTCCTCTGCTAAGGGAAATTTACCCTGTGGGAAGAGGCTTTGTGGTCCACTGCAAGAATGCAGCCTTAGAGCTAAGGACTTGAGGGGTGCGGGAGAAAAGTCTGGGAAATCTTGAGTCAAGCTATTTTAAACTTCTGTCAGAAAAGTACTTTAGATATCCACGCTTGCAGCAGACATCAGATTTTGCGAGATTGGAGCACCACCTGGATTTGGCTTTCTTCATACGTGTGTGTTGCCAGTGGCTGGCAAGGTAAAAGACTGTAATGATTTTCAGCCCCACAGGCTTCAGAGGCAACACGATTGGGTTTCCAATCTCAGCTTTGCCACTTAGCTGCTCTGAAGCATTGACAAAGCGGTTTGCGTTCTTTAAGCCTGGATTTCTCCATTTGTAAAACAAGGAAACAATAATACCACTTCACAGGCTTAGAAGTGTAGTGCCTAGAAAGAGTACATAGGTAATAAGTAGAAGTTATTCTTGTGGTTCTTGCCAGTAGAAAATAAAATATCCACGGCTGCCATTTAAACTAATCTATGAATGGTTTCCCACTTCGCTTTCTTTTTATCTTTTACTTTCTCCTTTTTAGCTGTTAATGGACCTCAGACTCGACTCTTTTTCCCAAAGGAGTGCTGACGTGTTCTCAGACTATCAGTTATCTTTATGCGTATAGTTGTCACTGATACAGTTCTTTAAAAATAGCATTGATAGATGGATATCGAATCATTATGTTGTACCCCTGAAATTAATAAAATGTTATGTCAATTATACCTCAATTAAAAAAAAAGAAATCTCATTGAAACCATTGTCGGACCAAGAACCTTCCTTTCTTAATGTTCCTCTCCACCTGCAGTGGTCTGAAATGCCTCTTCAACTGCAAAATTCCATAGGATATGGCCATAATGCCCCCACATTCCCTTTTTCTAATTTCATAAATGAGATTCAAGAGACTGGCTTGTAGAAAATTTCAGAAGGGTATAGATGGTAAAGTTAGGATGAGATGGCCTATCTCCTGTATCTCATCAGACCTCGCCTCCATTACATCACTTTACAGCCCAAGGACTCTATTCTACTGATACTGTGCAACGATAATATGACAGAAGAATTTCTGATTAATTTTGGTGGGTAGAAAGAAAAATGGTGATCAAGGGAGCCTTATTAAGAGCCTTTGTATTATTCCAAATATGAGGTAATTAAGATGGGTATTGGAGTGACAGTGGTATGAACAGTACAAAATGTTTGATAGAGCAAATCTCACAGAGGCCAAGTTAGTGAGATCTCATGGCTGGCCAGAATAATTTGAAGAGTCCATTGGATCATCTTCATTTTCATCATGCAACTCATCTCCAGATTTAAGCTGGTGACTGTGATGACAATCTGAATAGCAATTCAGAAGCTGTTGTAGGCTTTGGGGCTTCTAGGCAGACAGAATTCTATACTGATCGGTTTCATCTTTCAAATCTGAAATCTCTCCAGATTTGTCCTTTTGCTGTGCAAAATATCATAGACCAGTAGGATTTATTTTGGCTTTGGGTGCTCGCTTTAAAATGAAACAAGCTTGTTTAGAAGCTCCAAGGATGGACAGAACTCTTTTGTGGTCAGTGTGCTGAAACATAGAGAGATTTAGGTCTCTTGGAAAATTAAAGAGGTTGTTCTGTGCCATCTGTGTTTTGTTGAGGTTGCTTCAAAACTCACAGGTTTCTTTTTGTATGCTTTTTCCTTCCTCCATGTATCTTCACTTCGATATAGGAGGAGGATTTTTTCCTCCCCTTTCACTGCCTTTTTTTTTTTTTTTTCTTCCCAAGAGCTTCTGGGAATAACCTTCATTTTCACTCTTCCAAATAGGTGTTTCATTTGCCATAATTTTACGTAGTGTATAGCATAAAGCTTTACTGCCTTCTTCGGTTCAAAATAAACCTCCCAACACAACAGGGGGATTCAAAAGAATGCCTAAGAAATCTGGGGAGGATGGCGGTGAGAAAAACAGGCATTCTGCTGAAGCAGTGTCAAAGACTGAAACCAGTCCCCAGACTTTTTAGAATTGCTAGCTAGCTATGTGACAAAGTTTGGTTTATTTGGCATTTCTTGTTGATTTAATGTAGGTATTACATCAGCAGTAAATAATCCTACTCTTCCGCAATTCCTTCTTACCTTTCGAATATTTTAATTTTATTCAAACTTTTGTAGGTTTTACAATAATGGAGCACTCTAAGCTTGGGCACTATGTATCTGGGTAATAAACTTCAAAATATTTTTAAAAAATAGGGTATGTCATAGCTCGCATTTGGGCATTTGCTGGAGACGCTCTGGGATGTATGTCCTGGGCTTCCATATAAGATGTCCAGTGACTTTACAGAGGAACCAGGGAATAAAATAACTGTCATCTATTGACTGTTTACCATGAGCTCAACATCAGGCCAAATGCTTTACATGTAATATCTCTTTTAAAACTTATAAGACTGTAGGGAAAATATAATTATTAATTCCACTTTATGTTTGGAGCAGATATGTTTCGCGTAGGTAAAGGAAGTTGCTCAAGTTATATAGCTAGTTTCTTGGGCTGGGTTCTGAAAGCAGCACTGAGACAAAGGTAGTCTCCCAGGAAATGATTGCCTGGAGTGGAGTGACAAGGAGTGAAGGAAAGAACCAGTATGTGACTTGTTACTGAGTTGAACACCACGAGGAAGTCTGTTCTTTGAACTTGCTGGAAGGATGGTCTGAGGAGCTTTAGGAAATGTATCTTAAAACCATCCACCTCGGCGATGAAGGGGAAACATCTATTCATTGGTTGTTGTCCTACACTGACTTATAGATTATACATTTCTCAGTGCCAGGGGAGTTCCCACTGGGTTTTCCCACCACACTGTCAGTGAAGTCCTGGGACAGGTACTTGTACCAGATATATGTCAAGGGCCCAAGGTAAGATGCTGTCAGTTTGCATCACTGTGAAGGTTGATAAAGCCTGCTTGAAACTGATTGTTCCAGCAGTGGATGGAATAAGGGGTGAGCAGAGGTTGAGTAGTGGTTCAGAGCAGGAACCTGGTGCAGCTGGTTCCCAAAGGAACCAGGTTTCAAACCCAAGCCAATCTGATTCCAAAACCTGCTCACTTTACCACCATACATTGCTATCTTCAAACGTAATATTGGACTCAATATTGGATTTGCTCTTCTGGGGTCTCCTGTAAACATTTGATAATCTTTCTTGATGGAAAAGAGTGCCTTGACTGAAATGTGGCAGAGGTGAAGTTCATCTTCAGCAATTTGCTCAGTGTGTTTGCCTCCTTTTCCCCTTTCTGCTGCTCCTGAGGCCCTGACGATGCACTATTTCAGTACACATTTGGCCCACTCTTGTTGTATAACTTGCATCACACCTGTAACCCATCCCTTCATTTCTTTTGCAGTCACAGTATGATGGTGGTGGAAGAAGCCTGGAGTTTGGGGTCCAATCTGCATGTTAAATATTCTTATACCTCCCAGGGTGTGGCCTTGGCCAACTCAGTTTCCCTCCTTTGAGTCTGAATTTTTTATTTGCCCAAGGGGAGATATAGTATCTACATGATAGGGTTATATATGAAAGGGAAAAGGTGGAAGGAGGAAATAATGTCTATGAAAACACCTGGATAACTGCCCTTCTCTGTCCTCTCCCTCACTGCTTCTGTCCCGTTCTGGATCTTGAGGGAACTGAAGCCAATTAAGCAAATTTCAAGTAAGATCTATGGCTTACTGTGACTTCTCTCTGATAACATTTGGCTCCAGTCTCCTGAGCTGAAAAGATTATTAAAAATAAATCACAGTTGGCAAACTCCTTCCTATTCTTTTTTTTTCTTATAAATTTATTTTATTTATTTTTGGCTGCGTTGGGTCTTCGTTGCTGCGCGTGGGCTTTCTCTAGTTGCGGCGAATGGGGGCTATTCTTGTTTGTGGTGCTCGGGCTTCTCACTGCCATGGATTCTCTTGTTGTGGAGCATGGGCTCTAGGTGCCTGGACTTCAGTAGTTGTGGTACGCGGGACCGGTAGTTGTGGCCTGTGGGCTCCAGAGCGCAGGCTCAGTAGTTGTGGTGCACGGTTTTAGTTGCTCCACGGCATGTGGGATCTTCCTGGACCAGGGCTTAAACCCATGTCCCCTGCATTGGCAGGCGGATTCTTAACCACTGTGCCACCAGGGAAGCCCCCTACTTCCTATTGTTTAAGACCCATCTCATGTCAGGGCTCTGTGATGCCCTCCCACCCCTGATTGATACCTCAGAGCATGATCAATTGCCCACTTCCTTCTTTTCCCAGTAACTTACTTTTCTAATCCCAGCCCTCTTTTCTTATGGGGCTGGAAGGAGGACAATTCAGCAATAAAATATTCCTGCAGTTAGCAGTAAGGCCCTAATAAATCCCACTGGATACTCTGTTCATTCTTTTCTTTAAGATTAAAATTTCTCTCCAGACTCCGAGTCCAGAGCAGTAGGAATATGGAAGTGTTGTCTCTGGCCTAGTCAACTTGTCCCCACGTGCCATTCACTGCTGTGGAACCTTCATCTTCCACTCTTGGGCTTTATCATCTAGTGCTTCCTGCCTTTACACACACAGACAAGAAGGGCAGAGATTCTTCCTCTCACCTTCCCCAAAACATTCTTTAAATCTTCATTTGCTTTCCTGACTGCTCACTCCCCCTCCCCCCAGCCACTTCTACTTTCTAAGAATTGGCCTCTCTTGAAATCCCATCTCCCTTTGTGTCTTAGCCCTACTGTGCGCTTACAGTCCTTCTCAGCCAGGTCAGTTTCTGCTCCTAGACAGAGGGGCATAAAGGGAGATGGTTTGTGTTTTGACATGATGTCTAAGAATTCTGTGGTTTGGCCTCAGAGTAAAGCATCTAAAAGACAACCAATATCTCAAAGTTATAAAGATTAATTTCTCACTGTCATTTTAACTATACCTTCTTATATGTAAACATCTGGTTATGTTTTCCAGCCTTGAGTGATGTTACCAAAAAAAAAAAAATACTCAAACCCTCCGAAATCCTCCTTTCTGTTATCTTATTCTAGGAACGTGCTAAACTCTAGGGAAAGCATTAGAAGAGAAAATTTTCTGGCCTTGTCTCTCTTTGAGCACCTTCCTATACTATTATCATTTACTTTTTTCCTTTAATTGAAAAATTTATTAAGATAACTATGAATTCACATACAGATGTAAGAAATAATGCAGAAAGATCCCATATGTACTTTTCCCAGTTTCACTCAATAGTAATATTTTGCAAAATTATAGTATTCATGTAATACACAAGAAGGATATTGACATTGATATACTCCAACAATCTTATTCAGATTTCTGCAATTTTACTTGTCCTCATGTACACCTGTGTGTGTGTCTGTGTGTGTGTACGTGTGCTAAGTTCTATACAGTTTCATCACCTAGTTCATGTATCACGTTTATAGGCAAGATACTTAACATTTTCAATCTCACGATAGCTCTCATGTTGCCCTTTTATAACCACACCCATCTCTTTCCTCCACATGCTCTGCATCTCACACCTGCCAACCACTATCCTGTCCTCCATTTTCAAAAATTTTGTCATTTCAGCAGTGTCCTATAGATGGAATGATTCAGTATATGACCTTTTGTGATTAGCCTTAATTCAGCATAATTTCCTGCAGACTCATCCAAGTTGTTGCATGTATCAGGTGGTTCTTTTTTATTACTGAGTTATATTCCATGGTATGCATGTACCACAGTTTGTTTAACCATTCGTCCCTTGAAGGACAACTAGGCTGATTCCAGTTTTTAGCTATTACAAATACAACCATTATGAATATTCATGCACCAGTGTTTTCTATGAACATAAGTTTACATTTGTTTGGAATATGCAAGGAGTGTGTAAATGGAATAAATGCCCAGGAGTAAAGTTGTTGGATCATATGATAGTTGCATGTTTAATATTTTTTTTAAAAAACTGCAGAGCTGTTTTTCCAAAGCAGCTGTGCCAATTTAAAATCCCACCAGCAATGTATGAGTCACCCACATCCTCAGCATCCTTGCCAACAGTTGCTGTTGTCACTGTTTTTTTTTAATTTTACAAATCTGTTAGGTGTACAGTGTTATGTCATTGTGGTTTTATCTGTATTTCCCTAATGGATAATGATGTTGAACATCTTTTCATTTGCTTGTTTGCCATCTGTATATCCTCTTTGGTGAAATCGTTTATCTCTTTTGCACTTTTTCTAATTGTACTGTCTTTATCTTACTGTTGAGCGATGAGACTTTTGTATATATTCAAGACACTAGTCTTTCAATGGATATGTGGTTTGCAAATATTTTCTCTCAGTCTGTAGTTTGTCCTTCAATCCTCTTCACGTGGAATTTCCAAGAACTAAAGTGGTTAATTTTAATGAGGCCCATTTGACCAGTTTTTCCTTTTGGGCTTGTGCTTTTGGTATAAAATTTAAGAAACTCCTGTGCTAGTCCTATTCAAAGATTTTCTCCTTTTTTTCCTAAAAGTTTTACAGGTTTGGTTTACGTTTCAGTCATTTTGAGTTAATGCTGGCATAAGGTGTGAGGTTTAGGTCATGATTATCTTTTTGCCTGTAGGTGTTCAGTTGTTCCAGCAAGATTTGTTGAAAAGACTGTCTTTCCTCCATTGAATTGATGTTGTATCTTTGTCAATAATCAGTTGAGGCAGTCTCTGTGGATCTATTTCTGTGTCTTGTATTCTATGCTGGTAATCTTTGTGTCTATCCCCCCAACAATACTACATAGTCATGATTACTGTAGCTTTCTCATAAGCCTTAATATCAGGTGGAATAACTCCTCCTACTTCTACTTCATTTTTCTTTGTAAGTATTACTTTAGATGCTCAAGAGCCTGTGTCTTTTCAATTCAATTTTAGAATAAACATGTCTGTGTTTACAAAACAAAAACAAACCAAAAAAAAACAAAACAAAACACTTTGTGTTTGATAGGCATTGCCTTAAATCTATAGATAAATTGGGGGAGCAATGACACCTTTCCTATGTTGAATATTGCAATCCACGAATACAGTATATTTTTCCATTTATCTTAGACCTCTTTAATTTCTTCATCAACACTTTGTAGTTTTTAGTATATAGATACAGTACATAACAGTTTTGCCTATGTATGTCTTTCTCTAGAGGGATTGTGGGTGGTAATGTGTGTTTCATTTCAGTTTCTGTATGTAATTTGTTAGTATATAGACATGTCATTGATTTTTCTGTGTAGATCTTATAACCTATGACCTTTTGAACTCATTTATTACTTCTGTGGGTTTTTTTTGTAGATTCCTTGAGATTTTCTGTGTTGACAGTGCTGCCATCTGTAAATACAGATAGTTTTATCTCTTGCTTTACAACCTGTCTGCTCTTTATTTCTTCTACCTGCATTGTTGCAATATCTACAACTTCCAGTACTGTGTTCAACCTTTCAGGGAAGCATTCAGTCTTTACCATTAAGTATGATGTCATATATAGTTTTTTTGTAGATGTTCTTTATCAGGTTGAAGTGATTTCCCTTTATTCCTAACTTTCTGAGAGTTTTTAAAATCAGAAATGGATGCTGGATTTTGTCAAATGCTTTTCATCTGTCATTTGGTATGATCATGCCATTTTTCTTCTTTAGCTTGTCCATATACTTGATTACATTGATTTTTTTTTTTTTTTTTTTTTGGAAAGTTGAACCTGCCCTGCATTTTTGAAATAAATCTCACTTGGTCATGGTATGTTAATTCTTTTTACATATTGTTAGAGTTGGTTTGTTAATATTTTATTTAGAATTTTTGCATCTAAGTTTATATTTTTGCATCTAAGTTTATGAGAGTTATTGGTCTGTAGTTTTGATTCTTTTATTCTTTTTTTGGACTGTCTGATTTTGGTATCACGGTGACAGTAGCCTCATAAAACGAGTTGAGAAGTATTCTCACATCTCTTTTATGGAAGAGATTGTGTCAAATTGATATTCCTCTTTAAATATGTGGTAGAATTCTCAAGTGAAACCGTCTGGGCCTGGAGATACCTTTACAGGAGCATTTAAATTATGTATTCAATTCATATGGTTTCGGGCTGTGCAGATAGTCTAGTCCATCTTGATTGTTTTGGTAGTGTATTAGTTTTCTATTCTGCTGTAACCAATTACAATAAACAGTGGTTTAAAACAGTAAAAATATATTATCTTATATTTCTGTACTTCAGAAGTGTGATGTGTGTCTCACTGGGCTCAGATAAAGGTGCTGGCAGGGCTACATTCCTTTCTGGAAGTCTAGGGAAGAATGTATTACCTTGCGTTTCCCAACTTCTAGGGAATGCCAGCTTTCATTGGCTTATGGCCCCCTGCAAAACTAGCAACACTAGGCTGAATCTTTCTCACACTGCCATATTTGTGGTTCTCTGACGACAGCTGGGAAGGGTTTTCCACTTTTTATAAGTTGATGTGATTAGATTGAGCCCACCTGGATAATTCATGGATCAATTCATGATACCCTCTCCATCTCAAGATTGGTCACCGTAATCATCAGAGCTAATTCCCTTTTGGCATATAACATAACATACTCATAGTTTCCCAGGGATTAGGATGTTGACATTTTGGGGGTCCATTATTCTGCCTACCCTAGGTAGTCTGTGGTTTTCCACATATTGATCCATTTCTTCTAAGTCATCAAATTTTTGAGTATGAAGTTCTTTGTAGTATACTCTTTTTAATTGCCACAGGATTTGTAATGATATCCATTACTTCATTTTTCATATTGGTGATTTGTGTTTTCTCCATTTTTACTTGTATCAGTTTTTCTAGTGGTTTATCAGTTATACCGACTTACTTGAAGAAACAGCTTTTTGTTTCCTTCATTTCTTTATTGCTTTCCAGTCTTCAGTTTCATTGACTTTTTGCTCTTGTCTTTATTGTTTCCTTCCTTCTGTTTATTTTGAGGTTTTTTGCTCTTCTTTTTCTAGGTTCTTGAAATGAGAAGTTATGTTATTGACCTGAAACCTTCCATCATTTTTTTTTTTTTTTTTTGCGGTACGTGGGCCTCTCACTGTTGTGGCCTCTCCCGTTGCGGAGCACAGGCTCTGGACGCACAGGCTCAGCGGCCATGGCTCATGGGCCCAGCCGCTCCGTGGCATGTGGGACCTTCTCGGACCAGGGCACGAACCCGTGTCCCCTGCATCGGCAGGCGGACTCTCAACCACTGTGCCACCAGGGAAGCCCCCTTCCATCATTTTTAATGTAAGCATTAATTGCTATAAATTTCCTTCTTAGCACTGCCTTAGCTATACCCCACATTTTGATATGCAGTGTTTTGCTTTCATTTAGCTCTGTTTTTTAAATTCCTTTGAATTCTTTCACTCATAGATTCTTCAGAAATGTATTATTTAATTTTCACCTTTTTGAGATTTTTATGTTATCTTTCTATTACTGATTTCTAGTTTGATTCCATATAGTCAGAAAATAAAGTCTATACATAATCAGTTATTTAAAATTTGTTGAGGTTTGTTTTATTGTCCGTTAAATGTTACATCTTGGCCAATGTTCCATGGTCACTTGAAGAAAAATTATATTCTACTGTTGTTGGGTGGAGTGTTCTATATACATCAGTTAAAGTCTATTTGATTGCATTGTTCAGATCACCCGTATCCTCGCTGGTTTTCTGTACAGTAGTTCTATAAGTTATTGAGAGGGAGGTGTAGAGTGCCATAATTGTGGATTTGTCAACTTCTCTTTTTAATTCTATCAGTTTTGTTTTATGTATTCTGAGGCTCTATTGTTTGGTGCATACTCATTTTTAATTGATATTAAAATCTTCCTGGTAGATATTTTTCAAAAGGTATTTTCCCTTTGGCCTCTAGTAATTTTCTTTGCTCTGAAATTTACTTTATCAGATGTTGACATAGCCACTGTTACTTTTTTAGATTAATGTTGACACATTATATCTTTTTTCCATCCTTTCCTTTTAGTTTATCTTTGTCATTGGATTAGAAGTGAATTTCTTATAAGCAGTGTATAATTGTGCTGTGAACTTTTCTTTTATTCTACTCTACAAATCTGTTTAGACTGATGTATTTATGTCATTTCATTTTAGGGTAAATATTTACAAGAAGCAAAATGCTCTGTGTTACAAAAAATATTGATAAAGGATAAGAAAGTTGGAAGAAACAAATTTTCTGATTTCAAAATTTAGTACAAGCCATGGCAATCGAGAAAGTGTTCTTCAGGCTTAAGGATACACATCTAGATCTATAGAATTGAGAGTCTCAAAATGAACTTGCACATTTATGGGCAACTGATCTTTGATAGGGATGCCAAGGTAATTTAGTGGAGAAAGAATAGTCTTTTCAACAGATTATGCTGGGACAACTGGTTATCCATATGAGAAGAATGAAGTTTGAACCAAACCTTACACCATATACAAAAGTTAACACAAAATGCGTATAAATAGAGGTGAAACTATAAACATCTTAGGAGACAACATTGGCATAAATTTTCAAGACCTTTAATTAGGAATAGTTTCTTGGATATAACACCAACAACACAACAGTTAAAAAAATAGATAAACCATACTTAATTAAAATTTAAAATTTTGTGCTTCAAAAGATACTATCAAGAAAATCAGAAGGCAATCCCAGATTGGAAAAAAAATATATTGTAAATCATATATCTGAAAAGGAACTTGTATCTAGACTATATAAGGAACTGTAACAACTAAATAATGAAAATAATGTAAATGGATAAATTATTTAAATACATTTTTCAAAGAACATATAAACAAGACCCATAAGCACGTGAAAAGATGTGTATGAGATGATATATCATTGTGGTTTTTATTGCATTTCCCTGATGATCAATGATGTTGAGCAAATTTTCATGTACCTGATAGCTATGTGTATGTCTTCTTTAGAAAAATGTCTGTTCAGTTCTTTTGCCCATTTTTTAATCAGGTTGTTGGGTTTCTTGTTATTGATTTGTATGAGCAGTTTATATACTTTGGATATTAACCCCTTATCAGTCATATTATTTGTGAATATAATCTTCTCCCATTCAGTAGGTTGTCTTTTTTGTTTTTTATCAATGGTTTCCTTTGGTGTGTAAAAGCTTTTAAATTTAATTAGGTTCCATTTGTTTATTTTTGCTTCTCTTTCCTTTGCCTTAGGAGACACAGCCAAAAAAAAAAAATATTGCTACAATTTATGTCAAAGGGTGTTCTATGTTTTCTTCTAAGAGTTTTATGGTTTCTGGTCTTACATTTAAATGTTTAATGCACTTTGAGTTTATTTTTTGTACAAGGTATGAGAAATGTTCTAATTTCATCATTTTACATATAGCTGTCCAGTTTTCCCAGCACCACTTATTGAAGAGAGTATCTTTTCTCCATTGTATAGCCTTGCCTCCTTTGTCATAGATTAATTGATCATAAGTGTGTGGGTGTATCTCTGGGCTCTCTGTCCTGTTCCATTGATCTATGTGTCTGTTTTTATGCCAGTACCATGTTGTTCTGGCATAAGAGAGTCCGCCAGCCGATGCAGGGGACACGGGTTCATGCCCCGGTCTGGGAGGATCCCACATGCTGTGGAGCGGCTGGGCCTGTGAGCCATGGCCGCTGAGCCTGTGCGTCCAGGGCCTGTGCTGTGCAACGGGAGAGGCCACAGCAGTGAGAGGCCTGCGTACCACAAAACAACAAAACAAAACAAACAAAAAAATAATAAAATTGACTGTAGTAATGGATGTACAACTCTGAATATACTAGTGGTCATTGATTGTACAATTTCAATGGGTAAAGTTAATTGTATGTGACTTATATTTTAATAAGGCTGTTTTAAAATGTATGGAAACTACCCTCATACTATGCACAAAAATAAATGCAAAATGGCTTAGAGACTTAAATATAGAACATGACACCATAAAACTCCTAAAAGAAATCATAGGTAAAACATTCTCTGACATAAATTGTATCAATGTTTTCTTAGGTCAGTCTCCTAAGGCAATAGAAATAACAACAAAAATAAACAAATGGGACCTAGTTAAACTTAAAAGCTTCTGCACAGCAAAGGAAACCGTAAACAAAACTAAAAGACAACCTACAGAATGGAAGAAAATATTTGCAAATGATGTAACCAATAAGGGCTTGATCTCCAAAATATACAAACAGCTCATACAACTCAATAACAAAAAAACAAACAACCCAATCAAAAAATGAGCAGAAGACCTAAATAGATATTTCTCCAAAGAAGACATACAGGCACATGTGCCAATAGGCACATGAAAATATTCTCAACATCACTAATTATTAGAGAAACACAAATCAAAACTACAATGAGGTACCACCTCACACTGGTCAGAATGACCATCATTAAAAAGTCTATAGATAACAAATGCTGAAGAGGGTGTTAAGAAAAAGGAACCCTCCTACACTGTTGGTGGCAATGTAAGTTGGTGCAGCCACTGTGGAAAATAGTATGGAAGTTCCTCAGAAAACTGAAAATATAATTGCCATATGATCCAGCAATCTCACTCCTGCGCATATATCTGGACAAAACTAATTCAAAAAGATACATACACCCCTATGTTTATAGCAGCACTATTCACAATAGCCAAGACATGGAAATAACCTAAATGTCCATGGCTAGATGAATGGATAAAGAAGATGTGATACATATATACAATGGAATACTACTCAGTCATAAAAAAGGACAATATAATGCCATTTGCAGCAATATGGATGCAACTATAGATTATCATACTAAGTGAAGTAAGTCAGAAGGAAAATGACAAATACCATATGATATCACTTATATATGGAATCTAAAATATGACACAAATGAACCTATCTATGAAACAGAAACAGACTTGCAGACATAGAGAACAGACTTGTGGTTTCCAAGGCGGAGGGAGGGTGGGGAAGGGATTGACTGGGAGTTTGGGGTTAGTAGATGCAAACTATTACATATAAAATGGATAAACAACAAGGTTCCACTGTATAGCACAGGGAACTATATTCAATATCTTGGGATAAACCATAATGGAAAAGAATATAAAAATGAATGTATATATGTATATAAATGAGTCACTTTGCTGTACAGCAGAAATTAATACAACACTGTAAATCAACTATACTTCAATTTAAAAAAATATAAAGAATGTATGGAAACTTAAAAAAATGAATACATTAATGCTTAAGTATGCCATTTTATTACTTTTCACTTGGCTTCCATGTTTCCCTGTTTTTTTTTCTCACCTTACTACAGGTTGGTTCAACGTTTTATAAATTTCATCTTGATTTATTTATATTGTTTTGAGTGTATGCTTTTTCCTTATTTTTTTGCAGTATAGTTGACCTATGAGTTTCAGGTTTACAACATAGTTGTTCGACATTTGTATACATTATGAATTGATTACAATGATGTGTAATAACCATGTCACCATACAAGATTATAACAGAATCATTGACTATAATCCTTATGCTGTGCTATATCCCCATGACTTATTTATTTTATATCTGGAAGTTTGTACCTCTTAATCCTCTTTACCTATTTTGTCAGAACACCTTACTTCTTCCTCTGTGGCTATCATATGTTGTTCTCTATACTTAAGAGTCATTTGTTTGGTCTTGTTTGTTCATTTGTCTTTTTTATAGATTCTACATATGTTCATTTGTCTCTTTTTTAGATTCTACATATAAGTGAAATAGTATGGTATATGTCTTTCTCTCTGTGACTTATTTCACTTAGCATAATACCCTCTAGGTCCATTCATGTTGTTGCAAATGGCAAGGTTTCATCCTTTTTAATGGCTGAATAATATTTGTATATACATATACACACATATATATACATGTGTATATATATATACATACATATATATTCACATAAAAGTATATATATACACAAACACACACACACACACATCTCATATTCCTATCCATTCATCTGTTGATAGACACATCAATTGATTCCATATCTTGTCTATCGTAAACAGTGCTGCAATAAACATAAGGGTGTATATGTCTTTAGAATTAGTGTTTTTGTTTTCTTCAGATAAATACCCAGGAGTGGAATTGCTGGGTCGTATGGTAGATTTATTTTAAATTTTTTGAGGAACCTCTATATAATGTTTCCATAGTAGCTGTACCAGTGCACCAGGGGTGCACAAGGGTTCCCTTTTCTTCACATCCTCACCAGCTTGTCATTTGTGGTCTTTTTGATGATAGCAATTCTGACAGGTGTGAGGTGATATCTCATTGTGGTTTTGATTTGCATTTATCTGATGATGTTGGGTATCTTTTCATGTGTCTGTTGGCCATCTATATGTCTTTCTTGGAAAAATGTCTATTTAGGTCCTCTGCTCATTTTTAAAAAATTTTTATTGGGGTATAATTGATTTACAATGTTGTGTTTGTTTCAGGTGTACAGCAAAGTGAATCTGTTGTACAAATACATATATCCACTCTTTTTTAGGTCTTTTCCCATATAGGCCATTACAGAGTATTGAGTAGAGTTCCCTGTGCTATACACTAGGTCCTTATTAGTTATCTATTTTATATATAGTAGTGTATATGTGTCAATCCCAATCTTCTAATTTGTCCCTCCCCTCCACCCCTTATCCCCCGGTGACCATAAGTTTATTTTGTGCATCTGTAACTCTGTTTTGGTATTGTAGATAAGTTCATTTGGAGCCTTTTCTTAGATTCTGCATATAAGCAATATTATATGATATTTGTCTTTGTCTGACTGACTTCACTCCGTATAAGAATCTCTACATCCATCCACGTTGTTGCAAATGGCATTATTTTTTTCTTTTTTATGTCTGACTAATGTTCCATTGCATATATGTACCACATCTTCTTTATCCATTCCTCTGTTGATGGACATTTAGGTTGCTTCCATGTCCTGGCTATTGTAAATAGTGTTGCAATGAACGTTGCAGTGCATGTTTGTTTTCAGATTATGGTTTCTTCTGGATATATGCCCAGAAGTGGAATTGCTGGATCATATGGTAGCTCTATTTTCTGCTCTTTTTTTTTTTTTTTTTTTTTTTTTGGCGGTACGCGGGGCTCTCACTGTTGTGGAGCACAGGCTCCGGACGCGCAGGCCCAGCGACCATGGCTCACGGGCCCAGCTGCTCCGCGGCATGTGGAATCTTCCCAGACCGGGGCACGAACCCACGTCCCCTGCATCGGCAGGCGGACTCTCAACCACTGCGCCACCAGGGAAGCCCTCTGCTCATTTTTTAATAAGATTTTGTTGTTGTTTTGTTATTGAGTTGTGTGAGTTCTTTATATATTTTAGATATTAACCTCTTATCTAATATATTATTTATAAATATTTTGTCCCATTTATTATGTTGCCTTTTGCTTTTGTTGATGATTTTCTTCACTGTGCAAAAGCTTTTTAGCCTGATGTAATCACACTTGTTTATTGTTGTTTTGTTGCCCTGCCTGAAGAGACAGAGCCAATACAATACTGCTACGACCAGTGTCAAAATATAGCTCATTTACTGCCTATATTTTCTTCTAGGAGTTTCAGGTTTTAAGTCTTACATTTAAATTTTTAATCCATTTTGAGTTTATTTTTGTATATGATGTAAGAAAGTGGTTCAGTTTCATTCTTTTGCATGTAGCTGTCCAGTTTTCCCAATATCATTTATTGAAGAGACTGTCTTTTCCCCCACTGATATTTTTGACTCTTTTGTCCTAAATTAATTGAGCATATAAGCATGGGTTTATTTCTAAGATCTCTATTCTGTTCCATTTATTTATGTGTCTGTTTTTGTGTCGGTACCATACACTTTTGATTGCTATAGCTTTGTAATATAGTTTGAAGTCAGGGACCATGATACCTACAGCTTTGTTCTTCTTTCTTAATATTGCTTTGGTTATTTGGTTTTGTGTGTGTGTGTGTGTGATTCTAAACAAATTTTAGATTATTTTTTCTAGTTGTGTAAAAATGCCATTGGTTTTTCATGGGGATTACATTGAATCTGTAGATTGCTTTGGGTAGTTTGGACATTTTAAGACATTTTAAAACTAGTAATTCTTCCAATCCATGAGCATGCTATATCTTTCCATTTATTTGTGTTATATTCACTGTCTTTCATGACTGTCGTATAGCTTTTAGAGTAGAAGTCTTTCACCTCCTTAGTTAAATTTATTCCTAAGTATTTTGGGGATTTTTTTTGATGTGATTGTAAATGGGATTGTTTTCTTTATTTATCTTTCTGATAGTTTGTGATTAGTGTACAGAAATGCAACAAATTTCTGTTTATTGTATCTTGCAACTTTACTAAATTCAATTATTAGTTCTAATAGTTTTTTGGCGTCTTCAGGGTTCATATATATATATATATATATACACATACATATGCACACATACACACACACACATATATATAATTGTATATATACACACACACGCACATATATGGTGTCATGTCATCTACAAATAGTGACAGTTTTACTTCTTTCTTTCTAATTTGGATGCCTTTTATCTCCTTTTCTTATCTGATGGCTGTGGCTAAAACTTCCGGTACTGTGTTGAATAAAATGATAAAATGGCAAGTGTGGGCATTCTTGTCTTGTTCCCAATATTAAAGGTAAAGCTTTAAGCTTTTCACTATTGAGTATTATGTTAGTTGTGGTTTGTTACATGTAGCCTTTATTATGTTAAAGTATGTTCCCTCTATGTCCACTCTTTTGAGAGTTTTTATCAAAATTGGATGTTGAATTTTTTCAAATGCTTTTTATGCATCTGAGATAATCATATGATTTTTATTCCTCAGTTTGTTAATGTGATGCATCACACTGATGGATTTTTGGATACTGAACCTTCCTTGTATTCATTTGATCATTATTTATGATACTTCTAATGCACTGTTGAATTTGTTTTGCTAATATTTTGTTGAGAATTGTTGCATCTATGCTCATCAGGGATATTAATTCGTAACTGTGTGTGTGTGGTGTCTCTGTCTGCTTTTCTTTTCAGGTTGATGCTGGCCTCATAGAATGAGTTTGAAGTATTATTTCCTCTTTAATTTTTGGAATAGTTCTAGATAGATAAGTATTAAACTCTTATTTAAATATTTGGTAGAATTACCCTGTGAAGCCACCTAGTCATGGACTTTTGTTGGGATTTCTTTGACCTCTGATTCAGTTTTATTACTAGTTATTGACCTGTTTAGATTTTCTGTTTCTTATTGATTCAGTCTTGGAAGATTGTATATTTCCAGGAATTTATTTATTTCTTCTAGGTGGTCCAATTTGTTGGTTAATGTCTTATGATCCTTTTTATTTCTGTGATGCTAATTGTAAATTCTCATTAATTTCCTCTTTTATTTGGGCCCTTTCTCTTTTTTCTTGATTAGTCTGGCTAAAGATTTATCAGTTTTGTTTATCTTTTCAAAGAACGAGTTCATAGTTTCATTTATCTTTTATATTTTTTAAAATTCTCTGTTTCATTCATTTCTACTCTAATCTTTATTATTTCCTTCTACTAAATTTGGGCTTTGTTTTCTTTTCCTTTGTTCCTTTTATTCTAGTTTCTTTAGGGGCAAGTTTAGATTGTTTATTTGAGATTTTTCTTGTTTCCTGAGGTAGGCCTGTATCACTATAAATTTCATTCTTAGAACTGCCTTTTCTGTGTCCCATAGGTTTTGGAATATTATAATTTCATTTTTATTTTTCTCAACGTGTATTTTTTAAATTTCCCCTTTGATTTCTTCATTGACCCACTGGTTGTTTAGAAGCATGTTGTTTAGCCTTCACGTATTTGTGGGGTTTTTTAATTTTTAACTTGTAATTGATTTCTAGTTTTATACCATTGTGGTCAAAAAAGGTGTTTGATATGATTTAAGTCTTTTTAAATATTTTGAGACCTGTTTTGTGGCCTAATATGTAATCTGTCCTGGAGAATATTCCATTCTCGTAAAGAATGTGTATTCTTCTGTTTTGGGGTGTAATATTGAGTACAGTTAAGTCCATCTGGTCTAATATCTCATTTATGGCTAATGTTTCCTTATTGATTTTCTGTCTGGGTGATTCATCCATTATTGTAATTGGGTTGTTAAAGACCCCTACCATTACTGTGTTGCTGTCAGTTTCTCCCTTTAAGTCTGTTAATATTTGCTTTATTTGCTCCTGTGTTGGGTGCACAGATATTTACAAGCATTATCCTCCTGTTGGTTTGATCCCTTTATCATTATATAATGCCCTTTTTGTCTCTTGTTAGAGTCTTTGTTTTAGATTCTATTTTGCCTGATACAAGTATTGCTACCCCTGCTTTCTTTTTGTTTTCATTTGTATGTAGTATCTTTTTCCATCTCTTCACTTTCAGTCTGTGTATGTTTTTAGATCTGAAGTGAGTTTCTTGTGAGCTGCATATATATACGGGTCTTGTTTTTTAATCCATTTAGCCACCCTATGTATTTTTATTGGGGCATTTAGTCCATTTACATTTAAAAGAATTACTGATAAGTATGTACTTGGGGCCATTTTGTTAATTTTTTTCTGGTTGTTTTTGTAGTTCTTCTCTGTTCCCTTCTTTTGTTCTCTTAGCTTGTGATTTGATGATCTCATTTACTGTTATATTTGTATGCATTTTTCTTTTTTTATGTGTGTATCTGTTACAGGTTTTTGGTTTATTGGTTACCATGAGTTTCTTGTATTACAATCTATGTATACAGCATTCTAAGTTGTCTCTTAATTTTTAGCACTACATTTTTACTTCCTCCCATTTTTTTTTTTTTTTTTTTTTTGCGGTACGCAGGCCTCTCACTGTTGTGGGCTCTCCCGTTGCGGAGCACAGGCTCCGGACACGCAGGCTCAGCGGCCATGGCTAATGGGCCCAGCCGCTCCGCAGCATGTGGGATCTTCCCGGACCAGGACATGAACCTGTGTCCCCTGCATTGGCAGGCGGACTCTCAACCACTGTGCCACCAGGGAAGCCCTCATTTTGTTTTTAATGTCATATTTTTACATGTTTTTATTTTGCATATTGCTTAACTATGTGTTTTAGATATGGATGATTTTACTACTTTTGTCTTTTAACCTTCATACTAGTTTTATAGTTAGTTGATCCAGTACTTTCACCATATGTTGGCCTTTATCAGTGAGATTTCTTTCTGTCCTAATTGTCTTATTTCTAGTTATGGTCTTTTAATTTAAAGAATTCCAGTAAACATCTCTTGTAAGGCTGGTTTAGTGGTAATGAACTCCTTTAGCTTCTGTTTATCTGGGAAACCCTTTATATATCCTTCAGTTCTGATAACCTTTGACATGTAGAGCACTCTTGGTTTTAATTTTTTTGTTTCTTTTGGTGATGTGAATATTTTGTGCTACTTCCGTCTGGCCTGTAAAATTCCTGCTGAAAAATCAGCTTATCGTTTTATGGGGCTCCCTTGTGTGTAACGAGTTGTTTTTCTCTTGCTGCTTTTCACATTTTCTTTTTATCTTTACCTTTTGACATTTTAATTATAATGTTTCTTGGTTTTGGCCTCTTAAATTCATGTTGTTTGTGGCTCTCTGTGCTTCCTGGACTTGGATATTATATTTCTCAACAGGTTAGAAAAGTTTTCAGACAAATAGATTTTCTGCTACTTTCTCCCTTTTCTTCATCTGGGACCCTGTAATGCAATTGTTAGTATGCTATCCTCATTTTTAAATTTTTTATTCTTTTTTTTTCTTTTGTTCTTCTGTTTGGTTGATTTCCACTGTCCTCTCTTCCAGATTGCTGATCTGTTCTTATGCATCCTCTAATTTGCTATTGATTCCCTCTAGTACATTTTTTATTTGATATTGTATTCTTCAGTTTTGATTGGTTCTCTTTTATATTTTGTAACTCTTTGTTATAGTTCTCACTGAATTCATCGATTCTTCTGAGTTCAGGTAGCGTTTTATGATGATTACTTTGAACTCTTTATCTGGTAAATTGCTTATGTCTGTTTTGTTCAGTTCATTTTCTGAAGTTTTGTCTTGTTCTTTTGTTTGGAAGGTAGTCCTTTGTCTCTTCATTTTGCCTAATTCTCTGTGTTTGTGTCTGTGTTTTATTTATGTCATCTATATCTCCCAGTCTTGAAAGAGTGTCGTTACGTAGATGGTGTCCTGTTGGGCCCAATGGCACAGTCCCTGCTGGTCAACAGAGCAGGTGCTCCAGGTTTGTTTCCAGTGTGGGCTGTGTATGTCCTCTTGTTGTGTTTGTGCCACAGTTGCTGCTGATGCCCTGGTGGTCAGGGCTGGTCCCAGCCTGGCTGTCTGTGAGGCCTGGCCATGTAATGTTTCTCTCTGGCTACTCTTAAGATTTTATTTTTAGTTTACACAAGTTTAATTATGGTGTATCATCTTCTAGATTTCTCTGTTTACCCTGTTTAAAATTCACTTAGCTTTGTACATAAGTAGTTTTGTGTTTCTTTACCAGGTTTGATTAGTTTTGAGCTACATTCAAAAAAATACTCTCCCTACCCTTTTTTCTTCTCCTTTTAGGAGAAGAAAATGATACAAATGTTAGATCTTTTATCATTACTCTTCTGTTATGGGTCTCTGAGGCACTGTTCTTTGTTATTGTTGTTGTTATTTAGTCTATTCTTTGTGTGGTTTTAAGATGAGTGAATTCTATTACTCTGGCCTCAAGTTCACAGATTTTTAATCCTTTGTTATCTCCATTTGGCTTTTGAGCCCATGAAGAAAGTTTTTCAGTTTTATTAGTGTATTTTTTCAGTTCTGTAGTTTCCATTTGGTTCTGCTTTTGTAAGTTGATTTCTTTGCTAAGATTCTGTTTTTTTCATTTGTAATTGATTGTTGAAGCTTATTTATGACAACTGCTTTAAAATCTTTGTCAAATAGTTACAATCCTGATTCACCTTGGTGTTAGCATCAGTTGATGGTCTTTCCTCATTCAAGTTCTGATTTCCTTGGGTCTTGTTTGATGGGTAATCTTTTATTTTATCCTGAACATTCTGTCTGTTATGTCAGAATCTAGGTCCTATTAAAATCTTTTACTTCAGTAGGCAGTCACCTTGTTTGGTTTTGGCGCGTAGGTCTTGGTCAAATTTTATGGGCTGTGTTTCCAATGGCAGTTTAGTTTTCAGATCCTTTCTGTTATTATTTTGATCTGCTTGGTTTATCTGGTGCCACAGGAATCCCCATGTGTCCCAACTCTTAGTGCCAACTGGGGCAGAGAGAGTTTCCCCAGGTCAGGCTGCTTTACTACAGAGACTTATTGTGTCTTGGGGAGATAAGGGTTTTTGGTATTCCATTACTGGTACACCGACTCCAGTGTTTTTAGGAAGGGTAGGAGTGTCTTGGGTCCACAGTAGTAAAGCAGCTACTTAGTATGGCCCTCTTCCAGTGATTATTTCCCTTTATCCAGTTCTGACCACCCATCCTGGTGCTTCTGAGTAGGAGAGAGGTTTTCTGGACCAGGCTGCTTTCTAGAGAGGAGTCTCTCCTGCCTGCTCTGCATACCACTTATGTATATCTTGCTAGGAAGGGGATCTCAGGTCCATACCTCCCTTGGCTGCTTTTTTCTGGCTGGGCTCCCAATTTATCCTCCTTGCTTTTTGCTTTGAGTTTACCTCATGTTGTCATAAGAACTCCCACTCAATTCCAGGGAGGAATGAGCCTACCTGGGGTGCCTTTCTCCCCTCTCCACCCCCAAGTCGGTAGTTGTTGTAAATGCCAGATTCGGCTTGCTTTCCTCCTTTGGCTAAAGAGGACACAAAACATCTGGCCACTGTGCTGTTCCTCTCGTCCTGGGGTCCAGTTTCCCACCTTCTTCTTACCTATTAGAGGTATCCTTCGGTTGTCTCTCATACCATTTCCAAGGTTTCTAGCTATGCTTAGTATGATTGGAGAGTGTAGAAATGGATCTATGTCATCTTGTCCTAATCAGAAATGTGTACTACAGTTTTTTTTTTTACATTTTTTTTGTAGTATAATTGCTTTACAGTGTGTGCTAGTTTGTGCTTTATAACAAAGTGAATCAGTTATACATATAGCCCCAAATCTCTTCCTTCTTGCGTCTCCCTCCCTCCCACCCTCCCTATCCCACCCTTCTAGCTGGTCACAAAGCACTGAGCTGATCTCCCTGTGCTATGAGACTGCTTCCGATTAGCTATGTATTTTACATTTGGTAGTGTATATATGTCCATATATACACTACCACTCTCTCACTTTGTCCCAACTTACCCTTCCCCCTCCCTGTGTCTTCAAGTCCATTTTCTACTAGGTCTGAGTCTTTATTCCTGTCTTGCCCCTAGATTCTTCATGACCATTTTTTTTTTTTAGATTCCATATATATGTGTTAGCATACGGTATTTGTTTTTCTCTTTCTGACTTACTTCACTCTGTATGACAGACTCTAGGTCCATCCACCTCACTACAGATAGTTCAATTTCGTTCCTTTTAATGGCTGAGTAATATTCCATTGTATATATGTGACACATCTTCTTTATCCATTCATCTGTCGATGGACACTTAGGTTGCTTCCATGTCCTTGCTAAATAGAGCTGCAGTGAACATTGTGGTACGTGACACTTTTTGAATTATGGTTTTCTCAGGATATATACCCAGTAGTGGGATTGCTGGGTCATATGGTAGTTCTATTTTTAGTCTTTTAAGGAACCTCCATACTGTTCTCCATAGTGGCTGTATCAATTTACATTCCCACCAACAGTGTATGAGGGTTCCATTTTCTCCACACCCTCTCCAGCATTTATTGTGTGTAGATTTTTTGATGATGGCCATTCTGACTGGTGTGAGATGATATCACATTGTAGTTTTGATTTGCATTTCTCTAATGAGTAATGATGTTGAGCATTCTTTTATGTGTTTGTTGGCAATCTGTATATCTTCTTCGGAGAAATGTCTGTTTAGGTCTTCTGCCCATTTTTGGATTGGGTTGTTTGTTTTTTTGATATTGAGCTGCATGAGATGCTTGTAAATTTTGTAGATTAATCCTTTGTCAGTTCCTTCATTTGCAAATATTTTCTCCCATTCTGAGGGTTGTCTTTTGGTCGTGTTTATGGTTTCCTTTGCTGTGCAAAAGCTTTGAAGTTTCATTAGGTCCCATTTGTTTATTTTTGTTTGTATTTCCATTTCTTTAGGAGGTGGGTCAAAAAGGATCTTGCTATGATTTATGTCATAGAGTGTTCTGCCTATGTTTTCCTCCAAACGTTTGATAGTGTCTGGCCTTACATTTAGGTCTTTAATCCATTTTGAGCTTATTTTTGTGTATGGTGTTAAGGAGTGTTCTAATTTCATTCTTTTACATGTAGCTGTCCAGTTTTCCCAGTACCACTTATTGAAGAGGCTGTCTTTTCTCCATTGTATATTCTTGCCTCCTTTATCAAAGATAAGGTGACCATGTGTGTGTGGGTTTATCTCTGCACTTTCTATCCTCTTCCATTGATCTGTATTTCTGTTATTGTGCCAGTACCATCTGTCTTGATTACTGTAGCTTTGTAGTATAGTCTGAAGTCAAGGAGTCTGATTCCTCCAGCTCCATTTTTTCTTTCTCAAGATTGCTTTGACTATTCAGGGTCTTTTGTGTTTCCCTACAGATTCTGAAATTTTTTGTTCTAGTTGTGTGAAAAATGCCAGTGGTAGTTTGATAGGGATTGCATGGAATCTGTAGATTGCTTTGGGTAGTCTAGTCATTTTCACAGTGTTGATTCTTCCAATCCAAGAACATGGTATATCTCTCCATCTATTTGTATCACCTGTAATTTCTTTCATCAGTGTCTTATAATTTTCTGCATACAGTCCTTAGGTAGGTGTATTCCTAGGTATTTTATTCTTTTTGTTGCAGTAGTAAATGGGAGTGTTTTCTTAATTTCACTTTCAGATTTTTCATCATTAGTGTATAGGAATGCCAGAGATTTCTGTGTATTAATTTTGTATCCTGCTACTTTACCAAATTCATTCATTAGCTCTAGTAGTTTTCTGGTAGCATCTTTAGGATTCTCTATGTATAGTATCATGTCATCTGCAAACAGTGACAGCTTTACTTTTTCTTTTCCGATTTGGATTCCTTTTATTTCTTTTTCTTCTGTGATTGCTGTGGTTAAAACTTCCAAAGCTATGTTGAATAATAGTGGTGAGAGCAGGCAACCTTGTCTTGTTCTTGATCTTGGTGGAAATGCTTTCAGTTTTTCACCACTGAGGACGATGTTGGCTGTGGGTTTGTCATATATGGCCTTTATTATGTTGCGGTAAGTTCCCTCTATGCCTACTTTCTGGAGGGTTTTTATCATAAATGGGTGTTGAATTTTGTGGAAAGCTTTGTCTGCATCTATTGAGATTCTCCTTTGGTTGTGTCTCATACCACTTCCAGGGTTTCTGGCTATGCTTAGCATGAATGGAGAATGTAGAAATGGATCTTTGCCATTCTGTCCTAACCAGAAATGTGTTCTATAGTTTTTCATTGTATAATTGTTGATGTGCCAGATTTTTCATCTAAATATATTTCTCCATATCTCACAAACGGATATTTTTTTATTATAACTCAACTTGTCATCCAGCCCTTTGCTAGTACCTAATATACTCTGGACTCACAGTTATTAGTAAAAACCTTTATAGAAGAAATTAGGAACACTTATGGTGTCAGTATCAGGCTTATAATTAGACATTTTTATGTATGGTGATGGGCAAACGGGGCCTCTTGAACCTATCTATCATTTTACCAGATTAACAAGTGCCTTCATCACATGGGTAGAACACTATCTACATTCTGTGTTGTGTAAAGTCTAAAATTCTTAGAAGGAACAAGAAATGCCATCACTTTCCCAAGAGGAATGGGTGGCTTCCTCCTCATTTTTCTAAAGTTTTTAAAAATGTATGCTAGAATTACATAAAATAGATTTGTGGAATCACTGACTCTCTGTCTCTTTCATGCTGCTTTTGTCACTCCTATAAAACTTTTAAAGAAATTAAACTTGACAAATGTTTGTACCTTTTTGTGATGTTTGGAGCCACACTATGTGTGTCTTCTGAATCATTAGTAAGTTGAAATAGTAATATCAACCCTTTTAAGTTTCCGGCTAGAACTAATCTTCTATAATGTAAAGGTATTAGACTATCTCCATTTTCTAGAGGCTGGAGATGAAAAGCCAAGGAAAAATGAAGAGGTTTGAAAAGATATGGCATAGGAAACTAATTAAATATATAAAATAAATAGTATATGACTATTTAAAAGAAAAAAGTAAATCTGTCTATGCTGGAATAGGAAGATGACCATGATATAGTAAGTGAATAAAACAGAGTCGCCAAAGTGCATATAGAAAATGAACTTCCATATTTGTTCACATATCCACTAAGATCTAAGACAACCCCTAATGATCCTACATTGTGTTTATAATTCCCACCCCTTAGGTATGGGCTGGCCTAGTGACCTGCTTCTAACCAACAGTATATGTCTAAGACAATGGAATGTCCCCACTATGATTAAGATACAAGAAATTGTTACTTTTGTCTTGCTAGCAGACTTTCTCTATTGATTGCCCTTTAATGGCTTTGATAAAGCAAACTGCTCTATGTAGAGATGCACATGGGAAGGAAGTCAAATAGCCTGCAAGAAACTGAATCCTGCCAATAACCACAAGAGCTTGGAAGTGGATTATTAACTCAGTTAAATTTCAGATGAGACCCCAATCCTGACCAACATCTTAATTACATTACAACCTTGTAAAAAGATGATTAAACAGAGGAACCCAGTTAAGCTGTGCCTAGATCTCTGCCCAATTACAATTGTGAGGTAATGAAAGTGTGTTGTTTTTAAACCACTGAGTTCGTAGTCATTTGTTATATAGCGATAGATAACTAATACACCCACCTGTTTTTTATATTAGTATGTACAGTGAGAAAGTTGTCAATTTTTACTTTATACTTTTCTATGTGGTAAAGATTTTCATAAGAATATTACTTCTGTGTCACAGTACATTTACATATGGCCTATTCCATGTATGTGTGTATTCTCCACTTGCCTCTAATCTGCATAGCCCTGTATTGAAGCAAAACAATCTACAAATGATGCCTTAACATAGTACTGCAGAATAATGGCAAATAAATGGGGGGGGGGAAGAATCTAAAACAACAATTCTTTTTGCGAAATTGTTTACATGAGAGTGTTCCTACGTTAAGTAATGGAACAACTTAGCGTGCTGACCAATCTAGAACCAAAGAAAAGATATTTATTGTTTTAATGCCTTAGGAAGCCAACAAAGAATAGAATTGGCTTAAAACAGAAAAAGCATGAAAATACATTTTGTTTGTTATACTTTATCATAGTGTTATGTCCTGGGATTGTCAAAACATTAATCATTATATGACATCTCTAGTATGTGTATATGTGAATGTTTGTATTTTTAAATTTATTTCTTTACCATAAATAGGTAGCATTAGGCATCTGTATATCTCATAGAATCTCTTCCTCTTGTCATCAGAAATCCAAGAATAATGATTATTCTGGTATCTAATTATTTAGCCTCTTCATTTTTCCTATTACAAAAATGATATTTATTTATCATATTTATTGAGCAACCTATAAGGGAGGGGTGATAGAAAGATGGGCTCTGCTGGGAATTGAGATTTTTTTCAAGAAATTCTTTAAATACCTTTGTTTTTTTCAAAGTGATGCGTACACTAGTAGATAGGGCAAAGACTGCAACAGTCTACCTTGACTTTAGAGGCAAAACACTGGAAATCTAATTGCATTCAGAAAAATGATGATAGGTGGGTCCCTTGAGGCTTCAATTGGACATTTTGCTATGATGCAGCATGCGTCATTTCCAGGTAATCAGTATAAGGCACACAGGATGAAATCTTTATATGTCCTTACAGTGAAATCTCTAATTTTGTGTAGGTCTTACCTCACAGCTGTGCCGTGAGGGGAACAGGAATATGTTCGAAGCTAGGGAAGGCTGTGGGTCTGGAGGAGGGAATCTTGTTTTAGCACAGAGATGATGTACAGAGTATAGGAATGTACCTGTTCCTGAACTAGAGAAGTTCTCCTTTGCTGAATCCTTATTTCTCCTTTGAGTTACTTATAAATGTCTGTATCTTTTATATTTGAAAGTGAAAGTAAGTCTACCATTGTGCCATTTCAGTAAACGTACTTTAATTACTTAAATTGCACAGCAGCATTTTTTTACCAGTTTGTCTCCTTCTTTGGCACATTTACCGAAAGACATTGTAGGTTGTAGCTGAAATTCAAACTGTAAAGTCCTATATTTTAGAGACGTTTTGAAAATCAGATACAAAATATAATGGATAAAAAAGATTTGAAGATAATCTTAGAGTAGAACCATAAATTCTTTGATTAAGTTACAGTTTCTACAAATGTGCAGTATGATCTACCCACTATGGTGCCTCCAACTTTCTCTCTCTTTTTCTTTCTCTGTCTCTCTGTCTGCCTCTTTCTCTCTCTGTATAAAAAAAACTGTGTGTATGAGTTGGTGTTGCCTATAGTGTAAGCAATGAGAGCTTATGACCTCACAGAATTTTTAGTTCTCTTCATCATATTCATAGCTCTATTACTACTAGGGCTTTGAACAGTCCTAGCCCCTGTTCAATAACTATTTGTGGAATAAATGTTACAGAAATAGTTAAGTTTCTTTGAAAAAAATTTCTGTGGCCAAAATTAAAAAAAAAAAATGTTGAGTGTCTTTCCTTGGTAGTCTAAGGTAGAAGAAAATTAGAATGTTGCTAATATATCAGAATGTTTACGACACCTTCCAGTTTACCCCAACTTCCATTGACTACGCTGTTATAACTCCATCCAGTGATGAATTTGCTCTCCAGATACAAATAAAGATTTCTTGATTGTTCGTTCATGTGAGAGAATGTGTGATATGCTGGAAAGGGCATGGTTTAGTAGATTGCCTGGAATTTGTCAACATTTTAGAAGAATTCTTTCATGTTTTTTTTTTCATATTTTAAGCTGATATATATATTTTTTAACATCTTTATTGGTCTTTCATGGTTTTTGATTTTTCCTAACTTGAGGAGGCTATTGTCTAGATGTCTTTTTTCAGTGAGATTGTTCTACATGTTGTGAGATGTTGGGTGGCTCAAGCCTGCCGATGTGTACATCCAGATCCTAGCAGTTTCTGAGACATTTTTCAGAAGTCACACGTGTAAAATAATGTTGATGTTTGTTTGCTCAGCAGTATTACGTCCAATTCTGTGGTCCCCTGCAATGCTGGTGCTTTGTCTAATAAAATAGACCGTTTGTTTTATTTCTTTTTCATAAAGCAGTTATAGTTTATATGGAGTAATACATAAGCTTTTAAATAACATTTCTTTCAGAAACTCAGTGAGAGCCCACTATTGTATATGTTTAATTTTTTCCCCTCTATCACAGTCTTCTCTTTTAAACATTTATAGTTCAAAAAAGAAAAGAACCATGTTGGATTAAATGGTATTTTTCCAACAGTGTTCAACATGTTTTACCAAGCAAAATGTGGATTATTAGTTCATACAAAGGCCATATCTATGCTTTAATTTGTTATAAGGTTTGTGTGCAATTCCTATTAGTAATCACTATAAAAGATTCATTAATTAGATTGGGTTCTCTAGATTTGGTAAATTTTAGCTACTTCTAGATAAATCTCAAGGTCTGACTGCTACTACAAATCTAGTTTCCCATGGTGTCAGAATAATTAGCCGAGTTGGATAGAAAGTAATGTGTAAGCCTCCACTTCTATCCTAGCCTCCATAAATGAAAATGAAAGATTGGTCCATACGATGTCATGACCAGTTCTGATGCTGAATAGTATTATTCTGCTGTGGGTGGTGGAAAGTTATTTTGATATTACAGAGAACTGTTTCGTTTGTAATCTCAGGGTTTGAAAATCCTTTTAATACTTAGCAGGCCATAAGTAAATGCTGTACACATTGATTCATGTCTTTATGTCTTAGTTTAACACAATAAAAAATTAAATGTTTTCATTTTAGTGATGGGATATAAAAATCTATATGGTCTCTTTCTCCTATGTAGAAATAGCCTCTGTCTTTTCATAGACAAATAATATAGCATTGCTTTAATATTGAATAAAAAAGAACCAAAGTGTAATTTAAACCTAATCTGATGGTTTTAGACCCCATCCCTCAGCAAAACTCCATCATAATGAATGATATATGAAGTATTCCACAGCAGTCTTAGAAGATGAATTTATGATGATATATTAGGTTTGAAATTACTGCAGAAAATCTCTAAGATCATCCAGCCCATTTGGAAATGTTTCAGGGAATCAGCTAAGGTGGAATATTGTTTTACTTTCCGGAAGACTTGTAGACATTCACAGAATAATTTAAATCTCTCTTAGAAAGTGCACAGACTCGCTTTTCATTACATATTAATATGGCCCTAATTGCTTTATAACCATTAACAATTAAATTCTATTATTTAAAGTGTGCATGCATAAATACATGCTTAATATTTTGATTTTTTTTCCTGTGTATAAAAACACTTGCTTAAAATATTAACAAATACAATGACCCAAGCCCTTTTGAAGGCATTCTTATTTTATAATGCATTATTGAGTATTAATTAAAGACTGTTTGCTAGTCATCCCTCGTTAGGTCACAAATTAATGGAATTTTTCTCTGGACAAGATACTGGTTAAACTTACTCCGTATTAGAGAAATTTTATAAGCCTTTCACGTTACATGAGAATACAGCTAAATTGTAGTCTGCACGAAAACTCAGAGTAAATTCCATGGGAATTCTTTAGGTGCAAATCAGTCTCATACTAATTGTACTAACTTGGATTTGCATAATGCTTGATCATTTTCATAGCTCTTTCTTATCCCAGTTTCGCATCTGATCTTCACACTATGCCCAAGAGGGTAGTAGCATGGGTACTATAATCTTTAATTTGTAAGCCCCCTTGTTCAGTTGCAGTCTAAGAGGAATCTGCCTAATACTGAATCCCATTTCAGAGACAAGGTTCAAGTGTACTGGCTGGACTTTTTCCTTGTATTATTCTGGTTTTATGTCACAAACTCATTGGTGACTTCTGTGCTTTTGATTGTGTTCTGTGGTTATTTTTATGCCAATATCTAAATGGAGTTATGAATAAATTTTTCATTGAAGAATTTGATTTTTACATTGAAGCAAGTCTTCTCTTTAAAGAATTGTATTGAGTCATCAAGTGTCCAATTTGCTGTGAATAACAGGTATTATTATAAAATAGTAAGGCATAAATGGTAACGTCTTGGTTCTTTCCAGAGCAAGTCCTGGATTTGATTGTTTTACTCTGTGGCTTAGCAAATTTTTTATCTTTCTGAAAGTTGGTTTCTTCATCTTTAAAAAGGAGATAATGCTCATTCGTGTTTTATTCAGTTCTGAGATTAAATGAGGTAATGCATATAACTATGATACAGAATAAACATTAAATAAATGTTAGCCGACTCTAATCCTTCCTTTTTTAAAATTAATTAAATAATTAATTTATTTTTGGCTGCATTGGGTCTTCGTTGCTGCGCATGGGCTTTCTTTAGCTGCGGCGAGCGGGGGCTACTCTTCGTTACAGTGCGCGTTGTGGTGGCTTCTCTTGTTGCAGAGCGCGGGCTCTAGGCACACGGGCTTAGCTGCTCCACAGCATGTGGGATCCTCCTGGACCAGGGATCGATCCTGTGCCCCCTGCATTGGCAGGAGGATTCCTAACTACTGCACCACCAGGGAAGCCCTAATCCTTCCCTTTTTAAAATGCATTTTAACCTAGGAAGGAAGAAGTAATGTGGAATATTGTACAGATAGAGAAAGTATTTTACACATTTTCATGTAGTACAATAAAAACAAGTAACCTGCCGAGAATATGTGTACCTTTCTAATATAAAGCAGTGAACAAACTTGTTTTTAATTTTTGGGCAGAGTTATGAAACCAATTAGCTTTGTAATATATATTCAGCTTTAATGGGCACATAAATAATTAATGTTATTGCCTTTGTAAATTTAGCTTTTCAGTTATAAATTAACGTAATTAAAACAGTAGTGTTTCAGTATGCATTCTAATAGCCAAATTTAAATCAAGCAATTAAACTGTAGGTTTTCCGCACCAAATGAGCTCAGCTCAAAATGAAACAGACGACAGACATAAATTTGTTTTTTCATGGTCAGGTTCATTACAACAACATGAAAGAAAATACTTGCAGTACGTGTAATCAAGTAAATTATTCTGAGCAGCACTTATATATTTTAAATTGTTTTTCTGGGTCTTCTACATTACATTCAGAACTTAAACACTATCGTTTCTTGTTCTCTTCCTGAGGAATGATCTCTCCTTGTGAAGGATCACATAGGATTTCGTCAGAATGTTATTGTGTTGGTAACTACGTGTACTGATCCAAATCTCTGAAGATGATCTACTTGTGTGTAGGGACAGGACCTCAAAACCAGAGTTGAGATCATTTAAATGAAAGGTTAGCCATTTCTCGTGACTTGGACTTGAAAGGCTAGCTGTGTGAAAATTGAGATTGTGTGCAAGTGATGATGGAGAAAAAGGGCCGAGGGGAGCATGGCTGTTCTCTAGAATCTAGAATCTGTTCTCTAGAATCATTTAGAATTCTCTAAAATGAATGCAGAAAGGTATAAAGCAGTAGCTAGTATTCTCCCTGAGATGTGAAACAGGTGTATTTTTTTCCTCTTTGAAATCAGCTCTGTGGAGCACTATCAAACAGATTTTAATCTAAAACAATACGTTTTGCGACTACATTGTTCCAAACTGAATGAGTAGAAAATGGGACCTCCTATGTGGGAATAATTGAACTACAGATATTTTTAATCTTTGAGAAATACTGGTATGTAATTAAACACGCACTGACTAATGATCCATATTGAACTGTTCACCACTTAGAAAAGCAGTACTAAAAGTATTACAATTCTGGAACATATTAGAAGGGACACATGTATCCCATAAATCCCTTTTTTGGGGACAGATACTGCTGCTTCTCTTTCTTGCCCACTGACATGTCTGTAAAGTGAATCCCCCTTTTAGTGATGTTGAATACGTGAAAACACGATATTTTGGCATTTTTCTTTAATTTGTTCAGTCTTTCCTAATGCATTATTTTAGTGTATCCAATATCTTAAGGTGAAGAGACTTAAGTTATTTTTTAATAATTTTTAGAAAACGTGTATCCTATTGCTTATGCTTTTGGGGGGTGGTTTACAGCATGTATTTCTTAACCTTGACGTTTGATCTCTGAAGAAAGGGTTCTTGTTGGCCTACATAGAATTGAGAGTTTTTCTGAGATACGTGATCACCCCACTTCATTTTTCTGCCCAGAATTATTTTTTGTCTTTTCAAAGTCACTGCCCATTACTTGTGGTGTCTGTTATGAATACTTAAAAGCAAATAAAGCTGGTAGTTACAACTAACTTAGAATACTTATCATTCTAGGAGACAGGCAGTAGCTACCTCACTAGCCTAAGTAGCCTATCGGTTCACTTTGGAATAAGACTTATGGCTAGTGGTTCTAAATCTCTTTTTGTATTAGAAGCTGTAGGCCCTCTTCCTTAGGGAAAATGCAAATAACAACACATTTTTCATCAAGTGAAAGGAGTCCCTGGAACCCCTAGCAGCCCATCCATGGTTTCAGTTTGAAACCTCTGAATAATGAGTTGCCAAGACTGGCAGTTCTCACTTTATTATTCTGTTCTAATTCAGTAGTCCTCTGTCAAAATACGCTTCTAAATTAGATTCTGCCATTGGTCTCTATTTGGTCATATTAATTGAAATTTGTGTAATATCCACTTTCCAAAATGTAGTCATTCTTCAAAGTTAAGCCGATTACCCCCTCTTCCATGAAGCGCTCTGTCTTCCACGTAACCTCAAGTCAACCAAAAGTAGTTAACCTTTGCCTCTGTCATGCCCACTCTCGATCCCACTTTATGGATTATGGATGTGTCTTTTGTGCAAGTTAATATCTTCTGCCATATTATAGTGGTATTTGCACCACTATTTTTATGCCTTCCTGCCTTCGTCCCTCCCTCCTTCCTTTCCTCTTTACCCCCCTTCCTTCCTTCCTTCCTTCTTTCCTTCCTCCCTCCCTCCCTTCCTTCCTTCCACTCCTTCCTCTCTTTTCTTTTCTTTTTCTTTGTGGCCGCACCATGTGGCTTGCGGGACCTTAGTTCCCAGACCAGGGATTGAACACATGCCCTTGGCAGTGAAAGCACAGAGTCCTAACCACTGGACTGCCAGGGAATTCCTTGCACCACTATTTTTCAACTTACTCTATGAAAACAGCAAGTCTAGTTTTTCCACATATTTTTATTGATTTACATGGTGTTTATAATATTGTAGAAACAAGCACTTTTGTAAGCAAGAATAACTGAGATAAACAGGTTTGGGAACAAACATAGTTGCCTCTTGGTATGTGTACCACTCAACTGATTGGGCTAGAAATGTACGAGATGTAAGAAAGTAGGCCATTAGCTTCAATTGAGGTGGACGCTCATTATATATCTTGTAAAAAGTATGAAGAATGTTGTCTAATTTGGTAAATGGGTGTATTGTAGGCCACATGTTTCATTTTAATAATGTTAGTTTCAAAATTGTAACAATTACTTTGTACTGTCTGCATCCCATAACATCTAATAATGTTAAAATATCTTTGTGAGGCACTTATTGTAGGTTTTAAAAGTTTTTGCTATGGATTCAGTGGCTGAGAACTCTTGTCTCTTAATAATAATACAACTTTGGACAAGCTGTTTAACTTTTAAGGCTGAATTTTCTCAACTGTAAAATGGGACTAATACTTGTAACCAGGTGTAGTTTTTTATGTGATTGGATGCCTTACACATATAGCAAGCATTCAATAAATGTGATCAATTATAAATAATGAAAGTTCTTAGGTATTTACTTTTCATATACTGTCTGGAATATATCTTTATGGTATGTTCTTTTCTGTCTTTGGAACAGCCTTGTAAAACTCCTAATCTTACTTACTTTAAGGATATTGAGGCCACTGATGGGATCTTTGGCAGTGTTGAGATCCATAGATGGAATTTCTACCAAGCCTTGTTGCCTTTCTTAAGCAAAGGTAATGCTTTTATTCAAGAAATTTTGTAACGCTTTATAGCTACAAACATGGATAGAAACTCATGGATACGAGGGTTGATCATGTTCAGTATTTAGCTTCACTGAGAGTGAGACAAGCCAACACAGAAGCCCTTAAAATGCACCACACTTTACTTTGGGTTTGTGTTACCTTTTCCAATGCATGAAGAGTGCATGGAGAAATGGGAAACTTCAAAAATGGCTCCTCTGTACTTTTCTACTTACCTCCCTCCAATAACAGCAATAATGCTGCTAAATCCTCTGTGAGTATGGGCAACAGTGCGCTGGTAACCAGCTCTCAGAAAGGAAAACCCTTATTTGAAAGCATTTGCTGGTGTTCAGGGAAAAAGTATTCCCAACCTGCCTGATTTCAAGTTACCAACGATTTAACACCCAGCTCACAAAATTCCTGAAAATGGAACATGTAGCTCTCGCTAGCTGGCTTCGACATACCGCTGGAAAATCCTTTGATCTCATCGCTCAGAGGAGTCTCATCACTGTAGTTGCTTGCTTTCTTGGGAAGTAAAAAACTCCATTTTTTGGACACATGCTTTCTTCCCTCTTCTCCCTTCACGTCTTACCTTCTGGCTTCATCTTCTTTTCAGCCCCTGTGCAGATCTCAGTCATTCAGTTTTGTTTAGTTCTCTGATTTCTCTCTAGTGGGGGTGTTACAGTAGGCACGTGGACTGGGAGGGTAGGTGGGAGCCATGCCAGCTAGAAGTCTTGCTCTCTCCTTAATTCTAAAACTAGCTTTATCTGTTTAACTCTTTCATGTAGCTTGCACAGCTCTGTGTAGTCTCATCCCAGTTGATTTTCCACTGTGATTGCTTATAATGTTCCATCCTAAAAACGTATATCTCATCCATTCATATGAGACTTCCTTAGGTTCCTTGAAAACATAGCATTCTCTCTTCCAGGCTCTCCTGTGCAGTGTCTTCTGTGTAGAAATATCTTCACATCTGTTTCTCTCTTCTCATGCTTTATTCAGCTATATACTCTTCAACCTCAGATAGCAGCCCCTCTTTCTCTAACACCCCAGGTGGAGGTTATCCCTCCCTGATAACCCATAGGGCCTATATTTACTCTGCTAAATCACTTATCACCCACTGTCTGACTTATTGTCAACACAGTGACATGTGTTTCAAAGGCACTCCAAATGGGGAACCTTGGTTTGGGGGAATGCCTATGGGTTAGGAACTAGGAGATCTTGCATCATTTGGTACACGCCAGATCTCTAAGATTCAGTTTTCCTCTTTACACAACCTTGTGTGTGTCTATTTCTGCATTATCTGGAGCTACTAACTCCAGGGTGTTGGGGGGGGGGTCAGTGGCACAATGTAATATTGAACATATCCCTTTGTGTCTGATTTAATACATGAGAAGCAGTTCAGTGCCGTGGTTATGAGGGTGGCTTCTAGAGCCTAATCGCCTTGATTGAAATCCAGCACTGCTACTTTGGGCAAGTTCCTTGTTTTCCCCACTTGTGAAGTGGAGGTCATAATAGAACCTTCCTAATAAGCTAGTTAAGAAGAAATGAGTCAATGCATATGAATGGGACTTTGATTTGATCATTACTTTGACTGATACTTCCTTTTTCCTATTCACAGACTTCTATAAGGCTTTATTTCTTCCCTTGCAGTTGTATATAATGGCCATATTTCCACGTTAACTTATTTGTCTCAGTTCCTATCCAAAAAAAATCTGAAATATCATCTCCAACAAGAATTAAGAAAATACTTTTCACTCACCTATAATGTCTGTTCATTACAGCACACTTTGTGTAATTCTTTCCCAGGGTTCTGGGAGACTGTACACCGTTGGGCTGGTTATTAGCATCAGCATAATGAATTTCAGAAAGCATGAAGCAGTTTCTTGTTCTCCTATTTCCTCCCCCAAATGAGCTTTTTTTCATGTACATTGGCAATTTTTTTTCAAATAAGTACTCTCTCCTCCATATCCAAGATAACTTTTCAACTTATTATAATGATTTGTTCCATTCTAAGAGATAATTATAAGTAATGTTTTATTTTTAGAGTAATATCCAGTCATTTTCAGAAGCTGGAACTTGTCATAAAATCATTGAAAGATAAGTAATGTTCTTCTAACTACTCCAGGAGAGGGGCTCAATTGATTCCAGCTCTGCTTGAGAAGTGAGTTAAGCATCCAGGTTGCCAGCTTGTATATGGGGTGAGGATAAATATATTGTGACCAGTCTTGAGATTTTGGGTGGGTGGTGGGGGCAGAATGAGAGAGAGAAAATTGAAATGAGAAAAAAGTATTAGAAAATATGATCCCAGCAAAGAGGATATATTTCCACTGTTAAAGGAAGGAAGGGAGTTAATATCCATGGAACATCTGGAACATTCCTGGACCAGTGAACCCAACTTCCGCATGAATGAGAAAAAAGAGGAGACTCCAAGTCATCCAGAAAATCTCTTTCTGAGGGTTTGTGGGGTAAAGATCGTACTTTGTATTTGCAATATGCTTAAGACCCTGAGGCCAGAAGGAACATGGCTCTTCACGGTAAAGGGAAGGCGGCCAGTATGGCTGGTGCACATTGAGTAGGTGGAAGTGTATGATCTGAGATGAGACTGGTGAAATAAGGGCCAGGTCTCAGAAAATCTTCTAAACCACGGTAAGGATTTGGTATTTTTTCCTAAGGGCAGTGGGAAGTCTTTGAAACATTTTAGGCTGAGTAATAGAAATGGTTTATCTTGAGAAGCTCATTCATGCTACAGGGTAGAGAACGGCTTGAGGTCAGCCAGAGATGAATTGATTAGAGACCAGGTAGAAGTCTGTTATCATCAGGCAAGTGAGAACTGTTTTCAGTGGCTTAGTCTGGAAGAGGTGAGTGGCTCATGGCAGATGGAGAGCTCTCCTTTCACGTGAGAGGCATTGTAGGTAAGCTTCTTGGTGGCAGCTTTGCTTGTTTCTTAGCAAGTTGATGTGTTGCTGTTCATGTGAAAGGACGTAGAAAGGAAGGCAACCACATTTCATCCTTTCCCAAGTGTGTATTATGTGTGTATACACCTGGGTGCATGCGTGGATGGGTAAAGTGTATAATTTGCCTTAAGTTTATTCATTAAAACTGGACGCTAGAGGTAGAAATTTCTTTAAGCTTTCCTGTGAGATTGCGAATGAGTTCAAGGGTTTACCCATTTGTTTTCCTTTTGAATAAACCCTTTTCTCCTCTTAGAAATTTCGCAACTTAGAACCTTCAGGAAGTGAAATGTAAAGTTAAGATAGACTTTTTTTAATTTTTACCAAATGGTTCATGGCAGTTTGTGAGCAGCACTTGGTGCCAGACGGCTAAGAACTATCAGGCATTTCTTTAGACTTTAATGTTTTCAGAGAACCTTATGATAAGTGACTAATTTAGCTTCACATTTGCCTGGGAAGAAGGGTGAGGGAAAGCTAATAGCCTGCCATCTAAGGCATGTTTATGTAATTCATAGGGCTCCGTGGATTCTTAATAAATATTAAATAGTAGCTTAGCTTGCGCTGTGGTGGGAAGTACTGTGTTTGGGAAGGCTTAGGATCAGCAAACCTGTATTTCCCAGAACTTCATATTAGATTTAAGGACTTGTTACTATGATTTTTTTGTGAGTTTGTTTTGAAAATTGAAAACCAGTGTGCTAGACCTGTCACGTATAGTTTTTCTCCTTTCAGTACCCATAGGTATTATTGTACCTCTTTTATGTCATGGGAAACTGAGGCCAGATGAGTAGGTGAATTGCTTAAATTTGAAGAGCAGGGGTTTCGTTCAAAGGTTTGATTGACTCCCTAGTCATTGTTTTGAAGTTAGATCACATCTTTCCTTTCCTGGTTTAGGTAACGAGGCTGTTTCCTTTCCTAGCCAGGTACTTTACTGGCCTGTGATGTGTATCTGTATTGTTTTATAAACTTTCTGTAATCTATTTCTTTTTTCTTTTCTTTTTTAAATTTATTTATTTTATTTTTGGCTCAGTTGGGTCTTCGTTGCAGTGCTTCTCATTGCGGTGGCTTCCCTTGTTGCAGAGCACGGGCTCTAGGTGCATGGGCTCCAGTAGTGGCGCGTGGGCTCAGTAGTTGTGGCTCGCGCGCTCTAGAGCGCAGGCTCAGTAGTTGTGGCGCACGGGCTTAGTTGCTCTGCGACACGTGGGATCTTCCTGGACCAGGGCTTGAACCCGTGTCCCCTGCATTGGCAGGCGATTCTTAACCGCTGCACCACCAGGGAAGTCCCCGTAATCTATTTCTTGATGGGGCCAAATATGTTTCTAAATCTAATTTAATCTTTCTGGTTTCTAATGTGATTTCAATGAAAGCTTATTTCCAATGCAATGGTTTTGCAATTATAGTGGAGCCTCAGCTTATGTGCATTTAATTTACGTAAATTCAACTGTACATGCATGTCAAGTGAAGAGAGAACTATTTAAATAATGCAGAAGATTCTGTCCCCCATTTCATGCAACGAGCACATGCCCCAGAGTAAGAGGCAAGGCTTCATTCTGCTTTTTTCTCTGTCCCAGACTTTCACATCTCTTATAGGGTGAAGACTTGATCTGAGTGATAATCCATTGTTTAAAAATACTTATTTTTCACACTACCAGGCCCCTAAGATGAGTCTTCACTACACTTGTTTAACAAACAAACAACTGTCTGCTGTAAAACTGAAAGAAATATCTTTTTCCTTTGGATTCATCTATTCATTTAACAAACATTTTATTAGAACTTATTATGTACCATCACTCTTCTAGGTACTAGGAATACTATTGGGAATACAGTGACCTACTAAAAAATTCCCTTCCCTCACAGAACTTACAGCTTAGAGGCTTTTGAAATCTGTAATTTCAGCCTCAACATGCTGCCTTTCTAAGATATTTTTAGAATAACATTGGATATGCATGATTTTCACTTGAGGAGCTGATTTGTTAAACCCATTTGAAGACAGTCTGGCAGTTTCTTACTAAATGCACTCTTGCCTTACGATCCTGCCATCCATCGTGCCCCTCCTTGGTATTTGCCCAAAGGAGTTGAAAGCTTAAGTTCGCATGAAAACCTGCACGCAGATGTTTACAGCAGATTTATTCATAACTGCCCAAACTTGGAAGCAACCAAGATGCCCTTTAGTAGGTGACTGGATCAATAAAGTATGGTACATCCAGACAATGTAATATTACTTAGTGCTGAAAAGAAACGAGCTATCAAGCCATAAGAAGACATGGAAAAAACTTAAATGCATATTTCTAAGTGACAGAAGCCAATTTGAAAAGGCTACATACTGTATGAATCCAACTATATGACATTCTGGAAAAGGAAAACTTATGGAAAAAGTAAAAAGGTCAGTGGTTGCCAGGGGGTGGTGCGAGGGAGGGATGGATAGATAGAGAACAGAGGATTTCTAGGGCAGGAAACCATTCTGTATGATACTATTATAGTGGATACATTTGTCAAAGTCCATAAAATGTACAACTTCAAGAGTGAACCCTAAGGTACACTCTGGACTTTGGGTGATTTTGATGTGTCAGTGTAGGTTCGTCAGTTGTAACCATTATACCAGTGTGGTGCAGGATGTTGATGGTGGAGGTGGCTGCGCATGTGTGGGGCAGGGCATGTATGGGAACTCTCTATACCTTCTCTTCAATTTTGCTGTCAACCTAAAACTGCTATAATAAAGTCTATATAAAAATAAACTCCTCCTACCCATCTCAAGCTCCCTCACACGAGGCACAACTCCTCCTGTGTCCTATATATTCTTACCAGTTTTCTGATACTAGATAGAAGGCAAGTTGTAGTTTTACCAGGATCATAGAAGTATTTAAGATGCCACATGGTGTGGCTTGGTCTTGAATTCTGGGAACTGAGCATTAGAGACCTGGGTGCTTATTAGCCACCGGACCCCACCCACTTCTGTGTCTCAAGCCACTCTCCTCTCATCTGCAAAATAATATGATTTAATTGGCTGATCCCTATGGCCCTCTCCAATTCTTTTCTTTGTATTCATCTCTAAATATTTCAGTATTCATCGCTAAAAGGTGACATCCTTTTTATCAATAGGACGATACCATTAGTACACTGAAGATATTCATGGTTATTTAGTATTATCAAATATCTAGTCACTTTTAAAATTACCGATTTTATTTTTTCTTTGTAAAAAATAGATCCAAATAAAGTTTGTAAATCAAGATCCAAATAAGTTCCATCCTTTAGAATTGACTTGCATGTCTCCTAAGCCTCTTAATCCATGGGTTCCTCATCACTCTCCTCTATTTTCCTTGCACTTTACTTATTGACGACAACCGGGCTGTTTGTCCCGTAGACAGTCCCACAGTCTGGATGTTCTTGATCGTGTCCCTGTGATGTGTATAGCAAAGTTTGTAGTCACCCATATTTCCCATAAGCTAGCAGATCGAATTCAGGTTTTTCTGTTTTTGGCTAGACTACTTCACAAGTGAGACTATGTGCTTCCAGCACGAGGCATGCAAAATTTCTTTCTTTTGTGACCGTAGCAGCCACTGATAATTATTACCGATATCTACTATTTCATTAGGGCTTACGAACTGTTGGTATTCAAATTTTGTTTTTATTTTTGCTACAAATGGAAATTTCTTTTTATCGGTATTTGATTATAGGTCACAAGGAAAGGCAGGACAAAAGCATGATTTTATTTTATTTGCCATTTTCAAAATATTGATTTGGTTCTCTATTACCCTCCACTTGTGACCCATGGGGTCCTTTTTTTTTTTCTTAGTATCACTATAAACTCATAGGTTTAAGTATATCTGAAGTGTTTTATTCCTTTGCAGTTATTATTCTCATTAATGTTCTAATTTTCCCATCTATAATTGGCATTTATTTTATGAGTGTTGATGAGTTCATAGGCTATTTGCATTTAACTTTCTTTAAATTTCCTATTGATATCCCCTGCCTATTTTTCTAGACAATTAATAGTGTTTTTCTTTTCTCTCTTCGGAAGATCTTTATATATTAGGAATATTAACTCTTTGCTCTTATGAAAAGAAAAGATTACCCCTAAGAGAATTACATAAGCAGTGTAAGAATATAAATAACAAACTGGAAAAATCAGACTCTCAAAGGTTCCAGTCAACACTCTGTGATGCTGCACAAGTTACTTTAATACTCTGAGCCATCATCTTCCCCATACGCGATATGGGAATCCTAATAACATTATCTTATTCGTTTATTGGGAGTATTTCATGAGCAAATACAAGCTCAGCAAAGTGCTGGCACATACAAGCTCAATAAATAATATCACTGAGACTCTTCTTGTTGATTACCAGTAATGATGGTAATCCGTTCTTTCGTTAATAGGATGGGTGTTGGGCTGTAATTCCCCCTCTCTTATTCGCAGATTATTTGGGTTTACCCAATACATTAGCGTGGGATAAGACCTGGTCATTCCCTAGGCCAGGCTTTCCTTTTGACCACCACAGTGGCAGCAAAGAAATGGAGTAGCTTTGTTTGGAAATCAGCCAGCAAAGAGTGTCATAAATGATTAATTTATGTCCACAGATGGATATGTCTCTGCATTGACTCTATATTGCATTCTTACTCTGTGCCTAAGAGAAATAAACAACACCCACAATGGAGTTCATGTTCTCAACGACTTGGTCCAGTAGGCAAGACATTAAATGTATTGTCACACATATTACTCTTTTTTACTATCCCAAAATCCTTTTAAGGGATGATGATCGAGGTATTATTTTATGTAATAAAATTCATAGCACCATGAATTAATAACGTACATACCTTGTATCAATTCAAATAGAGCATTAGTGTGTTAAAATTACTCCTCACCAAGAACCGTTTGAGGTAGGTATTGCGATTTGTCTTGCAGATGAAGCACTGAGAGGTTAAATAACATGTCCAAAGATACAGATAGTAGGTAGCTGAGCCAGGAAACAAACGTGAGCAGGGATCTGATACAGTATTACCTTTGGAGTTGATTGTATCAAGGCACAACTGTGTCCTGGTTGACAGCCTCCTTGTACACGTTTTTGCTGAGCAGCCTTCCATGGTGTTCACAGTGCTGTAATCCAGTGGATCTAACATGTGTGTGACCAAGAATAGGAGGTCAGGGGCCAGTGTTCTGGGGTTGAGGCAATGCTTTTTAATACTTTTCTTTATTGTGTTACTATCTGGAGCTGTACGGAAAGCTGTTACTTAAAATGGCCCCTGGTCATTTTATCATTGATCCATCTAAGCGTGTGGTCCAGTTGTATCTCCAGGCTAACAGATAAGGAGGGTGTGATGAACTCAGCTGTTATCCGGGTTTAAGGCAGCACAGAACTCCCACTGTTTGGATTTGAGGTCATGTGGGGTAGCATGCTGCCACTGTAAATTTTGTTAGTATCTAAGTGGGATGTTGGTCCACAGGCAAGTGTGGAAGTTTATGGGTAGTTGTGACTGAACAGGTGAATCATGCAAAGAATGGATGTATTTAGGGATTTTATATGTATACTTGCTCTTAGACTGGGAGCAAAGATGGATTCTCTGGCACCAAAGACCTATTTCCTAAAGCAGAGGGAGACCTGTATTTCTAGATATCTGAAAGAGCAAATGTCAGACTTGGAGGGCTAGTGGGCAGGTGCCAGTGGAGAGGGGTGAGGGTAGGCATAATGTCTTCTATGAACACTAACTATTAAGAAGTACATCTTGTGAGCCACTGCTGTTACTACCTACAAACCATCGGTGTTTGACCCACTTTATGAAGTTGGAGATAAATATTTTATTAACTAGCAAAGAAGAGTACAGACCAGCAGTTAGCCCCGATGCTAAGAAATTCCCTGAAATTCCATGGTAATGTTTAGTGACTTTTCTTCAGACTACTTTTGGTTTCACCATTCAATTTAAAAGGCTGACCAGGTAAGGAGGTGAGGTGCTAATGCACTGGTAAGAGATCAGGTATCTAAAAGTCACTCGATGTGTTCTATACTCCTTAAAACCCAGGACACAGATTTTATTTTGCTATTCCCTAGCAGTTTTATTGTTTGGTGTCCAAACTACGGATGAATAGCAGGCAAGGTCTTCAATACGTAGCCAGCAGGGGGTGATTACAGTTACAGGGGAGCACCTAGATCCCCTAAGTGTATTACGTTGCATGGGCCCGACACTGTTTCAGTAATGTCAACTCGTAGAAAATATAATTAATATTTTACAAATTGATTTGGTCCCCTATCTCTGCTGCTCAGGAAGCAACTGTTCCAGTATGTGGTGGGGCCTCCTCTGACTTTGGAAGAAACGTGCCCTCTCCTGTACGTGTGCCTTTGCTGTCCTCGGCAGAGACTGAGCTGGGCCAGTTTTCACAGTTACATTCTTAGGAGACTGCATTCTTCCTTTGGGGTTCAAAATGGGGCATTTCCAAGTGTCAGAACTAGGTTTAATTGGAAAGAAAATCTAGGAAAGAATCGACTGTGATTGTCAGCATGCTTGGGGAATACCACTAAGCATCAGGGTTTGTTCTGAATTTGAATCCTGTCCCTTTCTAGTTGAGTGATTTCAAGCGAATTGCTTAATCCAAATGCCAACTTCCTTATATGCAAATGGAAGTCAGGGACATATTGCAAAGCATTGCTGGCAACGAGAATGCCGTGTGTGGGTATGTGAGGCGCAGCCTTGGATGTGTGTGTGGTGTATGTGTAATCACAGTTCTCTCGGAAAGGTAAGTCTCTACAGCACTGCTTCTCTGATTTCCAGCAGGACCCAACCCTGCTGGTGTAGGTAGATTTAAATTCATAATTCATCCCTTCTCCGGGCACCCTTCCGCTCTGAAGTCTTAATCAAGATCCATTTTAGAGTTGTCAGTACCCTTATGTCCCCCTCCTGCTTTCCCTGGCCCTACCCTCTCTGGTTGCCTGCCTCTCTTGGAGTGTGTTTGGGTGCATTTGTGGATCGGTGCCCATGTGTATTCTGTACTCAAATTAGTCATTTTTAATGCACGCCCAACCATTAGGTGTGGTTCCCACTCTGCCACCGGAACAGCTACTAATTGATACCTCTTGAAAAATGAGATATTCCCTGAAGCGTTCAAGGCTGCCCGACAGGCAAACATGCCACCTGCCTCTATGATTCGCGTTCTAACCACGCAGACATTGGTGATTTAAGCATGTTGTTCTATCTTGACGTTTTTCCCTTTGACCATATTTCCAGTATATATACTTTCTCAGTTTATTTTTGCCATATAACAGCATTAATTTCATCACAGTTTCCAAAGATTTCAAAAAAGCTAATTTCTGAAGCTGTGTCGTCTGAGCTCAGTGTCCTGTATACCCTACCACCCACGTAGCATCTCGTTAATGAATTGTGTACTTGTGGATTTGGTGAACAGTTTTTTTTTTTTTTTTTTTTTTTGCGGTACGCGGGCCTCTCACTGCTGTGGCCTCTCCCGTTGCGGAGCACAGGCTCAGCGGCCATGGCTCACGGGCCCAGCCGCTCCGCGGCATGTGGGATCTTCCCGGACTGGGACACGAACCCACGTCCCCTGCATCGGCAGGCAGACTCTCAACCACTGCACCACCAGGGAAGCCCTTGGTGAACAATTTTTGTTTCTTTGTTGAAGGAGGTAAATAAACCAGAATCAATTCAGAAGAGGGGTGTGTTGGGTGAGGAATGGGGAGCAAACTAAGGAAATGACATTGTCTCCTAAGAAAACCAAGAATTATAGAATTCTCTCTCTATATCAAGCAGAAATTAGGCTCCTTAAATCAGTACACTCTATCACTATGTCGGTGAATCATCAACTTTGTAGAGGGTTGCCATGTCTTACCACATCTGGGCAGAAGTTAGGAAATTGCAAAAGACAAAGAAAAGCTGCCGGAGTGAAAACTTTACAAGGGTAGCAGTAAAGTCTTTAATATTCCCTACCAAATCTCCAGTCCTTAACAAAACGATGGCAAATATTGTGCACTCAGTAAATATTTGTTAGTAAATGCATTTCCGAGCAAGCACTTCAATGACTTAGAATGGAATGTAAGTAACTTTTCCCTGCAGCATCTTAACTTTTTATTAGGTTGTGGTATAATGAAATCTGAAAGGTAGGTGACATTTTTATGTTGTTACCACCCAAACATAGACAGTTTCTTAGTATCAGTTAGGAAGAAAGTAAGTTGCATTTGGATAGACTGGAGACTTGAATTCTCAAAGCAGTCAGCACAATTTCTTTAATAACTCCATAAATCATTGTGCTGAATTATAGCATTGTTTGCTTTCAGAGTTGTGTTTCTTGGCTTTGGAATGCAGAAATAATTGTAGACTGGGGCTGGACGATTATCAGCCCATTATCATACTAGGGCCAAGATGATCGTCAAAGTACTAGGCATCAGCAAGAGGACAAGAAGCGAACCAGAAAACTTGAGTTTCTCATGTTACAAAATTCTGTCATCTGCCCCCAGACTGTGAGGGCAGTTGGAACAACGATATCCACCTGAGCCTGAGGATAGTCCAGAGAAAGCTGCCCAAAGTCACATCCGGAGCCACAAAAGCAACCTCATGTGATCAAGGCAGGAAAGACTCAAACTCTGAGGGGCAGTGAGATAACAGGTAGATAAAATCATGAAATGTTCAGTATGTAAACCTGCAACCATAAAAATAAAACATTAAGAGCAGCAACCTTTTATTGAGTACTTATGTCATACGCAGTAATGAATGATTTATCTATGTTACCCTGTTTCATTTTCATAAACATTCTAAGGGGATGGGTATTTCTATCATTTCACTTTTACATAAAAATATCCTTAGAGAGATTGAATTTCTTAGTCAGGGTTTCATTCTGGTGGAACCAGGAGATGAGTTTTCTGATTATCCCAAAGCCTCGTTCTTAAATGCTGTACTCTATTTCCTAACCAATCTTAGACTACGCAGAATAAGGGAGCCTTTTATTAATCAAAAAGGAAAATAATCATTTTTTAAAGTCGGAAAATCTCTGTACGCCATGTATTTTTGCCCAGTGAGCAACGGACTCCTAGGGAGGTAAAGGGATCACCCTAAAAGCACAAGGTGAATTGGTGACCAGTTAAACTCAGATCCAAAGTCCTTTGATTCCTGCCCCACACCTTTTCCCTAAACACAGATCTTCACATTTCTTTGTCTAACCTTGGATTCCTGTCCTCATATTTCCTCAAATAAGGCAGGGACTTAGATTTTAGGGAGGGACAAGAGACAAAGTCTTGGAGGAAAGGGCAGGGGAGACTGAGAAAGACAGGGAGAAAGTTACAGTGAAATTGCAGTGTTCGGATGTAAGCAGCTTCATCCCAGTGCATGCAGCATGTACTCTTCAGCTGTTTCTAGAAATAATTTGGGGCATTTCATCTGCTTAATCCACAAATACCTGTAATAATACATGTCAGACTCTACCGAATCTATTTCTAACACCAGCACCAGAAGTCATTAGCATAGTCACAGTTACATAGCATCAAGTCCACTGGAGACAGAATGCTTTCGGTTCAGATTTAGCTGGAGCCAGTTTTCATCTGAGTGACCTTGACAAGGTTTACTTAACCTTCCTGTTTGTTCATTCATTCATTCAAAAATATATAGTGAGCTCCTTCTTTGTGCCATGCTGTGGGGGAAGTGCTGGAAGATATAAAAGGATACTAGAGATTAAATTCCCTGCCAATATAGAGCTTATGTTTTACTGGGGAAGGCAGGTAGTAAATAAGTATAAACCATGTAGTATATCAGAAAGTCTTTTGCAAGTTTTAAACAGAGAAGGGGGAATGAGGAGATGCGGTCAGGTTTTAGAGTTTTATTTTGTTTTGTTTTTTTAGGAGTTTTATTAATTAATTAATTTTTGCTGTGTTGGGTCGTCGTTTCTGTGCGAGGGCTTTCTCCAGTTGTGGCAAGCGGGGCCACTCTTTATCGCGGTACGCGGGCCTCTCACTATCGTGGCCTCTCTTGTTGCGGAGCACAGGTTCCAGACGCGCAGGCTCAGTAGTTGTGGCTCACGGACCCAGTTGCTCCGCGGCATGTGGGATCCTCCCAGACCAGGGCTTGAACCCGTGTCCCCTGCATTAGCAGGCATATTCTCAACCACTGCGCCACCAGGGAAGCCCTAGAGTTTTAAATAGGGTGATTACAAGAGGCCTCACTGAAAAGGTACCATTGAAACAAAGATGTGAAATAGTGAGGCGAAAAAGAACACTCCAGGTGAAGGGAACTATGAAAGCCTAAGTCTCAAGCAGAGTTACAGGAAGGTTGGAGGAAGCGAATGGAGACCAGCATGGCTGGAGATGAATAACTGGGATAAGTGGGAGAAAGACAGTGATAACAGTGATGACTTTTTGTGATGACTTGACTCTTAGTGTGGTGGAAGGTTTTGAGCAGGGGAGTGTCAGTCACTCTCTTACTCAAGGGTCCATTTGAGAGTGACAGCCGTGGTTTGAGCACACCTGCTATGCAGCCCCGTAGGTCCATAATGCTGCCTTGGATCAGGGTGGCGATGTAAAGGAGGTGGCAAGGGTGATCAGCTGCTGGATTTGTTCTGAAGATAAAGCCACGGGAATTTGCTGATGTCGTGGAGGACATGGGGTGTGTATGAGAGAGGAGTCAAGGTTGACTGGAAGGGTTTGGGGCTGACAAACGGGTGAATGATATTGCCACTGACTGAGAAGAGTGTGGACCTTTCTTGTCTTCAGAAGGGTGACAGAATTATGACTTCAGTTTGGGCATACGATATCTGACATATCTATTCTAAGTAGAGTTTTTGGACAGTCCGTCGATAGGGGAATCTGGAGTTCAAGGAAGTATCTGGGCCTGGAGACACATTTCACAGTTGTGAATGTATTAACAGTACCTTAAGCCACAGAACTGGAAGATGCCCCCTGGTGGCCGAGTGTGCTTCGACAGGAGGCCCAGGGTTGAGTCACAGGATGCTCTTCTGTTGCAAATTGGGAGACTGAGCAGATCTAGCTAACAGACATAGCCAACAGGGACTGTCCCTCTTAATAATAGGCAAGTTCGGTATCTCAGAAGCCAAGGATTTCAAGATGAAGAAGTGATGTATTGTCCCCTTGTCTCATTTTCATATCGACCACAGGGTTAAGTAACTTGCTTGTGTTTACTAAGATTTGCTTACTTCACTGGTTGAAATATGCCACAGGTAATGAATCACCACTGGAAAATGACGTTTCCTCTCTGATCGTTAGCTTCCCTATATGTTAAATGAGCAAATTTGGCTAGTCTTGTCTTCAGAAAACTTCCAGCCTTGATATACTATGACCTTTTCTGATCTTGTATGATTCTGTATGATCAAGACTGAATCCATTCCAGTACTATGCATTTTATGTCAGTCAGAATACAATGTGTCTTTTGTTTAATTTCCTCAAAGCAAATGATCTGGAATCTAATATCATTGTTGTATGTTTGTTGTTGTTATTGTTTTGAATATCTTCTTTCACTTGTGATTTTGTAGATCTGGAAGAAGCCTCCGTCCTCAGGGGCTTAGAGAAGGCTATCCTGTAACTCACGTGGAGGTGAAGAAAACCATCCCTTTGGTGGTGGCCTGAGCAGATTATCTGAACCCCAATGTTGCTCTGAACTTTGTGTTCAAGACTCGAGAAGATTAGGACTGCTAAGGTATGGACTTGTGACTTTATCTTTTTGGAAGGCAAATACATTTTGCCTTCTGTTCTCCTCATCTACTCTTTTCTTTTTCTCTTTCCGTTTTCCCTTTCTCCTTTTAAGCAAAGATCTGCTCTTTTGTTACCAGCTTGTTGGATGTGGTGAGATGGATAAAAATACAATGGAAGAAACTGAGGACTGCACTGTCGCAGTAATAGAGACACCTCAGTATGCCACCTCAGTCATAGAGGTGACCAGAGGAGAGTCAGTCTAAGGATGAGGAGACATTTATGCAGGTGTCTCTGATAGAAAGAAAAGAGAAATTGAGGTTGTGCCTATGTGATAAGACTCCAGGTCGAGAGATAAGTAAAGAAGTGGTGCGTGTAATACACTGTATATTTCCATTTTCTACATCCACAGGAAACTTTTGGCAAAACCTTGTATTATATCTTAAGGTTTTTGGGGGGATTGTCTTTATATATCTTTTGGATACATACCTAGGCTGGGATTAGACTCTTCTAAGTTGAGTCAAGAGGTCCCATTTGTTTTCTGGTTACAGTGATAATCATTCTGTATGTGTGTAGTGTATATATGTACACACATACTTACATGCATATGTATTATTTGTGTGTATATATACACACACACACACACACAATTTGTTGAGTGGTGTATATGTGTGTGCATACATGTATATACACATCATATATATGTTACGTAGGTCATATATATATATGATATGTAGATCATATATATATGATGTGTATATATGATCTATATATGTGGAGGGTGGTGGGGAGAGAGGGACAGATAGAGGGAGGAGAGAGAGAATCCTCCAGAAACTACCACTCATGGTTATTGTGAGTCAGGCATTGTGCTATAAGGTTTGAAAAAAGAAGTCACAAGTACAACTGATAACAACCATCTGAAATAGATACTTCTGTTCTGGAAAACCAGAAGAGAGATAAGTAGAAAGGTTTTCTAAGGTTGTGTAGCAAGGAAGGGTTAGGAGCCAGACTCTTTACCAGACTTACTAGAATTTAAGTCTGTGCTCACCTATTGTGTAGAATAGTGGGATTGTGTATGTTGCTGGTTAAAAGCACTGGAGAAATATGGTTGAATAGCCTAGGACCACAGGGCATGTCCAAGAGAAAATGGAGAATGTCTCTGACAATTCAGCTGACAGCTCATTTGCTGTCATTTTAATTTCCTTAAAAAACAAAACAAACAAACAAACAGAAAAAACCCACTCGTAATCCAAAGGCTTTTGGCAACTGGGAGAGCAAGGTAGCTAAGGTGTTGCCCTGGGTCCCTTCTTGTGGCACCATAGACCTCCTATATGTCATCTTGTGTACAAGGTGGTGGTCCAGAGCTGATGAAAGTCAAATGAGTTATAGTCACAGGCTTGCTTTTATCGTATCTCTGAATTACTCACTGCTGGAATAAGTGTGGTATATACTTCTAGTTGATCATGAACAGGCCTTCCTATGAGGATGAAGCACACATACTTTCTGTGTGGTTTATGGAAAAGCCTCCAGTGCCCATGCGTTGCGCTTTCATGTTCACGTTGCTCCTAGTACCTCTGACAGAGTGCTGACAGACAGGTGAAAATGTGAGGGTGGCATTTCAAACAAACTCTTCTCTGCCTTTTAATCAGGGAATTTTTATTTTTATTTTTTGTAAAGGAGGTCAATTATTTTTCACTCTTGGAATCAAAGGGCATCTTTAAAGCAGCTTAGGTATAAATACTATTTATGGATTGATTTTCCATTGACATGCTTTCAAAGGCCAAATAGGTAATTTAACAATCAGAAACAAAAATACCTACAGTGTACCTTTTTTGAGTCCTTGCACCAAGTGTAAACATTCTACATAATAGATGTATCGCTGCAGTGCCTTTCTCTGCCTACACGTCCTTGATCTGTTGGAGAGGAAAGCTACAAAAGCTCTTCTCTGCTTGCCCTGAAAACCTACAGCAGTTGAGGGGTTTGGATTGGGATTTTGATGACTGAGTTCTTTGCTTTGAGAGTGTTGATCTTTAATTGAGAATGCCTGTGTTCTGTCAGGAATATTCACGTAGATGCTGGGTACTTAACATATAAATTCAGCGGAGAAAGTTTTAAAGGACTTGGTCATAAAAATGTTCCTGGTTTAGAGGCCAATCAACCCTAAAGGGGAAAATAAAACTCTCTGATTGTTGACAGAGTATAAGGGGAGAAGAAATTCTACTTTGCAGTGTGTGTTCATCACACGTCTGGATTCAGCTATAGTGTGTACATGCCCCAGATCACAGACCAGCACCCAAATTCCAGGAAGGAAGAAGGAAGTGAGGCAGTGTTGGTTCATCAGTTGACCATGATACTTCCTGGCTGCCGTGCTCCTGTGCACTGAACAGATTTTTCAGATGTCTTTTCAAGTGAAGACAGTATAAATTAGTGGTTATGGGCTCAGACTTTAGAAAGGCCAATAAGACTTCTGCCTGAATATTAGAAAAACCATTTAATTTTCCTAAGCCAATGATGTTCGGAGTGTGGTCTATAAGCCAGCAGCTTCAACATCACATAAGCTTGTTAGACATGCAGATTTTCAGGCCCTTCATCCCACTTATTAAATCAGAACCTCTTAGAGAGTGAGGTTCAGGAATCTGTTTTTAAACAGGCTCTCCAGGTAATTTAGATGCGTTGTTGAAATTTGAAGATCACTGCTAGGCCTGTTCCCTGATCGCTGAAAAAGTAGGGAGATTTTAAAAATAACTCCTGTCCAGAAACTAGGAAACGTTAAGAATATTAATGATTAATATATCTAAGTGTGGGTGTTTATATGTCCGTATAACCACATACACATGTATTTGTGAATATATATGGCATTGAAAGGGGGGAAAAACTTCTCAAATACCAGAAGTAAAGTTACTGAAGTTATTTTATTTTTATTTATTTTTAATTTTTTAGCATCTTTATTGGAGTATAAACGCTTTACAATGTTGTGTTAGTTTCTGCTGTATAACAAAGTGAATCAGCTATATGTATACATATATCCCCATATCCCCTCCCACTTGCGTCTCCCTCCCACCTTCCCTATCCCACCCCTCTAGGAGGTCATGAAGCACCAAGCTGATCTCCCTGGGCCATGCGGCTGCTTCCCACTAGCTATCTATTTTACATTTGGTAGTGTTTATATGTCCATGCCACTTTCTCACTTCGTCTCAGCTTACCCTTCCCCCTCCTCGTGTCCTCAAGTCCATTCTCTATGTCTGTGTCTTTGTTCCTGTCCTGCCCCTAGGTTCTTCAGAACCATTTTTTTTTTCTTTCTTAGATCCCATATATATGTGTTAGAATACTGTATTTGTATTTCTCTTTCTGACTTACTTCACTCTTTATGACAGACTCTAGGTCCATCCATCTCCCTATAAATAACTCAATTTCGTTTCTTTTTATGGCTGAGTAATATTCCATTGTATATATGTGCCACATCTTCTTTATCCATTCATCTGTCAGTGGACACTTAGTTTGCTTCCATGTCCTGGCTATTGTAAATAGAACTGCAGTGAACATTATGGTACATGACTCTGTTTGAATTATGGTTTTCTCAGGGTATATGCCCAGTAGTGGGATTGCCGGGTCGTATGGTAGTTCTATTTTTAGTTTTTTAAGGAACCTCTATACTGTTCTCCATAGTGGCTGTATCAATTTACATTTCCATCAACAGTGGAAGAGAGTTCTCTTTTCTCCACACCCTCTCCAGCATTTATTGTTTCTAGATTTTTTGATGATGGCCATTCTGACTGGAGTGAGGTGATACCTCATTGTAGTTTTGATTTGCATTTCTCTAATGGTTAGTAATGTTGAGCATCCATTAATGTGTTTGTTGGCAATCTGTATATCTTCTTTGGAGAAATGTCTATTTAGGTCTTCTGCCCATTTTTGGATTGGGTTGTTTGCTTTTTTGATATTGAGCTGCATGAGCTGCTTGTAAATTTTGGAGATTAATCCTTTGTCAGTGGCTTTGTTGGCAAATATTTTCTCCCATTCTGAGGGTTCTCTTTTCATCTTGTCTATGGTTTCCTTTGCTGTGCAAAAGCTTTTAAGTTTCATTAGGTCCCATTTGTTTATTTTTATTTCCATTTCTCTGGGAGGTGGGTCAAAAAGGATCTTGCTGTGATTTATGTCAAAGAGTGTTCTCCCTATGTTTTCCTCTAAGAGTTTTATAGTGTCTGGCCTTACATTTAGATCTTTAATCCATTTTGAGTTTATTTTTGTGAATGGTGTTAGGAAGTGCTCTAATTTCACTTTTATACACGTAGCTGTCCAGTTTTCCCAGTACCACTTATTGAAGAGGCTGTCTTTTCTCCATTGTATATTCTTGCCTCCTTTATCAAAGATAAGGTGACCATATGTGCATGGGTTTATCTCTGGGCTTTCTATCCTGTTCCATTGATCTATATTTCTGTTTTTGTGTCAGTACCATACTGTCTTCATTACTGTAGCTTTGTAATATAGTCTGAGGTCAGGGAGGCTGATTCCTTCAGCTCCGTTTTTCTTTCTCAAGATTGCTTTGGCAATTTGTATCTGTGTTTCCATAGAAATTGTGAATTTTTTTGTTCTAGTTCCATGAAAAATGCCATTGGTAGTTTGATAGGGATTGCATGGAATCTGTAGATTGCTTTGGGTACTATAGTCATTTTCACAATGTTGACTCTTCCAATCCAAGAACATGGTATATATGTCCATCTGTTTCTATCATCTTTAATTTCTTTCATCACTGTCTTACAGTGTTCTGCATACAGGTCTTTTGCCTCCTTAGGCAGATTTATTCCTAGGTATTTTATTCTTTTTGTTGCAGTGGTAAATGGGAGTGTTTCCTTAATTTCTCTTTCAGATTTTTCATCATTAGTGTATAGGAACACAGATTTCTGTGCATTAGTTCTGTATCCTGCTACTTTACAAAATTCATTGATTAGCTCTAGTAGTTTTCTGGTAGCATGTTTAGGATTCTCTATGTATAGTATCATGTCATCTGCAAACAGTGACAGTTTTACTTCTTCTTTTCTGATTTGGATTCCTTTTATTTCTTTTTGTTCTCTGATTGCTGTGGCTAAAAATTCCCAAACTATGTTGAGTGATACTGGTGAGAGTGGACAACCTTGTCTTGTTCCTGATCTTATAGGAAATGGTTTCAGTTTTTCAACACTGAGAATGATTTTGGCTGTGGGTTTGTCATATATGGCCTTTACTATGTTGAGGTAAGTTCCCTTGTGCCTACTCTCTGGAGGGTTTTTATCATAAACAGGTGTTGAATTTTGTCAAACGCTTTTTCTGCATCTATTGAGATGATCATATGGTATTTATTCTTCAATTTGTTAACATGGTGTATCACATTGATTGATTTGCATATATTGAAAATCAATCCTTGCATTCCCAGGATAAACCCTACTTGATCCTGGTGTATGATCCTTTTAATGTGCTGTTGGATTCTGTTTGCTAACATTTTGTTGAGGATGTTTGCATCTATGTTCATCAGTGATATTGGCCTGTAGTTTTCTTTTTTTTGTGCCATCTTTGTCTGGTTTCAGCATCAGGGTGATGTTGGCCGCATAGAATGACTTTGGGAGTGTTCCTTCCTCTGCTGTATTTTGGAAGAGTGTGAGAACGATGGGTGTTAGCTCTTTTCTAAATATTTGATAGAATTCTCCTGTGAGGCCATCTGGTCTGGGCTTTTGTTTGTTGGAAGATATTTAATCACAGTTTTAATTTCAGTGCTTGTGATTGGTCTGTTTATATTTTCTATTTCTTCCTGGTTCAGTCTTGTAAGGTTGTGTTTTTCTAAGAATTTGTCCATTTCTTCTTGGTTGTCCATTTTATTGGCATATAGTTGCTTGTAGTAATCTCTTGTCATCCTTTGTATTTCTGCAGTGTCAGTTGTTACGTCTCCTTTTTCATTTCTAATTCTGTTCATTTGAGTCTTCTCCCTTTTTTTCTTGATGAGTGTGGCTAATGGTTTATCAGTTTTGTTTATTTTCTCAAAGAACCAGCTTTTAGTTGTATTGATCTTTGCTATTGTTTCCTTCATTTCTTTTCATTAATTTCTTATCTGATATTTATGACTTCTTACCTACTGCTAACTTTGAGTTTTTTTGGTTCTTCCTTCTCTAATTGCTTTAGGTGTAAGGTTAGGTTGTTTATTTGAGGTATTTCTAGTTTCTTGAGGTAGGACTGTATTGCTATAAACTTCCCTTTTAGAACTGCTTTTGCTGTATCCCATAGGTTTTGGATTGTCGTGTTTTCATTGTCATTTGTTTCTAGGTATTTTTAAATTTCCTCTTTGATTTCTTAAGTGACCTCCGGGTTATTTAGTAGCATATTGTTTAGCCTTCATGTGTTTGTATTTTTTACAGTTTTTTTTCCTGTAAATGATATCTAGTTCTATAGCATTGGAGTCAGAAAAGATACTTGATACAATGTTAATTTTCTTAAATTTACCAAGGCTTGATTCGTGACCCAAGATATGGCTTATCCAGTAGAATGTACCATGAGCACTTGAGAAGAAAGTATATTCTGTTGTTTTTGGATGGAATGCCCTATAAACAGCAGTTAAGTCTGTCTTGTTTAATTTGTCATTTAAAGCTTGTGTTTCCTTATTTATTTTCATTTTGGATGATCTGTCCGTTGGTGAAAGTAGGGTGTTAAAGTCCCCTACTATAGTTGTGTTATTGTCGATTTCCCCTTTTATGGCTGTTAGCATTGGCCTTATGTATTGAGGTGCTCTTATGTTGGGTGAATAAATATTTACAATTGTTATATCTTCTACTTGGATTGATCCCTTGATCATTATGTAGTGTCCTTCTTTGTCTCTTGTCATAGTCTTTATTTTAAAGTCTGTTTTGTCTCATATGAGCATTGCTACTCCAGCTTTCCTTTGCTTTCCATTTGCATGGAATATCTTTTTCCATCCCCTCACTTTCAGTCTGTTTGTGTCCCTAGGTCTAAAGTGGGTCTCTTGTAGATAGCATATATACGGGTCTTGTTTTTGTATCCATTCAGCCGGTCTGTGTCTTTTGGTTGGAGCATTTAATCCATTTACATTTAAGGTAGTTATCAATATGTATGTTCCTATTACCATTTTCTTAATTGTTTTTGGTTTGTTTTTGTAGGTCTTTTCCTTCTCTTGTGTTTCCTGCTTAGAGAAGTTCCTTTAGCATTTGTTGTAAAGCTGGCTTGGTGGTGCTAAATTTTCTTAACTTTTACTTATCTGTAAAGGTTTTAATTTCTCCATGGAATCTGAAAGAGATCCTTGCTGGGTAATCTTGTTTGCAGTTTTTTCCCTTTCATCACTTTAAGTATGTTCTGCCACACCCTTCTGGCTTGCAGACTTTCTGGTGAAAGATCAGCTGTTAACCTTATGGGGATTCCCTTGTATATTATTTGTTGCTTTTCCTTTGCTGCTTTTAATATTTTTTCCTTGTATTTAATTTTCGATAGTTGAATTAATATGTGTCTTGGTGTGCTTCTCCTTGGACTTATCCTGTATAGGACTCTCTGCCCCTCCTGGACTTGATTATTTTCTTTCCATGTTAGGGAAGTTTCCAACTATAATATCTTCAAACATTTTCTCAGACCCTTTCATTTTCTCTTCTTATTCTGGGGCCCTATAATTCAAATGTTGTTGCGTTTAGTGTTGTTCTAGAGGTTTCTGAGACTGTCCTCAATTCTTTTCATTCTGTTTTCTTTATTGTGCTCTGTGGTAGTTATTTCCACTATTTTATCTTCCAGATCACTTATCCGTTCTTCTGCCTCAGTTATTCTGCTATTGATCCCTTCTAGAGAATTTTTAATTTCATTTAGTGTGTTGTTCTTCATTCTTTGCTCTATAGTTCTTCTAGGTCTTTGTTAAACTTTTCTTGTGTTTTCTCCATTCTGTTTCCAAGATTTTGGATCATCTTTACTGTCATTATTCTGAATTCTTTTTCAGGTAGACTGCCTATTTCCTCTTCATTTGTTTGATCTTCTGGCTTTTTACCTTGTTTCTTCATCTGCTGCATATTTCTCTATCTTCTCATTTTGTTTAACTTACTGTGTTTGGGGTCTCCTTCTCACAGGCTGCATGTTCATAATTCCCGTTGTTTTTGATGTCTGCCCCCAGTGTGTAAGGTTGGTTCAGTGGGTTGAGTAGGCTTCCTGGTGGAGGGAAGTGGTGCGTATGTTCTGGTGGGTGGGGCTGGATCTTGTCTTTCTGCTGGGCAGGGCCACGTCCAGTGGTGTGTTTTGGCGTGTCTGTGAACTCATTATGATTTTAGGCAGCCTCTCTGCTAATGGATGGGGTTGTGTTCCTGTCTTGCTGGTTGTTTGGCATGGGGCATTACTCACTGGAGTTTGCTGGCTGTTGGGTGTAGCTGGGTCTTAGTGTTAGGATGGAGATCTCTGGGAGATCTCTCGCTGATCAATGTTATGTGGGGCCAGGAGGTCTCTGGTGGTCCAGTATCCTGAACTAAGCTCTCCCACCTCAGAGGCACAGGCCTGACACCCGGCCAGAGCACCAAGACCCTGTCAGCCACACGGCTCAGAAGAAAAGGGAGAAAAAAAGAAAACTAATAATAATAATAAGTTTTAAAAAAATTATTAAAATAAAAAAATTCAAAAGTTATAATAATTAAATAAAAAGAAGAGAGCAACCAAACCATTAAAGAAATCCACCAATGATAACAAGCACAAAAAACTATAGTAAGATAAACATAGAAATCTGTTCTGTTGTTAGATAAACGTATGAACATTGGGTAAATCTCAGAAACGGTATGAGCGAAAGGAGCCAAACACCACAAAAATACTTATTTTATGTTTTAATTTATATGACATTATGTAAGAGAACTAATGGATGATGATAGAAATCAGATCAGTACTTGCTTCTGATGGTAGATTACCCGGGAAAGGTACATGAGGGAAATTTCTGGGGTAACGCAAATGTTCTGTGCCTTAATTCGTAAGGACTGATTGAATGGCACCTTCACTAAGCACTTCACTATATGTAAATTATGTATGTAAAAATGCATGAAAGAAAGAATTTTTAAACTTCCATTTATTGAGTACGTTGTCAAAAGTACTATTCTTATTTTAAAATTTATTTTATGGAAGTAGAGTTGATTTACAATGTGTTCATTTCTACTGTAAAGCTAAGTGATTCAGTTATACATATATATATATATATACATTCTTTTTCATATTCTCTTCCATTGTGGTCTGTCACAGGATATTGAATACAGTTTCCTGTGCTGTACAGTAGGACCTTGTTTAAAAGTACTATTCTTTATGTATGTGGGCTCATTTAATCCTTGAACAACTCTGGGGTTGGTATTAGAATAATAATACTAATTTACCTAATTTACAGGTATGGAACTGATAGTGATAAAAGTAAGGTAACTGGCTCCGAATCATACTGCTTGGTCACAGAAGCTGAATTACAGAGTAGGTCCATTTCACATATCTTAACCCTCATGTTACACTTTTGTCATAAGTTCCCTTGGTTCCATTTTAATTCAAGATCAACTGTGAGGCAACAGTCCCCGGGAAGAGGCTTCCAGGATGGCCAGTGAGGGACAGAGGTTATTAAATGGATGAATTAGGTATTTTCCCAGTAACTTTGGTGGTGGGGTGTGGATAAAAAGTTAGTAGCAAATATTACTACTGCCTTCAGGGATCATTGCTTTAAAGCATTCGGACACAGGTCTGTTTTCTCAATGTGATCCTTCTTGATTATAGAATATAAAATAAATAGTAGTATGAGAACTGTAAAGCATGCAGTTTAGAAAACACTGTGTGATGACCGGCAGAGGTGATATCATCTAGTAAAAAGCACTAGAAAGAGATTGCCTGGGTTCAAGTGTAGGCTTCTCCACTTTCTGGCAAGTCACTGAACTGCTTCCAGCCTCAGTTTCTTCCTTTGTGCGATGGGAATGATTCTCATGCCTATTAGATATAAAGTGAGGATTAAGTGAAATTATGCTTGTAAAGTGCTAGCATATGCTGGTTCCCTACAATTCCTGTGTGAATGTTAAGCTGCCATTTTGGAGCAGAGATTATAAGAGCGAGATTTTATGAGCGATGACATTCCTAAGCAAGAGAATAGCATTATATTCCACCTATGTGGCCTCTGAGTCACTGTGTATATCTATGCCTTCACTTAACTTTAGCTGAAAGCAAAATGCTGTCATTTCTTAAAAACCGTATCAGTTTCATTGTAAGAATTTGGAAACTGTCAAAGAAGTTGACCCTGTTTCCAAAAAAAAAATCATTTAATTAATATGCAGGAAATTGTATTGAGAAAAAACTGTCATTTAATGTAGATGTTACATTTTATCTGTCCAGAGTGATTGAAAGCCAGCCTGAAACTATTTAGCATGTTTAACCGATATCAGCAAGGTTAATTGTCTGGGGAATGGTGAAGAGCTGAATTCCTTTATGCGCCTCTATACTTTGCAGTACTGTCGTAACAGTTTTCATGAGACTTGGGCATAAGCTTGTATTTAATTGTTGTTGGTTTTTTTTTTTTTTTTTTTGCGGTATGCGGGCCTCTCACTGTTGTGGCCTCTCCCGTTGTGGAGCACAGGCTCAGTGGCCATGGCTCACGGGCCCAGCCGCTCCACGGCATGTGGGATCTTCCCGTACCGGGATAGGAACCCGTGTCCCCTGCATCGGCAGGCGGATTCTCAACCACTGCGCCACCAGGGAAGCCCTAGTTGTGTTTTTTAAAGTCTCAGTTTATGTAGTAAAATTTAAAAATCAGGGATGGTACACATATGTGCACGCTAACAGTGCTTTTCCTGTGAAGTACAAGTTAGTCTACTACCAACCTGCTATGTAAGGTAGAAAAATCTCTGAACACCTCCAAAAAGGTTATGAAAGGGAAATTAAAAGCTGCTTTTGAGGCTAATTTTTGTCACTGTTTCTGATTGTTACCACTAAGTGTAGTAGTAATGGGTAGTGAGGGTCAGAACCCTTTCGATATTGTTGGGGTGTGTAGGGGCATGTGTGTGGTATGTCTGTTTCCTCCTTTGGAGTCTTATCAGTAAATTCTTATGCTGTTTTTGTTTTTAAATTGAAGGATAGTTGATTTACAATGTTACATTAGTTTCAGGTGTACAGCAAAGTGATTCAGTTATACATACAGCTCTCTTTTTCCTCATGCGGGTTTTATGCAAGTGTTAGTATTTGCATGGGTCATTTCTGCACTCGTCTGTTTCATTTGGATGTGGAAATGATGCTTGTATTTTTTGTGTCTCCCAGTACATCAGCAGGACAGTGGCTGACTTATCAAGTCTTAGGATGGCTCTTCTCTTAAGGTCTTTCTCAGCTCTCACTGAATTTACCCTGAAACTCATCATGCATTGACATTTCGTCTCAGATAATAAATATCTTAGTGTCAAACATTAAAGCATCAGCAGAACCGCTGTGTGAAAAGAGAAGACTCTTGCTGTGGAATCCAAAGTGTCACTTTCCACAGCTGGCTTGGTTTGTTTCTTTATTCACCTAATGTATGGTGAGAAACTGTCATGAGCTAGGGGCTGTGCCAGGGTTGCTACTTATTATCTGCATGACACCTGTCCACTCTTGGATTTCAGTTTCCTGGTGTGTGAGATGGGAATTTGGGTCAAATAAGCCTAGATTTCAGCAAGTATTGTTGCATTTAATTTCAAATAAGCTTGTAATTAATGTTAATACAGCAACATTCTCTGGACACGTTTGACAGTTACCTGTAAGGATCAATTCAGACATGGAATATGAAGGTCCAAGGAGATTGAGCTAAAGAAATTATAAAAATTCTATGTAAGACTTCTTGATGAATTGTATCACTTACTCTACACCGTGAGATTTCAGAGTACCATTCCGAATGCCTCATTTGGGATATTATCTAATTGTTCCCTCTGTATATTCTAGAGGTCTTTTTTTTTTTCTTTCTACCTTCAGTAATAGCTCTTGAGAGACTATCTCATTATACAGATTGGGAAACTGAGGAACAGAGAGGTCAAGTAATTTTCTTAAAACCAGACGGGTAGGGTAAGAAACTTTCTTTGGGTTGGGCTCTTAAAATGCCTGTAATGAGCCCAGCTCTATTCACATTATTTTTTACCCTGCAGTAAAGCATACCTGCTTACTAAAAGAAACCTGCTTTAATGTTCTTTGATGCTTTTAATGCTTCTGAAGGTGGCAGCACCCTTTTTGCCCTTAGTTTTCTAATTCAAACAGCTACCATTTTAGGAATAGTCTCCTTTTGACAGTTACTGGAGAGAAGATTTGTGTTTCTCCCCTTGAGTATTGTTTTCAGGTCTGTTTGTTTAGTTGGGTTGAATTTTACCCAAGGCCTTTGAAACGAACAAAATTTGAGTTGTTCCTGTGTTCCAGTCTTGTATAGCTTTAGGTCTTATTTGCCAGGTTCAAACATCCTCCCTCCCTCCCCCCGCATTACCACCATCAATGATGATGACAAATCGGCCATTTGAAATTTCCCTGCAATTTGACGTATGTTAGTTTCATAACTAGGAAAATCTAACATCAGTTAAAAATCTGAACACTACAATTCACATCTAGAAGTGGTCTCCTCAGAAAGGTTTTCTCTTCAACTTGCTTATTGTTTCCCCTTTGCTTTGCTGCTGAACCCATCCGCACGCTGCTATTTCTTTTTCATGACACTTTTAGATGTTCATACCAGCATTTTCCTCAGATTCAGCCAGAATTACAGAGTTGATGTATGCCCATCCCATATATTTGTTGTGAGGATCAAATGGGAGTTTGAAAACTACCACCCCATTGCCTGAGAACTGTCCACACTTTCCCATTCCCTTCCCATTCCATTCTGACTTTTTACATCATCTCCTTCACTATTTCCCTTCCCTCTCCCCAACCCCAGCCTTTCCGCAAGCTACAGTGACCCTCTCCCTTTGTCCAAAAACATGCCATGTTCTTTTAAATCACCACTACTTTGCTCCTGCTGGTCCTTTTGCCATCCCTATGCGTGCCCCACCCCAAAAAATTTTTTGAAAAATTCCTCATCTTTTAAGATCCAGTTCACTGAAAGCCTTCTGAGACTCCATTGAGCCATATGTTAATTCTTCCCTTTTGACTTCATTGCTTTTTTTTTTTTTCAAACCTGCACTGTAACTCTTACTATGAAGAGAGGTTATTATAATTGTTTGTATAAGTCACTCTCCTCAGTAGAAAGCAAGATCTTTAAGACAGACATTTCTATTTTTTTTTTTTTTTAATGAATGTATCTTCTATTTCCCAGCTCTGCCTGGAACATAGCAGGTACCCAACAGACATTGGAAAGGGGAAAGTATGCTTAAATATATTGCAGAATGGATTTAATTTAGAAATAAGTCATTTTCTCTTGGTTTATTGATGCTTTTTGGATTTTAAAATTCTTTTATTTTGGGTGGCTGTTTTTTATTTTGGTTTTGGTTTCTGTTTGCTTGTCCTGATGTTTCTTTCTATGTAATCTATTTTAGAGGTCTTCTATCCTTATTTTCCTCCTGGCTACAATATCTATTGTTATTATCTTTTTTCCCCTCTGCAGCACTGTGCTTTCCAGACTTTATTAAGTCCTCAACACTCTGACTAGGCAGGGTTAGCACACATCTAGCACATGTGCTACCTTCCACCTTTCCTGTGCCCTTGGCAGACATCAGTAGTCAATCCCAGCTCAAGAGTCCTAGAATCTTCCCAACACATCACTCCAGAAATGTCATGTGATCAAAGAATGATGTCAGAAAATTAGTGACCACAACAAATGGATTATATTTCTGTTTCTAGGGAATGGAGCTCTTAGAGAATAAGAAGTATCTCTTGTAAAATAAGTATTTTTTATTAATGAAAGGTTTGAAAAATAAAGTATAAATCTCTTAGGCCACAGAAAAGAGAAATTTAGTAGAAATAAAGTGTCAGATATAGTAGATCACTTCAGGAATCCTTGATCCCATTAAAAGGATCGCCAGAGGGAGAACTTCAAGATGGCAGAAGAGTAAGACGTGGAGATCACCTTCCTCCCCACAGATACATCAGAATTACACCTACATGTGGAACACCTCCTACAGAACACCTACTGAATGCTGGCAGAACACCTCAGACTTCCCGAAAGGCAAGAAACTTCCAACGTACCTGGGTAGGGCAAAAGAAAAAAGAAAAAACAGAGACAAAAGAATAGGGACGGAACCTGCACCACTGAGAGAGAGCTGTGAAGAAGGAAAAGTCTCCACACACTAGGAAGCCCCTTCACTGGGGGAGATAGGGGATGGTGAAGGGACGCTTCTGAGCCACGGAGGAGAGCGCAGCAATAAGGGTGCAGAGGGCAAAGCAGAGAGATTCTCGCACAGAGGATCAGTGCTGACCAGCACTCACCAGCCCGAGAGGCTTGTCTGCTCACCCGCTGGGGCGGGCGAGGCTGAGAGCTGAGGCTCAGGCTTCGGAGGTCAGACCCAGGGAGATGACTGGGGTTGGCTGCGTGAACACAGCCTGAAGGGGGCTAGTGCACCATAGCTAGCCAGGAGGGAGTCCAGGAAAAGCTCTGGAACTGCCCAAGAGGCAAGAGAGCATTGTTTCGGAGTGGAGGAGAAGGGATTCAGAGCACCACCTAAACGAGCTCCAGAGACAGGCGCGAGCTGTGGCTATAAGCACAGGCCCCAGAGATGGTCATGAGATGCTAAGGCTGCAACTGCAGCCACCAGAAAGCCTGTGTGGAAGCACAGGTCACTATCCACACCTCCCCTCCCGGGAGCCTGTGCAGCCCACCACTGCCAGGGACCCATGATCCAGGGACAGCTTCCCCGGGAGAACACATGGAGCACCTCAGGCTGTTGCAACATCATGCTGGCCTCTGCTTCTGCAGGCTCGCCCGGCATTCCGTACCCCTCGCTCCCCCCGGCCTGAGTGAGCCACAGCCCCCAATCAGCCGCTCCTTTAACCCCGTCCTGTCTGAGTGAAAAACAGACGCCCTCACGCAACCTGCATGCAGACACAGGGCCAAATCCAGGAGCTGTACGAACAAAGAAGAGAAAGGGAAATCTCTCCCAGCAGACTCAGGAGCAGCGGATTAAATCTCCACAATCAACTTGATGTACCCTGCATCTGTGGAATACCTGAACAGACAACGAATCATCCAAAACTGAGGCGATGAAAGTTGGGAACAACAATATATATATATATTTTTCCTCTTTCTCCTTTTATGAGTGTGAATGTATATGCTTTTTTGTGTGATTTTGTCTTGTAGCTTTGCTTTTACCATTTGACATAGGGTTCTGTCTGTCCATTTCTTTTATTACTTTTTAATTTTTTTATTTTTAATAATTATTTTTTCTTTTTTATTTTAATAACTGTATTTTATTTTTCTTTCTTTCTTTTTTTTCTCACTTTTCTGCTGAGCCATGTGGCTGACAGGGTCTTGGTGCTCAGGCTGGGTGTCAGGCCTGTGTCTCTGAGATGGGAGAGCCAAGTTTAGGACACTGGTCCACCAGAGAACTCCCGGCTCCATGTAATGTCAACTGGCAAAAGCTCTGCCAGAGATCTCCATCTCAACGCTAAGACCCAGCTCTGCTCAATGACCAGCAAGCTACAGTGCTGGACACGCTATGCCAAACAACTAGCAAGACAGGAACACAACCCCACCCATTAGCAGAGAGGCTGCCTAAAATCATAATCAGTTCACAGACACCCCCAAACACACCACCGGACTCAGTCCTGCCCACCAGAAGGACAAGATTGAGCCTCATCCACCAGAACACAGGCACTAGTCCCCTCCACCAGGAAGCCTACACAACCCACTGAACCAACCTTAGCCATTGGGGGCAGACACCAAAAAAAATGGGAACTAAGAACCTGCAGCCTGCGAAAAGGAGACGCCAAACACAGTAAGTTAAGCAAAATGAGAAGACAGAGAAACACACAGCAGATGAAGGAGCAAGGTAAAAACCCAGAAGACCAAACAAATGAAGAAGAAATAGGCAGTCTACCTGAAAAAGAATTCAGAATAATGATAGTAAAGATGATCCAAAATCTTGGAAATAGAATAGAGAAAATACAAGAAACGTTTAACAAGGACCTAGGAGAACTAAAGAGCAAACAAACAGTGATGAACAACACAGTAAATGAAATTAAAAATTCTCTGGAGGGAATCAATAGCAGAATAACAGAGGCAGAAGAATGGATAAGTGACCTGGAAAATAAAATAGTGGAAATAACTACGGCACAGCAGAATAAAGAAAAAAGAATGAAAAGAATTGAGGACAGTTTCAGAGGCCCCTGGGATAACATTAAATGCACCATTATTCGAATTATAGGGGTCCCAGAAGAAGAAGAGAAAAAGAAAAGGACTGAGAAAATATTTGAAGTGATTATAGTTGAATACTTCCCTAATATGGGAAAGGAAATAGTTAATCAAGTACAGGAAGTGCAGCGAGTCCCATACAGAATAAATCCAAGGAGAAACATGCCAAGACACATATTAATCAAACTATCAAAATTAAATACAAAGAAAAATATTAAAAACAGCAAGGGAAAAACAACAAATAACATACAAGGGAATCCCCATAAGGTTAACAGCTGATCTTTCAGCTTTGAAACTCTGCAAGCCAGAGGGAGTGGCAGGACATGTTTAAAGTGATGAAGGGCAAAAACCTACAACCAAAATTACTCTACCCAGCAAGGATCTCATTCAGATTCGACGGAGAAATTAAAACCTTTACAGATAAGTAAAAGTTAAGAAAATTTAGCACCACCAAGCCAGCTTTACAACAAATGCTAAAGGAACTTCTCTAGGTAGGAAACACAAGAGAAGGAAAAGACCTACAAAAACAAACCCAGGGCTTCCCTGGTGGCGCAGTGGTTGAGAGTCCGCCTGCCGATGCAGGGGACACGGGTTCGTGCCGAGGTCCCACCCAGAAGATCCCATGTACCATGGAGCGGCTGGGCCCGTGAGCCATGGCCACTGAGCCTGCGCATCTCGAGCCTGTGCTCCGCAACGGGAGAGGCCACACAGTGAGAGGCCTGCATACTGCAAAAAAAAAAAAAAAAAAAAAAGATACCTAGAAACAAATGACAATGGAAACATGACGACCCAAAACCTATGGGTTGCAGCAAAATCAGTTCTAAGAGGGAAGTTTATAGCAATACAATCTTACCTCAACAAACCTTACCTTATCTCAACAAAAAAACATCTCAAATAAACAACCTAACCTTACAGCTAAAGCAGTTAGAGAAGGGAGAACATGAAAACCCTGAACTTACCAGAAGGAAAGAAATCATAAAGATCAGATCAGAAATAAATGAAAAAGAAATGAAGGAAACAATAGCAAAGATCAGTAACACTAAAAGCTGGTTCTTTGAGAAGATAAACAAAGTTTTAAACCATTAGCCAAACTCATCAAGAAAAAACAGGAGAAGACTCAAATCAATAGAATTGGAAATGAAAAAGGAGAAGTAAAAACTGACACTGAAGAAATACAAGGGATCATGAGAGATTACTACAAGCAACTATATGCGAACAAAATGGACACCCTGGAAGAAATGCACAAATTCTTAGAAAACCACAACCTTCCAAGACTGAACCAGGAAGAAATAGAAAATATAAACAGACAAATCACAAGCACTGAAATTGGGACTGTGATTAAAAATCTTCCAACAAATAAAAGCCCAGGACCAGATGGCTTCACAGGCGAATTCTATCAAACATTTAGAGAAGAGCTAACACCTATCCTTCTCAAACTCTTCCAAAATATAGCAGGGGGAGGAACACTCCCAAACTCATTCTACAAGGCCACCATCACCCTGATACCAAAGCCAGACCAGGATGTCACAAAGAAAGAAAACTACAGGCCAATATCACTGATGAACATAGATGCAAACATCCTCAATAAAATATTAGCACACAGAATCCAACAGCATATTAAAAGGATAAAAAAAACAAAAAACAAAAGAAAGCACACCGTGATCTAGTGGGGTTTATCCCAGGAATGCAAGGATTCTTCAATATATGCAAATCAATCAATGTGATACACCATATCAACAAATTGAAGGAGAGAATCCATATGACCATATCAATAGATGCAGAAAGCTTTTGACACAATTCATCCTTTTATGCTAAAAACCCTACACAAAGTAGGCATAGAGGGAAATTACCTCAACATAATAAAGGCCATATATGACAAACCCACATGTAACATCGTTCTCAGTGGTGAAAAACTGAAACCATTTCCTGCAAGATCAGGAACAAGACAAGGTTGCCCACTCTCACTATTCAACAGAGTTGGGGAAGTTTTAGCCACAGCAATCAGAGAAGAAAAGAAGTAAAGGGAATCTAAATCAGAAAAGAAGAAGTAAAGTTGTCACTGTTTGCAGATGACATGATATTATACATAGAGAATCCTAAAGATGCTACCAGAAAACTACTAGAGCTAATCAATGAATATGGGAAAGTAGCAGGATACAAAATTAATGCACAGAAGTCTCTTGCATTCCTATACACTAATGGTGAAAAATCTGAAAGAGATATCAAGGAAACACTCCCATTTACCACTGCAACAAAAAGAATAAAATATGTAGGAATAAACCTACCTAAGGAGTCAAAAGACCTGTATGCAGAAAACTATAAGACACTGATGAAAGAAATTAAAGATGATTCAAACAGATGGAGAGATATACCATGTTCTTGGATTGGAAGAATCAACATTGTGAAAATGACTATACTACCCAAAGCAATCTACAGATTCCATACAATCCCTATCAAACTACCAATGGCATTTTTCATGGAACTAGAACAAAAAAATTCACAATTTGTATGGAAACACAGAAGACCCCGAATAGCCAAAACAATCTTGAGAAAGAAAAATGGAGCTGGAGGAATCAAGCTCCCAGAGGTTAGATTATACTACAAAGCTACAGTAATCAAGGCAATATGGTATTGGCACAAAAACAGAAGTTTAGATCAATGGAACAGGATAGAAAGCCCAGAGATAAACCTAGAGACCTATGGTCAACTAATCTATGACAAAAGAGGCAAGGATATACAATGGAGAAAAGACAGCCTCTTCAATAAGTGGTGCTGGGAAAACTGGACAGCTACACGTAAAAGAATGGTCTTAGAACACTCCCTAACACCATACACAAAAATAAACCCTAACACCATACACAAAAATAAATGCAAAATGTATTAAAGACCTAAATGTAAGGCCAGACACTATAAAACTCTTAGAGGAAAATATAGGCAGAACATTTCTTCACAGCAAGATCCTTTTTGGACCACCTCCTAGAGAAATAGAAATAAAAAAAAAAATAAACAAATGGGACCTAATGAAATTTAAAAGCTTTTGTACAGCAAAGGAAATCATAAACAAGACAAAAAGACAACCCTCAGAATGGGAGAAAATATTTGTAAATGAAGCAACTGACAAAGGATTTATCTCTAAAATTTACAAGCAGCTCATGCAGCTCAATATCAAAAAAACAAACAACCCAATCCAAAAATGGGCAGGACATCTAAATAGACATTTCTCCAAGGAAGATACACAGATTGCTAACAAACATATAATCATTAGAGAATTGCAAATCAAAACTACAGAGAGGTATTACCTCACACCAGTCAGAATGGCCATGATCAAAAAATCTACAAACAACAAATGCTGGAGAGGGTGTGGAGAAAAGGGAACCCTCTTGCAGTGCTGGTGGGAATGTAAATAGATACAGCCACTGTGGAGAACAGTATGGAGGGTCTTTAAAAAACTATAAATAGAACTACCATATAACCCAGCATTCCCACTACTGGGCATATACCCTGAGAAAACCATAATTCAAACAGAGTCATGTACCACAATGTTCTTTGCAGCTCTATTTACAGTAGCCAGGACATGGCAGCAACCTAAGTGTCCATCAACAGATGAATGGATAAAGAAGATGTGGCACATATATACAATGGAATATTACTCAGCCATAAAAAGAAACAAAATTGAGTTATTCGTAGTGAGGTGGATGGACCTAGAGTCTGTCATACAGGGTGAAGTAAGTCAGAAATAGAAAAACAAATACTGTATGCTAACATGTATATATGGAATCTGAAAAAAAACGTTCTGAAGTACCTAGGGGCAGGACAGGAATAAAGACGCAGACGTAGAGAATGGACTTGAGGACATGGGGAGGGGAAGGGCAATCTGGGACAAAGTGAGAGAGTGTCATGGACTTATATGTATTACGAAATGTAAAACAGATAGCTAGTGGAATAGATAGATAGCCGCATAGCACAGGGAGATCAGCTTGGTGCTTTGTGACCACCTAGAGGGGTGGCATAGGGAGGGTGGGAGGGATATGCAATGAGAGGAGATATGGGGGAGATATGTGTATGTGTATAGCTGATTCAATTTGTTATAAAGCAGAAACTAACACACCATTGTAAAGCAATTATAGTCCAATAAAGATGTTTTTTAAAAAAATGAAAGAAAAATATAAAAGCATATGCAGAGATGACAGGTAAATTTGAGGAGTTGTCGGTGTTTGATTGTCAAACAAAGTTTAAAATACTATTCTAGAGAGACCATTGGTTGAATTTACACATTTTAATCCAAGTGGCATAAATGGGAAGTAAAAAAATGTTCCTGATGTATCAGCCTCAATTTTTTTTTTTTTTTTTTTGCGGTACGCGGGCCTCACACTGTTGTGGCCTCTCCCGTTGTGGAGCACAGGCTTCGGACGCGCAGGCTCAGCGGCCATGGCTCACGGGCCCAGCCGTTCCCCGGCACGTGGGATCTTCCCGGACCGGGGCACGAACCCGTGTCCCCTGCATTGGCAGGCGGACTCTCAACCACTGCGCCACCAGGGAAGCCCTCAGCCTCAATTTTGAAAATTCTAAGAATAAAAGTTCCTTAAAAACCTCTGGAATGGGGAGAAAAGAAAACCTCTACAAAAAGAAATTATTCTAAAACTGGTATCAAACTTTTCATCAGCAACACTAGCCTCAAGAAGATAATGGAGCAGTTTCTTGTAATTTTCTCAGGAAAAACTATTTTGAGCCTTGAATTCAGTTCTAAGCCAAACTGTAACTGAGAACAAGATAAAGGCATTTTAAACCATCAAGATATCTAGACCTTTATACACCCTTTCTGAATATATTCCTGCAAATTAAGAATGAAATTCTGGAAAGAATTTTTAAAGGTACCATGAAATCATGAAGCCAATGAAGAGCCCCTCCAAAAATTTGAATATGACAGTTGTGCATGTCTAGCAAGTTTTTGGTCAAAATTGGAGAAGTCCAGAAACTCTAAGAAGATACCTTCAAGAAAAAAAAAATGATTACTACCGAGAGACAGAGTTTTGCCAGTGAGCTAAGTGATGGGATGTGAAGAAAGCATGTGTGTCATCTTAAGAAGAGAAGAGACAGACAATTCAAACCACAAACTCAACAAGAACAGCAACAAAAACAATGTAAGGAGGAAATCATGGTCCAAATCAAAAGCATAACAACAACAACGAATCCCTTTGACTTTTGTTGGTTAAGGGTTATAACATGAAATCCAAAGAGAAATAAATGCCATAATAGTATACTACCTGGCTGTCCAATGAACCACTTATATAGTCATAATAATCTCTTTTTACCAACTTTAGAATCAGCCTATAAAGCAAACACACAAGCAAGTTAAACAGATGATATAAACCTTGACAATGAAAGTAACGGCAACATTGACAGACAATGGTAGGTACAGAGTCAAAAGCTGAAGGAAAGGTAGCTGCATGAATATCTTTAACAAAATGGAAAGATGAGAATTTCCCCCCCCAGAAGTTAATGAAACAAGACAAAGTTTAGATATATTACTTAAAGTTATGAATGTAACCATAGAAGAATAAAATAAAGTTGGGAGAGGGAAGAGTAAGTGAAATCCTTATATTTCATAGAGTTAACAGATAATATCCTGAAAAGGTAAATTATGAGAGGGTGATATGAGCCTCAAAAGGAGAGTTAGTGAGACTACCACCAGAGGCCATTAAATATGATGGATGGCTTCTGGAAGCCCAGATGGGGAGAATGAAGAAATGCAACTATTGTGTTTCAACATACTATTTTATTTTTTCCTCTGTACTTGTGTTCTTTTGGGGAAAACATTTAAAAGAAGCACAGGGAACTACAGTCAATATTTTGTAATAGCCTATAAGGGAAAAGAATCAGAAAAAGAACATATATATTTATGTGTGTATATATATATATATATAGGAATCACACATATATATATATAGGAATAGGAATCACACATATATATATATAGGAATAGGAATCACACATATATATATATAGGAATATATATATATATACACACACACATATATATAGGAATATATATATGTATATATGTTATGTATGTATATATGAATATATATATGTATATATGTACATATATACATATGTATATATGTACATACATATATACATATATATGTATATATATGATATATGATATATATATGACATATATATAATCATATATATATAGGAATCAATATAGGAATATATATATATATACACACACATATATATATACATATATATATATAGGAATCACTGTGCTATACACCTGAAACTAACATGATACTGTAAATCAACTATATTTCACTTAAAAAAATAAAGAAGGAATCCATTCTGGCTTCCAGCGGGATGCTTCCTGATCCTTAAAGACTCATTTTGTCAAAGTATACTGTTCAAAAATTATAAACATGACTCTCATCCAAATATGTAATGAATACATGTCAAAGGTTTTATTCGCCTCATTAATGAATGAGCATAAAAGGAAAATAGAAAAGCTAGATCAAAGAGCATTTAAAGGAACAAAGTGTCTGTGTAGTCACCACAAAAGGTGTCTGTAAATGAATTTGAATTTGAGATAAAAGGGATTCATCCTATAGAGAAAGTGAAGTGTAACCTTCAAAGTATCTTTTCTCCAGGTTGTAACTCTGCATGGTAACCACTAGCTTCTCAAAGTCTGAGCTCTAGTGAACTAGTAAAATAGCGAAGTCAAACACTGGCAGATTCTCCTAGTGTTAAATAATCCTTCGGTGAGTTTGTTAAATGTCCAAGTCTAGCTTTGAAAGTGCACCATTTAGTCTCTTGATTGCCAAGTTGTAGATGACTTTTCTTTCTAAAAAATGTCAAATATTACCTCGTGAAAATTTCCCTGACCCTCTCGTCATCTTATTCTTCTCTCACCTTGTCTGTGTGTCCACAGCATACCTGTATTATAGCGATAACAACATTATGTCCATGGTTCATTGTTCCTGCTTGCTTCCCTCCCTCACCAGAGAGCAAGCTTTCTGTGCCCAGGCCTTTTCCATAGAAAATTCTCAAGATAGTTGTTGAATTAATGATGTAACTTTAAAAAGTTATTGGCTGTCTTTATAATGCAACGACAGGAAATCAGGGATGAGAACACAGGAGAGATCAGTAAATGAGTAGCTAGAAAGGGAAAACTTAAATCCCGGGCAAAACGTGTTGATGTGGCAATTTGCAAGTTGTCCAGTAAATGGCTGGGAGAAATTCTCCTGTTTTATAATGCAGTTACGTTCAGATGTTAAAGAAAATAGGATTCACATGGAAGTACTGTCAGGTTAAATGACTTATTGAAGCCCCATCTCTTTCTTAGATCTTTGTAAACCTTTCATCTTCATGCCAAACATACTCTTGAATGAAACAAAAAGGAAGGTTTCAGGGAGAAAATGTCCTCCTGTTTATTTCATACTTGGGGCTAAGAAATGGTGCCACTTGCATCTTAAAACCCATAATCATAACTTGTTTTTTCTGCTCTTAGAATGGCCCCTCTCCTACACATAGTATATGCAAACATTGCACTTGGAAACAGGGATGCCTTTTGGCTTGTCTTGTTCCAAAGAATACTTAAACCTTCTAACCAGCCTCAAGAGTCTAAAATCTTCTGTCCAATCAGGAGAAGAAGTTGAATACTCCTAGTAGCTCTTTGATATTTATATTTTTATCTGTCTTACTAGTGTATGTCACCCCCCCACCCCCAAATAATGGTCTTTATTTGAAGCAGCTTAAATTGACTCCTGTTGATGTAACTGGACCATGGTCTTTCAAGGTAAGCTTAGCACATACTCTGGTAAACACACTGAATTATGTTTTGGATGGTACTGTCCAGATGCTTTTTTGCATGATTCTGGAGTCAAGCTTTTCAGCTTATCTCGGGATGCCAGAGGTAGAAATGGCTCCTTGACTCTCCTTTCCCAGTGTTGGGCAGCCCAGGTGACGGACTTCTCACCAGTTTAGTTCTTGAAGCACAGGCCCTTTAACTCTTCCCCCATCTTGAGTTTGATGACTAGGTGGCTCTCTAGTGGAGGTCGGTTACTACAGTTTCTCAAGGGGTTTTGGGAAGGGGCCAGAAATAAGGTGTCATGGCGAGGTGGGGATCTTGAGGCGTGGGAGGACCTGGGCCCTGCCTGCAAGAGGCTAACACTGCTCAAGTCCAGCCAGTTGTTTTTGGACACTTAACTGGGCCTGAAGTTTCCAAGGCTATCTTTCTTGGGATGCTGGAAATGCAGACTTGTATAGGCGATTGCCTAATTGTCAGCACGGCCTGTGGACTAAATGAGATTTATTGGCAGGAGCCATTCACCTGGCAGCCAGTTTACCACCCAAGACTAGGCTTTGAAAACAAGGGCCTTTTTAGCTGCCTGATTAGTCTCCCTGAAAGCATCCCTCTTCTCTCATCTGTTCTCCACTCTGCAGCTAGACTGATCTCTTGAAAATGCAGCCCAAATTGCATCTTTCCTCTGTTTAAACCCTTAGTAGCTTCCTGTTAGAGTTAGGGTAAAGGGCCAAGGCTTTATCATGGTTTATGACGCTCTTCCTGGTCTTCAGGGTTACACCTGCGTCCCCACACTTCACCTCATTCTTTCTATCCCCTCTTTCTGTGACTCCTTTTGGTTCCTCTAAACCAGTACACTGGCAACTCCAGACTTTGCCAGTGCTAGCCTGTCACCAGGGATGCTTCTCCACCCTGCCACCCATGTACTTGCTCTTCATTTAGGAACTTTTGAACACCTTTCAAGGTCCAACTTATGCTGTAAGAGACCTTCATTGACCCCCTCTGCTGGGCTGATTCTATCCCCTTCAGATGCAGACAACATGCACTGATCCTCTGTCATAATATACTTCAATCCCTAAATTATAGTCATAATTTCCTACTGGACTGTAGTTTTCCTGCTGGACTGTAGTTTTCCTTAATGGACAGGATGATGTTTATCTTGTTTGATGGTTTATCTTCAGCACCTGGTACAATGTCACCTATGTACATAGTACAGACCTTCATAAGTAGGCATTGATTTGGCATTGAATTAACGGTGTTTGTGGCAAGCGTGGAATATTGTGAGGATGTTAGATTTCATAAGTGGGGGGGGGAACCGTGGATTCCCCATAGTGGCCTTCGGACTGGTGTTTTCTCTGTTATAAGTCTGTTAAAATCCCTGACTTTGAGAGAGGAGGCAGTTGCACACCGCAATTTTGCTTTTTCTAGTAATGATCTTGTTTTACTTTCTGAAAGATAGATCATTAATTGTTCTCTATTTGTCCTGAAATACTCTCACTGATCTTTAAATTTCCTTCATGACATAATGAAGAGCTGGAAGGACTCTCAAAAACTCTAATACGTAGTCTAATTTCATGTAGCCTTAGTGGTTGAAAACTTTGGTACCCAAGGGCTCTTAATGTAACTGGAATAGAAAAATATGGTGCCTCCAGTAGGTAAACATTTTTTGAAAAGAAAAATGTTAAACATTTCATTACTCTGCATTTTAAGCTAAGAACAGAGAAGAATGTAAACCGTTCAGTAACACAATAATATAAATCTGGGTTCATAAAGCGCAGGCAATGGGGATAGATGGTCAATGGAAAGAAGGAGAGCCAGAGAGAGAGGCTGAGGAATAGATACAAGAAATTCCTGCTTTCTCCTCCTTTCTCTTTCCTCCCATGAGTGGCACAGAAGATGAAGGGCTAAAGTCCTGACAGTTTCAAATATAGTTTGCTGAGAACATTATGTGATAGAAAAGCGGGCTGAAGAGGAGATAGCCTAAATGCACGTGCTAGTTCCTTTGCATAAGTCATTGTACACGTGACTCATTTAAATCACATATCCAGCACAGTGCCCACTGGCCATGTGTGACTATCAAACACTTGAAATGTATGTGACAAGTCCAAACTGAGATGCACTATGAGTGTAAAATACACATAAGGTTTTCAAGACTGTTAAAAGAAAAAAAGGAATGTCAAATATCTCTAATAATTTTAACAGCTTTATTGAGATATAATTCACACACTGTAATTCACCTATTTCTAATACATTAAATATTACATGTTGAAATGGTAATAATTTGGATAGATCAGGTTAAAATACATTATTAAAAGTAGTTTCACATTTTCTTTTTAGATTTTAATGTGGCTGCTTGAAAACTTTAAATATGTGTCTTACATTATAGTATTTCTGTTGGAAGGCACTGACTTAGATCATGACTTGTGAGGATATGCCTTGTTGAAGAAAATGTAATCAAAATACCTTTTGCCCAGTTAATACATATTCTTTTCAAAATTAGCAATGTTATGGGTCTTCTCCTCTTCTACGATTCACCAAAAATATGTTAGGAAATATTTTTCTCTCGGAGACAGTTAGAAAATGATCTTGGTGGGTTTTGATTAGCAAAAGTAGGGGAAGGAAATTGCTTTAATTTTCATTTCCCAAAGATGTTAAGCCTCACCTGGTATAAACACAGGTCAACCTGTATTCGTGTCAGTTAATTTTTCCTAGGCGATCATAGCTAAGTTGTTGGATTTTCCTGTTCAAATGTTTGAAACATTGTTTGGAAGCCCTGCTGGAGTACAACTTTCTATTTGTTTTGTGAACTGAAATGTTTCACACTTGCCACAAAGTCTTGTATAAATAACCTTGGAAAGGAACTGTCATAGTGAAGTGAATCAAAAATTATTTTTTTTTTTCTGCCAAAAGGACTTCAGTTCCCTTGTTGACTGTATATGGGAATCCAGGATGTGATGACATTTTTTAATGTGGACCTTGGTTTTAAATAACTCTTTTCAAACTGCATTTACATTTTCTTTTACTATCTCCATGCAGGAAAGTAATTAGAAGTCAAGTTCTTCAAGGAAATAAGTAAACATCACTGGCATTCTTTAACAATCTGAACTATCCTGAAATTCTGCTCCTTATGGGATTTAATTTTTTATTTCGTTATACTTCATAGGATCTTTGTGTTGAATAGACTGAGGGCAGACTGGTGGGTGACCTTGGGGCTACACATCAAACATCTATCGGGACAAGGCAGGAAATGCTAATAAGAGAACCAGGTTACGTTTGCATTTTAAGTTTGTGAGAAGGTCTGTGTCATCATCTGATTTCCCTGAAACATGCTGCTCTCTGAGGTTGGCCACCGTTCACTCCACCCTTCTGCCTTGGTTAGAAATGTAGCTACCAAAGTATTTCTCTACTATTTAAAAGACACAGAAATATATCAGGAACAAAGTAGTAAATGACCACAGGCATTAAACTTTAGTGTTTCTGTTTAGGGAGTGATGGAATCTGGGGTAGCCTGGAGTATACATGTTCCCTCTAAATGGCCCAGCTAATGGTTCAGCTCTGAAACATCGTGGGTGGTCTCATCTTGCTAGACCTTTACTGTTGTTCTGGAGAATCTGGAAAATTGAACTTCTATGCAAAATAATTCAATTTTCCAATGTTGACTTAAGTGATATAAAAACTCTGCAGAGGTCAAACAAACAGTGTTTTTAATCTAGTTCTGATCTTGGAGAGGCAGCAGTAAGCGGTGGCGTGAAGTGAGATCTTAGTTCCCAGGAATTGGACCTGGGCAGCCTGGATTAAAAACCAGGAATCCTAGCTGCTAGTCAATCAGGGGCTAGAAGCAGAGTTCCCCTGGCTCCTGCCCCCACTGAAAAATGCATTTCTCAAGGAAGCAAAAACTGTAAAAACAGGTACAAAATTTATTATTAGAGACACAGTACAACAAATGGGAGAGCACGCAGAGAAACAGTTTGTTAAGAACGAAGCAAGGCAGATATGCACACCCGGAGCACAGTGAAGAGGTGGTTAAATCAGTTATACAGGGCAGTTCTATCGGGTCTTTGTTTACCTTTGGCCAATTATCTGGTTTCTTTTTCTACACCTGCCCTGCCCTAGGGCCTTCTTCAATATGCGTGCATAACTTTTTTCCAAGAATGCATTCCTGCCCAGAGGCCTAGGGGGAGGCCTTGGCATCACATATTGTGGGGTGGTGCCCCCTCCTTTTTGACCCCAAGGAGGCTTTCTGCACATGTGCAGTGTCTCCCTTGCCCCAAGGATGGGAAGTATGTGACCTCTTGATCCTTTACTCAAACAGAGTTTAGCCCGTCTCTGTTCCTGCCATGACTGTTATCTTCAAGTGTCCTCAGGAGACAAAGCCTGGCTATACCCTGTTTCTGTTGTTATTTCTATTTCAAAGTGCAAACAGGAGGCTGGTTGTAAGTGTCCGGCCTGAAGCCCATCTTTGTCTCACCCCAAGAAATGTAAACAGGAGGCCAGTTGTAAATGCCTTGCCTGGAGCCCATCTGTCTCCTGCCTCAGTTCTGGCTTTGGGCCTCCAGGTCACACCTTTTATTTTCAATGGGGAAGAAACGAACAAAGCCTGACTAGTGGAAAGCAGGACAAACCAGGAAATGTCCTGAGCTAGGCCTAGAACCAAAAGCACAGGGGTTTTGCTCCTGCATGATTTCTGCAACTTCTGGCCCATCAGCTTCCTGGCTGCTCTGTGTCGGTGTCAACAGGCAGCTGATGGAGCTAAGTGGCTCTCCTCCCTCTGTCTAGATTGACCTGCACAGCCTGGCCCATGACCAGGAGAGTTGAGGTGGCTGCAGCCTTCCTGCCAAGGCTCAGTTTCCCATTAACTTTAACTTGAGCAACACTTCAGCATGCAGGACACTGGCAGCCTTGCTGCAGAGGTGGCCACCTCCAAGATAAGCAGAAACAGAGGGGTGTGGGTGATGCATTTTTGCTTCATGGGCGGGAAAGCCTTCCGAGGAGCTTTTGAAAATTCAGCTGACCTGCCAAAATGCTACCAAATGTGCCTTGACCTTTTCCTCATTTACTGGGGTATTTCCTCTTTCTAGCTATTTCCATCTGCTTTTAGCGTCCCAAGTAAAACGGCAGATTCCAGAAGAGATCTTAAAGATATTAGGAATGCAACCCCTTTGTATTGAAAATGTGTGAAGTGGGGCTGGGAGAGGAGAGAGAAGTTACAAAGGACACTCTGTAAAGTTAGAGTAGAACCAAGTCTTCCTGCCTCGTAGTTTATTTTCTAGGGATTTCCATGTCTGGCTGTGCAGGAGACTACCACAAAGAGCATTAAAACCCAGCTGTGCCGCCCACCCCAGGCCTACCGAATTAGAATTCCATGAGTGAAGACGACGCATGTGCATTTTCTCAGGCCCCTGGATTACTCCAAGACGGTTCCCCCCCCAGAGGTAGCTGGCAGTCACTGACTTCTGTCTGTGACTTCACACCCCGGTGGTTGTGAACTAAAAATGCTGCCTGCCATATCAGTAAACAAAGGATGTTGCAGCCATTACCCACTACCCCACCCCCCACCGCTCCTTGGTGAGCCCTGAGGGAATTCAGGATGGAAACATAATGCGCCACCAATTCATGAGCCACTGCAGTCACCCCCAGTGGTGCACCCTGAGGAGACTCAGGATGAGGAAGCACAGGACACTGGCCCCAGAGAGCTGAGGTGCACATCAAAGGAGTGATTTCAGTGAGCCCAGACTCTTGCATCTTCCCATATATAGAAAAGCACTAAATCCCTTAACATGAGATGTCTGGCTTTAAATCTTTAATTAGCAGTAATCTTTTCCTGATGTACCTGGTTTTTGTTGCAAAAACTCCTATATATCCTGGCTCCCCGCCTTGCCTCGTCGGAGCAGTCCCTCAGAGTTATCTGAGATGCTGTGTCCCGGGCTGAAGTCTTCAGTTTTGTCCGCTGAATAAAACCTAACTCTCAACTTCTAGGCTGTGTATTTTTTTCAGTCAACATGAGTCACAACTGAATTTTAGTGTAGACATTCTTAGTAGAACTCTGGATATTCACAGTTCTCAGTAATATATATATTTTTTTGTTTTTTTGCGGTACGCGGGCCTCTCACTGCTGTGGCCTCTCCCATTGTGGAGCACAGGCTCCGGACGCGCAGGCTCAGCGGCCATGGCTCACGGGCCCAGCCGCTCCGCGGCATGTGAGATCTTCCCGGACCGGAGCACGAACCCGTGTCTCCTGCATCGGCAGGCGGACTCTACAACCACTGCGCCACCAGGGAAGCCCAATCTCAGTAATATTTGATTGTAAGGCATGGTGGTTTACTTTTGCCTTCTAAGGCAAATTCAAGAAAGTAAAAATTGTTATACATTGTATAGAAATGGTTCATTGTCACAGATCCCTGATGCTTGCCAAATTTTAGTGACAGCACGCTCAAAGATTTATTGGGTTTGAGATTCTAAGTCATTATGTGAGTATCATTCCCAGGATCCGTCTCTAAGGCAAGAATAATGAAATATATACCCAACTTATTGAAAAGTAGGTTTTTTATAAGACGTTGAACTTGAGCCACTGAGGTCTTTAATGTCTTCTCTGGCTGAGAATGAATAGCTGTCAACATAGTAATAGTAATTAAACAGTAAATAAGATTTACTGCATCCCTTCTATGTGCTAGAACTGCTCTTACATACAGTATCTCATTTAGTGTTCACATGCACTATGAGGTATGAGTGTTCTTTTCAGCATTTTACAAATGAGAAGATCAAGACTTGGCTTATAAAATCTGCCCTGGGAAATGTAGTTGAGAAGAAGCAAAGCAGGCATTGAGCTCCAGAGCTTGCCCCTCAGCTTTTTACACTGGTCTCGTCGGTGCCTCTCCACTCAACGTTCTTTAAAAAGACCTTTAGTCTCACCTGCTCAGAACCTCGGTCCATCAGTATTCCCTCACCTCTACCTGGCCATAGACTCTACAAAAACTGGAAGGTAGCGTTTAGTCAGAGGAAGAACATTGTTCCGCTAAGTCTACAATCAGAAATACAAACTGCATCCCGTAGTACATAAACAAGAGGTTTCTTCGTTCTGGGTGACTTCTCATCACCATGCAAGCAAAGCATTGTTCCGTAGCTTTGTTTCACCAGCATATTTATAACTTGGATCATTTGTGCTGCAACACAATAGATTCTGAAATTGGAGCTTTTTTATTAAGGATAAGTTAAAGGTAACTATAATTAGTATAATAGGTGAGTGCTTTGACTGGGTCCTTTGGTTATATCATTTATTGTTTGATAGGAAATATGGTACAATCACAGTTTTTTGAGCGTTCGAATTTGGGGATTTTTAAATAATGTGTTATCAAAATATTAGCTTGGGAATTTATATTCAGATTTTGAAATAATGTGAATCACCCAAAATAATAGTCTTCAAGAAGTGCATCATATCAAAATCAGTGATCCAAAGGACCAGGAACCTGTATGTTTGTTATTTCTACATCAGGATACCAGTTTAACTAGTAAACCAAAAAAAAAAAAAATCTTGCCATTATTGTGAAGGTTAACTTTGAGTTAGTTGAGCTTGATTTTCATGAATGCTGCAGGTAGGCATTTCTCTTTGGGCACTTCATTGTTTATAGAACTTCTGAGGTTCCTCTCCTTTTAGCCTTAGGTTCCTTTTGATGGAAAGAACTATGCATTGGGTGCTAGCAGTTCAGATACTAAAGCCAGCGATCTTTCCTGCATCACCATTTCCACATCTGTAGAACAAGGCTGTTGAATTTCATTGGATAGTCTCTGAGAATCCTCCTTTCTCTAACCTTCTGTGAGTCCCCACCAATCTTAGATACTGTTTGACATCCACCGTTTGGGAAAGTGACTTTTTTCTGTGGAGTTAAATTGGCCGGAAGACATACTTCAACTGAGAATGTAGGAGGGTTTAGAGAAACTCTGAGTAGCTCTGTACTCTGGGCCCAGCCACAGCAGGGAGCTACAGCCACTGCTAGTCCTGAAGGAACCAGGGGAGGGAGTGTTGGGAATAAGAAACTGTGCTCTACCCTTCTAGGTTCTTCTGGCTGTTCTAAGAATTAAACTGACGTGAGACTGATTAACAGGAGAAGATCAAACCAGAGTTTAATAGCATGCGTACATGGTAGAAACCCAGGAAAACTGAGTAACTTGCCTACATGTCCAGAGCCCTCACCTTCAATTCCATCTTCAGCTAAAGACAGAAGAGGATGTGGTGAGGTAGTGGTTTGGGACTTCAAAGGCACGAAGGCAAGTCATAGGAAAATGGGAAGCAAATGTTTGGTAAACATGACTGCTGAGCCACACAAGAGATAATGGGACACAGAGTGGACTCTGATCTCTAGGCTCTGTAGCGTTTCCCCCAGCACACCTACCCCATATTTTTTGCAGATGTATCTAGTGATAGCTCTGTTCTGGGAACACGTCCTCTAAATTCTTTCAGGCAGTTAGCGGGAAGGTCAAAGTTTCCTCCTTTGTCTTTTGGGGCTTGATTGTTTTCTGCTGGCAATAGTCTGCTTGCCAAAGAGACATTTCGGGGTGGCAGATTTTGCTCCCCTACAGGAGCCAGAGGTATAGGTAACCTAACGTCACTCTCCTTCTGCTCCCCGACCTACTGCTAATGCCCCATAGTGACCAAACCCAATCAGAAGTGTTGAAGACCAAGGAGCCCAACGATGAAGTCCATTCAGGTCAGCTCCCAGGGCACTGGGCACCACAGAGCAGGCAAGAGTCATTCTGAAAGGACAAATGGAAGGAATTCATCACTGTCTATTTGCTCTTACAAATCTATTTAGCAGACAGAATCAAAAAGCTGGTAGGGATCTCACAGACCTAGACTTGGGGCCTTCTGAAAATCACACAGCATACTAGAGTAATGGAAAGAACTAGAATTGAGGTCTCCTAGCTCTGACTGCAAATGTCAATTTCTACCGCAACGGCTGCCATTGAATTTCACATCATGTGTATTAAATCCACAGATGTGAGCGATGCAATTTTTCCCTTTTTTCATTCTTCAAGGTGGAACCCTTCTCATCATGGTTGCAAGAAGCAGCATGCTGTCTGTGGAAGAGAACGGGATGTGGAGTTTCCATCCCAGTTCAACTTTTATTAGCTTATGTGACAGGCACTCTGAGCCTCATTTACACCATTATAGGGATGGTAATATCTGCCCTGCCTATTTCACAAGATTATTTGGAAGATCAAAGAAAGTACCCAAAGAGCCTTATAAAAGGTCATGTGCTATCTATACAAAAATTTATGGTTGTTAATCGTAAGAGTACAATCATAAATAAAGGCTGTGAATCTTCGTTAAAGAATAAAAATATGAGTTTTACTTAGTTTTTGATGCTTTGAATATCTGTTGAGTAGTTCATTATACTTTAAACTTTGTTTTAAAGAGCTGACCAATTTTTAGTTATCAGTTCTTTGATATTAGGTTTCATGCAAATGAAAAAAATCTAGCCACAAAAAATTAGAATCCCAACCACTATGTATATCATATGCTTTCTCTCCCAACTACCCATTAAAAATAAAAACTATCATACCTTTTGCTTCAGGAAGGATTATATTTTTTCAAGTTGTAATAACCATTTTTCTGGTATATTAATACTATTTATGAAATGTTTAATAGAATTTATTACTTCTAATCACAGATGGAATAAACATTCAAAAAGTAAAATTCATAAAATACAGAAAAGTATCTAAGGGAGAATAAAAGTCATTAATAATCTCCCAACTGTACAAAGCAGCACTGAGTGTTTTTAAGTGTATATACAGATGTTTTTCTTATAAAATGGGAATCCATTGTTATAACATTTTCATTTAATATATTTTTAACATATGTCCCATGTCACTAACTATTTTAACATGATTTTAATGGCTTTGTGAGAATACCTTAATTTCTTTAACCAATCTCATATTGCTAAATATGTCAAGTATTGGAAAGTGTTTTTGATTATCCAGAAAAGTTGACATTTTTCATTTATTAAGTACTTATGGAAGACTGAAGTTATAGAGACAATAGGAAGTTGTAGCTTTTTAACAGAGAAACGAGTTCTTCAGCAAATAGTTTTCAGTAAATATTTGAGTCAGTATGATTCACTGTATTAAATCAGCTGAGATTTATTTTTAATTCTAAGTCAGATTTTTCACAAGTGCTTCACAATAAGATATAATAATTACATAATGAATAAAACTATCTCAGAAAAGGAAATATATCATCATCTTAGATAAGCTAAATTTTTAAAAGATTATCATATGAAACTAGAAGGACATCTTTTTTTTAACAGGCATGTATCAATGTTCAGGTAAAGATCTGGTCCAACATCAATCTTATATATACTAATTTGACTAATACCACAAAACTGTACACTTAAAAATGGTTAAAATAGTAAATTTTGTTATATATATGCTATAAATATATAACATAAATATTGTATATTATATATAGATGCAATAAAAATATAAATAAAATTTTTTAAATAAAAAAATAAATAGTATAAGAGGGAAAAAATCTTATACATACTAGTTTCAGATTCTTAAATAATTGATATCTTTAGTTTTTCTATTAAAAAAGGCTCTACTTCCTATATTTTATTCCTTCAATTCATTTACTGAAGTAATAAAGTAAAAATGTCACAGAATTACATTTATTTGAAAATATTCTTTATATTCACAAAGATGTTTCTGTAATAATCATATAAATCAACAACATAACAAGTTAAATCCAATTATTGTTACATTCAGTTCATACAAGAGGTTGCCTCTTACCTATAGGTGCTTTTCTTTATATTTCCTAAGATGGAAGCACTTTCACTTTAAGACCTTGGGGGAGAAATACATGAATATTCTTGGTTTTAACTTTTATCCTTAAGCAGCATTTATGCCCTTAGACTTATACTAACATTGAGCTTAATTTATTATTTCTGTGCCTGTTCTCTATTTGTACCCATCCTCCCCTAACAAATATTATCTTATCATTTAAGCTACCTCATTTAATATTTTCTAACTCTTTCCTTCCAGCTTGTCTCTCCTGTTCTTGCCTCTTCCCTCAGTTTCTTCTCAGAGGTCAGCAAACCTTTTTCTCTAAAGAGCCAGATAGTAAATATGTTATTAGCCTTTGTGGACCATAAGCTTTCTCTTCATATGAGGGAACAGCGATAGATAATAGGTAAATGAATGTGACTGGCTGTATTCCAATAAAACTTTATTGGCAAAGATAGCACACTGAATTTACTTTGGGACCTTGTCTTAGATGTTGGTATAAAACATTGCTTTGTGCATTTTTTTTTTTTTTTTTTTTGCGGTACGTGGGCCCCTCACTGTTGTGGTCTCTCCCGTTGCGGAGCACAGGCTCTGGACGCGCAGACTCAGCGGCCATGGCTCACGGGCCCAGCCGCTCCGTGGCATGTGGGATCTTCCCAGACCGGGGCACGAACCCGTGTCGCCTGCATTGGAGGCGGACTCTCAACCACTGCGCCACCAGGGAAGCCCTACTATGAATATTTTTTAAACTAAGGGAATCAATGCCCAAACTTATCAAATATTGGAGTTTCCATTTTATCTTGAAGATGGCCTGTTGTCTATTTTACCACAGGGAAGAGTGGAAAAACTCAGGAGAATGATGGAGAATGATAAATACTTTATTTCTGTTTCTAATTCTCTAGTGAATATCCAACTTTGTGTCACTGAGATTCATTCTGTTTGTTAATTGAAGAATTTTTCAAATTCCATTGAAACAATAATGCGATGATAATGATCATAACACACGTTTATTAAGTGCATACACTTTTCCAGGCACAGTACTAGGAAATAATTGTACGTTTGCCCTCATAGTAGATCCCAGAGGTATGTGCTCTTCGGTGTATTTTATGGATGGGGAGACTGAGAGCTTCAGTCAATTACCCAAAGGCACAAAGCTGGGAAATTGCAGAAATAATACTAAGACTGGCTATCTTTAACACCAAAACCCACGCTCATCTATGTTAACTTTTTAGCCACTGCTTGTGCTCCCCCTTTCTACTGTAAAACCAAGAATGAGTGATACAGAAAAGGTGGGGAAACTACTATGTGTTTGTATTAGTATAGACATGAATATTTTCCTCTTTGCCTTTTTCCTGAATGGCCCTTAATTTTGAATCACAGCTGTGTGTTTCAAGGCTGTAGGCAAACGGTTTTTATGGAGTTTTAATTTTTTAGTGTTTCTGAATATAGCAACTATTTAATTCACAAGCCACAATTTTGGAGGTATAAAGATGTAACTTTTTAAAATACCTGTATCAACCTCCTAGTCTAGTCCTGTCTGCTAAATTCAGTCAAATTTAGCCATTTGTTGTTAATTTCAGGTCAAATTAAGGATTTCTTCCCCTCTTCTGTTCCATCCTGGAGTTAGTTTTAAGTACCGGGGTACCTTAGCCCAGATTCTCTAGGAAATGGAGTGTGTGAACAAGACAGGTTAATGACTAGCCTAGTGCGTAGTCTCAGGATGGTGCAAGTCAGGGGAAAAAAGAAAAGTGAGACAAGCAAGGAAATAAGCAAATAAAACTTGATAGATTACAGAACTGGCCGCATTTGACAAATAATCACAGATGGCTCCCTCCCATTGGTCAAAGCTCTGTCTACCGTCCTGGTTTTTGTCAAAACAGCATCTCTAGGCAACTGTTGGGAAATCTACATTCTATATCCAGTGAGAAGTGTCTCACTGAGTCTTGAAGGCAAGAGGTAGATCCTCTGTGATCTGATGGCATTAGGCTTGGGAGCCAGAGATGCTGGAGCTCCTCTTAATGTGGCTATGATGGGGGCTGTGCTACAGCCAGCCCTCATGTGGGGTGAGGTGAGGTGAGATGTTAATAAGTGAGGCCATGATGGTTGTGCACACAGCTGTGCATTGAGCAAATGGCCAATGCACAGGGAGCCAGGTAGGGCTGAGTAAATCTCATGGGGATCATAAGGCAAGTCCAATAAGCAGGGCTTTCCATATATCTTAGCATTTGCAGGGAAGTGGCCAAACTCCTTTTTAGACTTGACTTCTTTTTCTTTCTAGTTTATTATCCTGAGAGTACAGTCATCCTCTCAAGTCCTACCATGGTCTCTGAAGAAATGGTGCCTGTTACCCATTGCCATTCCCTCTTCATTTTGACCTTGAGGACTATTTGGACCTCAACTTATTCTCTCAACTGATGCCTCTTACCTGTTCAGAGGATAGAAAGTCTTTATGGTTTCCCTACGTTGCTGTGGATATTTGGGAGGTGATTCATATGTACATCCCAACACTGGTATAGGGCAGATCTAGAACACTCTGCCTCCCTAATTCTGAGAAGAATATGGACCACAATTGTCCTGTACTCTAAAATCCTTAAAAGTGAATTGGATTCTATAATCTCCACACCTAGGACCTGGGGAGGAGGCAAGGCAGGAGTTTATTATCATGTTAACATCTAATTATCTTAATTTTTATCAAATTTCCCCCCTTCTCCTCAGCTAAGAGATTCACTTTACTGTGTTTGGCTGGTGGGGTTTAGGGTGGGTACATAGTCAGACTTCTCTCTAGATTTTTCCTGTCATAAGGTGGATTGCAGACATTTACAGCCAAATATTTTAATTTGTCTTTTTTTTCTCTCACTGATCGTGATATGCTTTCTCCCATTTGGACAATGCTGTAGTCTTCTTTCCTGAATAAGGGATCATGAAGAAATACTAAGGTAATGGAAGTTTAGGGAGATGATGAATAGTTAAGATATGCATATCATTCTCACCACTTGTGAATGCAGATGTAGGAGTGAGACACATGGGAGTGAATTCCACTTTTCTTGAAAAGCAAGTCTTGGGGGGTGTGGGGGGTGGGATCAATTGGGAGACTGGGATTGACACATATACACTAATATGTATAAAATAGATAACTAATAAGAACCTGCTGTATAGCACAGGGAACTCCACTTTGCTGTACAGTAGAAACTAACACAACATTGTAAAACAACTATACCCCAATTTAAAAAAAAAAAAGAAAAAGAAAAACAAGTCTTGAGGAACCAGGTCAGGGCTGATGCCTTTATAAGTACTCATAAGTGTTTCTGGAGGAATCTATGACTAGGCAGTGACCCTGACTTCTCTGTCTCAAGGTTCATAACAGACACTGTCATTAACCACACACAGTCCCCTCCATAGGGAGATGTGTTCAGTCCTGATCCTTGCTTACTATGTTTTTGCCATCCAGCATGCAAGGCCTGTTGGGTCTGAGGCACTATATGGTGTTAGAATAATGGCTTTTTTTCATTTCTGCCTTGAGGTACTACACTCCTTTGGCTCCTTGTGTTGAAATTTATTCTCAGCACAAAGTCATGACCAGGCATCACTCACCAAGCTCTCAGAAATAAGCATGAACTGATCTCTGGGTTTGGAATCTACCAGTGCTATTATCAAAAGAAATCATTTACATTTTCTGCACGTCTGAACTTTGCCTGCCTTGGAGAATGGCAAGGTAAGAAAGCTAATACAATTTGATAAGATGGCTAAAATGAGTCTATTTACAGTCTTGCAGCTTTTAGAGCTGAGAATTTAAATATAGCCACATAATCACTCAGCCACATAGCCACATAGTCACTCATTTGGGCAGAGAATGGGAGCTGTGAGTCATGTTTGGACTTGAGGTTCAGTTTTCCTGTTGCAATAAATATTGAAGCTTAGGTTGACTGCATTGAAAAAAATTCTATCAATTGTTGGACTGGCTTCTTATTCTCCTTTCACTGGATTTTTAATCCACAGGATGTGAATGTCTGGGGTTTTCTCCCCCTTTCTTTTCTCTCAGCCTTTTCAGCATTGTCCCCCATCCTGCCTTTGCAGCTCCTTTCATGAAATGGCACTGAACCCTGGTGTCAGCACCATTGTTCTACAATAAGGGAGCCCACATTTCTGACTGTGTCCATCCTGCTCCTGCCCATGCTAGAAATACCAAGAGAATGGCAGACATGAAAATGCCTCCCATTTATATTCATTTGGTATTTGCTTCTAGTACTGAATGTGAGTGGGTCTTGAATTTTATTTCCAAGTCCATATTGAGCTCAAATGTCAGTCATCTTAGAGGGGACATTTTAAGTAAGCATTACCTTTCTAGTCTTTTCACTATCAAATCTAAATCTTAACACATTGGCATATGAAAGTACATGTGCACAAAACCGTGTGCTAGGCTTTCCAAGTGGCGTGGAATAGACAGATTCCAGCCTTCCAAGGTCTCAAGCTTATTTGAAGAGGTGGACAACTGTCTTCATAAATTCATAAATAACTCAAAGATTATAATCACTGATGAAGAAATTACCTTCCTCGATTTCCTCCTCTGGAAAACTAACATGATAATGGTTTCTGTTTCTTAGAATTGTTATGCCAATGAAATGAATTAAAATATTTGATCAGAGCCTAAAATAAAGTAATTGCTCAGTACATTTTATATGTGTGTATATATGTGCATGTGTGTGTACATATATATACACAGATGTATAATGCATTTGCAAAATTGTAAAATGTAATTTTTATAATTTGTATAATTGTAGTGTGTGTGTGTACACATTAAAAAAATTTTTTTTTATTGAAGTATAGTTGATTTACAATGTTGTGTTCATTTCTTGTGTAGAGGAAAGTGATTCATATATTATATCTATATCTATATCTATATCTATATCTATATCTATATATATGTTCTTTTTCAGCTTCTTTTCCATTACAGGATATTGAATATAGTTCTTGTGCTATATAGTATGGCCTTGTTTATCTATCTTATACATAGTAGTTTGTATCTGTTCATTCCAACTCCTAATTTTTCCCTCCCCCCTTTCCCTTTTGGTAACCATAATTTGTTTTCTATGTCTTAGATGCATATATATATATATATATATAATATTTATTTATTTGGCTGTGCTGGGCCTTAGTTGTGGCTGGCTGGCTCCTTAGTTGCAGCACATGGGCTCCTTAGTTGTAGCCCACGGGTTCCTTAGTTGTGGCATGCAAACTCTTGGTTGCATATATTTTTAATTCAGGAGACCTCACCAGACTGTATACAGTCGACTCGAATTGTAATGATAACCAGGACTTCAGGAGGGAAGGAGGGGAGGAGTCTTTGAGGGTGTAGGTTTGCAAGTTTCCTTGAGGTGAAAGGAATTTAGTTGGGCCATTAAGAATGGTTTTCAATAAGAGGAGCAGAAAAAAGACTTGCCAATAGACATTCTAAGAGATAGTACAACATTTCTTTGTTTCATCTGCTCTTTAATCTTGGTACTCAACATTGTATGGAATAAAAAGCCTTAAGCAAAAAGCTAAGATCATATTTCTTTTACAGATACCCAGCTTAGCAAAGGAATTGTTCAGCCTATATGCTCTAAGAAAGGTAGCTGAATCCCATTGTAACACATTTTTACTTGACTTCAGGACTTTATTTTTGTGTTGCCAAAAATGCAAGTTGCTGGAGCCCAGATGCTCCAATTTATAACACACTGACTGGAAATCTGTTGATTTTTCTGGTTGACTAGGCAAGCCTACAGGTGGATGAGATTGTGAGAGTGTTCCGAACCTGGATGATATTGACAGTTGCCTTCGGGTTTTGTATACAGGTTTTAGATATCTTTCAAATATTGGTATCTAAAGATAACTGCTTCAACGTGCTTGAAAGTTGCAGGTAGGCTATTTTAGGATGAAGTGCCACTATCTTTTCAGGTTTACTTAACTGTTTTTTGTCTTAAGTATCCCCTGATTGTGAAAATTTAGTAATAGATATTTTTCAAAAGAAGGAGAAAAATCTTAGTTGTGTCTGAAGAATTTTAGACCAGTGCATCTTGCAAAGATTTTCTTGGAGATTTTAGGAAATAACAAAAATATTTTTTAGAGAGATGCTTGAAGTATAACAAGGCAGTATTTTTGTTCCTCCTTGACTTATTAGCTTGCTGTGAAAAATGTCTCTCTAGTCCTCTGCCGTTGATAGATTCCTAATTTCTTAGATTCTAGGTTCTCATTGCTTCCTGGGTCTATTCTTTGTATTGACTTTTTGGGATTCTTAGAGGGCTCTGGAATTTAATTGGTGTTTTCTTATTACTTGCACCTCGTTTCCATTAAGATGTCAGCAAAGTGCATCACTGAGTATCACTTAAAAATAATACTAATTATTGCTTCATGGGCCATAAAGTCAACCCCTTAGGAGAGACTGCAGTGCCTACAGCTGCTGGGTGTATTGATGAAGCTCAGTTCGTCCACCGCCACTGTGGGGCGAAGCTGGCATACCATCTTTCAGAATGAACAAAGACCTATGCCCAAAACATCTACTGAATTAGGAAATAAAGCCTATATGAAGTTTTGGGGAAGAATTTTTAGACAACTTTGGGCTTTCTCTGCACTTAGTGCTATCCATACATTACTCAAATCCTTTGCACTGAAAAACGAACTTAGTCACACCCTCAAAAGAGTGTGCTTCACTGCCATTGTCTACACCTCCCAGACTGGTCAACAGTTCTCAAACCTGCACGATGAAGACCATTACACCCCGCTGTATTGCAGCAATTTTAAAGTTTTTCTCTAGTAGCTTCTCTCTCTCTCTCCGATTCTCCACCCTGACTTTTTTTTCCACTCCCTTCCGCAGTCTCATTTGATTTCTGGTTTTGCTTCCCTCACTCTCAGGCCCCACTCTTTCCGCACCTCAGCGTTTCCATAGACATGTGGCTCTAACAGAACACATGCTTCTCACCTCAACATTCATTCCCGTGACCCTTGCTGTCTTGTTCCCTCTCCGCTCTCAGGCCAGATTCATTGCACAGGATCTTTCCCTGACTGCTGTCCCTCAACTGACCATCCACATTTGCTCCCCAGCTACTCTTTCTTGCAGTGTTCTGTATTCTTACAATGCCCTGTAATTTCCGTTCCCGGCACTGATTGTAATTTGTTATTATGTGTTTCTTTGTTTACTTGTTTAACATTATTATCCTACCCTAGATTTCAAGCACTGTGAGGTCAAAACTGTGTCTGTTTTCTCCTTGTTGTATTCCCTAGCGGCTGCTACAGGGCTTTATACATGGTTGGAGCTTGTAGATTGTTGTTGAACGCATGGATGGGTGCATGCATGCATGGTTCACCCTGGTTGATTTCAGGGAGGAAGTATGGTGACATGTATGTCTCAAGTGCATGGGTTTGATTACCAGCTTCATTTCTTAGCTGTGTGATCTTGAACAAGCAGGTTAAGCTCAGAAATGGAAAAAGAAAAAAAAATACATGACAGAATGATTTTGAGGAACAAATGAGACCATCCAGATAAAGCATTTAACAAAGTGTCTGGCACATATTAAATTATCTCATGGTAACTAAGATAAAATAAAACCATTTTTTCAGGACTCTGGTTAGAACAAGTAAATACTCTTAAGTATTAGACTAATGTAAGGCAATATTATTAATTTTAAGTAGGGCTTTTTTTTTTTTTTGCTGTACGCGGGCCTCTCACTGTTGTGGCCTCTCCCATTGTGGAGCACAGGCTCCGGACGCGCAGGCTCAGCGGCCATGGCTCACGGGCCCAGCCGCTCCGCGGCATGTGGGATCTTCCCGGACCAGGGCACGAACCCGTGTCCCCTGCATCGTCAGGCAGACTCTCAACCACTGTGCCACCAGGGAAGCCCCTTTAGTATGGCTTTTTTGTAATCAGATGGAGCATATTAGAATATATTAGAATACTAACTCCTTGGGCAAATGTAAATTTAATTTTCTTCCTTTCTTAAGTGTCACCCCTCTGAATGAATGAGTAGCTCTAACAAAAACCTGAACTTTTCCTTCTCCAAAACTGTGTTCCCTGACAAGTTCCATAAAGCCATGCCCCCTAAAAGGCTCACAACATACTTCACCTTTTAAAGTTGAAGAAAACCAATACATCTTGTTTGTGTTGTTAAAAAAAAAGATCCATTTGATTTCATTTGTTGATCCTAATAATCTTTATAGAGAGCTTCACTGTCCCCAGTTGGCAGATTGGAAAACCAGGACTGCCCTGATTAAGTGAACTGCCAATCCGAGATAACAGAGATTCACTGCATACCCGTTCTCTGCCAGGTTCTCGGGGACATGGAAAGGAGTCAGCCTCAGGCTGGGCTCTCAAGGAGTAGAGGTTCAGCAGGAAGAAATGGACGTGTGTAATCAGCAGTCAGTGGGCTGCTGACCAGGAGCCTTCCCGCCCACCCTCTGCATGTCCTGGAGGTGATGAGTGTGTTTATGGAGGAAGTGAGGCTTAGGGCATCAGCCCTTGTAAGGGGGAATCAAAACAACTGAGGTGAGAAACAGCTGATCTTGAGGCCTAATAAAGAACTTCCCAAACATGACAACAGTTCCTAAAACGCTGAGGCTTTCCCACTTTCTCACTGTCAAAACATTGAAACTAATTGCCCCCAGCCTCCTGGATTATCTGCAGTACAGCTGCTCCTTTGACCACCTGAAAAATGAACAGGCCTCCCGAAGGAGGTTTGTTTACAGGAAAGGGCGGAATTATAGCTGAGTACTCGCTGGCTTACTTACCACGCTCGGTCAGGCCTTCTCTTGCGCCCCAGTGCTCTGGGATCCTGGGTAAGTCGTTGGCAGTCTTCTTTTCACATTCACTCCTTTACATAACTGCACATTGTGTATACTTTGGTTCTTCCTTGGGGTAGAAACACAATCTTTTTCATTATTTGCTTCTGCAAATCACTTTAACTCACTGAACTTCATTTTGTCCCCTGTACAATGGAAATGATGGCAATCTTGAAATCAACCTCAAAGGGTTGTTGATAATTAGTCAAAAACGGGGTATCTGCTTTTTATTTCTTTTGATTTGGAGCAGGAGAAACTGTAAACAAGCACATTACTGTGTAAGGTGTCAGATGGTTAGAAGTGCTGTGAAGAAAAACGAAGCAGGGGCTGCAGAGGATAGAGGTGGGGTGCTATTTCAGATAGGGTGGACGGAAGGTCACCCTGAGACAGCAGAGTATCAGCATGTGAGTTCTGGAGGGAAATGTTCGAAGTGGACTGAATAGCTAAGAGCCTGTGCAAACGCCCTGTGGTGGGAATACGTTTGGTTTGTTGGAAGAATAGGAAGGAAGCCAGTGTGGCTGGAACTGAGTGAGCAAAGGGGAGTTGGTAGGTTAGTCATCAAGGGAGGCGGTGGAGGGGTGTTTCTAGACCACATAAAGCCTTATAGGCCTTGGCAAGAATTGTGGGTTGTATTCTCAGTTCAGTGGAGAGCCATGGAGGGTTTGGGGCCGTGTAATGACATGATCTGATTGTCACTTGGAAAGAATCACTCTGCCTGCTGCGTGGGGTCTGTGTTGTGAGGGGGCAGAATGGAATCAGGGAGAGCAGTTTACATGTGTGATGGGGGTGCTGTTGCTGAGATAGTAAACTCTGTAGTCTGATGGGAATGGGGAATTTCCAAGGGCCTCAGCTGAAGAGGGGTGCAAGTATTGGCTGGTAAGCTCCCCACCGGTGGATGACCAGGGGCTTTGCAGCCAGGCCCTGGTGAATCAGCACAAGCAAGGGCTGAAGGGAGATAGATAGAGTCACAAAGCAGGAGCCTCTGGACCTAGAGCCTGTTAGCGAACAGTCCATGTATGACACCATTATAGTCACTGAGGATCCTGCAAGACCCTGAGAGGCAGTACCCTCTCTGCCATGATGTCAAGTAAGAATTCTTTTGGAGCCAGTCCGTAGGTATGGAAGATCTCTGAAATATGGGATAATGCTTCAAGAAAACTAAGTTTCAAGCCAGAAGAAAGATATATTTCTCTCATAACACCAAGATTTTATACCATTCTTGGCGAGGAGGACTGGGAACGGGATGACATCAATGATAAAAAATGCAGAGTTGAATTTTCTTTTGCCCCCCCTGAGTTGTAGTGGGTAAATTTTGACCCTGATGTATTCGACAGAGTGTCTGGGCATAGTAAGTGTTCAGTAAATGTTCTTACTTTGATTCCTGCAGCAGTCATGCAAGAATGGAATAGCAGGGGGATGACAGCACTTGCCAGGGAGCCAGTACTTTTGTGACATCAGAACTTCCTGAATTAGGTCTTCTCAGTGTCCTCTCCCTCCAACTTCTGCCAGTCAGGCAGTGGCAGAAGTCCTATTTATAGTCCTTCTTGCTCCTCTGTAGCTGTGATGCAGAGCCAGGTGAAACGAATTAGGAGGAGGAGCAGTGAAATATCAGTCACGCCGGGAAAGTCATTTGTTAACATGGGCAGAGACCATCACCCTGTTACCCTCCTAGCCTGGCTGTGCCCCAGACTGTAATCACGTTCCATCTCCCCATAAATCCCCATGTGGGTTTTGCATGACAAGAAATTGCTGCTTTTCCATAGTTCTCCACAAGTGCTTTCTCTTTGCAGTGCTTGGAATTAGTACTTGGAAGAATATGGGCATTTATAAAATGTTGCCAGACATCTTCCATTAGGTACACTGTTAGTTCATTTCCAAGCTGGGGAATAACCTTCTGTTTCCTTGGTGAATGAGTGACCTGTTTTAGGATCTGTCTGATTTCTGTGGGCAGGAGTTTTTTCTTAATTTAAAGGGTATGTCTGTGGCTTGGGCATTAGAAACAGAAATATGTAATTCCCAAAGGAGGAAAATAGGATACCAAAGCATGTTAATCAGAGGTGCCCATGTCTGCTGTTTTCTCTTGGTTTTTCAAGAACTTAATTTATAAATGAAAGATAGAGCATCTATGCTGTGCTAGGTGGATCCTCAAAGGTCTAATGGCATTTCATTTTTAATTGCTGGTGGGTTGGTTAACACAACGCTATAGCACTTACTGTAATGGATGAAGTGAATCCATCCACAATGTTCTCTGCTTACCTGTAAGCTCCTTGATTTTAATCAATAGATCTAAACAGGTACTTTCTTTTTTTTACAGTGTTTTTTAAAATTTTTATTAAAGTATAGTTGATTTACTCTACTGTGTTAGTTTCTGCTCTACAGCAAAGTGAATCATTTATACATATACATATATCTACTTTCTTTTAGGTTCTTTTCCCATATAGGTCATTACAGAGTATTCAGTAGAGTTCCCTGTGCTATACAGTAGGTCCTTGTTAGTTATCTATTTTATATACAGTAGCGTGTATATGTCAATCCCAATCTCCCAATTTATGTCCTCACTTTTCCCCTGGTAACCTATGTTTGCTTTTTACATCTGTGACTCTATTTCTGTTTTGTAAATAAGTTCATTTGTACCACTTTTTTAGATTCCACATATAAGCAATATCATATGATGTTTGTCTTTCTGTGTCTGACTTACTAAACTCAGTATGACAATCTCTAGGTCCATTCATGTTGCTGCAAATTGCACTATTTCGTTCTTTTTTATGGTTGAGTAGTATTCCGTTGTATATATGTACCACATCTTCTTTATCCTTTCCTCTGTCAATCAGCATTTAGGTTGCTTCCATGTCTCGGCTACCGTAAATAGTGCTGCAGCGAACAGTGGAGTGTATTTATCTTTTCAAATAATGTTTTTTTCCAGATACATGCCCAGGAGTGGGATTGATGGATTATGTGGTAGCTCTATTTTTAGTTTTCTGAAGGAACCTCCATACTGGTCTCCATAGTGGCTGTACCAATTTACGTTCCCACCAACAGTGTAGGCGGGTTCCTTTTTCTCCATACCCTCTCCAGCATTTATTGTTTGTAGACTTTTTGATGATGGCCATTCTGACCAGTGTGAGGTGATACTTCATTATAGTTTTGATTTGCATTTCTCTAATTATTGGTGATGTTGAGCATCTTTTTATGTGTCTCTTGGCCATCTGTATGTCCTCTTCAGAGAAATGTCTATTTTGATCTTCTGCCCATTTTTTGATTAGGTTGTTTGGTTTTTTGATATTGAGCTGCATGAGCTGTTTGTATATTCTGGAGGTTAATCCCTTGTTGGTTGGTTTGTTTGCAAATAATTTCTCCCATTCTGTGGGTTGTCTTTTCAGTTTGCTTATGGTTTCCTTTGCTGTGAATAATCTTTTGAGTTTAATTAGGTCCCATTTGTTTATTTTTGTTTTTGTCTTCATTACTCTAGGAGGTGGGTCAAAAAAGATCTTGCTGTGATTTACGTCAGAGAGTGTTCTTCCTATGTTTTCCTCTAAGAGTTTTATAGTATCTGGCCTTACATTTAGATCTTTAATCCATTTTAAGTTTATTTTTGTGTGTGGTGTTAGGGAGTGTTCTAATTTCATTCTTTTACATGTAGCTGCCCTGTTTCCCCAGCACCACTGATTGAAGAGGCTGTCTTTTCTACATTGTATATTCCTGCCTCCTTTGTCATAGATTAATTGACCATAAGTTTGTGGGTTTATTTTTGGGCTCTCTATTCTCTTCCATTAATTTATGTGTCTGTTTTTGTGCCAGTATCATGCTGTTTTGATTACTATAGCTTTGTAGTATAGTCTGAAGCCAGGGAGCCTCATTCCTCCAGCTCCATTTTTCTTTCTCAAGATTGCTTTGGCTATTTGGGGTGTTTTGTGTTTCCATACAACCTGTAAATTTTTTTGGTCTAAGTCTGTGAAAAATGCTATTGGTAATTTGATAGGGATTGCAACAAGTACTTTGTTTTTTTTGTTTTTTGTTTTTTGCGGTATGCGGACCTCTCACTCTTGTGGCCTCTACCGTCGCGGAGCACAGGCTCTGGACACGCAGGCTCAGCGGCCATGGCTCATGGGCCTAGCCGCTCCGCGGCATGTGGGATCTTCCCAGACTGGGGTGCAAACCCGTGTCCCCTGCATCGGCAGGCGGACTCTCAACCACTGAGCCACCAGGGAAGCCCCCCAGGTACTTTATTAATATGATTCAGATAAAGTCTAATTTAAGGCCTTGGTTATACTAAATGCAGTGTGGTATCCTGGATTGAATCCTGGAACAGAAGGAGGACAATGAAAGACAAATTGGGGAAATCCAAATAAATTCTTAATGGAATACATATACTTAATGGAAACATTTTAATTAAAAAAGTATTGTACCAGTGTTAATTTCTTAGGCTTGTTGACTGTAACGTGGTTATATAAGATGTGGACATTAGGACAGGCTTGGTGACAGATACACAGTAGCCCACTGTAATATCTCTGCAACACTATTGTAAATCTAGAATTATTTTTAAATAAAAAGTTAAATTAAAAATGAGTATAATATAGTAGGAGATGGTTTGGGGAATCCTTGTTGTGCCTTTCAAATCTAGTCCTAGAGGCAGTGTCCCAGTGTACATACAATGCAATGAGAAGCAACTGTGGGACAGCAGTGATGATGATGAAGTTATTAAACCCAAGCTATAAGCAGTCAGTAACTTTTGTGGTGGGTACAATTTGACATGCACTGTATAGGCGAGGAAACTCAGGCTTAGAGAGGGAAAATAACTCCTCCTAAATCAACAGTTGGTGATACTAGATTCAGAATTGTAGCCCCTGCTCGTTGATACACACATCTGCTCTCAACCAAGGAGTTGGAGGCATTCTTTTCAATTGTGGTCTTACCATTTATTAACTGTGATCCTGGGACTTCCCTAGTGGCGCAGTGGTTAAGAATCTGCTTGCCAATGCAGAGGACACAGGTTTGAGCCCTGGTCCTGGAAGATCCCCCATACTGCGGAGCAACTAAGCCCGTGTGCCACAACTACTGCTATGACTACTGAAGCCCGTGTGCCTAGAGCCTATGCTCCACAACAAGAGAAGCCACCGCAATGAGAAGCCTGAGCACCGCAATGAAGAGTGCCCCTGCTCGCCACAGCTAGAGAAAGCCTGCATGCAGCAACAAAGACCCAATGCAGCCAAAAATAAATAAATTAAAAATAAAATAAATTAAAAACAAAACCAAAAACCAAAACACTGTGATCCTGGCCAGTTCCTCAAGTCCTCTGGTTCTCTGATTCCTCATTCATAAAACAAGGAGATTGGATTTGATAGCCCTAAGGCTCCTTTCAAATCCAAAATCCTCTGACTTGGTAACCTACACATGACGTTTGTTTTAATTGAAACCTTACCATTCAACTTTTCTATCCAGTGGAATCCTTTCAAGGCTTACAGAAAATTAACTTTTGGTCTGCAGGAGGCTTATGTGACATTTGAGTTGTCATCCACATTCCTTTCTTTCTCTGAATAATTCTCCTTATTTCTGGCTAAACATTTTCCAATCCCAGGAAGTATGAACACTTGTAAGAGAAATTTTATCATAAATAATAGTGTTTTTAACGTAGATTTGTATACGTTTATTTTATCTTCATACATATTATTAGCAGTACAGGAATGAAGAGAAATTTACATTGATAATCTGTTCTGAAATTTGTTTCATATCATAGGTTGGTTTGTAAGAGTAAAATCACTATTACCAAATATTGTATGACAAATCAAAAAAACCTTTCTAATTCATGCATTAATGTAAATTTGATACTGTTTATTTTATTTTAAAGATTAATAACCCATTAGCTATTTTTAAAACCTCTGACACAGGCAAATCGATATTAAGCAAAATAAATTAGTAATAAAAATTGAAATTTCTGAATATTGGAAGAAATTTAGCCAGTGTGAATAGATTTTTAAAAGTTCAATATGGGACTTCCCTGGTGGCGAAGTGGTTGAGAGTCCGCCTGCCGAGGCAGGGGACACGGGTTCGTGCCCCGGTCGGGGAAGCTCCCACATGCCGCAGAGCGGCTGGGCCTGTGAGCCGTGGCCGCTGAGCCTGCGCGTCCGGAGCCTGTGCTCCACAATGGGAGAGGCCACAACAGTGAGAGGCCCGCATACTGCAAAAAAAAACACACACACAAAAAAACAAAAAGTTCAATACGGCTTGATTATAACCCACTTTATTATATATAACCAAAATAAAAGGACAAAAAAGAATCATGCTCACTTGCTAAGAAAACATTTCCTGGTATGCAGTGTAAAATTATTTTAAAATGGTTTTTACTAACCTTCTTTGCAAGAGCTTGATGATAGCTATAGTGCTTCAATGCATTGGTGCATGCACAAATACACAAATATCCAAATTAATGGCATTTCTGTTCTTGACAAAAGTAAACAAATAAGTTATTCAACTGAAAGGAATAAAAATCAAAAGGGAAAATAATTGTCATTTTGCTGAATGCTGTTATATTCGGGAAAAAGAGGGTAGATAAACTCAGTAAGTACATAAGCATTTGCATTTGTTTCAATACACAAGGTTAACTTGATGTCTTTATACATTATTACTTTCATGCATAGAATCATTTTTGATTACTCCCATTCCAATACCCTTTTAACTACTATTGATGCAGAAAAATCTTAGTGAAATCCTAAAATTTCCCAAAGCATATTAAATATCTAAATTTACTTCCTTTCCTTTAAAATAATGAAGTAATGACTTCTTTTATAGTTAACTTGACCTTTAATCATTATCCCTTTGATAGTAAATTTTATGAAAACACTGTGTCTATACTTTTTTAATGACGATCAATCATATGGAAAATTGAGTTCTTTGTGTTGCACCTGCAATTACTAGTTTTATGACTTGACAAAGTCAGGAAACCTTGTTGAGTCCCAGTTTTCTTATACATACAAGGAGCCTACTTATTCTTGCTGGGTTTACATCAGGCTTAAGGGATTTGAAAGCTCATTGTAAAGTATACACAGCTATATTCTGTGCAGTTAAAATAGTTCAGTCATTCGGTATTTATTGAGTGCTTACTGTGTGCTAGGCACTAAGCTCATGGTACCTCAGTGAGCAAGGCAGAAAAAAAAATCTGTACTCAAGGGGTTGAAATTTTAATTGGAAAAAACAACCAATGAAAAAATCAAGTAAGATACTTTCAAGTCGAGATAAGAATCAAGAAATATATTGAAGAGGTAATGAGTTGGCAGAGGGGAGAGGCCCACTTTAGATAAATGGTTGCAGAAGGACTCTTTGAGAAGGTGAACTTTGAGTTAAGAGCTGGCGGTAAGGGAATCTAAGGAAAGAACATTGCATTTGAGGCCATGCTATTTGGCTCTGGCAAAGTTAACTCAGTTTTAAAAGCACGCAAGCACTTTTTCTGTGTGTTGCTCTCTGTTCTATAACCCTCTATGCTTTTTTTCCTTACCTCTGAAAGGGAGATGGTGATGCCCATCTGGTAGTGGGATAATGATTGCCTGCATGAAGTGTATTAAAAATGGTACGTGGACTAAAAAAATGGTGCAGATGAACCGGTTTGCAAGGCAGAAATAGAGACACAGATGTAGAGAATGAACGTATGGACACCAAGGGGGGAAGGTGGGGTGAGAAGATTTGGGAGGTTGGGATTGACATATATACGCTAATGTGTATAAAATAGATAGCTAATAAGAATCTGCTGTGTAGCACAGGGAACTCCACTTTGCTGTACAGTAGAAACTAACACAACATTGTAAAACAACTATACCCCAGTAAAAAAAAAAAAATGGTAAGCACAGTGCCTGGTGTAAACATACTAGTTACTAAATAAATGGTGGGGGTGACTCATTACTAATAACACTAATGTAATTATTAGGAAGCTGTACAAAGAATTGAGGACATGGTTTCTGCCCTTATCTGTGTATAAAAGTTAACTGGCAGCCTACCTAATTTTGGATTAATGAGTACCGAAATATTTTTAAATTTTGAGGTATTACAGGAATCCATAGAAGGGAAAAAGAAACACGCAGGGATGGGGAGAAAAGCAACAATGCTGATGATACTATCTGAGAAGTATTGAGCTCATATTCTGTGCCAGGATTAGTGCTCAGCTTTTCACATGGTTTATCTCATTGAATACTTAGAGTAAACCCCATGGTTGGATACTTCTCATACCCCTCTATCACAAATGAAGACTCAAAGCTCAGACAAGTCCGGTAATTTGCCCACCAGTCCACTGTAGGGCATGAGGGAAGCCAACTTTGCGATGCAGGTATTCTGGCTCCAGAACTCTAGCTTATAACCTCTTTGCTGTATTGTTTCTGCACAAGTATCCTGGAGGAGATTAAGATTTGACACAGGCCATGAAAAGATGTAAGAATTGAGCTGTTGTTAAAAAAAAAAAAATCAGATGGAGAGGAAGGACATTTCATGTGAATGGAGGGATGGATAAAGGTAGGTGACAGGGGTGGGCATAGCAGAGGAATTGGAGTGATTCTGGGATGGCAGCATTAGAGATCAATCTGAACAGAACAAAAAGATAATATGAAGCAATAATGAAAACATGATTATCAAACGTTATCACTCAGGATGTCATATTCTGCCTAGACTCCTCTAGTAATATGGCTTTTACACTTGCCACTAAATATTCAATCCATTCTATAATCCCAGAGAAATGGGTCGTCCAATGACAGCATTCTGAAAATATTGATGTCATACCAAAAAAGAATACTACAGTGGCTTCCTACTACCTACCTCATTGAATTAAAGGCTTTGTTCCTGTGATTGGGCGTGCTTTTTTGATCCACCCATATTTTTCAGTATTGGTTTTGTCAGGCAAGAGGCTAGTGATAATTCAGGCCTGAGACAAACTGAAAGATTTAATTCAAAGTCTGAAATTTTGGAATTTATAGACTGTTGTTAGTTTTAGAGGGCTGCACGACATAGGGTTGTGGTACATAAAGTAGGGGGAATGGGAAAAGCAAGATCTCAACAGTGTTTTGAAGGACTCCCCAAGGGAACTTGACAAGTGCATATGTGAGTGGCAGGAAGATGTCAAAAACTTCACGGCTTCTCATCTGAAGTTCCAGAAGGACATTGATAATGGTCGTGGTTGTAAGAACAGAATAGGTTTCATGGGGAAGGAATGTAGACAGAGAATAAGTTACAGCTGATAATTGACTCTTAGGAAATGCCTATTGTTAGGGGTTTGAGAGTGAGAGTTGAAAAGATCAAAAAGTGATTAGGTGAACAAGAACAGTAAACCTACTGGGAGGGAGAAGTGAGTCCAGGGAAGATTTGGTAATGAGAAGATGACGTACAAAATGAAGCAACAGTATAAAAGTGGTTAAAGAGACACTAATACATTTCAGTGATACCAACATGATTGTTAGTCTAGAGTAGGTTTGATGGGTGAGTAGGGGGAAGACATTATCCAGGAACCAAGAGTATTTAAGGTGAATTGTATTTAGGTTTAATTACTAAGTATTTATTAAGTATATCATCCTAAATTTTCCTAATATATAGGCACTCTTTTAAGCGTTTACTATGCATGCCAGCTCTGAATGTACAGAAAAACAGTAGTAAAAAATTGACTGAAGAAATAAGAGAAAAAATGTATGAATGCATCTAGCTCTTAGTTTTTTTTCTTTTATTGAAGTGTAGTAGTTGATTTACAATGTTGTGTTAGTTTCAGCTGTACAGCAAAGAGATTCAAATATAATATACATACACATATGCATATATATGTATGTATATATGTGTGTATATATATTCTTTTTCAGATTTGTTTCTATTATAGGTTATTGCAAGATATTGAATATAGTTCGCTATGCTGGCTCTTATTTTTTGAGAGCATTCTATTCAGAAAAAATATTTTGTGTATGTTAATATCACCAACTACACTGGTTTTTTACTACCAATATAGTCCCATTTCTGTTCTTCACACAAAGCCAGTTTTCATCAATCATATCCCTGTCCTCCTGCAAAGAATATTATCCAAAGATATAATAATTAACATAGGAAAATGTATTACTCTAAGAGACTGTGACTCAGTGGAAATTAAAAAGTAACAAGGAATTTCTGGTTTTAATTTATCTTTTGACAAAATAAATACAGAGTCAGTAACAACTTGTGCATAAAAGAAAAATGGAAATAATGCTCCAAATAAATTCACTTGGAAGTCATGGGCTCAGAAAGATAAGCTGTTATTTAGACTTCCTACGAAGGTCAATTAATATAATTTTGATGGTACTAATCAATAATGAGGAAAGTAAATTAGGTTATATGTTAAGGATACAAACTGGCTGTGCTTCCACTTTGAAGAGGAAAGATTTGTGTTCATTTCAGCTGGACACATCCTTACCTAAATAAGCACTCATGGTGGCTCTTTTCTGTGGTTCATTTGTCTTATTTTTTTAAAAAGTAAAAGAAGTCACTTACTGTCATAGTACCAATATAAGTAGAGTTACTGTTGGGTGCCAAGTGAACCACTTTCAGGAAGTGGTTTGAAAAGTCCCAGTCTTTTTGATTTCTCTTGGTTTTAGCTTAGTGTGGTGGAGTAGGGATTTCACTTAAGAACCTTTCATTGGGTGGTGGCGGTGAGTTCGGCGCTTGGTGGCAGCATGACTGAATCTACTGAATTCACAGACTTGGGATGTCATTGTACATTCTCCTATTTTATCAACTCCAGCCAGGCAAAACTGTCTAGCTTTTATATTTTAATATGCTTGTGTCAGTTCTATGGAAAAAGGACATAGAATTATTTACTTGTAGGCTCTGTTCAAATTGCAATATACTATAGATATGAAGAGTGGGAAGAAAAATAGGAACATCTCCAAGGACAATCTTATGCCATTTTTTTTATGTGCCAAGAGATAAAGAATCTTTGGGAAATAAAAAAGCGATTTCTTTCTGTCCCATAGCAAGGTGTGTTCGATCTTTGAAATCCTAATTTCAATCTAGTTCTAGTGTTTTAGTTGTTTGTGATTTTTTATTTTTTGAAGAAATGATGTGTGTTATTTTTATTAACTCTGGTTGGGGTCGGGGGTGGATAGGTCCACATGTTTATCCTTCAAGACTCAGGAATACCTTACCTGCCATAAAAGTCGTGATTATTCTGACTGATTTCACAAACCTTTAAAAATCTGAGGGCTTTCTTCATTCTGTATTGTAGGCTGCAGAAGATTCTAGCAATATGTGTTACTGCTAGATACGTGGAAAAATGTTGATTGTGGGTTTTTTTTCAGTCTAAATATGTCTCTCCTCAAAACATATTATTTCTCCTTCAATTCCCTTTTCTCTTTATTTGCCTTCAGCTTGAGATAATTACAAGGCGATACATTGTCAAGGATGAGGCTTAAAAGAAGATACTGGGACCTCTAATTTCTTCCTCTAAACAATGATATATGCTACAAACAGACGTTTGAATGTCAGCTCTAAAACAAAAATGGATGAATTCTAGAAAATCTTTTTAAAATTGTGGAAATATTTAAAACAAAATATACCTTGATTGTTTGGAAAGTGGCTTTGGGGTCTATCTTATTGAACTAGAAAAATTGCAGATGTAAGCTTCAGAAAACACGGAAAGAGAAAGAGAGTTGCTATTTGATCATTAAGTTCTCCGGAGGGTATTTGTACAACAGTTATCCAGGGAATTTGTTGAATCAACTTTATTAAGGTATAATTTATGTACAATTCACTGCTTCCATTTTAAGTGTACAGTTCAGTTTTGACAGATGTATACATGTATGAAATTACCACTATCATCATTAACATAGAGAACATTCCTGTCACGTCCAAAACATTCCTCAAGCCCTTTTGCAGTCCATCCCCTTCCCCCAAAACTCTCTCCCAATTGCAGGCACCCAGTGATCTGCTTTTCCTCTGTGTAGATTAGTTTGGCGGGGTAGTCTTTTATTTGTTCAATGCGAGACGTTGACTAATTTGACAAGACGCAGAGAAAAGAAATGGCATTAAGGGTGGGGAGGGCTTTAGCGTATAGTAACTGAAGAGAATGCTATTTTGATAATGCTTCAAGGGCATCAAATCGGTTAGAGGAGATTTATAAGGAAATCGCTTGACCTGTTGTATTATAACATCAATTAATCACTACCATGTCAAAAGCTTCGTTCTTTGAGTGCACTTTCAAAACAGGAGTAGATGAATATGAAAGCAGTCACAGCAAATCCTTTTATAAATTAGAGAGTTAAGGCTCTGTACATATACATCTCAGGTTAATTTTCTTTGATTTGCTGTATACATACTACAGATGCTGTAAGTGAATTTCTTAATGTAATTTTATTTATATAGGTAAATGATAAATGTTCCTTATCCAAGCCTTAGTTTTCCTCTTCTACAGAATGCTGGGGACAGCTAATATGTGCAAAATACTTAGCACATGGCAAGCCATATACGTGTTTCACAAACGGTAATCGTTATGACAGTTTGGTGGTATTAGCAGAGATCAGAGCCCGCACATAATTGAACTTATTAGCAATTGTCGCTATCCACATGCTGTTTGAGTTTCTAGCGGTGTCTAAAATTTCACACTACGAATATTTCCCCAGAGGGTCCAACGCTGAGTCACTTTGTTCAGAAATGAATACTTTAATCAAGGCCAAAGCTCAGTCTCAGGCTAATAAAAACAATCAGAATCAAAATAGAAAAAATGTCTGTTGACATGTGAATGACAATATTATTTCTTGCTGTCATCATCACTTTTGGTGCTATTTTTAGCACATGTAGAAGCATATGTACTATAGACATTTTGTGTGGTTTATAAAATGTTAGCTACTAATGTTTTAATATGCCCTTTTACACTTTAAATATGCATATATATACATACAGATTTTTTAACAAAATGGATTTTTCTCCATTTGTGCAGTCTTTTTTTTAACCTAATGTACTGATATAGTATTTGGCAGTTACTATAGTTATATTTATCCATTCCTCTATTGCTAGGTATTTGGATTACTTCCTTTTCTTTTTTAACTCTTAAAAAACAGTGCTTCAACAAATCTTATTGTACATACATAGTTGCATACTTATTGGATCTGGTACCTAAAAATATCACTTCTAAGAAAATATCTTAGGGTCAAATCATGTGCGTATGATAACGCTTTTGATGAATATTCATGAACTTCCCTCCATAAAGATTGTGCAGTTTCTTCTCTCCTCTCCACCCCAGTGGATGTGTGTTAGTAAGTTACTGATTTTCCAGCTTTTACATTTGATGCTTCAGTTGCTATATGCAAGCATATAAAGAAACACAAGAGGGAATACTCTTTTTGAGAGAAATAGTAAAGGACATACCCAGAATATTTGGGTTGGAAGTGAAGCAACTTCCTTGCCATATGATCTTTAAAGAGTCAATTAACAAATGGTCCTCAGTTTTCACCTCTATGAATACATTGTAGCTCCTCCCCCCAAATGTATTTTCTAGTGATGGATAAAAACTCTTAAACTACAATTTCCTTACTATTATTAAAAATAGGTACAAAAATACAAACAAACTACAGCAAATATAATACTTAACAGTGAATCACTGAAAGCTTTTATGCTAAGATAGGGAATGAGATAAGCATGCTAGCTATCACTGTTACATTTAAACATTGTGCTGTTGGTCCTAGCCAGAGCAATAAAACAATACTACAAAAAAGAAAACATGAGGACTAGAAAGAAAAATAAAAGAACTTGTCACTATTCATAGCATGATTGTGGATATGAAAAATCAAAAAAGAATCCATAGACAAACTCTCATAATTCATAAGTAATTTTAGTGAGATTACTAGGTAGGTGATCAATATACACTCTAGCAACAAACATTTAGAAAATTAATTTAAAAAAATACGACTATGATAATACCAGAAAAAAAATCTAATTAGGAATACAGCTAAGGAAAGAGATACAGTAAGTGCCCTACGTACGAACAAGTTCTGTTCTGAGAGCTCATTCGTAAGTCCGCTTTGTTCGTAAGTCCAACAAAGTTAGCCTAGGTACCCAACTAACACAATTGGCTATATACCACTGTTTTTACACTGGCTTCCAGACATCCTGGGCTTGAAATAAAGATACTGTAGTACTGTACTCTATACAGTACTGTGCAGTAAAGTACACAAAAGCACAGCCACTTGTAGAGGATGCACGCATGTGACAATGTACACCAGACCCGTGAACTAACTTATGTGATTGGACATGCGAACACAGGTTCGCATCTTTGAAAGTTCTCAACTTGAAGGTTCATATGTAGGGGAGTTACTGTACATGCTCGCACTGCTAAAAAGTGTAAAATATCACTGGGAAAAATTAAGGAAGACCTAAATAATTAGAAGAGTATACTATGTTCATGGACCGGAACACTTGATGTTGTAAAGATATTAATTCTCCTCAGATTGACCTATCATTTTGTCAAAAAACAAAACAAAACAAAACAAAAAATCCAAATTTGGGTAAAGAGATATTTTTTTCAAAGGGATCATTAAAATAAGGAGAGGAAAACTGTTGCAGTAAGGAAAGGGGTACTGTTGCAATCAAGGCATCGCCTTGACAATAATATCTGCATGCATCTCAAAAGTCAGGCCAAAAAAAGCTTTGCTTTTACAGTGAGGAGTAAGCAAGACTAGAAAGGACCAGGTGTGGGGGAGCGGGGCAGGCAGGTAAGGTGAGCAGAGTAGCATGGTCAGATAGTTGTTCAGAAGGTTTTTCTGTGTAAATAGTTGATTCTTGGGAAAGGTGACCTTCGTTCTACGTTCAAATGCTTGCTTAACCTAGGGGCAGATCAAAGTTCAGGAGTCCACGGGGAGGAGAGAAGCCTGACTAAAGTTTAGTTCAGTCAAGTTAGCAGGCAGGCATTTTGTCTAGATTAGTCAGTGAGTACCAAGGGATCAGCTAATCATTTCTGAGGCAAAGAATGGGAATTTGGAGGATCTGTGTCTGGATTTGTCATACGTAAACAAGGTGGGCATTTGTGAATCTTCTCTCAGTCATGTAACAGAGGGTAGTTCTTAGCAGGAAGCTCTTTCCTGGAACACAAAAGGTTGGGGGAGATTTCTTGACGTTTCCCGTTTTCCAGGAGCCCATGGCTCAAGTAAAGTTGAGTATTGTCAGTTCAGTGCAATCACAATCAAAATCCCAACAGATCTTTTGTGGAAATTGACAAACTGATTGTAAAATTTATATGGAAATGCAAAGAACCAAAAACAGATAAGACATTCATGAGCAACAATAAATCTGAAGACTTAAAATTACAAGATATTAAGACCTATTATAAAGCTATAGTAACTAAGACAGTAGAATACTGGCACATGAGTAGAACAAATAGGTAAAGAGAACAAGCTAGAAAATCTAGAAACAAAACCTTTCATATATGGTCACCTAATTAATGACTGTAACCGACTGATTAAATTAATGGTCCTGATTCTTCATCCCTTCCTGTATCTGTACTTATCTGCAGTGTGACTTTACAGTTTCTCCCACCAAAGGATCAGAATATCAGAGTCTGTTTCTTTGTCCCTTGATTCTGAGTTTGACCATGTGCCCTTTCCTTGGCCAGTGAGATGTTAGCAAATGTAACATATGAAGAAGCTGGAAAAAAAAGTTTGCACATTTCTGCTTCTGCCTTTTTCTCTTGGCCATCGTGATGAGGGCTCATCCAGGCTAGCATATTGGAGGGAGCCACATGGAGCAGAGCCATGTTACTACAGTTGTCCCAGCTGAGGTCATCATCCTAGAGATGGAACACTGGCGTGTCTGGAAAGAGCCAGGCTTCAAAGAAAGGCAAGTATTTAAAGAATAAAAGAGGCAGTTAGCTCCAGGAAAAATGAGAAGCTGAAACAGAAGGAAATTGAAATAGTACTTGGCTTAGCTTAGTAATGAACAGTGTTTACATAGTCATAATAATAATTTTAAAAACCACATATGGATTTAATTAAAACTGTGATGAAACTAATACCAAGTGGAAGAAGTAGGGCAAGCCAGTGGGGGTGGAGGTGGTGGAGAGGCTCTTGATATAAGAGTTAAATGATCATCTTTCTTAGTAGCTAATCAGTGGATAATACCTAAATAAGGAAAATCAATAGCTTTGTAATATATAATTACGTTAATTGGAAACGTGAAAGCTAATACTAGAATGAACAGCTAAAGGGGTTGAAAATGTTGTTTCTGGGATGTGGGAGGCTGGGAAAGGAAGTTGAGGGGACAGATGTTTTTCATTTTCAGTCATCTTATTAGCTGATTCTTAAATGATGTACTAATAGTACTTTAAAAAATATTTTTTTAATAGTTTGAATTAGAAGCTATCACAGTCTGCCCTTCCTTTGACCCCTGATACTGTAATGCAGTCTCACATTTTCATTGATTTCCCTTTTCCTTCCCTGTCTAAAATTCATGAGATTTCCGTACCAAAACTGTAGAGTCCCTTACAAATGAGACCTTACTCGATTCAGTACCAGTAAAAAGCATAAAGCTGGTTCTGAAGACAATGCTGTCCCCATCACTTGAGTCCCTTCACCCCTGCTAGTTCGCTACAGCCAATCATTCATTCATTATGTCTGTAAGGCAAAGACAAGACCACCAGTATAAGGACACAGCTGATGTGAGGACCACCAGCCCCTAGTGAAACCAGTTATGTCAGAAAACACCTAAGTGACCCAGAGCTGCCCCAAGGCTGAGATTGTGTCCTGCCTCTTATTTCTTTGGAAGGGTTGATCATAAAAACAATAAATTCACAAAGTTGACTGGATTTGAGATGAGTACTGTAATATTCAATATTCTTACGTCCTATTATAAACCTTCAAACACCATTCAAGGAGTGATTATACCCCATGGATACTCACTTTTCATATATCTTTCCTTTTAAATGTCCCTCCGAATTTTATTATATGTAAAATAATTGAAATCTAAGTTCGTTGCTTTAAAATGCTCCCATGGTGGTAGTGGTCAGACAGTAAAATGACTTGCTTTATTATTTCCTTTCTTTCATTTTTTTTTTTCTATCCTCAGTCTTCAACTGTGTATTCCCGTTTTAATAAAATGTATGCATTGATATCCTTTTTTGCCCTTGATCAAAAATGAAGGCCTGCAGTTGTCTGATATGTACAAATTTACTTGAAGTTAAGGATAATCCAGCATCTAACTTTCCCCCAAGGAAAACTTGCTGGAAACAGTGTGATTCGTTTTTTTTTTTTGTTTTTTTTTTTGTGGTACGCGGGCCTCTCACTGTGGTGGCTTCTCCCATTGCGGAGCACAGGCTCCGGAAGCGCAGGCTCAGCGGCCATGGCTCACGGGCCCAGCCGCTCCGCGGCATGTGGGATCTTCCCGGACCGGGGCACAAACCCGTGTCCCCTGCATCGGCAGGCGGACTCTCAACCACTGCGCCACCAGGGAAGCCCAGTGTGATTCGTTTTTAACAAATTTCACAAAGGCCCTGTCTGGTGGGACCTCAACAAATGTCACCTATTTTGTGAGTCTTTTAAGAACTCAGTGGACTGTGATTTTTATGAACTAAGATAAAATAGCCATATCTGCCATGTGCTTTCTTTCCTGTGTCCATGACTCCTGTGTTCAGAACTCACTCAGTACTTGGGGATGTTTTTGATCTGTACCAAACATCTGTGATTAGACAGGGAATAACGAGCTATAATAGAAGCATCCACTTCTAAATTCTCCTAATTGGCCACTCTGATGACTACTGGTACCATTGGAGGGTTTCTCTGGCAAAAATATCCATTTCCAAATTTGTGCGGTTTACTCGACTTCATTCATTCATTTACAAATATGGATTAAGTACCTCGTTTGCCAGGGCTTGAACTAAGGAGTTGATCGTAATGAAGAGAAACATTCTGGCGCAAAGTGAAGGTAAAATCTAAATAGGGGGTGACTGTCAGAATTCTGAGGTCTTGGGATCTTGGCAGGTGGAGGAAATGGACTGGTCAATATCTGTCTATGATGATATATGCATATGCTACTCTTGTTGCCCTGCTGTCTGTTGTCCATTCAAGCGACTGTTGAATCACCCTTCATGCCCACAGTTCAAGTACAGCTTTCTCTCAGATCCTCCCAAACTGCTTTGGGGCATGTGAGAGCATCCTGTTGCTTAAATGCCACTTTAGGCTAAGAAAGCCTCTGTGGTGCTAAGACTCTGTCAGGTTTTATGCTACCTTAGGCAAATCAGTCATTTTATTGCTCCTGAGTCATGCTCTGACGGGCTGCATGATGTCCTCTCTGCCTGCAGAGACAAAAACCAGTTTTTCTTTGGAGTTCTGCTTTCTTGGGCCCTACCCTGCAGTTGATATACAGGTGCTCTCTGCTCTCCGGTCTCCCTAAACTAATATGAGTTTATCACATCTGCACTTGGAGAGCTCCCCTTTTTCATAAACCTAAAAATCTCTGCTCACTCCTTGCCTTCCATCTCCTCCTTATCCCAGTTGGGAATTTTTATCTGGATTGGTGTGTGGAATGGAGAGTCAGCCAGACAACTCTGGCCTTTTCCTATCAAAAGTTTTCCCAAATTGGTGACCTTTGTTTGTGAGTGTATTCTTTTTTCCTAAGAGAATGTGCTGGACTTTTGAAACTCAAAAGCCAATAATTTATTTCTTTTTCTCTTTATGATGTTTTATCCTTCTCTAGAAGCCATGAGTGTAGAATGGCGTGGCCAGTGCTTTAATGAGGGAAGGGGACAATGGGTAAAAGGAGATATGGCTTAGTAAGGATTAGTATTTCAAACTCTTTAGTCATATCTGGTTAGTTCTGCACCCAAACTGATGTAGACAGAACAGTAGAGAAAACAAGATAAATGACCACAGTGAAGGGGAAGATGCTTCACATATGGGTGTTTGAAGATGGCTTCATGGAGGAAATGGGATTTTCCTTGGATAATGGAGAACGGGTCTGATTCCAATAGGAAGGATTTTGGTAGAGGAGCTACTGGAAAAGGCTTTCTTAGTAAAGAGAATAACCAGAAAAAGGGAAGAAATGTGAGAGGATCTAGGACTTTCATGACAGCAGTTTCCTTTGAGGTAGAATGTTGAAAGCATTCGGTCTAGAACATAGTTTCTGGAGTAAGGCTACATGGGTTGGAATCCTGAATCTGCCCTTATAGCTGTGTGACTGCTGGTGAGTTACTTAACCATTCTGTGCCATTTCACTCCTCATATGTAAATGAAAATAATGATAGTACCTATCACGTGGTATTTTATGGCAATTAGGTACATCATATACAGTAATGTTCTTAGAACAACGCCTGGCGGTTAGACAACGCTGCGTGTTAGCTACTGTTAGAATTTTGTCAGGGAAAGCTAAGCTACAGAAAGGTTGTGAAGGGCCTTGAATGAGAGGAAGGAACTGGCCAGGGATGGTTTAGTGAATAATCCATCTTGGCAACACTGCTTAATTTAAAGCAATGATTCTCAAGTAAAATTGTGTGTAAGAGTGAGAAGTAGCTCATTAGAAATGAAATTCCCAGGTTGCCATCTCCCCACAGTGATCTTGATTCAGCAGAGACAGGGTGTGGTGAGACATCTGTGGTTTGAACAATGCTGATTCTCAGAGCTGGGTTTGGGGTGAGGCGAGTGAGATACCTAGGGGGGCACAATTTAAGGAGTCCTCCTCCCTCCTTATGGCTGTGCTAGTGAGTGTGGGCCTTGAGAGTGAGTGCCTCCTTAAATGTTTACTCTAGAAGCCGCATTCACTTCAGTCTGGCCTGGGCCCTGAGATACTGATGCAGGTGGAGCAAGAGAGCATTCATTCCATAATTAGACATATTTCCTGAGTATCTGCTCTGTACCTGGCATTGTTCCGAATGCTTGGCACACATGAGTAGACACAATAGACAGAGATCCCTGCTCTTGTGGAGCTTATATTTTAGCAGGAGAGGCAAAAATAATAGACATAGTAACTAAATAAATTGTATATTGTGTTAGAATGTGGTATGGATACGGAAGAGGGTTCTTGGCCTTCCCCAACCAATAGAAGTTGATAAGAAGCCAGATAAGAAATTCAGGCAAGGCTTTATTGGGGCCCCTGCTGCAGCAGGAGGGGGTGAAAACAAGTAACAAGTTCCCTTGCTCACTCCCTGAGGGGGGGCAAACTAGCTCCTTATATGGGGTGAGGGTAGGGGTGTGTCCAGGGGCGGAGGGGTGGTGTAGAGTGCAGGGGCCATGTGCAGTACCCTGCCTTTGCTCTGCACACCCTGTTTTTGCTCCTGACTCTTCAGAAGTGGCAGTTGGGTTTTTTGGATCTTTTTGTATCTTGTCCATAATTTGCCCCAACTGTGCATGCACGCAGTTATTTTTAGTCCCTTATAGCTTCTTTGTATTTTGTTGTTCAAGGAGACGTTTGTCCAGGTGCAAGCACTGCAGCACTGCAGCAAAGGGTCCCAGGTCCCAGCCCATCTCAGTATGTTCTATGGAAAAAAATATAAGTAGAGCCGGATAAAGGTGGTAACTCATATCTGGAAATGCTCTGTTTTAAAAGAAGACTGAGGCCAGTTCTGAGGTTGAATTAGCAGAACCTACTCACATCTCTCAGGAGCGGTTTTCTAAAGCCTCGTAGGTTGTAAAAGTATTCTGAAACTACTTCCTCCCTCAGCAGAAGGGGTTCCAGGAGCATTGGCACTGTCTGTCATGGGTTCAGCCAGGGAGAAGGGGACTGTCCTTTCCATCACTTTGCCTCCTCTAACATATGATACACCAGAAGTTTTAGCTCTTTCAACACCTACTGTTAAGGCGGTTATGGAGTGTACTTGCCAGTGACACAGATGTTCTGTTTTTCTGGAAGCTCAAAAACCTTCAGTCACTGGAAGTGATTCTGTGAGGAAAATCTAAAGGCGAAGTGACTGTAAAATGTCACTGAAATGAAAAAGCAGGCTGTAATGCTAAAACGTTTAGAGAAGAGTGATGAATTCTATGATCTTCTTAGTATTTGTCATGCACAAATGTCATAGAATTTTAGAACTGGAAGGGGACCTTGCCGATCATCTAGCAAAGCAGATATGAAATGAGAGTTAGAAATGATGAGTGCAAAGATCATTTAATTAAGAATATCTCCTTTGTCGTGTGTAAAATAGCTAGTGGGAACGCGCTATAAAGCACAGGAAGCTCAGTTCAGTGCTCTGTGATGACCTAGATGGGTGGGATGGGGCGGCGGGGGGGAGGGAGGTCCAAGGGGTGGGGATATAGGTATACATATAGCTGATTCACTTCATGGTACAGTAGAAACTAACACAACATTGTAAAGCAATTATACTCCAATAATATATATATATATATCTCCTTTGTAAAATGAGTGATAAAGGGAGAGAGCCTCAATTACTACCAAAAGGAAACCACAGCGGAGGGATTATCCATCGGAACCCATGGCAATTAGCTATTTGAAGACAGAAGGTGGAGGAGACTAAGGGCGGGAAAGGACAAGGATAGATCAGGAAAATAAATGAGGCCCAAAAAATAAATTAAAAGGAGCCATAAAGCGCTGGAGTTTGGAAGTTTGCTGGATTCTGCTTTATGCCATTGCTTGCATACAAACAGAAGAGCATGTTAGTGAGGACAGGGTATGTTAAAGCTCCTGATGACGGCAATTTCTTTGAATACGACATTAAGCAAGAGAGCTACAATTAAAGGCCACTGATTTTGTGGTGGGGAGCATTGGGGGAAAGCATTAGAGAATAGACTATTCTCATTCATTCAATGGTTATTCATTAAGGAGCAGCTAGATTTCTTTTGAAAGACATTGACACTAGATAAGCCTGGGAATAGTTGGTTTCCTCTCTGGTATTTATGAACAACCTGCATTCAGAATTTTTGCTATATTCTGTAATCTGGGGTGGAGTTGGGTTTAGGCAGCACTGTGTGGCCTGACTAGCTCAGTTATCTTACCCCAATGGTCCCCAGGACCTGGAGATATAAATCTGCTCTGTTAGTTGGAGCAACCTAGGAGTCCATACTCAGGCTCAGCCAGAGAAAATGCCATCAATGAAATCATCTGCTAGAGGGCTTAGCACATAGTAGGTGCTTAATAAATATTTGTTAACTAATGCAAGAACTGGTGACTCATCTACCATATATTTCAGACAGATCCAAAAAAAAAAAGAAAAAGCATCTGCCTGGAAATAACTCCTTTGGAAGGAAATAGGATTCTGGGGTCTTGAATGAAGGGAACCTTTTATGTTTTACCCTCTATAACTTATTGATATAAGTTATATCTTGGGGTAGATGAAAATTGTCCAAATCAATAGTATCTACAATTATACTTACTACACAGCTGCATTATTCCAAGTGCATGGCATGTATCAGTGAACACAACAGACAAGGATAACTAGTCTTGTGGAGCTTGACAGAGAACAAAAAATAATGAACAAAAAATAATGAACGTAGTTACTAAGTAAATCATATGTTATGTTAGAAGGTGATATGTACTATGAGAAAAAAAAGGTAAATAGGATAAAAGTAGTAGTTCACACTTCAAGATGCCCTGTTTTAAAGGAGGACCCAGGCATCCTTTAAAGGAGGTCTGAAAATTTGTCTGTGGTACCAACTCAAATCCATCAGGAGTGGTTGCCTGCTATAACCTTCCTTAAAATTTGAAACCTAATAGAGTTAGCTTCTGAAAAATGTTTCTTTAAATATGTGATAACACTTTGAATATGTTTGATCTTTATACTCTTCAGATGCATAAAATAAAGGATTATTGTTTTTGCAGTATTCCTGTGAATTAGATGGGCAAGTCAGAAGGTGAATTCACTTTTTTCCAATTTTTAAAATTATGGTAAAATATACATAACATAAAATTTGCCATCTTATTTCTAAGTGTGCAGTTCAGTGGTATTGAATACATTCACAGCGATGTGCACCCGTCAACACCATCTGTCTCCAGAACTCTTCACCTTGTATAACTGAAACTCTACATTCATTAAATAGTAACTTGCCATTCTCCCCTCCCCCCAGTCCCTGGCAACCACCATTCCACTTTCTGTCTCTCTCATTTTGACTATTCTAAGTACCTCAGATAAGTGAAATCACACCATATTTGTTCATTACTGGCTTATTTCACTTAGCATAATGTCCGCAGGTTCATCTATCTTGTAATATATCTTAGAATTTCCTGTCTTTTTAAGGCTGAATAATCCTACATCATACATATATTGTCACATTTGTTATCCATTCATCTATGAGTGGACACTTGGATTGCCTCCATTTTTTCATTATTGTGAATAATGCTGCTATGGGCTTGGGTGTACAAAGATTTCTTTGATGCCCTGCTTTCAGTAATTTTGGGTGTATACCCAGAAGTGGAATTCCTGGATCATATGGTAATTCTGTTTTTATTATTTGAGGAACACATCATACTATTTTCCATAGTGTGCATACAATTTTACATTTCCACCAGCAATGCACAAATATTTCAGTTTCTCCGTATCATTTCCCACACATTTATTTGCTGTTTTTTTTTTTCTTTTTCCTTTTGGATAATCTCTATCCCAATGGTGTGATGTCGTATTTCACTGTAGGTGTGATTTGTATATCCCTAATGAATAAGTGATGTTAAGCATCTTTTCATGTGCATATTGGCCATTTGTATATCTTCTTTGGAGGAATGTCTATTGAAGTCCTTTGCCCATTTTTGAACTGGGTGTTTGTTTGAGTGCTTGTTTTTATGTTGTTGAGTTTTAGGAGTCATCTATTCTGTTAGCCAAAAAGTTCATTTGTGTTTTCCCATAACATCTTATGGAAGAACCTGAACGAACTTTTTGGCCAACCCAATATATATTCTAGATATCAATCCCTTAGCAGACATATTATTTGCAAATATTTTATTCTATTCCATGGTTGACTTTTTATTCTGTTGATAGTGTCTCTGCACAAAATCTTAAATTTTCGTGAAACTCAATTTCTCTATTTTCTTCTTTTGCTCTTGATGTCATATCTAAGAAATCATTACCAAATCTAATGTTGTGAAGCCTCTGCGATGTTTTTTTTTTTTCTCTAAGAGTTTTACAATTTATGATCTTACATTTAGGTCTTTGATCCATTTTGAGTTAATTATTATATATGGTGTCAATTACAAATCCAACTTCATTCTTTTGTGTGTGGATATCTAGTTTTTCCACCATGGTTTGTTGAAAAGACTGTCCTTTCTGCATTGAATGTTCCTGGCACTCTTGTCAAAAATCATTTGACTTTAAATGTGAGGGTTTATTTCTGGGCTGTCTATTATATTCCATTGGCTAAATATCTATTTTTATTCTCATACCACACTGTTTCAATTACTGTAACTGTGTAGTAAGCTTGAAATCAGGAAATGTGGGTTTTCTGCTTTGCTCTTCTTTTTCAACATTGTTTTGGCTATTTGGGGTCCTTTGAGATTCCATATGAATTTTGAGATTTTTTTTTCTGTTTCTGTAAAAAATGTCAATGAGATTTTGATAAGGATTGCATTAGATCTGTAGATTCCCTTATGTAGTGTTGATATCTTTACATTATTAAGTCATCAAATCTGTGAACATGAATTGGTTTCCATTTATGTAAGTTTTCTTTAATTTCTTTCTGCAGTGTTTTGTAGTTTTCATTGGACAAGGCCTTTACTTCTCTGGTTAAGTAAGGTGAATTCATTTTTATTTTGGGAGCTAAGTGGTGGGATCTTGCTTTTATAGAGTAGATGATGTTCAGGACAGTAACTTAGCGTCACCTGATTCCTAGTCCAATAACTAAAGTTCTACCTTACAGAGATGACAAAAGGAAAGATCATCAGGGTACTGAAATGCAGATCCCAAAGCTGGGATCTTGATGACATCCAGGTATAATCCCAGTTTCCTGAAACCAGATTCTAGATTTTTGTCACTCAATCCAGTGATTGAGAGATGCATTTATCCATATCAGAGTCACAAAAGGTGAATTAATAGGAGTGACATTTTATCCATTCATCAAATAAATGCATATTTACATTTCTAGAATATATGTATCCAGAGTCCAGGACATCATCTTTCTGAAACTCTAAGTTATGTTTCAAAATATGTTAGGTATGTTATTGCATTGGGTCTAAAACCCATGGTTTGTAGGACATCAGTTTTATATGCCCAATAATTTGTTTTGCCTATCTTGTTCTCTCCTTTCCTTATCACTAGAGTTCCCTCTTTTCCTCCATCTTTTTCATTGAGAGAACACAAAGGAAACAAAACTTTGAGTTACAGCTCATGGCTCTTTCACTTGCAGTCTTAGTGGCTGTACAAGTACACTGCTAAAGGCAAGAAATCACAGGCAAGGCTCAAGGAGAGAGACAGTGGAGCTGTCAATCAGGATCACAGCTCAGTAGGAAGGAAGCAATGGGTCTTGGGGCTCAGTGGGAACCAGCCAATCACTTTCACAGCTCAGCTGCAGGAGAGCCTGACTGGCAATCAGCACCCAGCTGAGGGGTTTGGGATTCCCTGCTTAAGTTCCATCTGTCTCTCCTTCAGGAAACTGTAAAAATAAATGAAATGATATGCTTTAGTACAATTCATAGGTGAATTGTAATGACTGAGGAAGTTATCTGATTATATAAATTGTAGAAAATGACTTTGAATGATCCAAGGAAGAAAAAACAATAACCATCTCTAGTTTTCCTCCTTTTTCAAAAGGTGGTTCCTATTCTATAAGAAAGGGGGAACTGGGCTTCCCTAGTGGTGCAGTGGTTGAGAGTCCGCCTGCTGATGCAGGGGACCCAGGTTCGTGCCCCGGTCCGGGAAGATCCCACATGCCACGGAGCGGCTGGGCCCGTGAGCCATGCCCCCTGAGCCTGCGCGTCCGGAGCCTGTGCTCCGCAACGGGAGAGGCCACAACAGTGAGAGGCCTGCGTACCGCAAAAAAAAAAAAAAAAAGAAAGGGGGAACTTAAGGGAGATGGTGAGGGTCCATATTTGATCACTTTGGGGCAGTTTTCCAAAAAGGAATGATCTTATAATCTGATGGTGATGCATTTGGATACTTAACAGATATCCTAGAGGGGATATATTTGTGAGATTTTAGCACACTCATTCAGAAATTTCTAATAATGGGTACACACCTTTAAGGAGCTCTATTGGTTATCTGTGTTAATAGGGGTTTGACAAACTTCTTCTGTAGTAGGCCCAATAGTGTGTATATTTTAGACTTTGTGGCCACGTGGTTTCTATCACAACTACACTGTCATTGTAAAAATGACTATAGGCTTACACGTAAACTAATGACAAAGACTGTATTCCCGTAAAATGTGATATATGGACACAAATTTTATTTTCATGTAATCTCCCTGTCATGAAATATTCTTCATCATTTGGATGTTTTAACCATTTAAAAATGTAAGATCTGTTCTTAGCATTTAGGCAGTAGTTTGCTGATCCCTGCCTCACCCAATCTAATCAACACAATGAACTTGTTTTCTTAAGATAATCAAAGCCTGATTCTTCAAGCATGTTCATGAAGAAGGGCAGTCGGAGTTTTGTGCTTCAAGATTATTTTTCTAAGGGTTTCTCAAGTCACCATTGTCACCGCCATCTCTTTACTCTAGTCATTCAGGAGCATGTGGCTTCTCCATGCATGCCCTGTGACATATCTTAGTCCACATTTGAACAATTAAGCTAGACTTCATTCTCTTCTCCAGTTTTCTTGGTTAGTTTGTAAAAATGGATAATCTGTCTCACAAGCTAGTACATGTGTCTTTTGTTTAGTGACCTCCCTAGAATGTACAGCTCCCTCCTCGCTCTGTATGGCAAAAAACACAGTCCTCCTGCCCACCCAATATGTCCCAGGATGTCTAGCCACCTTGGAGGCCAGACATAATAGAGGGCAGCTCAGAGCGAGAGGGGAGTGTCTCCCCTTGGCCACCAGCACGAGGCTGAATTTCCAAGCCTTTTCACAAGACGCTCTTTTTACCAAAGACATGCCAGAATGTCCACTCTCTTTAGAGGAGACCCAGTCATTCGCCCACAGAGAAGGGGCATCATCCTTTGGTCTGAACATCTCAGAAGTTTCATCTTTTGTACTTTTTCAGATCAATCAAGAGTGCTTTTCCGGAACAATGTGTTACATATTGATTTTATTTTTTTTTCAGCTTTATTGATTTATGATTGACAAATGGAATTATAATATATTTAGGGTACCTGTGCTGATTTGATACACATATACATTATGAAAGGATTCCCAGCATCAACTTACATATTAATCACACAGCTTTGTTTGGTGACATTTAGGTTCTACTTTCTTAGAAAATTTCATTTATACGTTATAGTGTTAGCAATTTTGGTCACCGTGTTTTACATTAGACGCTCAGGACTTATTCACTTATAACTGAAAGTTTGTACCCTTTACTAGCCTCTCCCTATTTCCTCCACCCGCCCCACCACCCCAGCCCTAGGTAACCATCATTCGACTCTCTGATTCTATGTGTTCAGCTTTTTTTTGTTTGTTTTCTTTTAGATTCCACATATTAGTGATATGCTGTGTTTGTCTTTCTCTGGCTTATTTCAGTTAGCATAATGCCTTCCAGGTCTAACCATGTTGTCACAAATGGCAAATGGCAGGGTTTTCTTCTTTTTTAAGGTTAAATAATATTCCATTGTGTGTGTATAAGATGCATACATCATATATACATATACATATGATATATATCACATTTTCTTTCCATTCATCTGTCAACAGACACTAAGTTTATTTCCATAACTTGGCTATTGTGAATAATATTGAAATGAATGTGGGAGAAAAGCTATCTCTTGGAGATGGTGATTTTGTTTTTTGAGAGTATATATCCAGAAGTGGGACTGATGGATCATATGGTAGTTCTGATTTTAATTGAGGAACCTCCATACCATTTTCCCTAGTGCTGCACCAGTTTACATTCCGACCAACAATATACAGGTGTTTGCTTTTTTTCCACATCCTAACAAGAATTTTTTGTCTTTTGTCTTTTGTCTTTTTTTTTTTTTTTTTTTTTTTTGCGGTACGCGGGCCTCTCACTGTTGTGGCCTCTCCCGTTGCGGAGCACAGGCTTCGGACGCACAGGCTCAGCGGCCATGGCTCACAGGCCCAGCCGCTCCGCGGCATGTGGGATCTTCCCGGACTGGGGCGCGAACCCGCGTCCCTTGCATCGGCAAGCAGACTCTCAACCACTGCGCCACCAGGGAAGCCTGTCTTTTTGATACAAGATATCTTATTTGTGAGATGATATCTTATTTTGGTTTTGATATGCATTTCACTGATGATTAGTGATGTTGAACACCTTTTCATGTACCTGTTGGTCATTTCTGTGTCATCTTTTCAAAAACGTCTATTCAGAGCTCATGCCTATTTTTGAGTTATTTGTTTTTGTGCTGTTGAGTTGTATGAGTTCTTGCATAATTTAGATATTAACCCGTATGAGATATGTGGATTTTAAATATTTTCTCCCATTCCATAAGTTGCCTTTTTATTTTATTGATGGTTTCCTTCACTGTGGAGATGCTTCTTAGTTTGACATAGTCCCACTTGTTTATTTTTGCCATTGTTGTTTTTATTTTTGTTGTCAGATCAGGAAATAATCACCAAGACTGATGTCAAGTAGTTAACCTCCTGTGTTTCTCTTTCTGGGAGTTTTATGGTTTTAGGTCTTAGATTCAAATCTTTAATGCATGTTGAGTTGATTTTCGTGTATGGCAGTGGTTGAGTTTCATTCTTTTGCATGTGGCTGTTCAGTTCTATCCTTCTTACCCATTGCATATCCTTGGATTATTTATATTAAATTCATTAACCATATACGCATTGGTTTATTTAGGGTTTCTCTATTTCTTCAGTTGATCTGTGTGTCTGTTTAATGTCATTATAACACTGTTTTGACTAATACAGCTTCATAATATAGTTTGAAATCAGGAAGTATGTGCCTCTAGCTTTGTTATTCTTTCTCAAGATTGCTTTGGCTATTTGGGATCTTTTGTGGTTCCACAGGAGTTTTAGAATTGTTTGTTCTATTTCTGTAGTAAATACCATTGAAATTGTGTTAGAGATTGCACTGAATCTGCAGATTTCTTCGGGTAGTGTGTACATTTTAACAATATTAATTCTTCCAATCCTTGAGAACAGGATGTCTTTCCATTTATATGTGTCTTCTTTTTTTTTTTTCCATTAATGCCTTATAGGTTTTAGTGTATCAGTCTTTCACCTCTTTGATGTTAAATTTATTTCTAGGTATTTTATTATTTTTATTATTTATAATCCCAATTATAAATGGGATTGTTTTCTTAATTTCTCTTTCTGATAGATCATCATTAGTGTAGAGAAACGCAAATGGTTTTTGTGTATTGATTTTTGTATCTTTCAACTTTACTGAAATCATTTATTAGTTCTAACAGTGTTTTGGTGGAGTCTTTAGGGTTTTCTACATATAATATTCTGTCATCTGCCAATAGTGACAGTTTTACTTCTTCCATCCTGATTTGGATGCCTTTTATTTCTTTTACTTGCCTAATTTCTCTGGCTAGGACTTCCAGTACAATGTTGAATAAAAATGACAAGAGTAGGCATCCCTATCTTGTTCCTGATTATAGAGGTAAAAGCTTTTAGCTTTTCACTAAGTGTGACATTAACTGTGTACTAGTCATACATGGCCTTTAGTATGTTGAGGTATGTTCCCTCTACATCCACTTTTTTGAGTGTTTTTATCATAAGTGAATGTTGAATTTTGTCAAAAGCTTTTTCTGCATCTATTGAGATGATCCTATGATTTTTACCCTTCATTTTGTTAATGTATTGAATTGCATTGATTGATTTGCATATGTTGAACCATCCTTGCATCCCCAGAATAAGTCCCACTGAATCATGGTATATGATCTTTTTAATGTGTTGTTGAATTCCGTCTGCTAATTTTGTTGAGGACTTTTGCATCTGTGTTCATCAGGGATATTAACCTGTAATTTTCTTTTTCATTTTTTGTGACATTTTTGTCTGGTTTTGGTATCAGGGTAATGCTGGCCTCATGGAAAGTGTTTGGAAGTTGTTTCTTCATCTTCTGTATTTTGGAATTAATTTCCCTTTCACAGTTTGGTAGAATTCACCAGTGAAGCCATCTGTTCCTGAACTTTTGTTTTTTGAGGGAGGTTTTGAGTACTTATTCAATGTTCTTACTAGTAATTGGTCTTTTCAGATTTTCTCTTCATATTCAGTTTTACTAGGTTATATGTTTCTAGGAATTTATCCATTGCTTATAGGTTGTCCAATTTGTTGGCATATAATTGTACATAGTAGTCTTTTAGATCTTTTGTACTTCTGTAGTATTAATTGTAGTGTCTCCTCTTTCAATTGTGACCCTGTTTGAGTCCTTGCTTTTTTTTTTTTTTTTTTTTTGGTGATTGTGGCTAAAGGATTGTTTATTTTGTTTATACTTGCAGAGATTCAGCTCTTAGTTTCATCAATCTTTTCTGTTGTTCTTTTAGTCTCTATTTTATTTAATCCCATCTGTTCTTTATTTCTTTTCTTCTACTGACTTTGGACTTAGTTTGTTCTTCTTTTTCCAGTCTTCAAAGTGTAAAGTTAGGTTGAGATCTTCTTTTTCATTAGGCCTTTATCCCTCTGAAAATTCCCTCTTAGAACTGCTTTTGCTGCGTCTCACAAATTTTGGTATATTGTATTTTCACTTTCATTTGTCTCAGGATATTATTTTGCCTTCTCATTTGATTTCTTCTTTGACTCATTGATAGTTCAGGCACATATTGCTTAATCTCCACATATTTGTATATTTTTCAATTTTCTTCCTGTAATTGATTTCTAGTTTCATACCATTGTGATGAGAAAAGATGCTTGATATGATTTCTGTCTTGCAAAATTTATTAACACTTGTTTTGTGACCTAGTATATGATCTATCCTGAGAATGTTCCATGTGTACTTAAGAAGAATGTGTGTTCTGCTGCTGTTGGATGGAATGTTCTATATATGTCTGTTATGTCCATTTGGTCTAATGTATAGTTTCAGTCCAATGTTCCTGTGTTTATTCTTCTGAGAAGATGATCTATCCATTGTTGAAAGTGATGTACTGAAAGCACCTGCTCTTACTGTATTTCTGTCTATTTGTCCCATCAGCTCTGTTAATATTTGCTATACATACTGAGGTGCTCCAGTTTTGGGTACATAAATATTTACCGTTGTTACATACTCATGATGAATTGACCCCTTTGTCATTATATAATGATCATCTTTGTCTCTTGCTACAGTTTTTGGCTTAAACTCTATTTTGTCTAATGTAAGTTTAGCTACCCCTGCTTTCTTTTGTTTTCCATTTTTATGGAGTATCTTTTTCCATCTCTTAACTTTCAGTATGTATGTGTTTTTAAAGTTGAAGCTAGTCTCTTTAAAGCAGTATATGATTGGATCTTGTGTTTTTATTCATTCAGCCACCTTGTGTCTTTTAAATGGAGGTTTAGTTCACTTACATGAAGTGATTTGATGGCTGTGGAATTAATATTGTCATTTGTTAATTGTTTTCTGGCTCTTTTGTAGTTCCTTTATTCCTCTCTTCCTCTCTTTCTTTGTAATTTGATGATTTTTCATAGTGGTATGCTTTGATTCCTTTCTCTTTATTTTTTAATGTATCTACTATAGGTTTTGACTTTATGGTCACCATGAGGCTTACTTAAAAGATCTTGTAGTTATAACAGTCTGTTTTAAGCTGATAACTTAACTTTGAATACATATAAAAACTCTACATTTTTATACTTTTGTTTTTGATGTCACAATTTACATTTTACGTTTTTATGTTGTGTATCCATTAACAAATTATTGTAGTTATGGTTATTTTTAATATTTTTATCTTTTAATGTTTCTGTTAGACTTATAAATGTTTTACCTGTCACCATTACCATATATAGTATTCTGAAACTATATATGTACCTTTACTGGTGAATTTTATACTTTCATGTTTTTTCCTATTACTAATTACCATCCTTTTTTTCTGTTTGCCTAACTCCCTTTAACATTTCTCGTAAGGCTGGTCCCATGGTGATGAACTCCTTCAGCTTTTGCTTGTCCGGAAAACTCTTTATCTACCCTTGAATTCTGAAGGAGAAATTTGCTGGGTAGAGTCTTCTTGATTGATAGTTTTTTTCCTTTCTTTACTTTGAATATATTGTGTCACTTCCTTCTGACCTGTGAAGTTTCTGCTGAAAAAATCTGCTAATAGTTTTATGAGGGTTACCTTGTATGAAACAAATTGTTTACTCTTGCTAATTTTAAGATTCTCTCCTTATCATTAATTTTTTTTATCATTAATTTCTGATCTTTTAATTATAATATGTCTCAGTGTGGTTCTCTTGGATTCATTTTCTTTGGAATTATCTTTACCTGGATATGGATGTCTGTTTTTTCTCTAGTGTAGGGAAGTGTTCAGACATTATTATTTTAATAAGCTTTCTGTTTCTTTCTTCTTATAGGACCCCTGTAATGCTTGTATTAGTCTGCTTGATTGTATTCCATAAATCTCTTAATCCCTCTTCACTCTTTTTCCATTCATTTTTTCTTTTTTCTCCTCTGGATTAATTTCACTGCCCTGTCTTTGGGTTTGCTGATCCTTTTTTTATACTTGACCTAGTCTGCTGTTCAACTTTTCTATTGAATTTTTTACTTTAGTTACTGTATTTCTTAACTCTATGATCTCCATCTGGTATTTTCTGTCTCTTTTAAAAAATTCTCACTTTGTTCATGCTTTGTGCTCCTAATCTCAGTAAGCATCTTTATGATTATTTACTATTATTTTCAACTCATTTTCAGGTAAATCACTTATTTCCATTTCATTAAGATTAGTTTCTGGAGTCTTACCTAGTTCTTTTGTTTGGAACATATTCCCTTGTTTCTTCATTTTCTTTAGCTCTGTTTGTTGTTTCTTCACGTTAGATAAAATAGTCCCTCTTACAGTCTTGACAGGCTAGTCTCATGTAGGAGATGAACCTCATCAATCAGCCTGATCCAAACTCCTGGTTGCCTCTCAAACCTTTGTGATTCAAGCCACTGTCTTTGTTCTCAGAAGGATTTTTTCTATGTATAGCTGTACTTTCAGTGTGTCCTTGGGAGGAGGGAAATTCAGGAGCCTTTTATGTTGCCATGCTTGCCTCAAGTCAAGATCTTCTCCAAACAGGCTTTTATTTCCACCAGTAAGTTTATCAGTTTATTGTAAAAGATACAACCCAGGAACACCTAAATGGAAGAGGACCATAGGATGATGTTTGGGGTTTGGGGCGCATTCTCTCCTCCCTGAACCTCCACGTGTTCACCAACCGAGAAGCACCACATGTTGATAGATTTTAAAGTCACAAGTGGGTTCTTTGGAAATGAGATCAGTGATTGGTTTTGATGGCTTCAGTGTGAAAGACTGACAGCATTCATGTTGTAGACATTTCAGTCCTGGCCTATATCCTCAAAACACTGCTGGTATCAAAAAATAGGATGAGAAAAAAAAAAAAAAGCTGCTTTTAGTTGTAGGTAGGGGCATACATAATAAGTACAGAACTTTCCCTGAACATGTTAAGATTTAAAATTTTAAGTAGACAATTATTTGAAGTATATTAATTGGGCATTTAATACTCTCTGTAAAAAGATAGGTTTAACACATGAATCTCTCTATTTTTGTTATTGTTGAGAAATTACTAATCATATTGTAATTTAAGTAATATACGTTGGTGGGGGGAACAGTGAAAGAGATTACATTCTATTTTAGGAATTTAAACTATTTTACATATATGAACTACAGATGAAGTAACACAATGACAAAATAAATAACTGGAATTTGAATTGATTAATATAATATCTTGATGTGATTAATATTTTTATAATAGAATTTAAATTTATTAAGAACCTAATACTTTAATTAATTAATAATATTATAATATTGTATTAATATAATACCCCAAAGAAGTTAAGCTCCTTTGGAGCCTGGTTCTTCGTTTACTATTTGTATGATCTTGGGCCAGGCACTTAAACCATTTGTGGCTCAATTTCCTGAACCCCAAAGTGGAAATGATAGCACAAATCCCATTGGCTTACTGTGAGGAGTAAAATCAAATAATTGTATAACACATATTGATCATATAGTAGGTGCTCAATGAATAATAACTGTGGTGGTGGTGGAAGTGGTTTCAGTAATGATGATTATATTTATCAAGTTATAGGGAAAGCTGAAACAAGCTGCAGAAACAGATTAAGATAATGTCCACTATCGCTAAATTTTAATGTTCTTTAGGGAATGTTTATTTCTGTAATAATTATTTACCCTATTTTCACTGTAAATGGTGTTGCCAAAATTATTAACCAGATGATTAATACTTGTTTTTGATCTATTAACCTCACTTAAACCCCATGCTAGCAATTTCACAAAACCATTACCACGTTCAAACAGAGAAAGCTATTCATTAGTCTTGCTGTATGCGTCCATATGCTTAGCATTAATCATTATTGAGCTGGGTAAACAGGAGTTTGCATTTTATTCTTGATGTTGTTAGGAAAATTAGTGTAAATGAGAAATTTTGTTCTAAAAAGCCCTGAAATATACCGGAGGCTTTTACATCCAAATGTTATATGATATCATTTAACATTCTTTTAATCAGAAGTCAGCTTTTTTGTATAATGTTAGAAAATTGTTATGAGTTATTTTGTAGAAGATTGGAAAATGAAGGAAAGTGCGAAGAAAATTAAATCATTCATAATCATCTCTCACCATCCAGTAATAACCACTGTTAACATGCTGATGCATATGCTGTTGTTTTTTTTCAGTATATGTACATGTTTTTTATTAAGGTCTTGTCACCCAACTCCAAACCTACTCTTCTGCACCTTGCTTTGTGATGATGTGGCTGGTACTGGACAAACCATAATCCTTCTTTGTTGTTGGTTCCCTGGCAGGTCCTGCCAATTGGGAGAGTAAGAGAAAAATTAGAAGATGGTAGACTGGCAAAAGGAATTGCTTTATCTTTCCTCATTATTCCATCAGTAGCATTTTACCAAGAGCTCTACTAACAAGGCAGCCGTTGATTTCTGTATCATTTGGTGTTAAATTCCATATTATTCCCATACTCCCAGAATGAAACTTATGCACTCTTTCCTGAGGGCTGTAGGTGTCAGCTTTTTGGAGCATTCCCCTGAGCTCTGAAGGCACCAGCAATTGGCCCGGAGGACCCTTCCTCAGAATTCTAGGTCCTAGGTCCCTTGGAGCTTCTCACTTCTGATCATTGCAATTTCATTTCTTTGTTACCCCAGCTCTAGGGGATGTCACTGTTTAGTGTAGCTACTACCATTGTGATGCCTAAATGTTTCCCTTTGCCTTTCTAGTGCACCTATATCTCTTGAACTATTTCCATGTATTAAATTCTATTTGTTAAAAGAATGGACGGACCCTGACTGGTGTGCTCAATATAGAGTTGATTCTCAGCCTTTTCATCAGGTTTTCATCCTCTTCTTGAACGTCACACATAGGACTCCAGTCTACCTTTCACAAACCAAATGTAGACTTTCTGCATCTGCAAGTACAGACATTTCAGACTGTAGTATCACGATTCTGCCTACCAGCCAAATGGTCAGTCTTTTCAGTATCACAGTCTTTGCACATCATGATTTGTATAGCTGTTTAATATCAATATTATAGGCATTTAGTTTTCATTTTATAAAAATGAAGGAAAAGAAAAAAATAAGTGTTGATACTGAACATATACACTGTTGGTCATGAATTTAATATAATTTGGACAAAATTCGGGGCTCAGGAAAATTGAAGGAGGGGTATTATTCACCACTTGTGGATACTTGGCCTTAAGCCAGTCAACACTTGTATTGTGTTATGAGGGAAAAGAACAAAAGTTAGTCATGTATCCCAAATGCTAGAAATATATTATAAAAGATGATGTCTGAAAGACTATTTTAGTTCTGTGGGACTAAAACCAGCCATAGAACACCTAACTGTGGCAAAATAGTTTCTCATACATGCATTCTGTATTTATCAAACAAGGAACTTTACACAAACATTATTTTTATTAAACTGACATATGGACTATGCAGTGCTTTATAACCTTTGTTTTCACTTAATCTATTATGAACATCTTCACATGTCATTAATCACTCTCCGAATAAATGATTCTTAATAACCATTTGTTTAATCCCTCATTGTCAGATATTTATATTGTTTATAATTTTGCCATACAAAAGTAAAGCCTTTTAAACTATCTTGTAGATAAATATTTGCAGAAATTCTTAATGATTTCCTTAGAAAATTTTCCCTAAAAGTGCACTTGAGTGGACAAACTATACAGACCTTTTTGTAGCCTTCTGATGTACCCTGCCAAATTGCCCTCCAGAAATGGTGTCTCCGTGACATTTCCGCTAGTAATGAATGAGAACGTGCGTTTCCCAACCCTCACTGATTAATTTGAAACAACAACACAAAAAGTTTAAGATATTTTTCTCACCTAATTTATAGCCCTGTCTTGGTTAATACTTTTAAATCATCTGTTGAATTACTGTTTGTTCCCACATATTAAAATCTCAATTTTTTAGAATTGAATCAATTTCTTTCTTTTTTTCAGTAAATTACTTGGCTTTTGTGGCTGTACTAGGGTTGAAAGAGAGCAAAGTTAGTAAAAGTGCTTAATAAGAAAGGGAGAGTACAAAACAAAGGCCATGTCAAAGGATGAAGCACCATATTGTTCTATGAATTGTAAGCCAAAGCCTATGAGAAATTATGTTTTCTATTCACTTTCTTGCAGATCTTAATTGTATGTGCTTTTTTTTCCCTATGTATTTGGGCATGTTGGTTCTTATCTCTCCCAGGTTCTCTTTCTCTTTGGTTTATTCTTAAATAATCACCCTAGATTACCCCCAAGCCCCATCCAAAAAGGGAGGAGAAGAGGAAAGGGAAGGAAGGTAACACTCTGTTTAGGTGGGTCGTTCTAGCAAAGTACCATAGACTGCATAGCTTGTAAACAACATACATTTATGTGGTACAGTTATGGAGACTGAAAGTCCAAGACCAAGGCACCAGCATGGTTGTGTTTTCTGGTGAGATCCCTCTTCCTGGTTCATAGCTGGTGCCTTCCTGCTGTGTCCTCACGTGGTGGATGAGGCTAGGGAGCTCTGTGCAGTAGGTTTATAGGAACATTAATCCCATTCATTAGGGCTCCACCCTCATGACTTAAGCATATCTAAAAGGCTCTACCTCCTAATACCAACATTCTTGGAGGTTAGGATTTCACCATATGAAATTGGTGCGGGGGGGACGGGGGTGAGGGTGGGGTGGGGGTGGGGAGAGATCACAGAAGGGAGGGAGGGAGAGAGTGAGGGAGGAAGGGAGGAAAAGCCTATTCTGTTTTCTGACTACAAACATGCTGGCCCTCACTTCTTCCCTCCTCACCTCTCTATCCAGCCCCCAACTTCATTCCCTCTTATCATCCCTTTGTAAATATAACAGAAATATTAAAATTCAGGGAGGTATTTTCTATGTTGAGACCACCAACATCTTTTCTACTTCAGAACTGTGTTCATCCATTTGTCCATTTTTTAGATACTGTGTTTGTGTGGAAGAAACAAAGGCAGCATAAAAGATGATCTTTACTGATAAGGACAGGTACAGATGGTGGATAAGTAGTCTAGGAGTTCTTGGAGCAAGTCCAAGTGCCTTGTGGTAATTGTGTATAGATGACTGTGTTTTTTGTATCCCATTAGAAATAATGTTTTCTCCTTCATTCATTAATAATAATTTACTGAGTCCTTGGATTGTGAGACACTATATTAGGCACCTTGCATTTATTAATTCATTTATTTTTCCCAGCAGTCTTATGGAATAGGTACTATTACGTTTCCCACTGTGTTGATAATGAATCTGAAGCTTGTGGTGGTTGGTAACTTAGTGAGTGGATGGTTGGACTGGGATTCTGGCTCTCGTGTCCCTACTCTCACCCTTTACTGCCTTCAAGAAGTGGCTCTTTGGGGCTTCCCTGGTGGCACAGTGGTTGAGAATCTGCCTGCCAATGCAGGGGACACGGGTTCGAGCCCTGGTCTGGGAAGATCCCACGTGCCGCGGAGCAACTGGGCCTGTGAGCCACAACTACTGAGCCTGCGCGTCTGGAGCTTGTGCTCCGCAACAGGAGAGGCCGTGATAGTGAGAGGCCCACGCACCGCGATGAAGAGTGGCCCCGGCTCGCCGCTACTGGAGAAAGCCCATGCACAGAAACGAAGACCCAACACAGCCATAAATAAATAAAAAAAAAAAAGAAGAAGTGGCTCTCTGGACCATGGCCCTCTAGATGTGAAAGAATTAATGATTTCCTCTTGGTGGTTTATTGAGGACTCAAATGGTACAAAGAATTTTTACTGGGATTTTAATGGACATCAGTAGGAAATCTCTCTCAGTACCCTTTTTGATAAATTTGAGGTTTGACAGAGTCATATTTTGTGCTTCAATTTTCAGAAAGTTATGGACTTGAGATACAGTGAATAGGGCAAATGTGTTTAGAATCAGGACTTTTTAGTGAATGGGTGTTCTGACAATTATCTTCTTGGCTTGAAGAAAAGGTGGCACGTATGCAGTAACCCCATTCCCACAATACAGGTGCACACGTGCACACACACGTAACTTCTTGCCTTAGTGGAAAAAGAAACCCTAGACCTTCTTCCTGTGGGACTAGACAAGCCTTTGAAGGCTTTTCAATATGTAGCTTCAGAGTACATTGCTGTTTGAGTGCATCAGCAGCTTGAGATAACGCTGATCTGCTTTCGCTTATCTAGTCCAATCACTTTCATAGAAGAAGAGCAAGTTAAGGCTCAGTGAGACTTTTGACTTGCTTACTTTGGCTGTCAGCTCACAACCAGCCTTCTGTCATTTCTTGAGTCCAGAACAAAATCTTTGCCTTAGAGATTTTGGAAGGAAGAAGTTAAAAGAGGTAAGTACATTGTAAGTGCCCCACATTTAGTTGGCTTTTAGGAAATGGCAACCGTGAGACAAATGGCTGCCTCACCAACCTCAGCACCCATCTTTAGTAATGGTATTAGTCGAGGCGCAGTAGAAGAAAGAAAGAACACTGAACTGGGAGTCTGGGGGCTCCACGGTTCCAAGTCTGACTACCATCTTTGGCTTTCTCACCTCTGGCAAATTACTTAACCTCACCATGCCGAGATTGCTTCCTTTTTAAAATAATGACATTGGATTAGCAATAATTTCGAGTTTTTGTAGATCATTCACCCACCAAAAGTCTATAAACTTCATTAAGGCAAGGGCTCTCTCTCAGCTGAGCTATAGTATCCCCAGGGGCAGACTCGTAGTAGATGCTTTAGTGCTGAGTGAATAAATGATTAATTAATTAGTTAACATCACTGATCTTTCCATCCCACTGCACAGAAAACATAAACTCAAAACGTGCTGTCTGTTTTCAAAACTTCATGGTCTTCAGATGACTGGGTCTCAGGTTAAAAAAAACATTGCCAGGCTTCCCTGGTGGCGCAGTGGTTGAGAGTCCTCCTGCCGATGCAGGGGACACGGGTTCGTGCCCCGGTCCGGGAAGATCCCATATGCTGCGGAGCGGCTGGGCCCGTGAGCCATGGCTGCTGAGCCTGCGCGTCCGGAGCCTGTGCTCCGCAACGGGAGAGGCCACAACAGTGAGAGGCCCGTGTACCGGAAAAAAAAAAAAAAAATTGCCTTCAAAATTTTGTTTATCTTTAACATTATAAGAATCAAATAATGACCCTATTAAAATGACATGATATAAAAGAAATCAAAGAAAATATAAATAAATGGAAAGGCAGCCTGTGCTCATTGTTTGGAAGACTTAACATTGTTAAAATGCCCATATTACACAACGTGGTCTACAGATTCAATCCAATCTCTATCAAAATCCCAATAATAATTTTTGCAGAAATAGAGAAAAACATCCTAAAATTCATATGCAATCTCAAGAAACACCAAAGAGTTAAAATAGTCTTGAAATTGAAAAACAAATTTGAAGGCCTCCTATTTCCTGATTTCAAAACATACCACATAGAAACGGTAATCAAGATTGAGTGGTACTGACATAAAGACAGATATGTATAGTCCAGTGGAAAAGAATAGAGCACAAAAGTAAACCCTCACGTAAGTGATGTTCAGCAAAAGTACCAAGACTACACAATGGGAAGGGACGATCTCTTTAAATGCTATTAGGAAAATTAGGTATCTATATGCAGAAAAATGAAATTGGATCCTTACTTTATACCATATACCAATATTAACTCAAAATGTATTAAAAACCTTAATGTAAGACCTACAACTGTAAACCTTCTAGAAGAAAACATAGGGGGAATTTTCAATGTATTGGATTTGTCAATGATTTCTTGGACACGGCATGAAAAGCACAGGCAACAAAAGCAAAAATAGACAAATGGAGCTGCACAAAACTTAAAATTTCTTTGCATCAAAGGAAATATCAGAGAGTGAAAAGGCAATCTATGGAGTGGGATAAAATATTTGCAAATCACATATCTCATGAGAGTTAATATATAGACTCAGGAACTTTTGTAACTCAACAACAACAAAAATCCTCATTAAAAAAATAAAAGACTTCACATTTCTCCAGAGAAGATATATAAATGGCCCCAAAGCCTGTGAAAAGTTGCTCAATGTGACTAATCATAAGAGAAATGAAAATCAAAACCCTAATGAACCACCATGATCTCACATCCATTAGGAAGGCCACTATCAGGAGAGTAGAAAATAACAAGTGTGAGAACAAATAGATGTAAGAACTGTTGTGCCCTGTTGGTGGGAATGTAAATGGTGTAACAATGATGGAAAACAGTATGAGGTTTTCTCAAAAAACTGAAAATAGAATTACCATATGATCTAGAAATCTTGCTTCTGGATATATAGCCTAAAGAATTCAAAGCAGGGCTTCCCTGGCGGCGCAGTGGTTGAGAGTCTGCCTGCCGATGCAGGGGACACGGACTCGTGCCCCGGTCCGGGAAAATCCCACATGCCGCGGAGCGACTGGGCCCGTCAGTCATGGCCTCTGAGTCTGCGCGTCCGGAGCCCGTGCTCCGCAACGGGAGAGGCCACAACAGTGGGAGGCCCGCATACCACAAAAAAAAAAAAAAAAAAAAAAAGAATTCAAAGCAGGATATTGAAGAGATATTTTCACACCTGTGTTCATTGCAGCACAGTTCACAATAGCCTCAAGGTGGAAGCAACCCAGATGTCCCTTGGCATATGAATGGATAAAGAAAACATGATATGTACATACAAAGGAATATTATGCAGCCTTGAAAAAGAAGGAAATCTTGTAGCATGCTACAACATAGATGAACCTTAAGGACATTGCACTGTACTAAGTAAAACAAGGTAGTCACAAAAGGGCAATTACTGTATTATTCCATTTGTATGACATATCTAAAGTTGTGAAAATCATAGAAATAGAAAACAGAAAAGTTGCCAAGGACTGGGGGGAAGCACAAGGGGGAATTAATGCTTAATAGAGTTTGAGTTATGTAAGATGAAAAAGTTCTGGAGATCTTTCGCTCAACAATGTGAGTATACTACATTACTGAATTGTACACTTAAAAATTGCTAAGATGGTAAATATAATCTTGTGTTTTTTACCACAGTGGAAAAAGTGCTATGACAGAGCATGGCACACAAATACGCAATACATTTCAACTATTATGGTTATTTTTAAAATAATGTGTTTTATTTTTTGAAAAACTGAGGAACCCAAAGTACCATCTTTGTGCAAACTGTAGCCCAGAACATAGTTTCAGTAAACATGTTGACATGCCTTCTTCACTCCCAGTGTAGCAATGCACAAGGCTGGAATGAACGCCTAGTGCCAAGATGGCTCAGCGTGACATTACAGTATCACCATAGGAGGTTTTGGTTGGAAGCCCGTAGTTTAACAGGGAAATCACAGTCTGTTGATAGATTTGCCAGCATCCTAGGACCATGGCTATTGCAAATGAGTCCAGTTTGGGAGGTAATGCAATGAGTGTTTTCTAATGGGAAAATGTGTTGTTAAAATCAAATAAGTGCTCATGCCGCAGGAGGGAAGAGGACAAGCCTATAGTTCCCAAGATTTTTTTTTTTTAATCTAATAAGTGCTTTATCACTTTCAGTTTCCTCAGCCTGAGCCAGGGATGTTTGGGAGTTATTATAAGATTTGAAAGAATGCTGAGTTTTTGATCTTGTCAGGACTGAAAGTGCTTTATAAATGTCAGAGTTGGTGTGTAGGAATCTAGGACACTATTCCAGTGTATACCTTGTGAGAGCCAGCTAATGAAGCCACAGGAGAGCAGCCATCTGAGTGACTCCTGGAGTGGCCCTGACTTCGAAAACAGCTCTGGATCTGCTCAGTAAAAGAAATTCGCGTTGTTGTTGTTGTTGATGATGATGATTGCAAACAAGTATCCAGGTTTAAGTTAATTCATTCTAATCACCATTCTTTTATAACCTTAAAAACACTGCTCATACTCTGGCTGCCTCCTTGTTTGAGGGAAGACATCACATAGGGGTTTCTTTCTGGACCCTTAATATTAAAATGATCTCTTGATGGGGTGTGACCCCACTCAATATTGAATTCCTCTTGGATAAGTTTTCTCATACTGGATTAGTGTTGTTTGACTCCCCAGAACTTAGTACTCCTCTCAGTCCAGTTCCCAACACATAGTAGGCTTAAAATAAATTGTTGCTCAGTGAATGAATGGAAACCAAACTGGCTTACAGTTATGAGTTTACAGTATGATTCTGCTGTTGCTAATGTGACCTTTGACTTGTAAGTGAATCTGAGCTTTATTATGGCCTTAAATCAATTGAAAGAGGTACAAGGCTAATGATAAGCTGTTGCAGTTGTGGTTTTTAGCACTGAAATTCCTTGACCCTCATTGATCAAACTAAGGCCACAGAGAAACATTAATATTGCAAGAGCCCTTAAAAGTCTCGTCTAAAGCATTCCATTTAGAGAAGATGCTTGTGGTTCCAAATAATAAGTTTACAGCTCCCAGGTTTTGAAGATGCAGATCAACTCTCTGCTTCATGTAGGGTCTCCCAGGGGTGTCAGGATCAAGATGCAATGGGGAGTGCTAAATGTGTTCATGGACAATACAGTTGAATAAGAGAGGTTCTTTCTGTTTGTTTTTAATTTGAAAAGACTGTAGTTTGAAATTGATTGACTTTAATGCCACTGGTCATGGACAAGGATGTGCTCTACTAGCTTTTTCTATGTCCCATGCTCAGTAACAGTGTTTCCACAGTATATTTTATTCAACACTGGTGATGTGTCTTAATTGATGTCTTCTATAAAAAGTGGATTCTGTGGTCAAGCAAGTTTGAGAAATGATGGATTTAACGAATTAAGATATCTGAAAGCTTTGATACACTTATGCTTTGGAAGCTCTAGCAAGGTATCAAAGAATACACCATAGCCCAAAGATTTTGATCATAAAAACCTTTTTTTTATGAGAATTTTCCAGTATTAGTGTTTTATAGAAGCCACTTGGGGAAACCATACTCTAATTTTGAATGTAAATTCACATACACTTTTTTTGTGTTTTGATGTGGACCATTTTTAAAGTCTTTATTTAATTTGTTACAATATTGCTTGTTTTTTTGGTTTTTTTGGTTTTTTTTGGTTTTTTGACCACAAGTCATGTGGGATCTTAGCTCCCCGACCAGGGATCTAACCCACACCCCCTGCATTGGACGGTGAAGTCTTAACCACTGGACTGCCAGGGAAGTCCCCACATATACTGTTTATTAGTTTCTATATTTTCTGTGGCATTCTGTCTACCATTTTGTTCAATTACATTATGTCTATATTCTCTTTTAAAAATTTTCTATTTGGAGATCAAGCCTAGATTTTTGATACTTAGAATTTAAATCATTTTAGATCACTAAGATAATTAAGACCACAATGTAACCATCTTCTATTCATCACACAAATAAGGAAGTACAAAGGAGTAGTTCCTGTGTAGTTTGATGTTTAACGTTGATCAAGCGTGACATCAAAAGGAAAGCTTTTTGAGACATTTGCTTGATTATTTGTGAGACTGTACAGCTATAAATTCTTGAAATTGTAATGGTCTTTAGTGGTTATATATCCCAACCATTTGTTAACTTATTTGGTCATCCTCCATTTATTGAACTTGTTTTATGTTCCAGACATTATGCTTTATACTAGGGAAATGAAGATGAATAAAACATAATCCCTGATCCCATCTGATACTTGAACTCCCTAAAAGAATATATAGAGAGTTTAGGAAGACTTCCAGTTGGAAGTGAGCTTTCCAGTTTTTTTGTGCAAATGTCAATTTTATCCATCAGAATAGCAAAAGGCCAAGTAATGAAATAACTTGCTCAATATCACAGTTAGCTAGAGGCAGTATAGAAAATGGAACCCAAATATTTGGATGGAGCTCAATGCTCCAGCTAGTGCACTAATATTATAATATAAAAGTGAGAGGTATTTTTTTAAATTTATGATTAAGTTTGTGTGACTAGAAAAGAAATTTCTGCAAGTTGGAAAAATATTGAGAAAGATCCCAATATATGATTTTATTAAATCAGTGAATATTTATCGCATGCCTGTCATGTGCTAAATACTGTTTAGTGTTTTGAAGACTAAGTCCCCATTGAGCTCGCGTTCTAGAGGCGTCCATGTTGCTTAAAACTATAGCGTTTATTTAATCTCATGACTACATTAATGGCTAATTGGAGATACTCATAAAAGCAAAACGTGTGGTTTGTGGAAGTTGTCATCCCATGGTGAATTTCACTTCTGCCTCTACTATGTCATGGGCAGTGAGGTGGATTATCCTTCCAAACAATTGTGATTAGGCCAAATCTGCAGGAGATAAACCCACTTAAGTGTGAGGGGTTTAACCTGTCTCTAATAGTGGTGGCCAGTAGAGAACTTTCTGCTGTGTAGACAGAGTAAAAATACCATTTCAAAGATATGGTTATGATGATGACTTTATGGCTTGTGAGAATCATGTATGAGTCAGAATCACTTCTTAAAGGCTTGTGGTGTGATAGCAATTTGCTAAGCAGGGTGGGTGACATAAATATGTACATAATGTAAGGTATTATGTATATGATATAAGGTTAAAATTTAACCAAGGAGGTAACACACACTAACAATACAACATGAACTAGACTGTTTCTTGGATTGATAACCTATGATTACGTGCCAAGTGGATGGTGTAGACGGTAAATCGAAGTTAATTCCTTGTATTATTAAAACCTCCTATGTGTGTGTCAACATATGTGATCTTAGCAAGTTATATCACTCCCCTGAGCCTCAGTTTCTTCATCTGAGAGAAGGTAATGATAACAGTAACTACCTCAGGGAGTCGTTGAGAGGAACAAGTGCAGTTATATGGATGCTCATACATGACACGTTAGGTAATTGGTGTTAAACAAACTTCGGTCTGTCTTTTCCTTTATCTGCAAAGGAACTTACAGAGACAGGATCTCAATGAGATGGCAAGATATGGTTTAAGTAACCACTTAAAAATCAGTGGAAGAGACTTATAACTAGATTGGAAACTTGTGTCAGATGTTTTATTTGGCAATGAACGATATAGGAATAGAAATAAGTATTTCTAGCACCATGCTCAAAAGACCAGAGAAAAATTCCCAGAATGTATGGGAATGCTATATCTTAAGATATTGGCTACACACATGTTAGTTTCACCTAAGCAACATCCAGTAACTGCACGTAGATTTTTACTGTGGTCAACTGCCCATCCCCCATGATAGCCGGAGGTAAAGCAAAAGCTCATAGTGTATACTCGGAATAGACTGTTCAGAACTCCCAGACACCCAGACTCCCCAGACGCCCTGGCTGTTTTCTTTCAAAAGCCTCGGTTTCTGAGAGCTACTTTATGACTTACATTCCTTTAGGCTGGCTAGAGTTAAGATTCTTCAGTTGGAAACAACAGAAACTAGTACAGGCTACATTTGAAGTAAAGAGGGAACAGCTCAAAGGCAAAGAAATGAAAAGTTGCCATAGTAGATTGGGCTAATAAAGGATAGAGTTTATGCAGAAGAATAGTAGAAGGCATTGTTTAAAAGGTTGGATGGAGCTAGATTGCTTAGGACTTTTGAAGATAACCATACGGGCTCCATTGTATAAAACAGTACTGTACTGTAATGTCAGAAACCTACTGAGAGAGTAAATGTCTATAAATTTTACTTTTTTCTCCTAGTGTTTGTGAGTTTCCTAACCAACTTACAGGATGTCCTAGATTCTGTAGAATTATATCTTCTGAGATTGTAACTTGAATATACTTTTGTATAAAGGGACAGGATAGTCACCTCTACCCTAAATGAAATACATCAAATTTTAACGTTTTTGAAATACCAGTACCTTGTTAACTTCAATAGATCCTAATCCCCCTAAGTGCGGATGAGGATGTATCTTGTGTGAGGGGAAACAATGGACCAGGAGTCAGTGGGATTCTAGTCCTAGCTCCATTACAGATGAACTGTGTGAACAAGGACAAGTCTTTAAACATCTACAGACCTCTGTTTCCTCATTTGTTCAAGGCGGTTCAAGGGGTGAGCTGTCTTGCCCTATCTTGATGAGTCATTGTGAGGCTTATGTAAGATAATGTGTGAAACTCCCTTAAAAACCATAAAGAGTTACTTTTCTCTGTATAGATGTGTGTGTGCACATGTATAAGTATAATACCATATAGAGAATATAATTACAAGGTAATTTTGATTTCTCAGTATGGCTGAATTACCTTAGGAGACCTGATCTTATGGTTCAGAAACTGTTGAATGTGCTGTGTTATTCAAATTTCAGTTCCAGTAAAACTTTCTGCCAGAATACAAATAACAAAATAACAAATAACAAAACATATAACAAAACATAACTATACCAACATGTAATGTTCAGTGAGTGCTCACTGTCTTTGACATACTTGTCTATTTTTTTCAAATCAATAGCGTCTTCTATGTCAGGCATTGTACTTAGTGTTGTACATACATTTTTTCCTTAAACTTATTATTTTAGAATAATTTTAGATTTATCAAAAAAATGTGAAGATATTACAGTGAATTACCATATACTTCACATGCAGTTTCCCTTATTTTGTACATATATTTTTCATGTAATTTTAAGAACAAAACTATGAGATGGGTATTATGATCTTGTTGAGTATGATACACAATAAATGAAATTTTAGATTTCTTTGCAGTTCTTTTTGTCTTTAGAATATTTCTGACCAAGGAAGTTTAGCTACTTTTTAGATGTGCTTGTGTAATCAATTTGATATAGTGTTGTTTATTTTCTCTTTGTCGTTTACATTAGGTTTGGCTTTTTATCCATTTTAGTTTTTGAAAATATAAAATATTTATATGCTTAGAATTTAAACTATATGAAAAGGTATCCTCAGAAAAGTCTCAATCCCATCTTTACTTTTCTACCTTGTTCCTACACTTCCATTGGTAACCGTTTTATTATTTTCTGATTTATCAGTAGTGTGTATATTCAAACAAATGCTACATATGTACACACACACATATATCCATATATTCCTGTGCATACATACACATGAATCTATGCATATATGTACAGTCATATGTATATTTACTCATATTTAACTTTAATTTTTACTCAAAAGGTAGATATGATATTCTTTCACACCTTGATATTTTTTACCTGACTGTATATCTTGGAAATCACCCCATATTTGTTCATAAAGATTTTCTGTTTTTCTTTATATGGCTATATAATACTCCACAATGTGGTATTATAGTGTATTCAGACAGTCTCCTATGCCTAGGCATTTTGTTCATTTGAAGAAAGACTTTTTCTTTGTGTATCACTTTTTCTTGGAGTATTTGTGTAGCATATAGCATATAGATTTATCTCCAAAAGGATCAAGTCTTTTTTTTACATGAAAATGCTTCATATTATTCAAAGATGACTCCCTAGCCTCGTGAAAAGTTTCATAGTTTTCTCCTATACACTCAGCCACATGTTTACAGGTTCCATTATTACGATGATTCAATGATAAGACCTAAAATGATACGTTTATCATATCAAAAATATTTTAATAAAAATACTTTTATTGGTGAACATATACCTTGGATTTTGCCAATTGTGTTTTATTTAAAGTGTATTTAGAAAGAATAATATAGATCAGAGAAGCACCTTCCTAAAGATATCCTTTGAAAATTTTAGTTTCCACCATTTTGAGAAAGGCAAAAATAAACTGAATCAGGTGAGTATGACCCCCTTCTACTCTTTTTCAGAGATCATTGCACTTACATTCTCATAGCTTTGAGATGCTTATGACTCAGTCAGTATAAGTTTAAAAAAATGAACAGATTTTAACAGGACAAAAAGTTAGTAAAATAACAAGGAAGGTGCATGGCTTTTGGTCCTAGCATTGTCCTTTATAACCTACAAGTCATTTTATATTTCTGGATTTCAGTTTTTTCCACCTCTACTATGTGAGCAGTTTGGACTAGTTGATCTTCAATGTCCTTTATAGTTTGAAAATGTATTCTTTTTTTTTTTTGCTGTATTGGGTGTTCGTTGTGGTGCGTGGGCTTCTCATTGCGGTGGCTTCTCTTGTTGTGGAGCATGGGCTCTAGGTGCGTGGGCTTCAGTAGTTGCAGCATGCAGGCTCAGTAGTTGTGGCTCATGGGCCCTAGAGCACAGGCTCAGCAGTTGTGGCACACGGGCTTAGTTGCTCCACGGCAGGTGGGATCTTCCCAGACCAGGGATAGAACCTGTGTCCCGTGCACTGGCAGGCGGATTCTTAACCACTGCATGATCAGGGAAGTCCCCGAAATGTATTCTTGATTATAATTATACTATCAATCTTTGCTGTCTATGTTTAACCCATGGCACTTCCATAGGGAATAGCTGAGTCTATATCAGAATTAGTTCTTGAGTTTTCCAATTTTTTCCTAAAGTTATTATTTGAATGCCAACTGCCTATAGTCTATTGATTGTTATGTACCATGGAAGTTTGAAATTTTGAGTTACAGAGGCTACCATTTACCTAAAATTATAGGTAGAAATGAGAGGTAGGGAGGAAAAAAAGCTTGTCTATTAATTTATCTGCATTTGTTTTGCTTATCACTATAGCAACTGTTCACCTTGATAGGTTTCTTTTTTCATTCAGAAAAATAAACAAGTGAGGTGAGAAGCAGAAGTGATCTGTGTGTTTACTTAAATTCTTTTATTCATTAAAGAATCATTTTTGAGAATCTTCTGTATAAAACCATGATTTTAGATATTAAGAAAATTAGACATAAAACAGCACTGTCAATAAACATGCAATTTAACTTGAGAGAGGTAAACCGTAAATACATGAGAAGAATTGCAAGCATCAATCTTAAAAATACAGATTATGCTTATCGTGTTAGGGAAGACTTAGAATAGGTAGAATTAATGCAGAAAGACTTCTTGCATGAGAATAAGTTCAGTGCAAGATTTGAAGTGAATCAATCTGCTTCTCACTATAGACTGAAGCTCCATTTTTCCTCTCCTCTAGAGTTTGGCTATAATGTGACCCAGTAGAAAGCAAATGCAGTAAACTTCAGGCCTATTTTAGGTTTTAGTTATTATATGTTGATAAAATACTCAAAATAGGGTCATTTATGCTAGGTGACTCTGAAGCTTCTGTGTTAACCCTTTTGCAATTGGCTGACATAGCCAGCATTCTGACTAGCTCCCAACAATGATTAGAAGCACTTACATTTCAGGACCTTGGAGAGCTACCAGTGGCTGTGGGTTACATACCTGTTAGCCATTCAGAGGATTTGGGGCTCTCCGGTTCCCTTGAAAATACTGACTGAACTTCTTTTTTTTTTTTTTTTTTAATTTTTATTGGAGTATAGTTGATTTACAAGGTTGTATTACTTTCTGCTGTACAGCAAAGTGAATAAGTTATACATATACATATATCCACTCTTTTTTAGATTCTTTTCCCATATAGGTCATTACAGAGTATTGAGTAGGGTTCCCTGTGCTATACAGTATTGACTGGACTTCTTGAAGGGTAGTCTCTTTTGACTCTCTATACCCAACAACTGTAGATGTGCCTTAAAATATTTAACAATTTCTCTGTTGATAAATAGCATGCTCATTGTTTTTGCTCTTACAATTATTTCTTCAGTAGACAGCTTTGTACATATATTCTTCTGTCCTGGTGCTTTTACTTCTATAAAGGTAAACTCCTAAATCTGTAATACTAGATGGGTTTCTTTATGTAAACATCTTTATAATGCCTGGGCAATACTTATTTTACTCTTTTACTCTAAGCTGTCTCTTACACCAACACCTAAGAGGTCCCCTGCAGCATACTTAGCATCTGTGAAATTAAATACGAACTTTTTCAGAAGAGAATGGAGACATGCATTTGATATAGCTTTGTAATTTGTATCCTGTCATACTAATCTTCAGGCCTTTAATTTTGTTGTGGGGATGAGGTGAAAATACTTTGAGGAATTCCAGGAAAAAGAATACCTTAATGTGTGTTCTGAAAAAAATAAAGTAAGTTTAAGCAAATGAATGTAATGTGTTAATATTAAGGGTTTTATGGCCAAAAAAGTGTAAGCTTAGTTGAAAACAGAATGCATGGTTCTTTAAACAATGGCATCTCTGAAACTGGCATGCTGTTATAAATATCTTTCTGTTAAGTGTCTTGATGCTAGGCATAATTTATACAATCATGAAAAAAATTAATTTGTGTTTTTAATAATGAAACATAGTTTGTGTTTTAAAGATTACCTAAAAATCACATCCTAATTTTTTTAAAAGTATAATCATACCTTCACAGATCATCAAGGAACAATATTAGCCATTGATTTTCTAAGCTAACCATGAAATTATTAATTTAGTTTTCTTTTGGCTTTCCTTCTCCTATTGAATTTCTGGTATAAAGAATTGATGTGGTGTAACCTCACAACAGATTTTAAATCCCCTTAATCTGTATTTTAAATTGTATTATTTTTACACAAAAAAATCAGTTCTGCTTCATCTCTTTTTATCCTTAGGTAACAGCTAAGAAAGCCTTAACCTAGAGATGCTTGACATTTTGAACTCTTAAATTTTTTGACTGCCTCAATTTTTTTTTTCAGTGAGGTAGGACATAAATAAATTGAAAAGAACAGATGTTAATCTTTTGACCCATTTATATTGATCCATAGAGGGAGTAATAGAGCAATAGCTACCTTTAGAATGTACAAGTGAATCTTTGAGAGAATTTTTAAATTTCATTACTTTTAAAATATATTTTATATGTTCATCATAAAATTATGGCCAAAATCATGTAATGATTAGTTTAATCGAGGAAATGATCTGTTTTTGAATTTTAACATGAACAGTGTTACAGTTATTAAAATGGTGTTTTGAGATTGTCGTTAAAGCAACAGGAAAGACATTACATAAATCACCCACTTGGTGGGGGGCGGAAATGAAGAAGAGACAAGATGACTCACATTTACTTTAAGGCTGGCCAGAAAAAAAAAAAAATGCCGTAGATGTGCTAGCATCTATTTTATAAGATGACAACAGTTTAATAGCATTTACCAACATCAGATTTTGAGTCTGGGATAGAACAATGTTAGAGCCAACAGTTTGTATTTGGCAAAACTTAATTTCGCCAGCTTCAATTTCCTAAATTGGGATTTTGCTGAAATGGCAGTAGTTTCCAGAGCCCTTTTCTGGGGTCTTGGTGACATTTACCTGAATCTTGAGCGAAAGGCCGGAGTCATGAGTTAGATCCAATTCTTACTCTGTTTTTTTAGTAACCGTTAATACAACTACCCACGGCTGTTTTTTTTTGCAGTCTTTAAAACCCTGTCTACCAGTAGTTGAAAGAATGCTTCGTCCCTATTCTCTGTGTATATATTGTGTATGCAAGCATCCTGCCAATATAAACAGTGAATGTATTAGCATATTTTATAGTTTTCATGCTTATCCCGGTTAGAGAGTAAATTTCCTAAAAAAAAAAAAAAAAGAACCATGCCCTGTTATTTTTCAGCTTTAGTGCAGTCTGATTGACATTTAACATTGTATAAATTTAAGGCATACAACGTGTTGATTTGCTACATGTATATTGTAAGAAAAGATTACCACTATAGCATTAGCCAACATATGGATCACATCACATAGTAACTATTCTTATTTGTGCTGCGAAAATTTAAGATCTGTTCTCTTAGCAACTTTCAAATATATAGCACAGTGTTATTAACTATAATCATCATGCTGTACATTAGGTCCCCAACTCTTTTTTATCTTATAACTGGAAGTTTGTATTCTTTGACCAATGTGTCACCATTTCTCCAAACCCTCAGACCCTGACAACCATCATTCTACTCTCCGTTTCTATGAGAAGCAGCTTTTTAGGATTCTATACTATAAGTGTTATGATACAGTATTTGTTTTTCTCTGACTTAACTTCACTTAGCAAAATACTCCCAAGGCCCATCCTTGTTGTCACAAATGCTATGTTCTCTTTATAATTAACCCTCTCTCATTCCCATCCCTGTTCCACAGGACCTAGCACAGTGCTTTCATGTAGCAAACTTACCCATCCACTCACTCATACATTCTTACTGTCCTGTCCTGTAATTAGCCTAACAATAGATGTTTCATCAAAAGAAATGAGACATTCATAAGCAAAAAATGTACTTTAAGCATATAAATGTTTCTGGGTAGTTTCTTACTCTATTTTTTGTAACACTATTTAGTTGAGATTTCCAAAGCTATAGATCAAGAGACCTAGATTCTCCCTTTGTGACCTTGTGAAATTCATTAGAACCTTATCTGCTTCAATTTTTTCATCTTTAAAAGGACACGTCTATTCAACTTACCTTATAAGAAGAGTAGTGTATGGATAAAACTAGGAAAAGTTCTGAAAATGTTGTGAGAAAGTAGATTTTTTAAAATGTTTGTTTAAATAGGTAAAATTGGAAGAATAAGCACATGGGTCATACACATATACATTATATACAAATATGCATATACATATGTGTGTGTGTGTATGGGTGTGTTCTTTTCCTACACGTGTGTGTGAGTGTATATCTTTAATTGAGACAGAATTTCCATTCTGGTAGTCAGACCATAAGTTATACTGACTTGTCGTGTTGTGAAAGCATCCTGAATCTGATTTTTTTTTTTTTACATAATTCCTGCATTAAGAAAAAATATTTTCACATGCTTCAGGATCACCGACTCTGCTAAAATGAGACCTTGTGATTTGAATGGCTCAAGCTTCATTGAGAAGTGGCTGTAATTCTGTAATACTTTATTGAGGTCAGACTAAAAATAGAAGCCAAAGCCTTATGTATATTGCTATCTCTCAGTGACATAGCTACACATAGCTTTTCTGCCATCTAGACCTTAGTTGATTCAATGACAGCTGAGGTCAGCTGTAAGATTTAGTTATGGTGGAAATAGTTGATAATCTTGGTCTGTTTCTGTAGCTTTCAAAGTTTTAGCCCTGTATAAGAGAAGTATTTTAGATCAAAACATGCAGAGGTACACTTCACAAAAATACCAAGGCAACTAAGGCACATTTTGCAGTGGTAGCAACAGTGCCAATTAGAATATGATCTTTGAATTTAAATTCCCAGGGATAGGGTTACCATGACTGAGGTCTTAGGCTAGTTCAATCCCTCTATAGATTTTGATGAATGCTGCAGGCAGAATATAGGGAAAATAGCCACACTTTGCTGCTTTCAGTTAAAAATTGGTTATCATTTTGATAAGTATTTGAGACTTCACACATACTGGAGCTGTCATGGTGATTCAGGATTTGGGGAAGGAACGTTTCCAGTTTTATTCGTTCTTTACTTTGCAAAGCTCAGACTTTATGAGTACATGTGTCTGGAGTTGTATCTTTGTAGAACTGCTGCTCCTTGGGTTTTGGATTCACACTTCAGAGTACTGGCAAGATATGGGAGTTTGTTCCGTTTTGATATTGCAGGTGTGCACGCACTTAAACCTTGACATGTCCTGATGCTGTGAAGAATTCACTCCTGTATCCAACAGAGTCTATTAAGTAGACCAGCTTCTTCTGACGTTATCAGTTAAATCAAAAGCTTCAGATACAAGCATGAAATATCTGTTGAAAATAATCAGAAAACAGAATTGTATCTTAAAAGAAAGCATTAGTAAGCAGTGGTGTGAATGGTGGACTGGGTTTACCAGTTACATAGATGTAATGACATAATAACTGTAATCATAACAAAAAATAGTCATTCCACTGTGTTTATTATTCTCATTTTTAGAGATTTTTCAGATTATTGGGAATGACATCCCTAGAGATAAAGGTAAAACAAAACCATTAGCATGATAATAGCAAAACTTTTTTTTTTTCTTAAGGAAGATGTTGGGGATAGGAGTTTATTAATTAATTTATTTATTTTTGCTGTGTTGGGTCTTCGTTTCTGTGTGAGGGCTTTCTCTAGCTGTGGCAAGCAGGGGCCACTCTTCATCGCAGTGCGCGGGCCTCTCACTATCGCGGCGTCTCTTTTTGCGGTGCACAGGCTCCAGACGCGCAGGCTCAGTAGTTGTGGCTCACGGACCTAGTTGCTCTGTGGCATATGGGATCCTCCCAGACCACGGCTTGAACCCATGTCCCCTGCGTTAGCAGGCAGATTCTCAATCACTGCGCCACCAGGGAAGCCCAGAAAAGCTTTTTTGAAAGTGTTTATGTGTATTTTAAGCAACTTACATACACTATTTACCAATTATCATAACAAAATTGTGAACTAAATGCTGTTACTCACAGATAAAAACCTAGGTTTCAAAGGGTAAATCACTTGCCCAAGGACCTGCAACTAATGCAGGACAAAACTAGTACTGAGAACTAGATCATTCTGACTCTCAAGCTCATGGTTTTAATTCCTCTCAATTTTCTAAAAAGCGTGATTGGAACAACTGGTGGCCTACATAATGAAAAACTTTGAAGTTTGTGTGAAATGGAAGTATTTGAGGATCTATCATGTTAAGATGGTTAAACTTATTCTGTGTGGCTCCATATGGCATAACTAGGACCAATGAGTAGACATCGCAAGCATGAAAATTTCAATTCTGTTCATTTTATTAAAAAAAAAATAGAATCTTCTGGAAGGAATGAACGCCCTGTCATTGGAAATTATTGATCTCAGACTTCAGACAAAAGTCAAGTAGAAGAGTTTCTCATGGAGGACACAAAAAACGAGTTAGATTATTTCAAAAGTTCTGTCTACTGCTAAGATCCCACACTTCAGGTTTTAACTATTTGCAAGTGTTAATTTGTTGAGGCAAAGTAGAAAACATCAATAATGCTACTTTTTGAGATTACTGCATACCAAGATTTCACTTTATGCTATTCTATTGAATTTGTTAATAATTTATTTTGGAGGGCAAGGGAGGGGCAAGTTTTGACAAATTCTTACACTCAGGATCTTTCATTATTTCTTACTGGAGATTATATTGTGGTTAGTTAGGTAAATTTGCCATTTTTGGTGATAGAAAGTTTCAGGTAGATGTTGTTACTTTAAAAAGCCCTTACATAAAGTGGATAACTTTTGAGATGGGATTCATTCTGGACTTACACATTCCACATCTTCTAGGGGAACATAAGAATGGAATGTTCTCCTTTAATGTTATCTGAAATTTCAAAGTAAATAATGCATTTTTAAATACATACTAAGAGCAAGAAGGAGATGCAGTTTTTTGACTTTAAAAATACATAATTTAAAATAATTTTTGATCATTTTGTTTCATTGGATATTGTTGGGCCTATCTGCTTGCTGAAAATATTTTTTTCCTACATAATGTGAAAGATAAAGCACCACAGAGGTTACCTTTATGTCAATCATGTTCTACTCACTTGTTTTTAAATGGATTTCCTCCACTTTGACAATTCTAATATGCCTCCCTGGTCACACCCTCTATTCCCCTGTCCCCCATATACTACTACCGAGATTCATTGCTCTTGATATAAATAATAAAATAATTATGGTACATATGAAAGTAAGCCTTATACTTAGATGAATGTAAAGGGGAGTGTGTAGTTGGCCATGGGCAGTTTCTTCCTAGCTTGAACGTATTAGTTTATCAGATGAGGGAGAAAGAGTTGATAAAGTTCATAAGAAGTAAGGAATTTTGACTCTTTGAATTGAAAATAATAGCATTCATGATACAGGATTATGAAAACTCAGGGCCACTTGGACAGATGGACTCTGAAGAAATTCTCTTAAGTGATTCGTGGAAACAGCTGGGTGAATGGTCACTGTGCTAGGAGTGTCTAGAAATTAGACGCTGTGAGAGAATGATCATATATTGTGGAAAGTCCCCTCTTCAGATAAAGAAGCCTGCTATGATGTAAGCAAACTGAGTTACATTGGTGTGGTGTGACAAGGGAGAACACACAGAATTCCAAAATGAGACTGTTAGGGGAAGTGAGCACATGTGTTCTGTTGATCGTGGTTTGAGTTGGAAGTTCATAGGGATTTCAGAAATTGGGCAAGACTTTGGTCCCATTGATTTCTTAAGGAAACATTTCATGCAAATTTCATGGGAAATAGGTTGGACTTAGCTTGAATTTGTGACAGCGGGGCTGGAATGCTATGTTTACAAGAATGGAGAGCACAGTGCTGACATTAATGATTCCATGGAAGAGTAAACAGCAGGATATGGTGACAGATTGAATGCATGGGGGGGACCTAAATGACATTACTGCCTTGTGGCTAATGTGACAACAAAACAGCAGGATATAGATTGTGTGACAATTGCTTTCTGTCCAACGACAACCACAAATGGAATAGTAATCACACCAGGAAATTTGTTTCTAAATAAATCAATATATGTGACCAGGTATGCATCTAATGAAGGTAAAATTAAAAATGGTCCATAAATTAATGAATCCAGTTAGTATCTATATCTTCTTTGACTTTTGCTTGATTTTTTTAGATACTTTATTTATTTATTTATTTTAACATCTTTATTGGAGTATAATTGCTTTACAATGTTGTGAAGTTGTATTAGTTTCTGCTTTATAACAAAGTGAATCAGCTGTATGTATACATATATCCCCATATCTCCTCCCTCATGCGTCTCCCTCACACCCTCCCTATCCCACCCTTCCAGGTGGTCACAAAGCACCAAGGTGATCTCCCTGTACTATGCAGCTGCTTCCCACTAGCTATCTGTTTTACATTTGGTGGTGTATATATGTCCATGCCACTCTTCTCACCTCGTCCCAGCTTACCTTCCCTCTCCCCATGTCCTCAAGTCCATTCTCTACGTCTGTCCTGCCCCTGGGTTCTTCAGAACCATTTTTTTTTTGTTGTTTTTAGATTCCATAATTATGTGTTAGCATACAGTATTTGTTTTTCTCTTTCTGACTTACTTCACTCTGTATGACAGTCTCTAGGTCCATCCACCTTACTACAAATAACTCAATTTTGTTTCTTTTTATGGCTGAGTAATATTGCATTATATATATGTGCCACATCTTCTTTATCCATTCATCTGTTGATGGACACTTAGGTTGCTTCCATGTCCTGGCTATTGTAAATAGAGCTACAGTGAACATTGAGGTACATGACTCTTTTTGAATTATGGCTTTCTCAGGGTATATGCCCAGTAGTGGGATTGCTGGGTCATATGGTAGTTCTGTTTTTAGTTTTTTAAGGAACCTCCATACTGTTGTCCATAGTGGCTGTATCAATTTACATTCCCACCAACAGTGCAAGAGGGTTCCCTTTTCTCCACACCCTCTGCAGCATTTACTGTTTGTATATTTTTTAATGATGGCCATTCTAACTGGTGTGAGGTGATACCTCATTGTAGTTTTGATTTGCATTTCTCTAATGATTACTGATGTCCTTTCATGTGTTTGTTGGCAGTCTGTATATCTTCTTTGGAGAAATGTCTATTTAAGTCTTTGGCCCATTTTTTAATTGGGTTGTTTGTTTTCTTGATATTGAGCTGCATGAGCTGCTTGTAAATTTTGGAGATTAATCCTTTGTCAGTTGCTTCCTTTGCAAATATTTTCTCCCATTCTGAGGGTTGTCTTTTCATCTTGTTTATGTTTTCCTTTGCTGTACAAAGGCTTTTAAGTTTCATTAGGTCCCATTTGTTTATCTTTGTTTTCATTTCCATTTCTCTAGGAGGTAGGTCACAAAGGATCTTGCTGTGATTTACATCAGAGAGTGTTCTGCCTATGTTTTCCTCTAAGAGTTTTATAGTGTCTGGCCTTACATTTAGATCTTTAATCCATTTTGAGTTTATTTTTGTGTATGGTGTTAGGGAGTGTTCTAATTTCATTCTTTTACATGTAGCTGTCCAGTTTTCCCAGCACCACTTATTGAAGAGGCTGTCTTTTCTCCATTGTATATTTTTGCCTCCTTTATCAAAGATAAGGTGACCATAGGTGCGTGGGTTTATCTCCGGGCTTTCTATCCTGTTCCATTGATCTGCATTTCTGTTTTTGTGCCAGTACCATTTTGTCTTGATTACTGTAGCTTTGTAGTATAAACTAAAGTCCGGGAGCTTGATTCCTCCAGCTCCATTTTTCTTTCTCAAGATTGCTTTGGCTGTTCGGGGTCTTTTCTGTTTCCATACAAATTGTGAAATTTTTTGTTCTAGTTCTGTGAAAAATGCCATTGGTAGTTTGATAGGGATTGCATTGAATCTGTGGATTGCTTTGGGTAGTATACTCATTTTCAGAGTGTTGATTCTTCCAGTCCAAGAACATGGTATACCTCTCCATCTGTTTGTATTATCTTTGATTTCTTTCATCAGTGTCTTATAGTGTTCTGCATACAGGTCTTTTGTCTCCTTAGGTCAGTTTATTTTTAGGTATTTTATTCTTTTACTTGCAGTGGTAAATGGGAGTGTTTCCTTCATTTCTCTTTCAGATTTTTTTGTCATTACTGTATAGGAATGCAAGAGATTTCTGTGCATTAATTTTGTATCCTGCTGCTTTACCAAATTCATTGATTAGATCCAGTACTTTTCTGATAGCATCTTCAGGACTCTCTATGTATAGTATCATGTCATCTGCAAACGGTGACAGCTTTACACCTTCTTTTCTGATTTGGATTCCTTTTATTTCTTTTTCTTCTCTGATTGCTGTGACTAAAACTTCCAAAACTATGTTGAATAATAGTGGTGAGAGTGGACAACCTTGTCGTGTTCCTGATCTTAGAGGAAATGGTTTCACTTTTTAACCTTTGAAAACGATGTTGGCTGTGGGTTTGTCATATATGACCTTTATTATGTTGAGGTAAGTTCTCTCTATGCCTACTTTCTGAAGGGATTTTATCATAAATGGGTGTTGAATTTTGTCAAAAGCTTTTTCTGAATCTGTTGAGATGATCGTATGGTTTTTCTCCTTCAATTTGTTTATATGGTTTATCACATTGATTAATTTGTGAATGCTGAAGAATCCTTGCATGCCTGGGGTAAAACCCACTTGATTACGTTATATTATCCTTTTAATGTGCTGTTGGTTTCTGTTTGCTAGTATTTTGTTGAGGACTTTTGCATCTATGTTCATTGTGATACTGGCCTGTAGTTTTCTTTCCTTGTGACATCTTTGTCTGGTTTTGGTAGCAGGGTGATGGTGGCCTAGTAGAATGAGTTTGGGAGTGTTCCTCCCTCTGCTAAATTTTGGAAGATAGGTGTTAGCTCTTCTCTAAATGTTTGATAGAATTCACCTGTGAAGCCATTGGGTCCTGGGCTTTTGTTTGTTGGAAGGTTTTTAATCACAGTTGTAATTTCAGTGCTTGTGATTGGTCTGCTTGTATTTTCTATTTCTTCCTGGTTCAGTCTTGTAAGGTTGTGCTTTTCTAAGAATTTGTCCATTTCTTCCAGGTTGTCCTTGTTATTGGCATATAGTCACCGCAGTGTCAGTTGTTACATCTCCTTTTTCATTTCAAATTCTATTCATCTGAGTTTTCTCCCTCATTTTCTTGATGAGTCTGGCTAGTAGTTTATCAATTTTGTTTATCTTCTCAAAGTATCAGCTTTTACTTTTATTGATCTTTGCTATTGTTCCCTTCATTTCTTTTTCATTTATTTCTGATCTGATCTTTATGATTTCTTTCCTTTTGCTAACTTTGGGGTTTTTTTGTTCTTGTTTCCCTAATTGCTTTAGGTGTAAGTTTAGGTTGTTTATTTGAGATGTTTCTTGTTTCTTGAGGTAGGATTGTATTGCTCTAAACTTCCCTCTTAGAACTGCTTTTGCTGCATCCCATAGGTTTTGGATCGTCATGTTTTCATTGTCATTTGTTTCTAGGTATTTTTTTATTTCTTCAGTGATCTCTTGGTTATTTAGTAGTGTATTGTTTAGCCTCCATGTGTTTGTATTTTTTACAGCTTTTTTCCTGTAATTGATATCTAGTCTCATAGTGTTGTGATCAGAAAAGATACTTGATACAATTTCCATTTTCTTAAATTTACCAAGCCTTGATTTATGACCCAAGATATGATCTATCCTGGAGAATGATCCATGAGCACTTGGGAAGAAAGTGTATTCTCTTGTTTTTGGATGGAATGTCCTGTAAATATCAATTAAGTCCATCTTATTTAATGTATCATTTAAAGCTTGTGTTTCCTTTTTTATTTTCATTTTGGATGATCTGTCCATTGGTGAAAGTGGGGTGTCAATGTTTCCTATTATGATTGTGTTACTGTCTATTTCCCCTTTTGTGGCTGTTAGCATTTGCCTTATAAATTGAGGTGCTCCTATGTTGGGTGCATAAATATTTACAATTGCTATATCTTCTTGGATTGGTCCCTTGATCATTATGTAGTGTCCTTCCTTGTCTCTTGTAACATTCTTTATTTTACAGTCTGTTTTATCTGATATGAGTATTGCTACTCCAGCTTTCTTTTGATTTCCATTTGCATGAAATATCTTTTTCCATCCTCTCTCTTTCAGTCTGTTTGTGTCCCTAGGTCCTAAGTGGGTCTCTTGTAGACAGCATATATACAGACCTTGTTTTTGTATCCATTCAGCCAGTGTATGTCTTTTCGTTGGAGCATTTAATGCATTTACATTTAAGGTAGTTATCAACATGTATGTTCCTATTACCATTTTCTTAACTGTTTTGGGTTGTTATTGTAGGTCTTTTCCTTCTCTTGTGTTTCCTGCCTAGAGAAGTTCCTGTAGCATTTGTTGTAGAGGTGGTTTGGTGGTGCTGAATTCTCTTAGCTTTTGCTTGTCTGTAAAGGTTTTAATTTCTCCGTCAAATATGCATGAGATCCTTGCTGGGTAGAGTAATCTTGGTTGTAGGTTTTTCCCTTTTATCACTTTAAACATCTCCTGCCACTCCCTTCTGGCTTGCAGAGTTTCTGCTGAGACATCAGGTGTTAACCTTATGGGGATTCCCTTGTATGTTTTTTATTGTTTTTCACTTGCTGCTTTTAATGTTTTATCTTTGTATTTAATTTTTGATAGTTTAATTAATATGTGTCTTGGTGTGTTTCTCCTTTGGATTTATCCTGTGTGAGACTCTCTGTACTTCCTGGACTTGATTGACTTTCCTTTCCCATATTAGGGAAGTTTTCAACTATAATCTCTTCAAATATTTTTTCAGTCCCTTTCTTTTTCTCTTTTTCTTGTGTGACCCCTATAATTCAAATGTTGGTGCATTTAATGTTGTCCCAGAGGTCTCTGAGAGTGTCCTCAATTCTTTTCATTCTTTTTTCTTTATTCTTGTCTGTGGTAGTTATTTCCACTATTTTATCTTCCAGGTCACTTATTCGTTCTTCTTCCTCACTTTTTCTGTTGTTGTTTCCTTCTAGAGAATTTTTAATTTCATTTATTGTCTTGTTCATAATTGTTTGTTTGCGCTTTAGTTCTTCTAGGTCCTTGTTAAACGTTTCTTTTATTTTCTCTATTCTATTTCCAAGATTTTGGATCATGTTTACTATCAATACTCTGAATTCTTTTTCAGGTAGACTGCCTATTTCCTCTTCATTTGTTTGTTGTGGTGGGTTTTTACCTTGCTCCTTCATGTGCTGTATGTTTCCCTGTCTTCTCATTTTGCTTAACTTACTGTGTTTAGGGTCTCCTTTTCGCAGGCTGCAAGTTCGTAGTTCCTGTTGTTTTTGGTGTGTGTCCCCAGTAGCTAAGGTTGGTTCAGCGGGTTGTATAGTCTTCCTGGTGGAGGGAACTGGTGCCTGTGTCTGGTGGATGAGGCTGTATCTTGTCTTTCTGGTGGGTAGGACCGTGTGCAGTGGTGTGTTTTGGGGTGTCTGTGACCTTATTATGATTTTAGGCAGCCTCTCTGCTAATAGGAGGGGTTGTGTTCCTGTCTTGCTAGTTGTTTGTCATAGGGTGTCCAGCACTGTAGCTTGCTGGTCGTTGAGTGGAGCTGGGTCTTAGCGTTGAGATGGAGATATCTGGGAGAGCTTTCACCGTTTGATATTACGTGGAGCTGGGAGGTCTTTGGTGGACCAGTGTCCTGAAGTTGGCCCTCCCACCTCAGAGGCACAGGCCTGACACCTGGCCGGAGCACAGATATCCTGACAGCCACACGGCATATGCCTGGCACAGTATTAGATGCTCAAGAGACAGGAGTCAATGAGAGACATGATGTACTCCGCCCTCCTGAAGTTTATATCCAGTTGTATTTATATTGAGCATGGCATATAGTTTCCTTGTCTGAATTCATCTGTGGAGGGAGAGGATAAAGCCACCACGTCCCACTCACTGCGCTCTTGGGGAAAGCGCTTTGCCTCCTCGGCCTTGCCAGGGCCTTGCACTGGCACGTGTAGGGCAAGTGTGGGGGTACCTAGTGCCCAGATGCCTGTCTCCTTGTGGCATTTGGGAGGTCAAGGGGGACCACTTTGCCTCCCAGCAGGAAACTCAGCACCCCCGCCCCCAGCAGAGGAACCGGCAGATTAAAGGCCACAGCCACACAGTGGGCGAAGGATGCTGCAGCTTGGCTCAGGACGCTGGCTGGGGCAGCGCCCCTGCTTGACTTTTTATAACAAATGTCAACATAGAGAAGTTATGGATTTGTGTAAATGTAACAGCAGTTTTCATTTTTCCATTGCTGGCTTACTGGATAACACGCATTATGCTAAGTGTTTTATATGCATCATTTTATTTAGTCTGTCTATGTACCATTTTCACCCACTGTGTGTAGATGGCAACATTGAGGTTTAGGAAGGTTGAGACTCTTGCCCAAGTTTATGTAGCCAGTAAGTGGTAGAGCTAGGATTTAATCTTTACCTTTCAGACCCAGACCCATTCTCTTAAGAATTTGGCAGCCTACTTCATAATTAACTTTGAGAGCATGACCTACCCTGGAGGCAAAACCATTATTCCTCAATTAGCATTTGAAGTAGACAAAGCATGAAAGGAAGTGGCCCTGACAGAAGGGGGAAGCCAGAAAAGAAGCATACAAACAAGCAAATGCACAGATAGGTTTTTAGTAACCCAACCAACCATTTTCATCATCATTATTAAGAGCAACCACACTACAAAGAGATTGATGTCCAGATTGTGTTGTAGCCCGAGTTGGCATATTTTCATTTTGTAAACTGGCCATTTTATAAGAATCAGTATGTCTTAATGTAACTAGTTCATTTCAAATGAACTAAAGAAAGAGCCATGGGAAAAGGCTGGTTATGGAGATAGAACAAAACAAAAACCCATGACTTCAGCTCTTTGTAGAAATTAAGTGTGGCTTTGATATCTCTTAATGAATTATAATTCAAACCAGAAAATAAGGATAAAGGTATATTTTATGTTAGGCTCTTTGATTTTACTGTGGGCAGGTCACTTAACCTCTTTGCACCTGTTTCATCATCTCTGAAACAGGAAGGAAAATATCTTCCTTATAGACCACCTTGTTGTGAACCTCCAATGCAAGTCTTTTAAAACCACTAGCGACTCATACAGCACACCCCAGGTGTCAAAGGGGTCCTTAGTTTGAAGATTTTCCTTTTTCCCTTGGTGTTTCGGAGTTCAGAGTTAGTTAAACTTTAGTATGCAATACAAGACCTGATTCTTGACTGAAAATATCCCTTGAAGAAAAGAAATCTAGATATCAGACTACCTTGAAATATTCATTTCTGTTGGCACACTGTGAAGATTAATGTGGTGTTTGCCCAATACATGAAGCTACTTACAGAAAACTCTTAGGAGCAGATTTAAAAGACTGATTATTATTTTTATTAGTAGTAGTATTATAATCACTTATCCCAATATGATGTTAAAGAATGCGCACAGCCATTTGAGAAACTAAAGTGGAAGAATATTTTTTGCCACCCTCAATTTCATCTTCAGGACCACTTACTCAGCATCCTCAGTGCTTGCTGCTTCTGCTGGCTCAGAAATCAACAGTTTGTTAAGGGAATGAATGCCACGTTTGCCTGTAGTTGCAAAATTCCAGTTTGATTTTTGACTCTTTCAACAGTATCTTTAAAATCTCTACTGAATAAAGGGATTGAGGATCAGTATTTACTGAAATTGCTATTGGAACTGACAGAAGAGATTTTTGATTTAGATTCAAAAATAGAGAGAAAAGCACAGATGATGAAAGAAAACTGGAAATCTAGGAGAGACGCCCTTATCTTTTGACTCATGGGTTTACATCAGTTTTGCAGAACAACAGTATTTATACTGCATGATGATTTACACAGTTGCATGGCTTCTACTTTTATAAGTGAAAGAAATGAAAAGGTGTTGGGCACAGAGGACATTTCTTTGAAATCATTTTGTATGCAAGTGATGGAATCAGGAAACAAGCAGCAACAATCGTGCCTTGCACAGTGCTGAACACGTCGTATGTACTTTGTAAATGCTTAGTGGTCCAATAAGTGAGTTCTGTAAGCCCAGGACAGTTACTGACCATCACCTGTACCAACAGTGTTCCTAATGATCATACAGGATATTTGGATATGCAGACATTCCCTAAGGTCTAAGTGTCAGCTCCTCAATATCCATCACACAAAAATAATCAGCTCTGTACAGTTTTCCTCACTGAAATGCGTTCAGAAAAACAGAAAGTAAGCTGAATTTGAACTTTTGAGAGGAATGATTGAGGATAAACAAGGAAACAAATAGACACCAGAAGGGCTGTTTCAAAAGGGATGACATAGTCACTAGGTCCATCTATGTTGCTGTGAATGGTATTACAGTAAGTCCCCCACATACGAACCTTCAAGTTGCGAACTTCCAAAGATGCAAAGCTGTGTTTGCATGTCCAATCACATAAGTTAGTTCACGTGTTTGGCATACATCGTCACGTGCGTGCATCCTCTACAAGTGGTTGTGCTTTTGTGGACTTTACTGTACTGTACTCTATACAGTATCTTTATTTCAAGCCCAGGATGTCCGGAAGCAAGCATAAAAGCAGCGGTGATGTAGCTGGTACTGCTGAGAAGTGCCAAGTGATAACGATGGAACTCGTTGTGCAACATGAGGAGCTTACTAATGAAGACCTGATGGAACTGGAGGCCCAGAGAAAGGACGAAGAGAGACAAGAGGAAGAAGAAGTAACTGAAGAACCGAAGAGATTCACGACGCAGGAAATGGCAAGGGGATTTTCTTTATTTGAGGAGGCACTGTTAGTTTTTGAGGCACAGGACCTGAACGTAGAACAGTACACAAAGGTTGCAGCAGCTGTTCAGAATGCAAACCAGTGCTACCGTGCCATCTATGATGAGATAAAAAGAGCCGCTACCCAGACATCACTGGATCATTTTTTCAAGAGGGTAGATAGAATTGAATCCAGCAAGGAACCAGAACCTGTGCCATCAACGTCAGGTGTGAGTGAAACTGCAGCTTGCCCTCCATCTCCTATTGCTGATGATCCTTCAGCTCTACCATCTCCCACCTCCTCTCCCTCCTCCAGTCAGTAACTCTTCTTGCCTGTTCACTCAATGTCAGCCCCAATATGCCAGCTGTTGTACTGTACTACTGTACTTTTCAAGGTACTGTACCGTAAGATTAAAAATGTTTGCTTTATTTTTTGTATTTGTTTTTTATGTATTATTTGTGTGAAAAGTATTACAAGCCTATTACAGTACAGTACTATATAGCCGATTGTGTTAGCTGTGTACCTAGGCTAATTTTGTTGGGCTAATGAACAAATTGAACTTATTAATGTGCTCTCGGAACGGAACTCATTTGTATGTAGGGGACTTACTGTATTTCATTCTGTTTTATGGCTGAGTATTATTACATTGTGTGTGTGTGTGTGTGTGTGTGTGTGTGTGTATGTGTGTATACCACATCTTCTTTATCCATTTTTCTGTTGATGGACATTTAGGTTGCTTCTATATCTTGGCTATTGTAAATAGTGCTGCTGTGAACATTGGGGTTCATGCATCTTCTTGGATTAGAGTTTTCTCTGGATATATGACCAGGAGAGGGATTGCTGGGACATATGGCAACTCTATTTTTAGTTCTTTAAAATACCTTTTTCAATAATGGTTGCACTAATTTATATACCTAACAGTGTAGGAGGGTTCCCTTTTCTCCACACCCTCTCCAGCATTTATTTGTAGATTTTTAATGATGGCCATTCTGTCTGATGTGAGGTGGTATCTCATTGTAGTTTTGATTTGCATTTCTCTGATAATTAGCGATGTTGAACATCTTTTCGTGTGTATATAGGCCATTTGTATGTTCTCTTTGGAGAAATGTCTATTTAGGTCTTCTGCCCATTTTTTGATTGGGTTGTTTGTTTTCTTGTTATTGAGTGAAGTAAATCAGACAAAGACAAATATCATATGGTGTCATTATATATGGAATTGAAAATATGATACAAATGAACTTATTTGCAAAACAGATGCAGACTTACAGACATAGAAAACAAACTTATGGTTACCAAAGGGGAAAGGCGGGGGAAGGGATAAATTAGGAGTTTGAGATTAGCAGATACAAACTACTATATATAGAATAGATAAACAAGGTTCTACTGAATAGCACAGGGAACTATATTCAGTATCTTGTAATAACCTATAATGGAAGAGAATATGAAAAAGAATATATATATATAATATGTATAAGCAGGATCATTTTGCTGTATACCAGAAAGTAACATAATATTGTAAATCAACTACAATATAAAAAACAAAATTAAAAGTATTTAAAAAGGGATGGCATAGGAAAAATCAAGGAAAGGAAGGATGATGTACCTTGGGGGGGCATAATAAGTATGAGATGCTATCCTGATACACAAGGAGAACAATGTAGTAGGTGGTTGCTGATGGTTAGAACTAGCAATAATTATTGGAGGTTAGGTCCTTTCCATGGAAATGCCCTTACATGCCTTGTTGAAAGGTGGATCCTAGGAACTTATTAATAGAGTTGAACACAAGGTAATCCTGGAAAGTTGATTGAACCAGAGGATTTACTGACTCAAGATAAGTTGCTCAGATTATCTTGATAATGTGGACTAAGAATTAGAAAGTAGAACCGTAGTATAGGGTACTAGACCTATAGATTAATATGGAGTTGGGAAGAAAGTTGGTATCCTGAAAACCCCAACTATAGGATTACTTTTGTTTGGTGGGAGCAGGACTCATGTACCATATAGACCTGCCAATCAGAAGGATGGGAAGATTGCTTGAGAACTTGACACTTTTCCTCTTCCCATTTCCAGTTCTCATGGCTCACATGCATACCCTGGACTTCCTGCCCTTGGGTCTTTGAGATATCCCAATCTTTTCTTGACATAGATTGATTAACTAAGACAGCTTAAGGTATAGCTTCAGAGACACTGTCAGTAGCGTTAGGAATGTTCCTCAGAGGCAGTATCAGTAGGCATTAGAGCATTAGATTGGGCAACAGAAAAAAGTAAGTTTCCTAATCTTGGCTAATAAGAACACGCTGAGAAAATCAAGAGATTCTGTCAAGGAAAATGAAAACCAAGAGTAGACCCAATACTGTCTACAACTAAAGTAGCTGAATGTACCCAGAAATTTCCTTTAAAACTTCCTTAAGCCTCCATTTAACACCCTCATGCTTTGCTACAATTAGCTTAAGTGTTTACGCTTTTTTTTTTAAATCAATAATGACATGGGTTAGAACTCTCTTAGATAAATGACCAACCTATCCAGTGAGTGAAACCCTTTAGCATCCCTGCTTAAATATCTCTGCTTGGACACTTCCAAAATTTGATTCTAAGAGCTATTTAAACCTCACTTCCAAGTACTGGACAGTTGCCTAATATTGAGGCAAAATCCATCTCTCTATGTACTTACCCATGGATTCTTGTAATACAAGATATTACAGTTGAATGATCCATCTTATATTGGTGAGCCTTTCACGTTCCACCTCATGATTTAATGCTATTAACTCTGCTTCCCTGAGAAACTAATGGCAACAAACAGTGTTTCTTTAACTTACTTATGTAAGCTGTGTTCTGACATATGCAATACGTATCATTAGAACCCCACTCATTCCAAACTTGGAATGATTTGGCAGACTGTGACATCTTAATGGAATTGTAGCCCCTTCTGACTATATTAGCATGCCTATTAGTTTCTCCTGTAATAAACATATCGTGTTTTATTTTAGGCAGTTCTGGGACTTTGCATTGCCATTATTCACAATTCACTTCATGTATATATATAAGTAATATTGTCTGGGGTTCTTCCTGTATATTCCCCTAGCTCCCCAGTGTTTTCCCTTCCATTAAAAGGACCATTTATCCCATCAGAAAAGAATGGAGACAAATATATAGGAGTTCTCTTTATATACACAAAAACTAAATGCCTTTTAACTCCTCTCTCATGTATAGTAGCTGGAGATGGAGAGCTGGTATGGGATTGGCTAAAAGGATTTTTTGATGCATAGTTTCCCTCCTTGGAGGATAATATCCCTCCTTGGAGGATAATATATATTTTTTCTTGACAATAGGAAATCAGAGAAAGATTGCTGCATTACAATTTGTTTTGCCTATCCTAATAGAACCAGGATAAAATTTGTATCCAAATTGAAAAATACTATGTAAGACAAATGAATATAGGCTACATCCATTGCCTATGTAAAAGGCCAAGATTTGCTTCATATTTTATCCAGAGAAAGACAATTATTTGTCCAGTGTGTTTGCAATAAAGTATAATAACATGGGGTAATAAATGTTACGTTTGAAAGCTCCTATAACTTTCAGTAATTAAACATCATAATAGGAATGTTCTAACCACAGCTTACCTGTCAGTTATTCTGCATATGGATTTCCACTTACTTCCACTAAAACTGTTAGTGAACAAGGGTGTTTTCAAGAGGCAAGCATTGAAGAGCTAGGGCGTTTACTATTAGTGAAGAGAAATAATAGGTTGAGAGGGTGTTTAAGGGTACCTCTGAGCATTCACTTAACTTAAAGCTAGTTAGAGCATTGATAGGTGCAAGACACTGAGGGGAATGTATGTTGCAATCTTAGAATGTCAGCATGTGTATATGCAGTCAAAAGGGAACATGTGGTCATGGTTTGATACAGTGAAATGAGAACACAATCGCCGTGTTTCAAAGGAGTTTAGAAGTAAATGCTCAAGTTTTCAAAAGACAAGTTTGTTGCCTCCAAAAATGTTTTAAGAAATTGTGAAACTGTCTTCCAAAGTGACTCTGCCATTTTGCACTCCCACTAGCAATGAACGAGAGTTCTTACTGTTCTACATCCTTGCAAGTATTTTGGATTTTAGCCTTTCTGATAGGTGTGCAGCGATATCTCATCGTTACTTCAGTCTGTACTAACTTAATGACATATGAGGTTGAGCATCTTTTCATATGATTATTTGCTATCTGCACGTCTTCTTTAATGAGAAGTCTGTTCACATCTTTTGCCCAGTTTTTTTTTTTTTTTTTTTTTTTGCGATACGCAGGCCTCTCACTATTGTGGCCTCTCCCATTGCGAAGCACAGGCTCCGGACACGCAGGCTCAGCGGCCATGGCTCACCGACCTAGCCGCTTCGCGGCATGTGGGACCTTCCCGGATCGGGGCACAAACCTGTGTCCCCTGCATCGACAGGCGGACTCTCAACCACTGCGCCACCAGGGAAGCCTTTTTGCCCAGTTTTTAACTGGCTTGTCTATTTTCTTTTCTTTTTTTTATAATTGACATATAACATTATATTAGTTTCAGGTATACAGTGTAATGGTTTGATATTTGTATCTACTGCACAATGATCACCGTAATAAATCTAGTTAACATCTGTCATCATATATAATTGCAGGGTTTTTTTCTTGTGATGAGAACTTCAAAGAGCCACTCTCTTAGCAACTTTCAAATATGCAATGCAGTATTATAATAGTAATAATGGGTTTGTCGGTGTTCTTATTGTTGAGTTTAAAGAGTTCTCTTTTTATGTTGAATTCCAGTCTTTTATAAGATAGGTGTTTTGCAGATATTTTCTCCTAGACTGTGGCTTGTCTGTCCATTCTCTTAACCTAATATTTGGTAATCATTTCAAAATGCAGATTCTAACCCTGAAGCTTAAATTAATGCCCTAGAGTAAAGCAGAAGCGCGGAGTCCAGTCCAGCAGAACCCCTCCCCGCCTTCTCCGTAGGGATGCCGTTAGGAGTTCAGTTTGGTAGCCATTAAGTGCTCTCTGGAAGTGTGAGGCTTCTGATGAGGAAGAACTTTTCAACTATCAGAAGAGCTCAAGGAAGAAATCGTCGTTCAGGGTAGTAGATAGGGTAGCCAGATTTAGCAAATAAAATACAGGCCACCCAATTACATTGGGATTTCAGATACACAACAAATATTTTCTTTTTGCATAAATATGTCCCATGCAATATTTGGAATATATTTATACTGAAACATTTTTCATTATTTATTTTAAATTCCAATTTAACCGGGCAGCCTGTTTTATCTGGCAACCCTAGTACTAGATAAATAATTCTTAGTCCTGGAAGTGTCCAAAGTTGGGAGTCCATTTGGTAGAAATCTTGTTGAGGAGTCCCAAGTTGAAAAAGAGTGCTTTCAAGTGTCTTCCAAATGAGAAGTTCTATGATTCAAGATGGCTATGTGAAGGAGAGGGCAGGTTTTGTGGTGTAGGAGAAGTTATTTAAGAGTCTTTTCCCTCTATTCGCACATCCTCGATTTCTCTTGGAGGATCTCAGTGACCTAATAAATGGATTCAAGAAAACAATCAAAAAAAAAAAAAAAACAAACAACAACAAAAAAAGCAATCGTAGTTAATGTGTCCCTACCAATGAGCATCTTTATTTAATCCAGAAGATAGCAGTGTCTTAATTAACAGGGGATTTTTAAACAGTTTCTGATATTTGGTATTATCAAGGAAAACGCCTCTGAGGTAGGCCTGGCGATTTAGAGAAGAGGAAACTTTCTCAAATCTGAAGTGTGGAACATTTATAAAATGTCTCCAGTGTCAGTTCTCAGTTTTTGTACCAATGCCTAATTTTGCTTTGCAAGAACCTCCTATCGGGCTTCCCTGGTGGCGCAGTGGTTGAGAGTCTGCCTGCCGATGCAGGGGACACGGGTTCGTGCCCCGGTCCGAGAAGATGCCACATGCCGCGGAGCGGCTGGGCCCATGAGCCATGGCCGCTGAGCCTGCGTGTCCGGAGCCTGTGCTCCGCAACGGGAGAGGCCACAACAGTGAGAGGCCCGCGTACCGCAAAAAAAAAAACAAAAAAACTCCTATCTCTGCTTGTGGTCCATGAGGTTCATATGAGCATGACACTGACGTCTGTCAGTCACAATCACAGTGTTTAGTTCTACTGCTTCAATGATTGGCTCATAGATCTGGAGTCGATAGTAAGAGTCCAGAAAACTTGTAAGCACTGGTACATTTTTGTTGGATTTAGACCTGGACAAATGTTATTATGTGCTTCTGGAATCCAAATGCTACCACTTAGAATCCGAGCATAATGCCAATTGGAGACAAATGCAAGAGATGGAAGAATCACATAGGGTTATCATCATATGATACCTTGGGTCAACACCTGTACATGGGCTTTGTGTCACTTGCAACCAAAAGGGTCTTGATAGAAGCGTAAATGGGTATATTCTACCAGTATATAATTCCTCTCTGATAGAGGATATTTACAGAGCTGAAGAGTGTTTCCTGTAACACCAGTGAGACTTGATTATAAATCAAAATCTGTAACCTGATAATGTATGGTCTTTCCCCATCCCAAACCTGTCTGGTGAGATTTACATAAGAGAAGAGAAAACTACTTCAAAGAAGAGGAGGAATTCTCAACAGCGGTGAATAAAGCATGCAGTTAGGATAAATAACATAAGCCCATTATTGCAAGTCATATTGGGTAATTGTGCATGTGGCCTGGTTGACCCGGACTTCATAATTCCGTTTAGTGTACAGCTTTGTTCAGAGGCAAAAGATCAATCATATTGCAGCATGTGACTCTTTGATAATTTATATCAGTGCAAAAAAAAAAAGGAAATGAGTAAGCAAGGGAACATAGTTACTCATGTCTTAAAAATGGTTTTCATCCCTTTGGTTTGACTACTCACCTCCACAAGCTACTTGCCTGTAGGGCAGGAAGAAAATGGGACTAGAGAAATATGCCAACCTTGATAGGTTTCTAACAGCCGAGTGTAAACCTGTGTTTGGTGAACAAAAATGTAGCTCAGAGCTTTGTCAGAAATCGAGTTGTTCTATTGATTATGAATTAACTTCATTTCTTAATGAAAGAGGCAGCTCTTTTCTTCTTCTCTCCATTACTGATAATTTAGGTTAAAATACAACACGGTCTGTCCTCCAGCTGAAACTGCTGTAATTAAATTATTCAGTCTTAAGGATTTTGATTAATCTGAATCTATTATGTAAAAGTTCATTGGAAAGCTGGATGTACTTCAAATAACAAAGTTATAATTGGATACTGTTTTATGTTGTTTGAGTAATTTATTTTCCAATAGGCTTTATAGATCTGAGAATTCAAAGGTCTATCCTGTCTCTCTTATTATGGAAATTGGGAAATGTAGAGAGAAGGAGAGAGATTTGTCATGAAAACAGTATATTCTACCTCACCTCCTCATCAAATAATTCTTGAAGTAAACAAACATAGTTTAGTAGATAGGACAGAGATATATTGTGAGATTTTTCTGTCTTATAAAAAAATGTATATACTTGTTGATATTGTAATGTACCCAATAACCTTTATAGAAAAATTATTTTAGAAAACGATTAAATGAGAACAGTCTGATTGATACTGTCTTTAGAAATAAGTTCTCTTCCCCCAACACACACAGATATTAACAAATGGGTTGATCAAAATGTTATTTTCCTCAAAATGTACTGTACTTAGGAGTGAGACAAGATCACAGTGTGCCTTATTATACACTCAAGACAAACCTCATTTAGTTTGTCGTATTATCCCTTTGGGTTTAGCCAAAGGACATTAATTTCAGCTCTAGTGAATTCAGTCTGCATGAGTTAAGTTTGCTGCCATCTGAAGTTTAGAATATCAACTGATCATTTTATACCTACAACTTAGTTACCAGTATATATTGCTAATTTTATATACATTTATTTTTAATGCCCCCTCCCCTCCTGACACCAAAGAAACCAGGTTATAACCAGTAGAGTAATGCATATCTGAGCCAGAATTTTAAACAGAAAAAAATTTTAAGTTAAATTTGAATGTTTTGTCTCTAAAGGGATCACCTGTACTCTTAGATCAAATGCCAGACATGCAGCTGCACTGAAAGAGTTAACTGAAGTTCCTACTGTAGTTACTCACTCTGTTCTTACTGTTCTCCTGGCACCTTGGCTAGATGTCTTTTAAGCTGGAGTGACCATATAATTTATAAAACAACCTCGGGCACTTTTGAGAGAAAAAGAGGGTTCTATTCATAAATAAATACACTAGAGCAACTGGTATAAACTGAAATAGACGTGGCAAAACAGGATCTGTGTTCACCCTAATTATAATGCTTTTAAGGATAATTGTTAAGGGACTTCCCCTGGAGGTCCAGAGGTTAAGACTTCACCTTCCAGTGCAGGGTGGCACAGTCGTTGAGAGTCCGCCTGCCGATGCAGGGGACATGGGTTCGTGCCCTGGTCCGGGAGGATCCCACATGCCGCGGTATGGCTGGGCCCGTGAGCCATGGCCGCTGAGCCTGCCTGGTTGGGGAGCTAAGATCCCACGTGCCTCACAGCCAAAAAACCAAAACATAAAAACAGAAGCAGTATTGTAACATATTCAATAAAAACTTGAAAAATGGTCCACATAAAAAAAAAAAAGCTAAAGATAATTGTTAAAGTCAACAGTCGTTCCATATAAAACATGCCAGATATTAGAGATACAATGTACAAGAAGAGTCATAGCACCTACCCTCAAGGAGATTGTAATCAGATGGGGAAGTTAAGCTCCCAAGGGTAGAAGGAAAGGCTAATAAAGAGTAAAACGAATGATTTTTCCTGTTCAATTTTGTATTTGTGACTTTGTGCTTTTGTTGGACTTTATTCAGTGAAGTATTACAACTCCCAGCCTTTTGCTCTAGATGGTGTTATAGCCTAGATCCTCTTCACTGGATGGGGCATCCATCTCCCCCCTATGTCAGCAGCTCGTGGCTCACAGGTGCCCCAGTCTCTGGACCACTGCCTTAGTCTCTTGGGATTGCAACTCACTACCCCTAAGGATGCAGAAGGCTGGTCCCTGTGGCTCAAGCCCTCTTCCTGTGGATCAGGCACAAGATAGATTTGATGTTCTTTTGGCCCTTATGGCCACTGAGTGTTTAGTGTGTCTAGAAACGGAACTTTTAATCTTATTGAATTTTAATCAGTTTACATTTAAACAGCCATATGTGGCTGGTGGCTACTCTATTGAAAACACACTTCATGGTACAATGTGTGGAGCCAGGCTTCTCCACTGTCTGAAACAACCCCCAGGATCACTGAACGCCAGGAGCCCTGACTTAAGCTGGTACCCAGTTGTGACATTGATTGTCAGTGTGTGGTCCCAGAATGTTGGTGTCCTACAGTCAGTTCTGGAAGTTCGGCCTTGCTTCTTTCGCTATGATATTAGAGTTACGGAAGAATTCCTAGTCAATGTTCTCCTGGAGCTTCTGAGTGAGATACTGGAGTCTGGCCTGAGTGGAAACTGATGTTTCTCTTGTTGGACCAAAGGCATTCCAAACAGTAACCTGGAACATTTTTCAACAAAAAAATGAAAATGTGAGGCCTCCTTTGATGACCTGATCTGTTCCTGGAACCATTCCAATTTGGTTTGGGGCCCAGTAGAACATCTTTGATCTGGAAATAAAGGATCAGGTTTGGTTAGTTCAATGAGGAAGAACAGAGTACAAAGTAGTACTCTTCTTTAGTTTCAAGCTAAAAAATATTGCTCTTATCACAGATCCACTGTGAAGTTTAAACAGATAAATATGAAGATAGATTTTGTACATTAGAGGAAAAAATCTTGTTTTTCATTGTAGTATGTATAGAAAATGCTTAGGAGATGAAACCATTATGTCTAGTTTGTGGGTGTGCAGTACATGCTATAGAGTATAGACCCTACGCTGCTGCATAGGGACATTGGCTCTGAGGCCAGGTCTTTTTACCTACTTGCTGTGGAGTTTGAAACAAGTTACTTATTTTCTGAACTTCAGTTTTCTTGCCTGTAAATGAGAACTTTCTATCCAGGCCCTCTCATGTGGTTTTGTGAGATTTCAATGGGATGACTAAATGTTTTGGACCTATAAACTTTTATGGAAACATAAGCTCCTGTAGTAGTTTGTTGGAGCTCTTTTTTGTGCTGTATTATTGTTTGTGGAGTCCACTGACCTCGACTTTATTAATCTCCATTAGCGGTTGTGATTTCAAAAGGCTAAAGTTTCCAAGCAGGTAACTTAAATAAGTAGATTAACCAAGTGAGGCCTGTGGGGAGTGGAGAGGCTCACCCCATCCACAAACACCCCATGCCACCACCACACATGAATGTGGGCCCTTAACTTTAAGGAAGTTAAAGGACAACTTATAATAAATTTTGTGGGACAGAGTTCATTTGTTGTCCATATCTAGCCTGTAGGCCACCAGTTTGCAACTTGCAAAAAGGATTTAAAGTGTGTTATATTGAAACATAGAACGCAGTAGAGAAGAAAAGCCGAGGAGAGAATCAAGGAATAGAATAAGCTGTTTTCTGTTGATCAATAAGAATTTGTTAGAGTCTACCAGGCTGAATGCTTTGGGAGATGCTAACAAAATAGAAAACATTGTCTTTGACCTCAAAGAACATGGAAGGTCCTCAGGGCGTTATGCAAATGCATGAAGTCTTAGAGAAGGAGAAGAAAGCAAGCTGTAATTAGGTGTGAGATGGCTCAGTATAGCCAGTGCCACTCCAAGTGTGGGCTGTAGCCCGGTGCCATAGTGCACTGTTAATCATCCCTGATGAGATAAAAAACCACCATTGAGAATAAGTCCTTAGAAACTTCCAGACCAATGTGACAGAGTGCTTCTTTGCTTGTGTAATTTAATTTTAAAACTTGAGGCTTATATTTTGTAGCTCTTTGTCTTTTAAAAAATTTTCCTTTCCTTATAATTCATATTTAGTGTATCTTACAAAAGCGTTTATCAGTGGTAGGTTTACTAAAAAAACAAAAAGCAAATAAACACCAACAAATCGCTGATTCTTCATGCCAACATATTGAGAGGCACTGGTAGATATCAGCAGTTGAAAAGTCGGAGAACAAATAACTTGCTATTAGATGAGAGTTGTTGGCCCTAGATTAATTTATTAGATGACTTATTCTTTAAAAGCTATCAGGAAAATCACCTTGAAATGGGTTTGCAACACTTCACAAAAGCTGTTTCACTGTGAGAGGCAGTCCATAAGCGGACAAACGTATAGAAGGCAGTTGACTGTACTTAAGGGAAAACTTAACCAATTGCTTGTAAACCACTGAGAAATTGAGATTGGCTGAAAATCAGAAATTTGAAACATGTGAGAATGGAAACTCAGCTCAGTGACCCTGATAAGGCCACAGCTGACTGGCCATTGAGAATTCATAATGAAATCAAAACTTGTTTTTTGGTGGTGGGGGGGAAGGGATCCGTAATTATTTAGCTAATGGATAGCTTGGAAAATTAATCATTCAGCAAGCTGATTTTCAGTGGCTCAACTTAATTCCAGAATTAAAGAAGCTTTGTTGAAAAGGTAAGGTCGATCACAAATTTCTGTCCTTACCATGTTAGCATGCCGGTGGAATAGCTCATTGTGGGCTTACAGGGAACGTGCATGCATACAGTTATGCATGCATAGTGGAGGAATCAGCTAGGATAGAATCATGGGTTAGTTCCACGCTGCTGCCCATCCAATTTTTTCTTCTTTAAAAACTTTCCTAACATTTTCTTCCATTCCTCTCTCTTTTATGGCATCATTTGTTCTTATTCCTAATCTGAGGACTTAACATCCATCAATTACTAAATTAAGACATACTTGCTTTGTCTGTTGATGATGCGGATTCTCAAATGTGCCTTCCCTCATTCACAGACATTCATCGAATGCCTAGTTGGTGCAGCCACTATTCTACTAGGTACTAGAATTATGTTCTCTGAAGTAGCCTTTTCACGATGTTTATAATCACTTAAGCCACTTCGTATTTCCCTTTCATACTGTTCTGTCCTAAAATCCAGTAAGTAGGGTATATAGCAAAGAAGATATCAGTACTTGGGGTTGGGAGAGGTGGGCTGTGGAGAGCATGGTGGCTCAGAGTGGGTGTTGGTACTCAAACCTACTCTGAGGGTTCTTGTGTAGGAGTGTGGGCCACTGCAGGATGTCGGAAGCCAAGTAGGGTGTACACACAAAAAGCCTGTATGCAAACGTTCACAGGCTCTTTATTCCTAATAGCCCAAAACTAATTATGACCCAGATGTTCTTCAGCAGATAAATGGTTAAACAAACTGTGCTGCATCTATAGTTTGGAATACTACTCAGCAATAAAAGAGAACACACTACTGATGAATGCATCAGCTTGGATAGATCTCCAGGAAGTTAGGCTGAGGAAAAAATGCTAATCCCGCAAGGCCACACACTTGAAGATACCATTTATAGAACATACTTTGCTTGAAGGTACCATTTATAGAACATACTTTGCATAACAGAATTACCGAAATGGAGTCACATTGGTGGTTGCCGAGGATTAGAGGTGGTGGTGGTTGGTGGGAGGGGGTGCATGTGGTTATAAAAGCACACATGAAGGATTCATGTAGCGATAGGACTGTTCTGTATACTGAGTGGTCAGGTTTACATAAATCTATAACATGTGATGAAGTTGCCTGTAGCTAAATACATACACACACATACACACGTGAAATTGGGGAAATCGGAATAATATTGGTGGATTATATTAACGTCAATCTCCTGTTTTGTGATACTGTAGTTATGTAAGATGTTACGTTTAGGGCAAATCCAGTAAAGGCTATGTGGGACCTCTATATTACTTCTTAAACCTGTGTGTGTGAATCTGCAAGTACTTTTAAAATAAAACATTTTTTCCGGCTCTATTGAGAGATTACTGACATGTAACATGTAAGTTTAAGGTGTTCAGTGTAATGAGTTGATACATATGTATAGTGAAATGGTTACCACAGTAAGGTTAGTTAACACCTCTATCCACTAACATAATTATCATTTTGTTTTTGTTGTGGTGAAATTATTTAAGACTTACTCTCTTAACAACTTGCAAATATATAATCCAGTGTTGTTAATTATAGCCACCATGCTGTACATTAGATCTCCAGAACTTATTCATCTTACAGATGGATGTTTATCTCCTTTGACCAACATCTCTCTATTTTTGTCTACCTCCCAGCCCCTGGAAACCACCATTATACTCTCTATTTCTGTGAATTCAGCTTTTTTAGATTCCACATATTAAGTGAGAATAGACAGTATTTGTCCTTCTCTGTCTGACTTACTTCACTTAGAATAATGTCCTCAAGGTCCATCCAGCTGTTGCAAATGGCAGGATTTCCTTCTTTTTATATGGTTGAATAATATTCCATTTTACATATGCATTTACCACGTTTTCTTTATCCATTCATCTGTCAGTGGGCAGGCACTTAGGTTGTTTCTGTGTCTTGGCTATTGTGAATAATCCTGTAATTAATGTGAAATGAAATTATGTCATTTCCTTTGGATATATACCCACAGTTGGAATTGCTGGATCATACAGTAGTTCTGTTTTCAATCTTCGAAGACCCTCCAAACTGTTTTCCACAGTGGCTGCACCATTCTGCATTCCCACTAACAGTGCACCAGCGTTCCCTTTTCTCTACATCCTTGCCAACATTTGTTGTCTGTCTTCTTGATAAGAGCCATCAAATAAAACATTTAATTAAAAGCCAAAGCAAGCCAAGGGCATTAATGTAGGAGGGCTACCCAGTGCAGGGTGTCAGAAGCAAGCAGGCTGTAGAGGGTATTGAACAGAAAGGGTACCTAGCCCATGGTGTTGGATGGAGCCTGAGAGGATGAGAGAGCTGTCTGTATTGGTCTGGTTGAGGGATGATTCTGAACAAGATGTCCGATCCTAAGAGGTAAGAAGAGGATGTGCACATGGGGTGGCCAGGATATCAAGGTCAGAGTGGAAGCAGGGTGACAGGTTTTTCCCTGTGAAGAGACATCCTGGGGTGGTGAGCAAGTGAGGAGGGTGTTCACACAGGTTGCTTCACATGTGGGGAGGGTGATGAGGATAACTGATCATGAGATGTCAGAACGTAAGCAGGGTGAGGGCTGTGTCCACACAAAAGGGCAGCCTGGCCTGGGGGTATGGAGCCTAAGCAAGACGGAGGGTGCGTCTGTGTGGGAAGGTGGCCTGGAATGGGGGGTCATGGCTTAGGGAGGCTGAGAAGGGTATCCATGCACACAGTGTCAGGGCTCACGTGAGGTATGGAGGGCTTCCACCTGCTGCTGGGACACATGCCCAGGGAGGCGGGCAGTCAGGAAAGTAGTAGCCAGGTGTGGGGTGAGGAGGTAATCCATGTGAGGGAGAGACTTCTGAAAGTGATGGGAGATTGGTTACATTCAGGGAAATTATCAAACAAGTGAATATGTTAAGAATAATAAGAACTAGATTTTTTTTTTTACTGTTGGAGACAGGAGTCCAAAATATGAAAAGAGTAAACTAAAATGAACCCATTGGTGTTGGATTAGAATTAGAAGTAAAGTTATAATTTATGCTATGTTTTTATATATATATATATATATATATATACACACACACACAAACATATAAAAGAACTCATAAATATTTGTGTATTTCCTATCTCTGTCTGCTGAGATGACGTTGAAGCAGTGACACCCCAGAAGCACTAGACACACATATCACCCAGGTCTGGCTTCTGCAGACGTTTCTTTGCTAAAAGAACTAGGGCTCTCTGAAGACATGGCTGATCTTAAGGCTAGAGCAAGGAAAATGTAAGATGAAACTGAAACATCTTCTTTTGAAATAAAGCAAGCAAGTGCTCAAATAATGACAGAGAAATGCCAAAAAGGTGCAGAAGCCAACTCAAAGAGCTGGCTTTGAGTAAATCTGGCACAACAGTAGCAAAAAAATAAATGACAGTAATGGGTTAAAACCCACTGAATTAAAAGAAAAGCTCATTCATGAGCCCGTACTGATATAAATGAGTAAATTATCAAATTTAAAGATTAATGAGGAACAAAATATTTACATTGCTTAACAGTATCTCGCTCTAAACTACTTACAGATCTTTAAAGAGTCACTTTACAGTGAGGAATCCTGGCAGAAACTACCCTAATTAAGTCAGTCAAGTGACCAAACAATGGGACAAATCAAAATTGTGTGTCATCTCATGGGATGCAATGATAAGAACAGCATTATTTCTATGATGTTACTGCCAAAGGTGCAAACCTCAATCTAATGAAGAGACGATATCAGACAAACCCAAGCTGAAGAATGTAGTCTTCAAACGATCCTGAAAGTCAAGAAAAAAAATGAGGAACTATTTCAGATTGAAAGATGCTAAAGACACATGATAACAGGGTTCCTTTGCTATAAAAGACATTTTGGAACAATCGGCTAAACTAGAATGGAGTGTCAGGATTAAATGGTAGTGATGTATCAGTGTGAGTTTCCTGCCTTTGGTCCATCTTTGCTATATTATAGAATATCCTTAAGTAATAGAATAAGGTGTAGGAAATACACACCAAAGTACTCCATAGTAATGGGATGTTGGGTTGGCAACTTTACTTCCTAATGGTTTAGTGGATTTTTTAAAGTTATTTCTTCGGCATTGGCAATATTTCTGTAAGTTTGAGATTGTTCCAATTTTAAATAACACATAAACAAAAATTCAAAAAACAGAATCACTTAGGAAGATTTTAACAGCTCAGTTCTTAGGTATTGAGAGTTATACATATTAGCATGTAAAACAAATTATTGAGAGTTATACATATTAGCATGTAAAACACAGAAACAAATTATCTGTGCTTTGCAATCGTGAACCTGCAACATAGTCGCTCATTTTAGACTGTTAGGGAGAATTTAAATTATAAGTATAGGTAGTAGTAGAATGAACCTCCATGCACCCGTAATTCAGCTTCAACAATTATCAACATGTAGCCAAATTCGTTTCATCGAAACCTTCTCTCTTCTTCTAAAAGGGTTGCTTAAAAACAAATTGAAACATCATACCATCAGTAAACACTCTGGTGTACATCTCTGTATAATAACATCTCTCGTGTGTTTTTCTACTTAACCACAATACTGCTATCACACCTTAAATGCAAGGGAGATTTCTTAGTCTCTTCAAATAAACATTCAATGTTAAAATTTCTTCATTTATCTCATAAATGATTTTTACAGTTGCCTTGTTCAAAATCATCAAGGTCTATACATTGCATTTGATTAATATATTACTTAGATCTCATTAATCTGTAATAGTTTCCTCCTTTTCTTTCTCTTCTTTTTGAAAAATTATTTGTTGTGTTCTAGAATTTCTCCCCTTCTGGATTTTTGTGGGTTACATCCCCGTGGAGTTATTTAATATGTCCATTTATCCCCTGTGTTTCCTGTAAATTACCCTTGGGACTAGAGGCTTTCTCAGATTCAGGTTCCATTTGGGGGCTTGTTTTGAAGGTGCTTCATGTATTTCTTATTGCTCTGCTTTAGCAGATACACAGTGTCAGGTTGTCTGTCTTTCTGTTAAGATGAACCATCAGGCTTTTGTGTCATCTGTGAAGTCCATCCATTATAAAACTCCCCATGGGATTTTCACCTTTTGGGTTTATAAGCCATTGATTATTATTGCCTGGCTCCATTATTTCAATAGGGAATGCAAAATGATGGTATTCAGATTCTGTCATCTCTCACACATTTATTAGTTGGCATTTTTCTCTAAAGAATAACTTTCCCTGAACAACTAACTATTTGATTACCCTGAGATGCCATTCGAACAAGAAGGAGTAAGTGTTTGACTTTTCCTTTATGTATCATCATCAAAAATTGTAAAGATAATATGATGATAGGAAAATTGTTTAAATTGATGAAAATATACTAGAGGAAGCAGTGTAAAGTAGATGCCAGAGAGAAGACTATGAAAGGATGCTGAATGTCTGAATGTCTTTTTTTTATGTACTTAATATCTCACTAGCTACTCTCCCAGTATAGCCATTTCCCTCCCACCCCTCCACCCCTGATGTTAGCAGCTAGCCGTCACCTTCATTGGAGATACAGAGGTGAACCAAATGTGTGTCTTCCATCAGCTTTCGAGAAAACAATCGCTACACATGTTCTCCAAGTTAAATATTTAGAGGCTTTGGGCTTCCCTGGTGGTGCAGTGGTTGAGAGTCCGCCTGCCGATGCAGGGGACATGGGTTCGTGCCCCGGTCTGGGAAGATCCCACATGCCGCGGAGCGGCTGGGCCCGTGAGCCATGGCCGCTGAGCCTGCGCGTCCGGAGCCTGTGCTCCGCAACGGGAGAGGCCACAGCAGTGAGAGGCCCGCGTACCGCAAAAAAATATATATATATATATTTAGAGGCTTTGTTAATGTGAGACAAAATGGATATTGATAAAGCTTGGAGAAAAAACTGCAAACTACGTATGCAACCACAGTAACAGGATTCAGATTATAATACATTTATATCTGATACATTTAAATGGTGGCTGCCTTTGCAACATCCTAACTTTCTAGCTTTTTATTCCCAACTCTGGTTTGTCTCTATTATCTATAAGAACATTAGAGGATTACCGGCTCCTCGCTGTTACATAGATGATCTGTCCACTAAACGTAATTCATGCCCATCACCAAAATCGCTCTTAATGTGTCTGTGATCTAAATATTTTATGTTGTATTACGTTTGTTTGCTTTGCTTCTGTGGAGTGATCTCTAGTCAGCTGTACTTGCATAAAATCAGCACATTTTCATCTCTGCTGCACAGATGCTGGCAGGAGACGGATGTTGGAGAGGGAAAAGAACCCTTAAAACAGTAAAATTCTGTTGAAAAAAATCAATAGTTTGTTTTCTCTTTGGAAAAAACAGGGTTATAGATTTCCCCCCCAACACACAATATTGATGGATTCTGTTAAAGCCCAAGAGAAATTTAGTTTTCAATGGAGTTGTTCTTTCACATATGCTGAGCTGATTGATTCAGTAAGTTGATATTCACACCAGTTGAAGGCAGGTGTAGAAACTGCTTCACATGAACAAGGAATATAGTAAAGCTAAGAGAAGTTTTTCAAACCCACAAGCAAAGGATGTAGTATCACTATATTCCAATACATTTAAATATATGCAAATATATTTAAATAATTTTGTTTAGGAAAATAATGTCCTTTTTTTGTGCTCACTGTGACCCACTTGGTAATAAAATACCACAGCATAATTCAGCACATCTTTTCGTAAATGGCTTTGCACGTTCTATGAGTTTCATCATGCCAGACCCCAGAAATAGCATACAGTCCGTGGATATTGCCTGCTCACATCTTAATAATGACCACTTTAGGCCTCAGACATATAATTAGGTTCCCAGTACTGAGCATCTCATTGAAGGATACTGCTAAGTAACCAGTCTGCAGACTACTTAATTAGCATAAACAAAAAAAAGCACCACTTACACTCTCCATCCTGGGGCACCAGTGGGCCCCTTTTCATTTGAAGCACTTGATGAGTAATTTTGTAAAGAGGAAGAGGTAATGAAGATTATTACCCTGTTGCACTGTTAGCCACACTTAGCATTAGGACTGGAAAGAATAGGAAATTAGAGGATAATATTAGCCTTCTTTCATATGAATTTTGAAAGTCATGAATTGTTAAGTACATTTTATTCAAAATATAATAAGCATTCTGTGGAGGCCTAATCACTAGAAATCATTTCTTGGTCCCTTCTTGAGCTTCTTCTGGTTTTGGAAACTCACAGTGAGACCCAGTGTAAAAGGAGTCCCTGACTTTATTCAGTACGCAAGCTCTTCCAAAATTTCCTTAAAAATACTTTGGCAAAAGAGATTACAGTCACCGTGTGTTCAATAACTTAATAGTAGTTTTTAGCACCTAATATGTGCCTGGCATGGTAGGTACAGATAGCAGTTGCTTACAAGTTGTTTACATCCTTGTCAGACTGGACAGAAAATAAATAATTTAAGGTGATGATAAGAGGAAGAAAATGGTGACATGATAGAGAATAATGGTGTTGGAGGAGATTTTTTTTTTTTAAATTCTAAAGGTTTTTAAACAGGGAATTGAAGTGGTCTAATTAACTTATTTCAATAATCATTCTAGGTTCTGAGTAGAGAAATAATTTTAGGAGAATGAGGGGGAAAGTAGGGAGACTAGTTAAGAGGTAATTGCAATCCCATCAAGAGATGTAGTGCCTCAGACCAGGAGATTTCAGTGATGCTGGAGAGAAGAGAAGTGAAGGGATCCTGGATGTATATTGGAGATAAATGCAGCAGCCTCAGCTGATATAAAGAAAGGAAGGAATGAAAATGATGTTTAGCCTTCTAACATAGACAGTGTGGTAGATTATAGTACTATTGGTGCAGTCAGAATACCCAAAGGGAGGTTAGTTATTTGAACTAATAGCTTTGGAAGCAATTAACCTTTTCTTTTTTTTTTTTTTTGCTGTACGCGGGCCTCTTACTGTTGTGGCCTCTCCCGTTGCGGAGCACAGGCTCTGGACGCGCAGGCTCAGTGGCCACAGCTCACGGTCCCAGCCGCTCCGCGGTATGTGGGATCTTCCCGGACCGGGGCACAAACCCGCATCCCCTGCATCAGCAGGTGATCTCTCAACCACTGCGCCAGCAGGGAAGCCCCAACCTTTTCATTTTTGGTGTTACTCATTATCCCTGGTTCTCTGGTAAAGCAGAAATTGATTCATTCACATTTATTGAGTACCTGTAATGCATTGTGCTTCAACAGGCCCTGGGGATCCAGTTCCAGCTTCATGGAGGCAGTGGACATTATACAAGTAGCCACACTAATGAAACGGTAATTATAAACTGAAATAAGTCTCCTGAAGGAATAGAACGTGGCTCTGTGTGTGTGTGTGTGTGTATGTGTACATACACACACACACACACACACACACATATACCTATTGAATCTTACAGAGTCAGGATGAGGTGGGAATGTTGGAAAAGGCTTCCCTGAAGAAGACATGTTGAGCTTAGTTCTAGAGGATACGAGAGATATAGAATAAAGGGTGTACCTGTGTGTGAGATGCACAGGAAAGAGAAAATGTGAGTGAGTGTGTGATGGGGAGGAATGGGAAATTCCACTTAGAGGAAACGGAATCTGCCAAGGCCCTTTGGCCAAAAGGAAGCCTGGCTTCTAGATTTTAAAATGAAGTTCAGTGAAGTACAGAGAGCAAGAGGAGGGAACTAGAAGAGGAACCTCAAAAGGCAAGGAGAAGCTACCTCTTATTGGGCTTTGCAGGACAGTTACAAAGATTTAGGACTTTATCCTAAGATGAAGCCCCTGAGGTGTAAAAATATGGCTCTGGCCACTGTGTAAAATGAAGTGGGATGTTGTGGGAGATCAGTTAGGAGGCAGTGGAAATCTCTGAGCCGGAGATGAAGATGGATTAGTCAAGGATGTTAGTCATCGAGAAGGCAAGAATACACTTGTAACAGGCCTTGGTATGGATGGGATATTAGGGTTGGTGTTCATCGTGATTCCAGACTTCCTGTGTAACAGAATGGGATAAAGTGACACTGCTCACCAAATTATTTAACCCTGGAAGGACACTGGGTTTGGAGAAAGAGACGTCAATTTTTTGAGACTTACTGCATTCTGACATAACTTTGAGATACTGGATTGAAGGTTTAAAGATGCCTTGGAGTATGTATGTTTCTAGGCCAGATAAGAGCTCCTGGGTGGGCTTATGTGGATGAGTAGAAATCAAAGCTTTGAGTATGAATGGTAATGTATGGGGTGACAGAGGGAGATAGTGGGACTGAGCCTTGAGGAGCATTACCATTCATGGCCGGACGGAGGAAGGGAGACTTGTAATGGTGAGAAAGATGGATGGGCAGGGGAATAGAAAGTGAACAGCAGATGAGATGTCATGGAAATAGGGAGATGAGAGTGTTTCAACTGGGAGACGGGTAACAGCATCAAATACTACTGAGAGGAGATCACGTAAGATTGACTGAGAGTATGTTGAATGGGAACAACTAAATCATAGTTTTGATGGGAATGGATGCCAGACTGGAGTATAGTAACAGTCTTCCTTCTGTAGTTCGTATTGGGCAAATGTCTAGAACCTTTGGTTTCCTCTGTGGTCTGAGACAAGTTCCAAGACAGACAGATGAGATAAGGCAAAAAGCTTAGGACGTGATGTTAGAAGACTTCAATTCAAGTCCTGGTATCTCTACTTGTCAGCTGTATTGACCTTACACGATCATTTTTTTTTTTCTCTCTCTCTCTCTGTCTCTCCTGCTCCCTCAGTTATGCAATTCTGCAGGAATTGAAATGAAAATAAAAATTAGTCCATAAGTTTATTGTAATAGGACAAAATAGATACAGTATGTGCATTATCTCAGTGCCTGGCACATACATAGAACACAATCAAATGAAGGTATGTATATGTATATTTTCTGCATTTTTCCAAATTCTCTAAAATGGCTGTCATTACTCTTTTAATCAGAGAAAACCAGAATCATAAACTTTATTTTTAAGAAGGGGATATATAACAAAATACATCTGTGAAAGAATCTGGCCGTCCAATTGGTAAGAAAAATTCCCTGGCCAAGTGCTTGGATAGGTTGTTAAATTCCGTGCCCGTAGATTTTACACATTAAAAAATGATAAGATAAAGATGTGACTGTCTCTGGGCTCCCATAGAATTTTATAACTATAATGAATGTTGAAACTTTGATTCATTCTCCTCCTTGGATAGTCTCCTATGCCCACGAAAACCAGCAGTGTCGATTATGATTTCCTCTTTTTTGGCATTTACTGTGAAGCCAAACATAATTTATAAAGAAACACTGAAGACTACCTTTGTCACCACTGATATTTTCCAGTTAGTGAGGTGCCTTTTTAAAATGAAATCTGATGTTTATACAATGGAGAAGAATAGTTATTCTTCTTATGATCTATATTGGAAAAGGTGTGAAACCTATAAGGACCACTAAGAAAATTAATGAGGCTTCAATTTAAAGATGCCAAAATCCAATGTATAAAACTCCAAATAATTTGCTTTACCCAGAGGCAGGGGAGCATAGAAAGAATATCTTGGGCTGGGAATTCGTGTTCAGATACTGCCCTACCTGTAATGAGCTGTGAGTCCCTGAATAAGGCTCTCCTGCTTCATTCCCATTTGCTCTGAGAGTAAAAAGATAAAAAAGAAGAAAAGAGGTTGAACCAGTATACATTTTGCCTATAAAATACACCAACTCTAGGATTCTGTAACAAAGTCCAGAAATACCTTTAAGAAAGACTCAGGGGCTTCCCTGGTGGCGCAGTGGTTGAGAGTCCACCTGCCGATGCAGGGGACACGGGTTCGTGCCCCAGTCCGGGAGGATCCCATATGCTGCGGAGCGGCTGGGCCCGTGAGCCATGGCCGCTGAGCCTGCGCGTCCGGAGCCTGTGCTCCGCAACGGGAGAGGCCACAACAGTGAGAGGCCCGCGTACTGCAAAAAAAAAAAAAAAAAAAAAGACTCAGCTAGGGTATTTTAGTGTTTGTTTACACATTATTACCTGTTTGACACAGAACTGGAAGTTGGGAGTTAGTGATCAGGGAAAACTAAAACTCTTTTGTTTGGAGTCAGTGCCAATAGAAAATGAATCTAGACCGAAAATAAAGCATATCTGAAATTACTGAGTAAGTCAGTGGGGAAGTAATGGTAATAAAGGGACAACTAAGTATCTTGCTGCTCTTTTTATAGACACTTAACCAAGAGCTTGAAAACAGGCATTGCTCTGGAGAGAGTTTAATGATTTCTTTTGCTTTAGTTTATTGAATTTAGCTCAATTTTATGGTTTGCCAAGTTATGCTTATCTTAGGAAACTTACGTAAAGATGTTATTAAAATATGAACACATTTTACATTAATAAATGTAGAAATCTTTTAGTAGAAATAAGAAAAGCAGATCATTAAAGGATCTTTTCATGTTTTAGAAAAGCAACCAAATATCACATTCTTCTTTTTTTCTTTTTCTTTCTTTCCTACCTCCCTCCCTTCCTTCCTTCCTTCTTTCTTTCCTTCCTTCCTTTCTTTCTTTCTTTTTATAGTTTGCACTTGTGCATTGTAGGCAACATTACAGATTTTTTTCTCTATTTCTTATTGCCCAAAACAGATCTGGAAACACTGTGGTTACAAAGTAATTGCTTTTAGAGAAGAAGACCATGTCTATACCCACAGGAATATGAATGAGATGTTAAAAGGCGCTCTGATCTTTCCTCTAGACCTAGATCTGTTCTCTCAAAGGTAACTACTGTTAGTCCTTTGGAGTAGATCTTTCCAGCGCTTTCGCTATGGTTTTCACACTCATAAATAAATACTCATGGGAAATATAGGAGTCACTGAGTGTCTTATACTTTTGTTTCAAATTGATTTTACATGACTCGTACTGTAACTTTTCTTTCTCATTTTTTAAACTCAGTGCTATGTATTGGACATATACCGCTAAGATTTACCTTATTCTATTTACTCTGTATTTACTCCCCATTACCCTGAAACCATAGTTTATCTAATTTCTCCTCTAAGCAAAATCTTCATTTGAAAATGCCCTTCAGTTTAGATGTAACGTTAGTGATGTTGTTTTAACTCGTAATTCTAGTTTGAATACATTTACATCCACTAATATTAATTCATTTTTTATATTGGTATTTGGATCCAGTCATGTAAATATATAGAATGAAAGTAACTAGATAATGCAGAATGTTGCAGAAGCTATTGTGGACCTCCACATAATTTGTCCTTTAAAAAAAATAATAATGATGATGAGTAAATGAGAAATTTCATTGTGAACAGCATTCGAGACTATACACTCTGACAAATGGAATTACTTTTTGGACTGTTCTGATTATTGGTATAATGCATGAGTGTTGTTCAAACTTTTCTTCTGAAGGGCCCCCTAATGGCAGAGGAAAGCAGTGGGGACTCCATAAGGCTCACACTTAGCCTTAAGCAGTCTGCCAACAAGCAGAAAATTGCCTTGAAGTCTTGTATTTTATCTTAAATATTCATACAAAGTCTTAGTGTAATTTTTTTAAAAAAGGTATTTTATGTTACCTAATATCTAGTAAATTTGACACTACACGAAGATGCAGCATGTTTATCCTGTGGCTTTGAATGCCTGCTAGTGTACTGCTGGATGCCCTTGGAGTCCACGGGCCCTAGTTAGGAAAAGACACAAAATGCTGTTTTATAAGGTGCTCCTATTTAGAAGTATCTGGCAAAATAACTAACATCTGCTCTGTTAAAATAGATTATCCTTGTAATGCAATAGGACCTCAGTTTTCCACATATGTCTTTATCAAGGCTCTGTGCTTAAAAGTAGCAGAAACTCACAGGACTAACTTTATTTTTTTTAAGGGATGAAAACACTTTATTTTTTTAAGTTAATTTTTATTGGACTATAGTTAGTTTATAATGTTGTGTTAGTTTCTGCTGTACAGCAAAGTGAATCAGTTATACATATACATATATCCACTCTTTTTAAGATTCTATTCCCATACAGGTCATTACAGAGTATTGAGTAGAGTTCTCTGTGCTATACAGTAGATTCTTATTAGTTATCTATTATATGTATAGAAGTGTGTATATGTCAATTCCAATCTCCCAGTATATCCCTACCTGCCTTTTCCCCCTTGGTAGCCATAAGTTTGTTCTCTACATCTGTGACTCTATTTCTGTTTTGTAAATGTAATAGGTTCATTTGTACCATTTTTTAGGTTCTACATATAAGAGGTATCATATGCAACAGGACTAACTTTAATTATTAACGGTGTGTGTGTTGGAGTGGGAGTGGTGATTAAATAGAGACAATGGTGTCTCACAGAACTGATGTCAGAAAGTAGAGTTGCACTGAAGTTGGGATCAGGAAAGGAGACAGAGGTCTGCAAGTGACTTGGGTTCTGTGCCTCTCCTAGCTGACTCCTTTCTTCTCTTGACTTTCCTCTGAGTGCTTCTCTATCTCTTTGCAGACCATGGCCCAATACTACAACCCCTGCAGTAATGGGTCATCTATTCCAATGACAGGATAAATGAACTAGTAGTTTTTGATTCCAATTTTATATTCTCAAGAAAGAGACTGTGCCAAAATCAGTCCCCAAACATGGGTATCCTTGTGCTGGGATGAGAATTCAAGACTAAGAAAAAAATTCAGAGATTAGAAATGTATTATGAACAAATGTCCATTCTCTTGTAATTGGCCTCATTGCGTTTTAGCTTTCCAGAGGGGCCTTCCCATTGCTGTATAACTTTCTATCATTCGAAATACTTATTCTGAGCACCTATGATGTATAACACCTAGTAAATTAATTCATCAGAAGCATGTCTGGCCCATGATCAGGTCCCTCAGTTAAAGTCAGTTAACCTCAGTTAAACAAGGGAAAATGTTGTAATTTAACTGCCCTCCACCTGAAAGTCAGATTCAGTTTGGTGTTCTGAATACAGTTCTGCAAATAATTATCACTTGTACTTGGACATTTATTCAAGGGTAAAAGCAATGTTTTCCCTAATTCCAAGAGAACCTAAACTTTTAATGGTTAAGCTGAATATAGCAAGATCGATAAAGTCACAGTTAGTGAGCAAATAATAAAAGCCACCTTCTCTTCTATAATTTTTAATGAATTGTCTTTATATTTGAGGAAGGAGAAGTCTATGTAAACTATTACATAATCTGCAAATAAAGTCAGTTTTATTTCCTTCTTTTCTTTCATCTCTAGTTCTATTGTAATGGCTAAGAGTCTTTATAATTGTTAAATAAAACAGTAATGTTTGACATGCATGGCTCATCCCCGATTTTAAAGAGAGTGCTTCGGGCTTCCCTGGTGGCACAGTGGTTGAGAGTCCGCCTGCCAATGCAGGGGACACAGGTTCGTGCCCCGGTCCGGGAAAATCCCACTTGCCGCGGAGTGGCTGCGCCCGTGAGCCAGGGCCGCTGAGCCTGCGCGTCCGGAACCTGTGCTCCGCAACGGGAGAGGCCACAACAGTGAGAGGCCCGCGTACCGCAAAAAAATAAAAAAATAAATGAGTGCTTCAAAGATTTAACCATTTACGACAGTGTTTGTATAACTGATTCACTTTGTTATAAAGCAGAGGCTAACACACCATTGTAAAGCAATTGGACTCCAATAAAGATGTAAAAAAAAAAAAAAAGGTACTGTTTATCAGGTTAAGCAACCTTCTGTTCCTAATGAATTAAGAAATTGTATGGGTTTTTTTTCTAAATAGGTACTAAATTCTATCACTTTTTTGGTATCAACTGGGATAATCATATTAATTTTTCTCTCTTTAAATCTGATATTATTGTGAAAAGTAGTTATGAATTTTTAAATAATAAACCATTCTCACATAATTGAGATAAACCCAGTTTTATCTTGGTTATTATAATATTAATAATATTGTTGGGTTCGCTTTGGTAAGTTTTTTAAAGCAATTTTAATTTGTACATTAATTAGTGTAATGGACTTCTAATTGTTCTTTCGCATGATGTGTTGGTGTCAGGATAAAACTAATTTGGTGTCAGGCTAACACTGACCTGTATCTCCTTTTCTGTTAAATGGAAGAAGATATGTGAAATTTGGATCTGTTACTTGAAATTTTGGTAGCACTCATCTGTGAAATCACTGTCTGGTTTCCACTGGAGGGGTGAATTCTTAGGTCAGTTTTGGTAACTTATTTTTCTAGGTATTTCATTTAGGTTTTCAAAATTGTTGGCATATCGTCATTGATAGTATGCTTTTTGCTGCTTTCACAGCTCTACTTTTTCTGTCATGTACTGTCTTCACTCATAATAGTTTTTATTTATATTTTCTCGCTTTTCTTGATCAATCTTAACAGACATTTGTTTATTTTGTTTTTTCAAAGAATCAACTTTTGGCTTTATCGATCTGTATTGCATTCTGTTTTATTAACATCGAATATTTATTACCTCTTTCTACTTTCCTTGTTCTATATTATTATTTTTTGTAAATTTATAAGTTGAATACTTAGATCAGTAATTGAGATTTGTTATCTAGTATTTTTTTTTTGCAGAAACATAAATTCATGAGGTAATGAAAATACCTCCAATACAAAGGAAATGCTGGTTTTACTCCCATGATATGTAAAGATGCTTTTGGGTTTTGCACGCATCTATTCATTCATGAGGCATTTATAGAGTTCCCATTGTTTGTCACTTCTCTATTTTGCAGTTGAACAAGGCATAACCTAAAAATCTCAAGGAGTTAGTCTTTTTCATTTAAAGATAGAAACTGTTATTTTTGTTTCATTGAGATATAATCATTATACAATAAAATGTACAAATATGAAGCATTTAATTCATTATTTGAAAAATTATATATACTCCAAACAAGATGTAAAACATTCATCCCCCCCTCCCCCCAGAAATTTCCCTTCAGCCCCTTTCCAGTCCACCTCCTTGGGAACTATGGTTTCTATCATCATAGATCAATCTGGCCTATATTTGAATTTCATATAAATGGAACCACACAGTATATACTCAAGTATGTATTGCTTCTCTAACTTAACATAGTGTTTTGGACAAAAATATCCAGCTGTTGCATCTATCGTGTGTTTATTTTTCTTTATCTTCTAGTATCATTCCATTCCATAGATACATGACAATTCGTTAATCCTCTTTCCTGCTGATGGATACTTGTTTCATTCCCCCAGTTCTAAGTGATTTTTAATGAGGTTGGTATAAACTTACTTTACAATATTTTGGTCAGCATACTATTTCATTTCTTTGGTATAAATATTTAGGAATGTAATTTCTGGGTTGTAGGGTAGATATATGTTTCAGTTTTTAACAGTGATTCTCAGAATATGGTCTATGGATCTCTGGGAACCTTAAGACCGGGGGTGGGGGGGTTCCAAAGGTCAAAACCATTTTTGTGATAGTACTAACCAGACATTTACCTTTTTCACTGTGTTGACGTTTACAGTAACGATGCAAAAGTAATGTTGGGTAAAAAATGAATGAAGCCTTACAAGCAGTTGTGGTATGACTGTATTATACTCTCCACCACACACCTTCAGTACACCAGTTTTAATTAAGAATGTCCTTGATGAATCAGTAAAAATTATTAATTTTATTAAAATTGACACTTGAGTACTCATCTTTTCAATAGCCTGCAGAAAGCTCTTCTGCTACATACTGAAGTATGATAGTTGTCTCAAGGAAGTGCGTTTGTGCAATTGTTTTGAGTTACAAGGTGAACTAGCTGCTTTTCTTCATGCAGCACCAATTTTTTTATTGACAAACTGATTATTCAGGCTTGTATAGTTGGCAGATACTTTCCTGTAAATGAACAAGATAAACCTGTCATTTCAAGGACAATAACTGACTCTATTTGTTGTTAATGATAAAATTTTAACTTTGAAGCAAAAATTAGAATTTCAGAAAACATGTATTAGCTACTGTGAGCTTAACAGCTTTTCAGTATTTCTGATGACTTTGGTGGTGATATTACCAAATGTGATATCAAAAGACTGTATAATAAAATTAGTCATCATTTGGAAGATCCACATAACTCAGAGAACCAGTGTTTTCCAAATGGTCATTCATTGCCTGGTGTTAAAAATCATGCATGAGGGGCTTCCCTGGCGGCGCAGTGGTTGAGAGTCCACCTGCCAATGCAGGGGACACGGGTTCGTGCCCCGGTCCGGGAAGATCCCACATGCTGCGGAGTGGCGGCACCCATGAGCCATGGCCACTGAGCCTGCGTGTCTGGAGCCTGTGCTCTGCAACGGGAGAGGCCACAACAGTGAGAGGCCCATGTACCGCCAAAAAAAAAAAAAAAAAATCATGCATGAGGTAAATTCAATTAATAATATAAGATGGACCAATAGATTTTAATGTAATTGAGTACACAAAATTTAATTGATATTGTTTGATACCACACTGCAACTCGCTTTCATGAATACTACTACCACTAAGTGTTCATTTAGTATCTACAAAAATATCCATAATTATCTGAAAAAGGCTATTAAAATAGTCCTTTCTTTCCCAATGTCTTTCTCTCTAAGACAAGATTTTCTTCATATACTTCATCCTAAACTGTATTAAGAGAGCAAATGCAGAGAAGGAGATACAAATCCAGCTATCTTCTTTTAAGCCAGATTTTAGAGATTTACAATAATGTGAAACAGTGCCACTCTTGCTAATTCTTTTTGTTTTGATAAATGTCATTTCTCATTAAAATATGATATTTTAAATGAATTAATAAGGAAATATTTTAAATTTTTCTCAGTTTTAATTTCTAGCATGGTAAATATTGATAGATAATACCATATAAACAAAATCTCCTTGGGCTTCTTAAGAATTAAGAGGGTAAAGGGGTCCTGACTAAAAACTTTGAGAACCACTGTTTTATAAAAAAACTACCAAATGAGTCTTCAATGTGATTGTATCATTTTATATTCTTACCAGCATTGTATAAGCATTTCACCTTCTCCAACATTTGCTCTTTTTAATTAAAAAAAATGAACCATTCTATTGGTGTGAAGTCATATCTTATTGTAATTTCAGCTTGCTTTTCTCTGTAGCATCTTTTAATACCTAGCGGCCATTTCTGTATCTTTTGTGATTTGTATGCTTGAGTTTTGGCCTATTGTTTTATTGGATTATTCATCATTTTATTGTTTAGTAGAGCTTTTGTCTATTTTGAATACATTTTTTTCATTAGATATATCCTATAAATGTCTTTTTCCTACCCTGTAACTTACCTACTCATTTCCTTAGTGGTATCTTTTGATGAGCAAAAATTTTAAATTTGATTAAGTCTAATTTATATATATATGTATTTTTTAATGGTTTCTGTGTGTCTACTCAGAATTTGCAAATGTATTCTCCTTTATTTTTTCTAAAAGCTTTATTGTTCTGGGTTTTATCTTTAGATTTGTGATCCATATCGAGTTAATTTTGGTGTATGGAGTAAGAGATGGCGTTATTTTTTTCTTAAAGCTATCCAATCATTCTAACAATAGATTAAAAAGAAATCTTTTCTCACTGAATGGATGGCAATTTCTATTGACTACCCTATTCTTTACTTTTATATGCATCTACTTTATATGAATGCCACATGGTCTTGATTACTGTAGCCTTATAGCAAGTCTTGAAATCAGATAGCCTAAGTCCTTTAAATATGTTCCTTTTTAAAAGACTGTTTGGTTATTCAATATTCTTTGCATTTCCAAATTAATTTTCAAAGTCTTATTTAGTTCATCAAGTTATTGGATTACATTTGCAAATATTTTGTGAGGATTTTGTGTCTATAGTCATGAGGGATGTTTTCATTTCTTATAAGATATTTTTATTGGTTTATGAACAAGGCTATATTGACCTCATAAAACGAACAGGAACTTTTCTTCCTTTATTTTCTGAGTTTCTGTAGTATTAGTGTTATGGATTTGACTGTTTCTTCTTCCCTTAACTCTAAAAGTATTTTGATTTATGAGTTTGGGACCTCTGTTTTTAGATACGTACATATTATTATGTTTCTTTGGTAAATTGATTCTTCTGTCATTATTTCTATTAATACTCTGTTTTCAATCTACTGTGTCTGGAAGTAATATAAAAACACCAGTTTTCCTTTGCTCAGTGTTTGTGTGGTATATATTTTTTCATTTCATCTTAAAATTTGAATCTATCTGTGTCCTCATAATAAAAGTGTGCTTCCTATAAAGATCTAATATTTGGATTTTACATTTTTATCCAGTGTAGCAATCTATGCCTTTTACATGAGTGTTTTTTTTTAATTTTATTGGAGTATAGTTGAATTACAATGTTGTGTTAGTTTCAGGTGTACAGCAAAGTGATTCAGTTATACATATACATATATTAATTCTTTTTCAGATTCTCTTCTCATATAGGGTATCACAGAATATTTAGTAGAGTTCCCTGTGCTATACAGTACATCCTTGTTGGTTATCTATCTTATATGTAGTAGTTGTGTGTATGTTAATCCCAGCCTCATGATTTATCCCTCCCCCCCAAGTTTCCCCTTTGGTAACCATAAGTTTGTTTTCAATATTTGTAAGTCTGTTTCTGTTGTGTAAATAAGTTCATTTGTATCATTTTTAAAATTAGATGCCACATATGAGTGATATCATATGATATTTGTCTCTGTCTGACTTACTTCACTTACTATGATAATCTCCAGGTCCATCCATGTTGCTGCAAATTGAATTATTTCATTCCTTTTTATGGCTGAGTAATATTCCATCACATATATGTACCACATCTTCTTTATCCATTCCTCTGCTAATGGACATTTAGGTTGCTTCCTTGTCTTAGCTATTGTAAATAGTGCTGCAGTGAACATTGGGGTGCATGTATCTTTTCAAATTACAGTTTTCTCCAGATATATGCGCAGGAGTGGGATTGCTGGGTCATATGGTAGTTCTATTTTTAGTTGTTTTTTTTTTTTTTTTTTTAGTTTTAGTTTTTTAAGGAACCTCCATAATATTCTCCATAGTGGTTGTACCAATTTACATTCCCACCAGCAATGTAGGAGGGTTCCCTTTTCTCCACACCCTTGCCAGCATTGTTTGTAGACTTTTTGATGATATGGCCATGGAGTGTTTTAATTATTTTCATTTAATCTAATCATTGATAAGTTGGATTTAAACATTATATCCTTTAATATTATTCCTTTAATTTTTTTCTTTCTTGTTTTTATCTTTCCATTGTTTTTTATGACTTTTTTTTAGTGATATATATATAGTATTTTATTTTTTCTTCTGTATTTATTTTTTTTAATTAATTTTTATTGGAGTATACTTGCTTTACAATGTTGTTAGTTTCTGCTATACAACAAAGTGAATCAGCTATACATATACATATATCCCCCTTTTTTGGATTTCCTTCCCATTTAGGTCACCACAGAGCACTGAGAAGAGATCCCTCTGCTATACAGGAGGTTCTCAGTAGTTATCTATTTTATACATAGTGTCAATAGTGTATATATGTCAATCCCAATCTCCCAATTCATCCCACTCCCCCACTTTCCCCCTTGGTATCCATATGTTTGTTCTCTACGTCTGTTTCTACTTTGCAAATAAGATCATCTATACCATTTTCCTAGATTCCACATATATGCATTAATATACGATATTTGTTTTTCTATTTCTGACTTACTTCACTCTGTATGACAGTCTCTAGGTCCATCCACATCTCTGCAAATGACCCAATTTCGTTCCGTTTAATGGCTGAGTAATATTCTATTGTATATATGTACCACATCTTCTTTATCCATTCCTCTGTTTTAGGTTGTTTCCATGTCTTGGCTATCATAAATAGTAAAAGTAGTATTGTAAATAGTAAAAATATGGAGCACTTCACAAATTTGCGTGTCATCCTTGCTCAGGGGCCATGCTAATCTTCTCTGTATCATTCCAATTTTAGTATATGTGCCGCTGAAGCAAGCACTGTATTGATTTTTAATATTTGTTTTAGTAGTTTCTCTAGAGCTTATAATATTCATCTTTAAGTTATCACAGTCAGCTCTTAAGTGTGTGACTTCAAAACCAGTGTTAAAATTTTATAACATAGCATAAATCCATTTGTTTCCTCTTGCCTTTTGTGCTCTTATTATCTTCTATTTTATCAGTACATATGCCAATAAATAAATGCTATTAAGTTGGCCAAAAAATTCATTTGGGTTTTTCCGTAAGATGTTTTGAAAAACCTGAATAAACTTTTTGGCCAACCCAATAGTTTTGCTTTAAACAATCAATAGCATTTTAAACAAATTCAATAAAATATATAAATATGCAAACGTAAATAAGAATTACTCATTTTACATTTAACCTAGGTATTCATATTTTCTGTTACTCTTCATTTCTTTCCAGAGGTCCGAGGTTCCTTCTGGTATTAATTATTTTCAACCTGAAAAACGTCTTTCTGCATTTTTTGTAGTGAGAGTGCTGAAGATCGTTTTTCACCTTTTATCTGAGCATGTCTTTATTTTTCTTTATTGTTTAAAGTTAATTTTTTATAGTATATGGAGTTATAGGTTGACAATCCCACTTTTTTTCCCCACTCTCAACATTTTACTTACAGATACTGTTTTATGTCTTCTTGTTTTCCTTTTAGTGTAGTGCTCCCAAATGTGTCTCTTTTCTTTGGCTTCTTTTAAAATTTTTTTCATATGTTTGTTTTTCTAGCATTTTGACTGCTAATAGGCTTAGGTGTGGTTTTCTTTCTATTTAACCTGTCTGGAGTTCACTGAGATTTGTGGATCTGTGGGTTGATAGTTTTCATCAGTTTTGAAAAATTCTTGGTCATCTTTTCTTTAAATGTTTCTTTTGCCCATTTTCTCTCTCCTCTTCTGAAAATATAATTATGTGTAGATTTCAGCTTTTGATATTGCCTCACAGGTTTTGGTAATTATATTCTTAAAAAACTTTTTTTACTCTATTTTTATTTGTGTTTAAATTTGGATAATTTCTGTTCACCTGTCGTCTGATTCACTGATCTTTTCACCTGCTATGGCCAATCTGCCATTATTCCAAATTTAATGAATTTCTCATTTCTGATTTTTTTTTTAATTTCTAAAATTTCTAGTTGGTTCTTTTTTATAGTTTAATTTTCTGTATTTATATTTCTCTTCTATTCAGATGTTGTTCATCTTTTTTGCTAGGTATTTTGGCAATTTTAACATAATTTAAATTCTTGTTTGATAATTCCAGTATCTTGGACCATCTCTGAGTTTGCTTTTATTGTGTTTTAATTTGTTTTACAGTCTTTTTAATTGAGGAACTTTATTTTACCCCCCTAAATTCCTATCTTTCATTATTTTTCTTTAGGGGGCCATAATTATCCCTATATTAGTATTTCTACGTCTGTCCTCCATATCACTTAACTTTACTTTTATATTTTATATTTTCTCATAATTTTCTCTTCTTCTGAAGAATTTCTATTCTTATTCTTCCAGTTTTCGAAATTGTTTCTTAGCTATGTCTGTCCTACTATTTATTCTATGTACTCCAGTCTTAATTCAATAGTTATGTTTTTCATACCACAGGCTAGATCTGCCTTAACCACTTTTGGGGGTTAGAGGTGGATATTGCCCAAATTAGAGATATCCAGGAACCAGAAAACTTAAAATTACTTCTCAGTCCATGAAAAATCCCTTCTCTCAGCACCTCAGTCTGGGAACAAGACAGTTAAGAAGAGATGCTTAGATTGAAATTAACCAGCCATAGAGGCTTAGAGGGAAAGGAGTGAGGAAATAACTGCCCCAGTTAGTTTCAACCCATCCTCAGTTTTCAGCTCTTTACAAGTGTGAAACTTCTGACAGCATATACCTAAATTTTGTATTTCTTTTTTTATCTGTTAATATTTTTCTTTTAATGGAAGAATTTAGTCTACTTCTATCTATTGAAAATATTGGCATATTATGACCTATTTCTAATAATTTGTTTCAGTTTGTCCCACTTCCCTGATTTTGTCTCTGGGCACATCTATACTAGAGATTTGAGTCATGGTAGGTGTAAGGATAGATACTCTTTGTTCTAAAGCAATGGTAGGGAAAAATCAAGAATTGAGCTCCAACCGTTTCTTTATTTTGTTATCCTTCTACATCCAAACTGAGTTCTTCTTGCCCCAGGTTAAACCCTCATCCCATATACACCATTGCAAAGTAGCCTGCTTTCATTCTAAGGATTTTCACAATTTTCTATGCTTTCTTTCGATAATCTCTCCTGGACTGATCTTGAAGAAAAGAGTCAGCAGTTATGAGTTCAGCAGCATGGTAGGATCTGGAGCTAGACCCTAGTGTATTTTGATGAATAATCTTATCATAACCACTTGTCTTTTGGAATTCCTTTCCAAACTGAAGACCTTGGCAAGTTACTCTTCAATCTGATGGAGGACCTTATGTTTTATCCATCCAGTAGGTTATTTTATTAGCCACGACCTGGAAAATAAATGGATCATCATTGAAACCAGCAGCTTCTATGAAAAATGAATTTCAGTGAATGACGATATGATGATCAGTTTGTTTTTTTTTTGCGGTACATGGGCTTCTCACTGCTGTGGCCTCTCCCATTGCGGGGCACAGCCTCCGGACGCGCAGGCTCAGCGGCCATGGCTCACGGGCCCAGCCGCTCTGTGGTATGTGGGATCCTCCCGGACTGGGGCACGAACCTGTATCCCCTGCATCGGCAGGCGGATTCTCAACCACTGCGCCACCAGGGAAGCCTGATGATGAGTTTTAACGTAGGATTTCTGATCAAGCAAACCTAGTGAAATTCCTAGTGAATTCTCCTAGAATTCTACTTAGAAAGTTTTTTTTAATGAAAGAAAAAAGAGAAAGAACAGGTAAGAAGTGTAGAGGAGCTTGGAGACTCCAATATATGTATGAGTTAGAGAAGAAGAAAATTGAGTTAAATTTTGAAAAGTAACATTGAAGAGATAATAACAAAGAACTTTCCAGAAGTAAAGTCAAACATCCTAAGATTAAAAGTGAACTTCACTTTGGGATTGACATATATACACTAATATGTATAAAATGGATAACTAATAAGAACCTGTTGTATAAAAAAATAAATAAAATCCAAAAATTAAAAAAATGAAGGCAATAGGTTATCCAGAAATACACAGAGCATGAATATATATGTATTTATAATTTAGTATGAATAAAGTTATATCTATAAAAAAAAAAGTGAACTTCAAATTCTAAAGAGGTGAGACTAAAAATAAATCCTTTTCAGCCATTTGTAGTGAAACTTTAGAACATCAGGGAAAGAGGAGATCATATTCAAAACTACCAGAGAGAAAATACACATTACCTGTAGGGGAATTAAATTGTCTATTAGTATAAGCAGTTTCTCTGGAAAATATAGACATTGAATTTGCTGGGAGGGAATACCTACTAAGTTTTCATAAGGGTCTTGGAGTATAGCTATCATTATTATCAAAGTCTCTGGAATAATATCAAAGTCTCCAGTTTCAAATTCTAATGTTATCACTTCCTAGATCCTGAGACCTTGAACAAATTATTCACCATTTTAAGTATTTCTTTCCTCTTTGGACAAATGACCAAACCTAAGATGCCCATCTCAGAGTTGCTGTGAAATTTACTAGATAATGCTTAAAAAGTACATAGCACAGCAAGTGTCACCTGGGAAGCATTAAAATGTCACCACAGATGCAGAGAGTAAGGTTTGGAAACCCCAACAGTTTGGACATTTTAACCAAGCACAAAGAGCTGCCTAAGCCTTCTAGAATCTTAGCTCCACAAAGCAGGGAATTTTTTCAATTTTATTTGTTATGGTTCCCCCCACCACCAAGAACAGTGCCTGGTATATAGTAGACACCAGGTAAATGTCTGGTAAGTGAATGAATAAACAAATTCTTCATGTGAAATTGAAGCTGTAATGAAGAAAATAGAGAATACTAGAAATGAAGAGTACTTATTCCAACATACACAGTCACCTTTACCAAACCAAACTTGGGTCCTCTCACCCATGTGCAATGAAGCCAATCTACTGACACCGGGTTGTGGTGAAGGAAAGTACAGCGTTTACTGCAGGGCATCAAGCAAGGAGAATGGGCAGCTCATGCTGAAAAGACTCAAACTCCCTGAGGGCTTTCAGGGAAGGGGTTTTAAAGGCAAAGTGAGGGAACAGGCTTCAGGGTGTGTGATCAAGTCGTGCACAGTTCTTGGATGGGTTGGCATCAAGGTGAAGGTTCAAGCATCATCACCCTTCTGGTTTCAACCAGTCTAGGATCTATGTTTTATAGTCAGCAGTCTTCATCTGGTGGAGGTCTGCTTCCTGTGAAAACAACTTAGGAATGTGTGTCAGGCCTTTATATCTTTCAGGGAACTGGGAGTTCGGTAATTCTGCTCTGCAGCTGGTTTATAGTCAAAATTGTTACCAGTTTCCCGGCCCAACAAGTATTCTTAGTTTCTACACCCTCACATTTCCTAATCATTAACTCTTGATCCAGCCTTTAGAGACCAAAGGGAGGCCTGGGAAACGAAAGCAAAAGCCTTTTACTTCAAAGGACAGGGACACAGGGGCTTGTATATGTTTCAGTCCCCCCTTTTCTTTGATACTCCTCAATCTTGAGGGGAACAGGTTCAAGAAAAGAAAGGGAGTAAAGTTTAAGATAGAGAAGTCATTCATAAACTCAGCAGAGGAACTCAGTTTTAGGGGGACCTGGGTTTCATCACCATTATCATTCAGTGGATTAGACAAATGGGGAGAAGCAAGCAGCTAGATAACAACAGTGACAGGGCAGCAGAGGAGGACTAGAACCCAAGTCTTTTTGATCTTGGCTGATTACACTGTACCACAGAAGGCAAATAAGTATACGCAATAGCTTTGCAACAGTCTCTGAATTCCAGGCTCAGTCCTATCCCTTGTTAGAATTGGGAATTCTTTACTTCTTTTAAAAAGGTGTGTCAGTCTGATTCTCAAGCTCCTGCTCCGAATAGCGTTGCTCTACTCTTAGTCTTTGTAGGAGAGACAAAAAAGTTTTAAAATGAAACCAACGTACAGTGTTGGCGATGGATATGAAAAAGTCTAAGATAATTTGATTCCCAATTGCTAAATTAGAGAGAGTGGATTTACTGGTTTTTTGGGAAGCTGACTACATTAAACACAATTAACCCTGTTCATCAGGTGTTTTCTTACAGCAACATGAAAATGGTTACACATGTCTGAGGTTTGAGATGTCTCATTGCTACTTTCTGTTGCCAGTTGACTGTTTGAGCCAAATAAATTGGTGTTTGAGCTTTCTCACTGGTGAAAAAATCTCCAGACTATTAAATAAGTTTTGTTTCTTCCCTTCATTGAACTTAAGAAAATTTATTAGTAATTATAGTAGTATATCATGCATTTCTCAAAGAGAATGTAGTGACCTTCCCATTTTTACCCCAACATTTTTCTTTGCTTCACAAATCACCGACTGCACAAGCATAATGGGATCAGAAGTAGACAACTGCTAGATAAGTGATCTAATGTATTAATTCCTGACAAAAGAGAAATCCTGGGAAGTCTGAGGGTAATAGCTTGCAATTTTCTCATGAATCAGCTAGTATGTAAAAGCAAACATTTGAGCATTTATCTTATAAATAAAGAATATTATTGATAGGGATAGTTATCAGGAAGTAAAACTGACCAGGACTATGGCGCATATGATAACATTTAGATCTGTAAAATTTTGTCCTTGGAAAATTGTGCTTGATAGAAATATTTGAATCAAGAGAAAACTCAGAGTTAATGCTTGTTATGGTCAAAATGTTTAATAAAACCCTCCATGACGTTTACTCGGAAAGGCTTGATCGTGGTGAAAATAACTTTAACAAAATAAAAAAGAAATCAGAAAAAATAACTACTTTATAATTTTGGATAGAATATTGGTCAACAAATTAAATTGGCTTGATATAGTTCATACGAAATTATTTCTCAATTAAAAAGGTCATCTATGATGATATAATGATAATAGTGTATTCGCAAACGTGAGTCAAAACATCCTCAGGGTCAAATGGCAGGGTCCAAACTGGGGTTAAAGTGTTTTGGACTTGTGCAGGACATTCAAATATGAAATATAAGCTGCAAAACATTGTCAAGAAGCACTGCATACCATGTCTCTTTGGTAATTTGTTGCAAATATTCATTCCGTTCTACGCCCAGCTCTGTGTAAACTACAGCCAGTCATGAACTCTCTCAAGCTCGATTTCCTCATAAGTAAGATGGGAATATCACATGTCCCTGATTCACTGGGCAGAGCTAATTTAGTAACAGATAAGTTGGCACCTGATTAATCACTTAACAAATGATAGTTTCCTCAATCAAGGTAACTCTGTCCCATTCTGTTGTAAGTCTACGTGTTGTTGAGTAGTGGAATTCTCACCATTCTTCCCAGATTCTAAGGCTTCCCTTAAAACCCATCATCACTTGATTTTCTTCCTGATCATGTCACATTTCAAAATTGATGCTCTGCTCTGAAGCCTTCACCCCTACCCTAAGTATTTGAAGAAATGTATAAAGTTATCACCAGTTACAGGGCAAACCAAGACATGAAACTCACTGGGAAATGGGTTGGCCTCTGTACCTAATGTTTCTGACCTCACCTTCTTTCCAGGTTTTGCAGCAGGTTGTCAGAGGCCAGCCTGAGACAAAGCTCTACTTCTCTTCCCTGGGAACAAAGAGGGGCACCCTACACAGTGATGCCGTATGTTCTGGTGCCTTTTTCCCTCCACTCTGTCTAGCCCCAGTGAAGGCAGCTCCAGAGACAGTACCTGATACAAAGCTCGGCAGGAATATAACTGCATGTTGTTAGTGGTTTAGGTCTACTGCTAGAGTCTCCATCAAGTAAACTGACAAAACCTAATGGCATATGATAGAATTCAGATCTGAAAAATTGGACCAAGCCAAATTTAGAAGTTCATATTAGAGTTTGGTCTTTTGAGCTGTCTTTTTTGTTTGTTTTTACCTGCAAATTATTGAAATGCACAATAATATAAAAAGTAAGCCAAGGCAATAGTACTATTAAAAGTAATAAAGGGCTTCCCTGGTGCGCAGTGGTTGAGAGTCCACCTGCCGATGCAGGGGACACAGGTTCATGCCCCGGTCCGGGAAGATCCCACATGCCGAGGAGCGGCTGGGCCCATGAGTCATGGCCGCTGAGCCTGCGTGTCCGGAGCCTGTGCTCCACAACGGGAGAGGCCACAACAGTGAGAGGCCCGCATACCGCCAAAAAAAAAAAAATGCTTGACTTAAAAGTAATAAAAAATCATACTTTATGAAATAAGTTAGCTGATAAGTATCTTGGAGGTCGTCTAGTTTCAACATTAAATTTTAGAGCTGAAGCCCCCCAAATTGAGTGATCTCTCCATGGTCCGCTAGTTATCTGTTATTTGTGGAGGCCGGGTTAAGACTTCTTCAGCATGTAGTGTGTTTGGTACAGATAAGACTTCAGAGCCTGCTATCTGAGGACCTGGGCTTGAATTTCCAATACTTACTGGTTACACAACACACAGAAAAGTCCCTTCCTGTCCCTAAGCCTCAGTCTCCTTCTCCTACTGTATAGGACTGTGAAAAGGACTAAGTCACCTCACACGATGAGAGCACATTATAAAGCAGTGGTTCCCAACCTGTTTGGCACCAGGGACCGGTTTCGTGGAAGACAGTTTTTCCAGGGACGGGGTGGGTGGGGATGGTTCAGTCGGTAACGCGAGCGATGGGGAGCGATGGGGAGTGGCAGATGAAGCTTCGCTTGCTCACCCGCTGCTCACCTCCTGCTGTGCAGCCCGGTTCCTAACAGGCCACGGCTCCGGGTTTGGGGACCCCTGTTATAAAGTACCTAGCACTCAAGAAATGTTAGCTATTGTTAGTGTTGGTCCACGGTCATATAGATGGTGGGAGAGACCATACTCAGACCTCCTTTCTGATATAAACACTGAATCACTTTCTTTTTAACATCAGCCAAAGTCAGGCAACATTCAAATAAGGTTAAACATGTTGCGTCTACCATTGGCTGGCATTGATAAAATGGATTAAGCTAAGATAAGGAATTTCTAATGGAGGTAGCTCTTTGGAAGGAAGGAAAACCATCTCAACTCTTCTCAAGTGACTCCACAAAAATAAACAACTACTCTTACTGTCATCTCTGTGAAGAGTCCATGCATAAGTGCTTTGGGGAAAGATATTTCCAGTTTCAGGATGTTTTTGGAGAACATCAAGGGTAGGAAATTCGAATCAGTGAATGACCTTCCCAAGGAAGCTGGGGCACTTAGGGCTGAGCTTCCATGGCCTTTCCAAGTGGGAAAAGGATCGGCATGCTGCCATCCTGTCTGGAGGGATCCTGGCGCTTGTGAGGAGAAGTGGATTGATCTCCACCTTTGCTCTGGTCTTACCTGATGCTAAGAAAAGTCATCATTTCTCTGAGACAGGAGTTTCTTATGCCGGGATCTAGGCATAGGCCTTGGAGGACGAGGGTGCAGGTGTTCAGAGCCTTTTAAAATCATATATAAATGTGCATGTATTTGTTTTTCCCTGGCATAGTATATAGCTTTGAGGTCATTCCCTAATTTGAAAATATTAAAAACGACTGCTTTGGAGTACCTTTTAGCTTAAGAGTAAAAGAGATGTGTGTGTGACTTTTTATTTGCCAAGGAGAGCAGTCCTTGGAAGCTATTTCTGTGAAGAGACCATGATCCAATTACTTACTGCATTTGTAAGGTTGTCATGTTCTTGTTTGGAGCATAGGTAAATGAGGACACCCAATTCTGCCCTCCCCGGGGACTGAACATAATTCCAAGAACATGATGGATTCCTGCTGTCCCCTTACTGACAGTCTGAAGTCAGCTGGCTAAATGCAGCAGTGGCCCAGGCAAATTTTGCAACAGGTGCAGTGGGTACGCCCATGAGTTGCCATATTTTCCAGATGGGTCACGCCTAGGCAGCACACCATCACTCTGGTAACAGAATATGACTTCTGGCAACTTATGACTTAAAGCTCATGTCTAAAAGAGGATGAAATCCCATGCGAAACTTTGGCTTTCCTTTCTTAGCAGAAGCAGAATTCCACTTGTCTTGGACTTTTCCATTCAAATGAGAGTCCTGGGGAGATCCAAAGATAAGGTCCCCATTATAACAACATCCATGAGAAGAGCACAGTGCACTTAGTTCCAAAGCTGAGGAATGCCTTTTGTTCTTGCAGAGAACTGAGTCTTCTTCTTTCTGCTCAAGACTGTATATTTTCTGTATCTTGGCAGTAGAATTCTTGCTTGCTTCTTTGTTTTGAATGCTCAGGAGCCAAGGGGGATTCAATGGCAGTTGCCTTTTAGATCAGGGGAAGGCAAACTGTGGCCCACAGCCTACTTTTATAAATAAAGTTGTATTTTTGTTATAAACACAGACATGCTCATTTGTTTATGCATTGTCTCTAGCTGCTCATTGTGAGTGCTAAAATGGCAAACTTCAGTAGTTGCAGAGAGATGGTATGACCTGAAAAGCCCAAAATATTTAATACAGGGCTTTACAGAAAAAAAAAGTTTGTGGGCCTTTGCTTTAGAGGGTGAAAGACTGACCTGCAGAAATTGGACATTTTCTTTCCTTATACCTTCTGTAGGATGAATTTAGCTGCATAAAAGAGAGAAATAGAAGTGGGGTCAATGAGGGGAGTAATAAGGAGGCGAGGGGAGACAGCAGGACACATTGAGGATCATTTCCTTCTTTCTACCCAACTGCCATCCTCCACAATGACCAGTCCCAGGATCCCCTTCTTTCCTTAACGTTCTCTTAACTTGAGCAAATGCAAAATAATTGGTCTGCTTGTTGTGTTTAGAGTAAGTCCCCTACATATGAACCTTCAAGTTGTGAACTTGCAAAGAAGCGAACGTGCGTTTGCATGTCCAATCACATAAGTTAGTTCACATTGTCATGTGCATGCATCCTCTACAAGTGGTTGTGCTTTTGTGTACTTTACTGTACAGTACCGTATAGAGTACAGTAGTACTCTACAATCTCCCACCTCCTCTCCCTCCTCCAGTCAGTAACTCTTCTTGCCTGTTCACTCCATGCCAGCCCCTGTACGCCAGCTGTTGTACTGTACTACTGTACTTTTCAAGGTACTGTACTTTAAGACTAAAAATGTTTTCTTTATTTTTTGTTTGTTTTTTATGTATTATTTGTGTGAAAAGTATTACAAAACTATTATAGTACAGTACTATATAGCAGATTGTGTTAGTTGGGTACCTAGGCTAACTTTGTTGGACTTAACGAACGCGCTCTCAGAACTCATTCGTATATAGGGGACTTACTGTATTTATAGTCTGTCTTTCCTCAGATACTGGAGAAAGAACAAAACACCAGCAGGCTGATTTGAACTCATTTTTCTTGCACATCAACAGGAAACAATGCCAAGATTAGTGAGAGGGGGAGATAATGGTGACAACATGAGAGTTTCGCTTCCAGCACATTGTCAGCTCTCTGCTGGCTGTGACTTCTCTCACTTGGGATCGATAGAGCAGTCTCAGCACCAGCATAACTTTCTATTCGGGCTCCAGTGTAACTCTATAATGAGATCTTTCCATTTTACTTCCTGTGCTAAGTTTATTTCTCCTCCGACCTTTCAAAGGGTCTCATCATCTAGAAGAAAAGAATTTTTAGCACCCCTTCTGCCATGGGAGAAGAGGAGTCTTGGATATTTGCTATGCAGGACACTTTGAACATTTGGCTTTGGAATTTTTAAAAGTGGGAAAGTCCTCACTGCTGGCGAATGGCGATGAGTCACTTGGGGGTTATCACAGGATCTTGGAAGAGTGAGAAAAGTTGGTAAAAAAAATTTTTTTTAAATAACTCCGTATGGCTAAAATTAGTAGTGTGAGAGCTACTGCTGCATTTGTAAGGTTGTCATGTTCTTGTTTGGAGCGTAGGTAAATGAGGACACCCAATTCTGTCCTCCCTGGGGACTGAACATAATTCCAGGGCCACATACAATGTGGACCAAGCATGTCTTGCAGGAGGCCCCCTCAGCATCCATAGGGGGCTGCAGTGGCCTGAGTGTGGGGATGATACTAGGGGCCACCCTTGAATAAGGTAAAAACAACCTAACCTTGAGAGGGAGGCCTGGTACTAAGGGCAGGCTAGAGCCACGGGGAGGGAATGAGGCGTTCACTCCAGGCACAAAACTTAGGGCGATGCCAAAACCTTCAGGGGATGCCATCCAGATAAATCCTATTTCAAAGTCAGATTTTTTTAAAAAATCAAAAGTCATGCAACAATTCATGATTAACAAAACAGCAAAATTTTAAATAAAAACAGGTTGTTTGTTTGCCTTATGACTCCGTTATGGAGCAGTGAGAACAGTTTATCAGTGGTCCTCAGCTTGGGTGGCTGTCATACCCGCTCCCCCCACCCCGGTCCCCCCAAATGATTAATCATTAGGCAGCATGGGACTTTATATACAGTCATTTTGTGCGTGTGTGAGTATAGAGCTTTTACTAACTTTTTGTACTTCGTTCAAAACATGGGAGGTTCTGTCAATAAGTGGTCCTAGGAGGGCACGATTTTCCTTAGCCTCAGGCTCCCATGTGGCTCCAGTGTGCTGCGTGACGCTGTTGTGACGAACAGGTCCTGCTCTTAGTCGGGCAAGCACAAACACTAGATCAAGAAGAATGTTCACATAGCCCTTTAATCTGGTTTCACTGGCAGAGTAAAATGAATAGAGATCACAGCGGCTGAAAACCCAGGATGGCCTCTACGTGATTCATCACCGCATGTTCCTGCTTCTCCAATAGATGTAGAGTCTTGGCGAGTCAAGAAATTCCTCCCATTTTAGACATGTTCCTCCTCTTCTCCTATGGCCCAAGGCTCCCAGAGTCTATGAGCTGTTGCAGACTCAAATACTTACAGAGTTAGAGCAGGTTTGGCAAGTGAGAGAAACAAGTTTGACAAAGACTGTATTAAACGGTAGTACATGGCCGACACTCAGGTACAGCCAAATGCTAGTGGACACAGGGACCTGATGTTCTGGACTTGCTAATTCTTTAGGTCAAAGAAGTGTCCTGATTGTGAAACGCTGACAACTAAAACAAAAAACAACTTGAGCCACTTTGTGTGAGAGCAGATTTGACATTTTGTCTTAACCCTTTGCTCCCCCAGCTCAGCCTCCTCTGCTTAGACAAGGGTGAGGTTGTGGGAACCTCCCCATCCTGAGGGTACAAAGGTCTCAGAGGGGATTATCTAAAACAGTGTTCTTCACGGTGGGACCCTCCCATTCCAGGATATGCACAAGCCACCCATGAGTACAGAATAAAGTGTCAGGATTTCTATTGGATTCTTTTTCTCATCCCTTTCGAATGTCTATTTTAAAAGTTTATAGTATATATATACTGTATTAGTACAGAGTACATGTGTATAATTTATAAATATTCATATAGTAGAGATATATGCTTAAAATATTTTTTATTAGAGTGGTTACACATAAAAGAAGCCCAGATTATAAAGTGAATGAAATTCGGATCTTCACAGTGCTTCATGCTGGCTACTGCTCGCCTGCCTCTTGTACAATATGCTGCTTTAAAAAGTGTCTCCCTCCTTTTCTTCATTGGGTAGCATTACCAAAGGCCCTGTTTCATTGTTCTAGCTTCAGTGTTGCCAGGTTCTAGGATGGAAAGGAGGTGAGGATTGAGAGGCACAGAACATTTTCTTCTAGCTGGCATGCTTTTAATTATTTTTCACAAATGAAAATAAGTTTGAAAGAGCTGTCCTTACCCTTGCCCATGTTGGCCCCTTCTTTGTAAAATATATGTCATTACTGAGGTGCCATATTGGTTCAGAGGATGACTTGAAAATGTGTCAATGCTAAGTGTACCCTCGGAACGTGAAGCTCCTTGTCAGAACCTCAAAGCCACATAACTATCATATATTCAGCCAGGTGCCGTCCTGAATTCCTTATGTAAATAGGCAGTTCTTAAAATGGTACTGTGTTAGTTTGAGATATTATGTCCCTTCTTTAAGATGGTGACACTGACCCTCAGACGAAATAAATGACTTGCCCAGGGTCCTGTAGCTACATCAAGTGGTTTCAACCCAATTTGACCAGAATGTTGAACCTATACTCAGAACCATTTTATTCTGTAGTCTTCTGTGTCCCAATCAGCTCAGAGTGCCAGGCTTGCTTGTTCTCTCTCTCTCTCTCTCTCTCTCTCTCTCTCTCTCTCTCTCTCTCTCTCTCTCTCTCTCTCTCTCTCTCTCTCTCTCCTCCTTCTCCCTCCCTCTCCCTCTCACGCTCCTTATGTGTATGTGTGTGTCTCTGTCTATCTGTGTGAATACAGAATCTCTCTGCTTACAGGGATGCTCAACATCTACTGGGTTAGTCCAATTTATTCTAAAAGACACCTTGGTGTTATCATTAGGTAGCAAACAGCTCACTCAAAGGCAGGTCAAAATTTTGAAAGAAGACTGTGGCAGTATTTCTTTTATAAAAGGCTTTGGATTTCAAACCCTTAGCCAAGGTTTTGAACTTTCCGTCTGAGTAAATAAGTTCACCTTGTGAAGTGCGTGGTAATTGGGCATTCAGTATCAATTTCCCCTCTTTCTAGTATGTCCTTCAGTGCTGCAGAGGGGGCATATACCACACACCGCCTGTATTTTTTTAAACAAATAAAAGCAGTTTTAAAATTCTCTCTGTGTCAGTTCGTGTGGATTTACTGTCCTCTTTTAGTGGTGACATAGTATTAATTTATTCTTCATGCATTCAACAAACATTTATTGTGTGCCTGTTATGTGCCCAGAGCTATTTTGGGCATAGGGTCTCTGCCCCCATGGTCTCACATTCCAGTAATGGAAACGGACCTTAAATCCACTTACAATGCATCATAGATATGTATCAATAATGATAAAATCACTATTGATCATTATACATGCAATGTCAGATAGCAATCATTGACGTATAAAATTAATGATAGTCATGTAGTAACATTCCAAGGCATGAATGTGCCAAAATTTACATGATCCCTCTATGATAAGCATGTAGATTTTTGTTATTAATCCACAAAGCAATGAACATTCTTGTGGATGCCTCTTTTCTCTCATGTGCAAATATATTGTCGTGAAAGAACTTTGTAAAGCTTCAAAATGTTATTTGTAAGAAATAAACACCTTATGATTGTTTGACCTTAGGACGTGTAAGGCCCTGCCAGGCTATGAGAATTTTCTAATTCTAAGATTCAGTATCTTGAAGGATTTCAGGCCAGTGGTTTAGGGGATGGAGAGTGAGATGGGTCACAGTGCTGAGCTCGCCAGGTAACCTTACCTGACCATCTACCCCAGGACAGTGTCGTTGCTGGGTTCCAAGGAGCCTCCTTCCCCTCCTAATCCCTGGAACTGGATCTCCCTTGCTCCCTCTTCCTGCTATTATTAATGGCACCCTGGCTGCAGTACAAGCACTGTTATAGTTACCTCTCTTGGCCCTTGTCATATTTTATTCTGAGCCTGAGGTTTTGCCAAGTGTTAGCAGCTAACAGGTATAAAAATAACCCACTTGTTGTAATGAAGGACATAAAAATGCACAGAGGGTTGTGGGCTCTCTGAGCTTGCCTGTTCCCCTTTGCAGCATTTGCTGCTGAATATTGACCACGGTGTAATAGAACTCCAGGGAGTAAAAGAAGGATGGAAGAGACTGGGTGACAAATGATAGATCAGTTTTGCCCTTTGAAGAGGCGGGGAAGACCCCAAGTTGTTGTGCCATCAGGCTCTCATTTATCCCCCTGCCTCTACCTTGAGAAATAGCAGTCTGGATCTTCGCTTTCCTTTGGGGTAATGAGGTGGTTTTAGCCTCATGGGGGATGTTTAGCTTTACAGGGAAGCTAATTTTTTCTATTGTGCTTACGAGATGTGAGGGTGATTGAGGGGCAGTTGATCTTCCGCATCTCCAGTTATCTGTATCTCATTTGTGTTGTACGTGAGGCACTGTGTTGTTACCAGACACAAACAAGACACATGTGGTCCCTGATGTCATAGAATTTTAATTTGATCTGTGAGATGGATGTTAAGCATACAATTGTATATGTAGTCGATGAAACATTGAACTGGGATGTGTGTTACGTAGGAAAATAATAGTTTGGTATAAGAGGGGGAAAAAAGAGAGGAAACCATCAGGTTAGAATATCAGGGAGGGTGATGCTGGAGCTGGAACTTAAAGATGAGAAGGAGCTGGTCATGAGAATAGAAATAAGAACATTTTGGCAGAGGGAGGAGTGTGTATAAAGAGACTAAGGTGGGAGAGGAACAGAAAGAAGGTCAGTGTGACTGATGTATAGTGAGCAAGGGAAAAGGTGGCAGAAAATAACATGGCTGGGTGTAGTCTGAGCCCTTCTTCTGTAGGGTCTTTGAACTATGATATGAACTTTGGGCTCATTCTCAAGCAATGAGACATCAGTGAAGAGTTTAAGACACAAGACTGATATAATTGGAGTGACATGTTTTTCAAGGTTCCTCCGGCTGCTCTTGCTTATATAGATTGGAATGGAACAAAGGTAGACTCAAGGAAACTACTTAGGAACCTTTCGCCGCATACGAAATGGTGAGGGCTCCATCTGGTAGATGGTGAAGGACATGGAAACAAAGAGGATCAACTCAAAATATTTTTTTCAGGCAAAACCCAAGAAGTGTTGGTGATGGATTGGAAGTCAGGAGTGAATAAAGGGGGGCCTTGTGGGGATATGGAATTCGAATCACTGTTATTTTAGTGAAGTAATTCTTGATTTTTTTTTTCTTATTAGTCATCCATTTTATACACATCAGTGTCCATCAGTGTCAATCCCAATCCATCCCACCACCACCACCACCCCCCGCCGCTTTCCCCCCTTCTTGTCCATACGTTTGTTCTCTGCATCTGTGTCTCAATTTCTGCCTTGCAAACCGGTTCATCTGTAACATTTTTCTAGGTTCCACATATATGCGTTAATATACGATATTTGTTTTTCTCTTTCTGACTTACTTCACTCTGTATGATAGATGCATCCATGTCTCTACAAATGACCCAATTTTGTTTCTTTTTATGGCTGAGTAATATTCCATTGTATATATGTACCACATCTTCTTTATCCATTCGTCTGTCGATGGGCATTTAGGTTGCTTCCATGACCTGGCTATTGTAAATAGTGCTGCAGTGAATATTGGGGTGCATGTATCTTTTTGAATTATGGTTTTCTCTGGGTATATGCCCAGTAGTGGCATTGCTGGGTCATGTGATAATTATGTTTTTAGTTTTTTAAGGAACCTCCATACTGTTGTCCATAGTGGCTGTATCAATTTACATTCCCACCAACAGTGCAAGAGGGTTCCATTTTCTCCACACCCTCTCCAGCATTTGCTGTTTGTAGATTTTCTGATCATGCCCAATCTAACTGGTGTGAGGTGATACCTCATTGTAGTTTTGATTTGCATTTCTCTAATAATTAGTGATGTTGAGCAGCTTTTCATGTGCTTCTTGGCTATCTGTATGTCTTTTTTGGAGAAATGTCTATTTAGGTCTTCTGCCCATTTTTGGATTGGGTTGTTTGTTTTTTTAATATTGAGCTGCATGAGCTATTTGTATATTTTGGAGATTAATCCTTTGTCTGATGATTCATTTGCAAATACTTTATCCCTTTCTGAGGGTTGTCTTTTCGTGTTTATGGTTTCCTTTGCTGTGCAAAAGTTTTGAAGTTTCCTTAGGTCCCATTTGTTTATTTTTGTTTTTACTTCCATTTCTCTAGGAGGTAGGTCAAAAAGGATCTTGCTGTGATTTATGTCATGGAGTGTTCTGCCTATGTTTTCCTATAAGAATTTTATAGTGACTGGCCTTACATTTAGGTCTCTAATCCATTTTGAGTTTATTTTTGTGTATGGTGTTAAGGAGTGTTCTAATTTCATTCTTTTACATGTAGCTGTCCAGTTTTCCCAGCACCACTTATTGAAAAGACTGTCTTTTCTCCACTGTGTATCCTTGCCTCCTTTGTCATAGATTAGTTGACCACAGGTGCGTTGGTTTCTCTCTGGGCTTTCTACCCTGTTCAATTGGTCTATATTTCTGTTTTTGTGCCAGTACCATTGTCTTGATTACTGTAGCTTCGTAGTATAGTCTGAAGTCAGGGAGTCTGATTCCTCCAGCTCCATTTTTTTTCCCTCAAGACTGCTTTGGCTATTTGGGGTTTTTTGTGTGTCCATACAAATTTTAAGATTTTTTGTTCTAGTTCTGTAAAAAATGCCATTGGTAATTTGATAGGGATTGCATTCAATCTGTAGGCTGCTTTGGATAGTCTAGTCATTTTCACAATATTGATTCTTCCAATCCAAGAACATGGTATATCTCTCCATCTGTTGGTATCATCATTAATTTCTTTCATCAGTATCGTATAGTTTTCTGCATACAGGTCTTTTGTCTCCCTGGGTAGGTTTAATCCTAGGTATTTTATTCGTTTTGTTTCAGTGGTAAATGGGAGTATTTCCTTAATTTCTCTTTCAAATTTTTCATCATTAGTGTATAGGAATGCAAGACATTTCTGTGCATTAGTTTTGTATCCTCCAACTTTACCAAATTCACTTATCAGCTCTAGTAGTTTTCTGGTTGCACCTTTAGGATTCTCTATGTATAGTATCATGTCATCTGCAAATAGTGACAGTTTTACTTCTTCTTTTCCAATTTGTATTCATTTTATTTCTTTTTCTTCCCTGATTGTTGTGGCTAGGACTTCCAAACTATGTTGAATAATAGTGGTGAGAGTGGACATCCTTGTCTTGTTCTTGATCTTAGAGGAAATGCTTTCAGTTTTTTACCATTGAGAATGATGTTTGCTGAGGGTTTGTCGTATATGGCCTTTATTATGTTGAAGTAGATTCCCTCTATGCACACTTTCTAGAGAGTTTTTATCATAAATGGGTGTTGAATTTTGTCAAAAGCTTTTTCTGCATCTATTGAGATGATCATATGGTTTTTAATCTTCAATTTGTTAATATGGTGTATCACATTGATTGATTTGAGTATATTGAAGAATCCTTGCATCCCTGGGATAAATCCCACTTGATCATTGTATGATACTTTTTATGTGTTGTTGGATTCTGTTTGCTAGTATTTTGTTGAGGATTTTTGCATCTATATTAATCAGTGATACTGGTCTGTAATTTTCTTTTTTTCTCGTATCTTTGTCTGGTTTTGGTATCAGGGTGATGGTGGCCTCATAGAAAGAGTTTGAGAGTGTTTCTTCCTCTGCAACTTTTTGGAAGAGTTTGAGAAGGATGGGTGTTAGCTCTTCTCTAAATGTTTGATAGAATTCACCTGTGAAGCCATCTGGTCCTGGACTTTTGTTTGTTGGAAGATTTTTAATCACAATTTCAATTTCAGTACTTGTGATTGGTCTGTTCATATTTTCTGTTTCTTCCTGGTTCAGTCTTGGAAGGTTATACCTTTCTAAGAATTTGTCCATAGGGTTGCTTGTAGTAGTCTCTTAGGATACTTTGTATTTCTGTGGTGTCTGTTGTAACTTCTCCTTTTTCACTTCTAATTTTGATATGAGTCCTCTCCCTGTTTTTCTTTATGAGTCTGGCTAATGGTTTATCAATCTTGTTTATCTTCTCAAAGGACCAGCTTTTAGTTTTATTGATATTTGCTATTGTTTTCTTTGTTTCTATTTCATTTATTTCTGCTCTGATATTTGTGATTTCTTTCCTTCCGCTACCTTTGAGTTTTGTTTGTTCTTCTTTCTCTAGTTCCTTTAGGTGTAACATTGGATTGTTTATTTGAGATTTTTCTTGTTTCTTGAGGTAGGCTTGTATAGCTATAAACTTCCTTCTTAGAACTGCTTTTCCTGCATCCTATAGGTTTTGGATCACCGTGTTTTCATTGTCATTTTTGTCTAGGTATTTTTTGATTTCTTCTTTGATTTCTTCAGTGATCTCTTGGTTATTTAGTAACGTATTGTTTAGCCTCCGTGTGTTTGCATTTTTTATGTTTTTTTCCCTGTAATTGATTTCTAATCTCAAAGCGTTGTGGTCAGGAAAGATGCTTGATATGATTTCAATTTTTTTAAATTTACTGAGGCTTGATTTATGACCCAAGATGTGATCTATCCTGGAGAATGTTCCGTGCGCACTTGAGAAGAAAGTGTAATCTGCTGTTTTTGGATGGAATGTCCTACAAATATCAAACAAATCTATCTGATCTATTGTGTCATTTAAAGCTTGTGTTTCCTTATTAATTTTCATTTTGAATGATCTGTCCATTGGTGTAAGTGATGTGTTAAAGTCCCCCACTATTATTGTGTTACTGTTGATTTCCTCTTTTATAGCTGTTAGTAGTTGCCTTTTGTATTGAGGTGCTCCTATGTTGGGTGCGTATATATTTATAATTGTTATATCTTCTTGTTGGATTGATCCCTTGATCATACCTAGTGTCCTTCCTTGTCTCTTGTAACTAATTCTTTATTTCAAAGTCTGTTTTATCTGATATGAGTATTGGTACTCCAGCTTTCTTCTGATTTCCACCATCCCCTCACTTTCAGTCTGTATTTGTCCCTAGGTCTGAAGTGTGTCTCTTGTAGACAGCATATGTATGGGTTTTGTTTTTGTATCCATTCAGTGAGCCTGTGTCTTTTGGTTGGAACATTTAATCCATTCACGTTTAAGGTAATTATTGATATGTATCTTCCTATGACCATTTTCTTAATTGATTTGGGTTTGTTTCTGTAGGTCGTTTTCTTCTCTTATGTTTCCCACTTAGAGAAGTTCCTTTAGCATTTGTTGTAGAGCTGGTTTGGCGGTGCTGAATTCTCTTAGCTTTTGCTTGTCTGTAAAGCTTTTGATTTCTCCATAGAATCTGAATGAGATCCTTGCCGGGTAGAGTAATCTTGGTTGTAGGTTCTTCCCTTTTATCACTTTAAGTATATCATGCCACTCCCTTCTGGCTTGTAGAGTTTCTGCTGAGAAATCAGCTGTTAATCTTATGGGAGTTCCCTTGTATGTTATTTGTTGTTTTTCCCTTGCTGCTTTCAATAAGTTTTCTTTGTCTTTAATTTTTGCTAATTTGATTACCATGTTTCTCGGCATGTTTCTCCTTGGGTTTATCGTGTATGGGACTCTCTGCGCTTCCTGGACTTGGGTGGCTATTTCCTTTCCCATGTTAGGGAAGTTTTCGACTACAATCTCTTCAAATATTTTCTCGGGTCCTTTCTCTCTCTCTTCTCCTTTTGGGACCCCTATAATGCGAATGTTGTTGCCTTTAATGTTGTCCCAGGGGTCAGGTAGGCTGTCTTCATTTCTTTTCATTCTTTTTTCTTTATTCTGTTCTGCAGCAGTCAGTTCCACCATTTTGTCTTCCTCGTCACTTATCCGTTCTTCTGCCTCAGTTATTCTGCTATTGATTCCTTCTAGTGTAGTTTTCATTTCAGTTATTGTATTGTTCATCTCTGTTTGTTCTTTAATTCTTCTAGATCTTTGTTAAACATTTGCATCTTCTCGATCTTTGCCTCCATTCTTTTTCTGAGGTCCTGAATCATCTTCACTATCATTATTCTGAATTATTTTTCTGGAATATTGCCTATCTCCATTTCATTTTAGTTGTTTTTCTGGGGTTTTATCTTGTTCCTTCATCTGGTATGTAGCCCTCTGCCTTTCATCTTGTCTGTCTTTCTGTGCATGTGGTTTTTGTTCCACAGGCTGCAGGATTGTAGTTCTTCTTGCTTCTGCTGTCTGCCCTCTGGTGGATGAGGCTGTCTAACAGGGAAGTAATTCTTGATGCAGTCATTTTGTGGCGGTTTCACAGTACCTTTCAAATCTATCTTCTTGAAAATTGTAGGTTGCTCTTTTTACTTACTTTTTCCATAGAAGTATAACCTCAGAACACACTGTGTAATATAGTTAACTTTTCAAAAGTTATCAGTGGTATAGACACAACATTCTACTTTAGTGTTCCTTTCCATGGTCAAATTGCTTGCCTTTGATTTGTGTGTGTGTGTGTGTGTGTGGTTTTTGTTTTGTTTTGATTTTTGCATTGGGAAAAATTGCTTGCCATGGCAGAGACTGAGTTTCCATCTTGAAAATTATCAAAAATTTCTATGTATGAACCAGATTAGTCATTTTCAACTGGAGGCAATTTTGTCTGGAGACTATTAAAGATTTCTCTGTGTAAATTAGACCAGTGGTTTTCAAATGGAGGCAGTTTTGTCCTTGGGGGGACATCTGGCAATGTCTGGAGTTTATTATCACAACTGAGGTGGTGCTAAGTTATTTAGTGGGAAGAAGCCAGATGTGCTGCTAAACATCATTCAGACACACAGGATACCCCCCACAACAAATAATATCCAGTCCAACATGTCCATAATGCCGAGGCTAAAAAAACCTGAGCTAGAAACATGTTTATTGGCTTAGGCTTCTGCATGTAGCTAGAGAGGGCTTAGCCTGTATCAGTGATGATGGTCTATTATGGGCAGGGTAGGAAACGCAAAGGGTCCTAAGTTCTTTTAAATATCCAGAAACCTGCAACATTGTCCAGAGTGTTCAATTCTCTAGCCTTTACAAAATGTAAATTAAAAATTCCATGTGGGAAATCAAATATAGAGCTGTAGACTCTATTAATGAAATTTTAAATATTCAGTTAATAACTTCTATTTAAAATTTAGATCATGTTGTTATCCTATCTAACACCTAGAACATATATCCAATAGATACTTCTTCATATGTCTCCCAAATTAGATCTCTGCTCTTTCCCTACTTGTTAACATGACATCATAAGAAATACTTCCCCCAAATAATCCAATGATGAAATGGACAAGATATATGAATAGAGAGTTCACAAATGAAGAGATGCAGAAGACCAACAAATAAGAAAAATGTATTCGAGAACTTTAAAGTATAAAAGATGGAAAATGAAATAGTTTCGTGTGTCAAATTCACCTACACCTTCATAAAAAACAAAAACAGGGAGTAGGGAAGGATGCTGTAGTTGGGTTTTGCTTCTCATATGCACCAGAATCCATTCTCCTCTGAGAAAGTGTTGGAAAGTGCAAGTATCCTGGAGTGTTTTTCATGAGGAAGGACTATTCCATGGTATTTTCTAAGTCATCTTATCGTTGGGGAAAGTGGTGGTAGGAAGTGATGAGAGTAAAGAGGGTGTACCTCCTATATTACTTCTCCTGGATGGGAATCTCCAAAAAGTTACAAAGAGGAGGGTGTAGCTGCACATTCAGGCAAAAGTGATGGCCCCAGCGGGACCGATTCACGATGGCTAACCCCTAAATAACCCACGTAGGAGTCTACTACTCCATGCAGTGGCTGGAGCCTGAGTTAATATACTAATGAATACTATTGAATAGTATACATAATAAGGATTTTTCTTCCTTTGTTGAAAAATATTTTACTGCTGGAATGTTCTCTAATGCACTGTCCAGTCTTTCCTTCCTCCCCGATAAGATGAGATATCCCATTGACTACTATATACAAACTTCAGCAGTGAACACTTTTGTTCGTGTTTGAAAGAGAATGAAAAAAGAAAAAAAACATCGGCCAACAACTGGCAATAGCCTTGTGCCCCCAGTTTGCCTCTTGTGATGCTGAGAACTGCTCATCCAACAGATTGGTTTTTCCACAGCACTGTATTAATAGGCATCCAATGCCATTATCACGGGAAACCCATCGAGTGTGTCTGATTTGGGAATAAGAGCACACACATAACAATGTGCAATTAGAATGGAAACTTGTAAAACGTTCACCTGCAGATTTAAGCTGGAAAGTGCCAAGTCCTGAGCCACAGAGCCTTTTGGATATTTTATATTTCAGAAGACCTCATAATGGCATTTTTGTTTCCTGTTTTTCAAGTTGACATTTATTCAGTCTAATGGGAAGCCAGATTTGGGAAAACATTCCTTCTCTCCTTGGCTTCTGCAATTACACAGAGCAGAGAAGAAACAGTTTTACTGCTCCACTGGATATTTACAGTTGGATGATACTTTTCTTGTTCAGGGGCTGAATATACCCTGGTGTGCTGCTTTAAAAATCAATCATAGATACATTTACATAGTTAGTACAAGCACAGGCAATCCGCAGAGGGGGTACGTTTCAGTGTTAGGGAAAATAGAATTAAGAATACAATTCCTGCCAGTAGCATTTTGGACCCAATCTCCTCCAGCCTTTTTGCCTTTAATGCAGAGGAATTTTTACAGTGAATTAGTTTTCCCAGTGCATTGTATTAATTGGAATCAAAAGTCATTATTAGAGCAAACCCATAGAGCGAGATGGTTTAATTAGGAGGCGGGTTCCCAGAATTAAAGGCATAGGCGTTAGTGAAAACTCAATATAGTGTTACAAAGTGAAATTTTAACCAATTATCTTACCTCTATTCAACATTCAGCATGCATCAGACATTTATTGAGTACGTACAGAATTCTAGAGACTATCTGGGTGATGTTGATAGAAAAACAGATGCGGGGGAGAGGGACGGGCACTTACATGTTGGTATTTTGGAGAGTGTTACATTTAGGAATATAAATGTCAACCTCTAATTCCAGCATATTCATTTAGGAAATAGGTTGGGTTATTAATTTAACTCTTATAAGGCTGGTTTTCATGATTTATGCAAAATAAAAATCTGGCTACTTATTTCTAATGTCTTTTTGTGATAATTAAGATCAAGGAAAAAAATTGAAAAAAAATTATAAATTGAATGCTAGGAATGATGATCCTAAGAGGATTTGGGGTCAATGAGTAGCAGGATTAGTGAGTGGGTCTCCTGTGTCCATGTGTGGGAAAGGGGGTAATGGTAATAATAGAAAGGAAGGTTAGGAACAAAATGGTTCCTATTTATTTATTTATTTATTTATTTATTTATTTATTTATTTATTTATTTATTTATTTTTTAAGGAGGTGTTTCCTTTTATTCACCATCTCTAACACGTCCAAACCATTCCAGGTGAAAACAGATCACTACCCTTTCTCAGCTACTTAGTAGTAACTAAGAGCAGTGAATAAAATCCACACAAAAGGTCAGAAAAATTCACCACATAACTATCAAATCAGAACACCTGACTATTGTCAGATTATTTAAAAAGAGTGATCAGAAATTAAGTATCACAAATGAGGTCTTTTATTTGTCACCATTAAAAGTCTGATTTTTAAACAGATTCCTGGACTGGTGGCTCATATCCATCAGCTCGTTCAACTTTAGCACCTGTCTCGTCCCCAGTAGCTTTTCCAGAACTACTACCTTCACCATGTAGCTCCATGAGTTTTCCCAATTCAAACTTGGGCTTCTTCAGCATTTTTACTTTTCTAACAAAGACATCATGGAGTGGATAAATAGATTGGCAGGCCTTTTCTATGTCTTTTCCAATGCTGTCTGGAATCAATTTATTGACCACCTCTTTCAAGTCATTTGTCTGCACCTCTCGGGTCATGATTTCCATCATCTTCTTGCGGATCTGGCGGACCTGCTGGTGCTGGGCATAAGAGGTCTTCCGAATCTGATTGTTGCGTTTTTTAGTAAAACCCACACAGAAGAGACGAAGCAAATAACCATCGGTAGTCTTGACATCAACATTAGCTTCAATCATGGTCTGCCATTTTTTGACCATGGAGCACATTTTGTCACGGGTAAGATCCATGCCATGGAAATTAGTCAGGCAGTTTTTGCCCTGAACATCCTCAGTAATAAGCTTGAATTTTCTGAATGCAACTTCATCATTCTGCAGATCAGCAAGGCTCACTTCAAACACACGACCCTTGAGGCCATCAGACGCGATTTTGGTTCCTTGAGTTCTCGTGACTAGTGTTTTCCCAATATTTCTTATATTGAACATAGCTGGTGCTTTCACATCATACCAATCTTTCTTAGAAAATGGGTCAACCACTTTCTTCTTGGCTCCCTTTTTACCGCCTTTCGTAAGGCGCTTGTTCTTTCCGACCGCCATGGTGCTGCTCCGAGAGCCAAAAGGCCCTATTTATTTTTGAAAAATAATTATTGAGTGACTGCTGTGTGCTAGGTCCTGTTCTATGCAGTGGTGAACAAAATAGACCTCCTTCCTAGGAAAAACAGGTCTTTGTGAACATTATAGTCTGTTGGTGGGGAGGTGGAGGGCAGGGGAAGGACCCTAACAGAAAATAAAAATGTAAAATATGTAGAATGTCAGATTAAAAAAAGTAAGGCAGGAAGAATGATATGGAGTGGGTATGTGTACCTTCTAATTTAAATCTAGAGGTAAGTCCAGCTTCAGGCATGGCTAGATCCAGGAAATGGATCAAATGATGTCATCCACACCTTTTGTTTTTCTCATGCTTGATTTCCTTATTCTACCTTAGGCTTTCTCACTGTAGTAACTCTAAGAGTTCCAGGCTTACATCATCTAAAAATCTAGCAATTTCAGCAGATAAAGCTTCTGTTTTCCAGTAGTTCTAACATAAATTCCACAAGTGAGTCTCATTAACATGGTTCAGGTCATATCCCAGATATGAACCAATCATCAGTGACGAGAATATGCTGATAGACTAGCCCTTGGTTATGGGACCATTTCCAGCAGCAAGGGGTGCAGTCAGGCCCAGTCAAACCAGGTAAACTGGAAACGGGGAAGGGCTGGATTTCCAAGCAAAATGAGAATTCTCCTGTAAGAGGAAGGCAGAATGAATGTTTGGAAGGCATAATCTAATACACTTTGATTTGTTTATTGTGACTTTCTTTTCTGAAGCAACACAAAATAGAGCTATAGTGTTTGTAGTATCTGTGTAAGGAGAAGGGCTTTTTATTTTATGGAACATCATATTCTCCATAGTTTGCATGGTCCCTGGGTTGCAGTAGGACCAAACTTTTGCTAAATGAGCAAATGAATAAATGAATGGCTTAGATACATAATCATGGCTGCCCTGGTTAAATAATATTTTCTACCCTTGGTAGCAGAGAACATTGTAAAGCAGCTCTGTGTATTTAACTGCCTTATAGAATGAACAAGGAGGAGTGACTCAATTAGTTTTAATATGGTTGCATACTATTAGATACTTAATTGAATAATTACTGCTTTGAGCCAAGAGGTGTTTTTATCCTTTACTCTGATTCTCTAAGTCTGGCTTATATGCATTCTTAAAACTATTTTCTTTTAGAAAGGAATAGGAAATTTCCTTCTTTTCAAGAGGGAAATTAGTGTGCCTTGTATCTGTCTATATTGTCTGAGATATTCAGTTGAATATTTAAAATTTAAAATATTTAATTTTAATAAAAGTAGATAATCCAACTGGTAAATACCTTAAGTAAAGGAAACATATTCCTTTTGAAGATGAATGTACATGGTATCATCGGAAATTCTTAGCCCATTTATATACTTCAAAAATTATTCTGGGTGATTAAATTACTGTTGCTAGAAAGATGAAATGGAACACTTTCCATTATGCCCAATAACAGACTCTGTAGATCTATATTCCTTAAATTATTCCCCAGAAAACTTGGTATGTAAGAGGGACATTTAAATAACTAGAAGCAAATTCACACATGGTGGTCATAGGGGAGGTAGTTAGTGTTTCTCCATGATTGTGTAATCCATTAAAGAGAAGATGGTCTTCATCGGTCCTGAAGCAAGAGCCACGCAAGCATTTCATTCATAAGTGGTATGTGGAAACTGAAAAACTGAGTTGTATTTCTTGGCCCCAAATTGAGTTCTACTCTGGTTCAACATGATGGACAGATCAGCCTCATGCCTCCTTCTTTAATATTTGTTGACACTTACTTGTTCTGGCTTCCGTTCTTCCTAGCTTTTTTTTTTTTTTTTTAAACCGTTCCCCACAGGACAGAGACCATGCGAAGCCTGTTACTCCGTTGTCCCCTACCATTGTGATACCTGTTCATCTCATGAATTTCTTTCCCTGTGTTGATTATTGGTGACCATTGCTCAGTGTGCTCTTCCTGAGAAATAACTTTTCTATTTTGACAGCAGTTTATTGTCCCAACTCAGTGCTTTTCAAACTTGAGCCTGCACCGAAATCACCTGGAGCGTACGTTAAAACAAATAGTCGGGCCCCTCCCCGGAGTTTCTGACCCAGTAGGTCTGGAGTTGTGTCTGAGTTTTTGACTTTCTGACAAATTCTCAAGTGATGCTGATGGTGGGGGACCCCGCTTTGAGACCACAGCTCAACCGCAACGAAGTAGTTGGTTATGATGAAAATCTGTTTGATATTGTGAGGAAAGCGTTACCCGTGGAATGAACAGTGTTGAGTTCTACCCGGTTGGTTCTTTCATTTAGGGAATGGATTGCTAATTTAATGATTCTGAGCTTTGGTTTCCTGAATTGTTCATTCATGTGTATGCATGTGTAACTTCTTAGGGCATTTTGTAAGGATGAAAGTCAAGAAAGGATGTGAAATGCTTTTGAGCTGATAGTATTACATAGAAGAAGGGTGATAAAAATGAAGGAGTATTTAGTGAGCTCACAGGACCCAACAGTAGATATCTGTTGGGGAGAGAGGTTAAACATAGAATGGTCCCATTTCCTTCATTTATTTATTCAACAAACATTTATCAATCACTTAATAGGTACTAATGGAGAAAGTAAGAGCAGTTAAGAAAAGAGAAAAAAACCTATGCTTCATGGATTTTACATTCTAGAAGGAAAATACAGCTGAGGGTAAACACATAGCACATTCTCAGGGAAAAAGTGAAATGAAGAAAAATAAAGTGGAGGAGGCTTGGCCATAGTGTATGAAGAGAAGCATTTTTAATTTACACATTGTACTTGGGCTTTTATAATAACTATAATAGAGGTTTTCAAACTTTGCTGTGCAAAACAGTCTCCTGGGGAGCTTGATTAAAATGTAGATTTCTGTGCTGTACCCCCAGGTAATTCTATTCAGCAGGCTTGGGCTAGAGCCTGGGAGTTACCCATTTGACCAAAAGGTGGTTCTAATGCAAATGGGCCTTTAAAAAGAATATGTTTAATCTCTGTTCTAAGAATTTACAAATATTAACTTATTTAATAAATAACATACAAAGTGGAAGTCCTTCACACCATTCCCCAAAGATGATCATGCTCAATGATTTGAGATATTTTTCTATAGCTTCTTATTTTTCTTTCCCTTCAACATATATTAATGTTTTATGTCAGGATCTCACTAAGAAACTATGAACTAGAGGATAGTAAGAAGGTTTAGAAATACAGCTAAGACAGAGTTAGAAAGGAATGGGGAAAAGGTCTGAAAGGATAGACACAAAGAGAAAAAAGGTGAAGACTAACATCTTCAGAGAGGGGTAGTGAACAACTGAGGCAGTCTGGCTTGGGGGAAAGACGGTAGGTGGTGAGCTCTGAGGGACCCCGGTATGATTCTGGATTCTGACTCTTTCTTACCAGCCAGATGCCTTTGAACATGTTACTTACCTTCCTGGAACCTCAGTTTTATACACATACACATACACCGTCCCCACAGCAAAGGATATAAGTGCACTCGTGTCTTCGTGTGTGTGTGCATGCAGGCATATATGCATCCTCTTTGTTGGTATTGTTTTTGTTTGTTTGTTTGTTTTCACATCTTTATTGGAGTCATTGGTATTGTTTTAAGGGTCAGAGATTTTATATGCCATACTCCAGGCCCTGTGTCTGCACCATGTGTGATGGTGGTGGTCGTCTTGATTTGCAGACATGTGAAGTTGACTTAAAATAAATTATTAAAATATTACATGAAGACTAAGAGAAACTAAAGCTTAAAAGTGAAACAAGGTGGATCTTGATAGTCGTGTGCTTCAGAACAACTTTTAAATACAGGCATATGCCGGGGAAGTTGTCATGACAGGAGATAGTTTGGAAACAGTCAACTGGATCAAAGAACTGCTGGGAGCTTTTCTGCCACTGAATTCTCTTCCCCTGTGTTTTCTGACTAGCTGTCAAAGACCTAAGGAAATCAAGAGTTCGGAGGCCATCATTTGGCACATAAAGCATCTAACATAGTGCAGCTAAGCGTTTTTACATGATTCTATGTGTACCGTTAGGGCTGTTTCCTGTTCCCTGCTGGATCGCAGAATGGAAGAAACATTTCTTTGCTGCCTGAAATTAACTTTATTTGGCAGCTTCTCTGTTTTGTGTGGCCTATTCTGAGTGTTTAGTGTTTACAATAAGTATGATGTGGTATACCCTGAAGAGCATTGTTATGTTCAGGGTTTGTCCAGAGGAGAACAAAGGAGGCTTTTTTTTTTTATTCCTGAGACTCACTGTATCTCCAACATAGTAAAAAATATGAACTGGCAACGTCACTGCGATAGTGATTTCATGGAACTGAAGATCAAAAGAAATGCCCTGGGCTTCCCTGGGGGCGCAGTGGTTGACAGTCCGCCTGCCGATGCAGGGGACATGGGTTCGTGCCCCGGTCCGGGAAGATCCCACAGGCCGTGGAGCAGCTGCGCCCGTGAGCCACGGCCACTGAGCCTGCGCGTCCGGAGCCTGTGCTCCGCAACGGGAGAGGCCACAGCAGTGAGAGGCCCGCGTACCACAAAAAAAAAAAAAAAAAAAGAAATGCCCTTAGTTCTTTGCCATAGATGAGTAGAAGATAAACTTGGATTCTGCAATAAACATGTCTTTAGTCCACTTTTTTTCTCAAGCATTTTTCAGGTTTCCAGCATCTGCTCCAGGAAATTTGTTTCATGCTTCACTTCTATGTCATTCCTTGATTACCTTGGTTGGATATAGAAACTGGCCCCTAGGATCCCACTTTCTGATCTTACACAATTATTCCTTTGCATGACATGTCCATTTTTCTGTCCTGCAGGAAAAGCCCTGTAGACAGTTTTCTTTCTTTCTTTCTTTCTTTCTTTCTTCCTTCCTTCCTTCCTTCCTTCCTTCCTTCCTTCCTTCCTTCCTCTCTTTTCTTTCTTTTCTTTCTTTTCCCCTCCCCTCCCCTCCCCTTCCCTTTCCTTTCCTTTCCTTTCCTTTTTCCTCTCTCCATGGCTTTCTAGCACAGGATGGTCACATTATTAGTTCCAGGTAATTACTTGATGAGATTGCACTGATTAAAACAAGGAGAGTTCCTGTTAACTCACCTTATTTCTTCTGCATTGGAAGTTTCCAAAATGTGTTCTGTCGAACATTAGTCCTATAAAATGCTCCATTAAAAAAGAGGCAGTGGTCACATAGGCTTAGAAAATGTGCTCTGTGTTAGTCTCCTCTTGCAAGTTCACAGTACATATTGGATACAAATCTCTGAAAAATCCAGCATCAAGGATTTTATTTCATACCATATAATTAGCTAGCTTCCCAAACCATTCTCAGGTTTCCCTTTCTATTGCTTCATTCTTTTTTGCAGTGAGAACTCTTTGAGAAACCTGCTCTCCTAGTGTTTGTTTTTTTTTTTTTTTTTTTTTTTTTTTTTACGCGGGCCTCTCACTGTCGTGGCCTCTCCCGTTGCGGAGCACAGGCTCCAGACGCGCAGGCTCAGCGGCCATGGCTCACGGGCCCAGCCGCTCCGCGGCATGTGGGATCTTCCCAGACCGGGGCACGAACCCGTGTCCCCTGCATCGGCAGGTGGACTCTCAACCACTGCGCCACCAGGGAAGCCCCTCTCCTAGTGTTTTATTCTTTAACTCACTTCATGCTTTGCAACAACAGGCCAAAAAATAAAAAAAATAAAAAGTTTCTCCTTTCAGAAAACTTTTGAAAAACACTGATCTAATCTTATAGTTTTACTCAGTAGTATCTGGAGCCAGCTCTTACTTCTTGGCAAGAACTTGTTGAGCATCTGTCTTCACAACACCACAATGCTGTCACATAGCACCACCCCCTCCCTGCCAGCCAGTTTACCAACGTGTGGTTATAGATGGATGTGAAGTTTCAGTACCGTGTCACAGCTGCCTAAGAGCATGGTTGAAAAAAGATCCCAGATCTTACAACTCTGATTCAGGACTGTTCCCAGTTGGTTTTCTCCCCCAGGTTTATTGAGGTATAATTGACAAATAAACGTTGTATATATTAAGTTTGATATGCATATACTCAGGGCGTTTTCTGAGGTACCCAGTATCACAGGCAGGTGAAGGAAATGTGCCTTTCTTGCATGCCTACATGTACCAAAGGCATTCATGCAGGTTAATTAGTTTTATTCTGAGAAAGGCACTGAAAAGTTAAAATTCTATCCCCATTTCTCAGGTGTGGATACTGAAGTTGGAAAGGTTTTGTTTGTCTAAACACATTCATTTAGTAAGTGGCAAGGCCAGAGTTCCCAGATAAATAGATAGAGGCAGCTGTCTCCCGTCCACCACCCTGACACTTCCAGCCCTGTGACCTAGAACAAGTCGCTTCTTTGATCATAAATTTTCCCATTGATATACTTAGGAGATAATCCTAAGATACCACATAGGGATATTGTGAGATGCAAGTGAAACATTGTGTGTGCAAATGCATTTTATAAATTACAAAGTGCTACTAAAATTACATTAGTCCATTACTCATATAAAATATTAAATTGTGACACCACTCTACTTCAATTTTATATTCATTAATAGGAACAGGAAGCAGTTTAGCATGACAATAAGGACACAGACTTCATCATTAGGCAGGCCTGATTTAATTCTATCTTTATTTCTTATCCACTGTTTGATTTGGGGCAGTCACTTAACTTCTCTGTACCCCAGATTCCTCATTTATGAAACAGATAATTCCAGCACTTAACTCATAAGGGTGTCCTACAGATTAAATTATAATGGAAAACGCAGTAGCTGGTGAAGAGTTAACTCTTAAAAAAATTAATTGGAATTATTACCATTTCCGTGTTTATCTATAGTAACTTAACTAGCCGTAGAAGAGGATTTTCTGAGATCCTTTTCCTCATAGACACTGGCTAAGGAACTACTGTTTTATTCCTTCACTCATTTCAAGCTTAATTTATTTACGAAGCTCTTGAGATCTCCTCTCTTCCAACCAGATTTGTTTTCATGTTTCTTTCCCCTCTCATCTGTTCTAAGCAATGTCCCATATCCATGTGTGTCTAAACTTGCCCCTTATGGCTGAGGCATCTGTTACTTCTCCTTTTCCTCCTCCATTTTCCCTTCCCTCCACTTCTCTTCCTTGAAAATTTGTTGACTGATCTCACACCCATTTTGCAAATAATAATGGTTACTGTTTGACTCATGGTGCTTGAAGTTTCTGATTGGAAAAACTCATAGCTTTTATCTTGGAAGCTATAAGGACGTCTCTCTTAAAT